>NC_053494.1:26283641-27024144 GCF_905171775.1 Rana temporaria | reverse complement strand
ATATGTAAGGGAGAGTGGGGGACTCAACCTCTGATGGTGGGGTGGCTCTTGACATCTAATCTTACAGATACAACCGACCCATTTGAGGGCAATCATAATGCTGATGCGGCCCACGATGAAATTGAGTTTGACACCCCTGTTCTAAAACATTGTAAAAATTGGAATCCGGTCAAAAACAAAATAAACAAAATTAAACAAAACTAAAGAAATCGATCCGAAATAAAACACATTTTTTCGTTCTGCACGTGTACCAATAACAAAGTAAACCTGAGATAACTGGTTACCATGTATTTTGTGGATGTGGCCACACATACTTATTATCTAGGTCTAGAGCAGTGGTTCTCAACCTGGGGGTCGGGACCCCCTCGGGGGTCCAATAAGGTTTAGCCAGGGGTCACCGAATCCTGGTCTGTTCATGAAGCCTGCATCACTCTCCCAGCCTTTTTGCTATCCCTGGAGCATGTGGCCACCCAGCTGGGCTGTTCCTGGAACCTGCAGCCGCCCACTCATCCTCTTCTTCAGTTCACGTCATTGGCTGGGGGCGCAAAGACTAAAGGTCAGCTGAATGGTGAGGAATGTGAAGTGGGAGGGGCTGAAGGAGACCCTATCTCCTGATTTCAGCATAGGTCTCACTGCTACGAGACACCACAAAGTCAGAAACACAGTGAAGCTGGAGGCACGGGGAGTGACACTACCTGTGATTATTGTTTCCATTAAAAGGACTCAAGGAGTGCTAAATACCTGTGGATTTGGGGCGCAAATTACTTATCTTGCCTTGGGTGCTGACAACCCACATAATGATAAAATTTCCCAAGTTGTGGGGACCCCTAACAGTAAAATTATTTTCAAGGGGTCACTGCACTAGACGGTTGAGAACCACTGGTCTAGAGTCTCTGAAATTATATATTTTTGTTTGTTGTTTTTTTTGTTTTGTTTTTTTATACGGTATGTGTGCCAAGTTTGTACTTCAGAAAAAGATATAGCAGGTCTTTAGGGTTATGTTTATTTTTTATTTATGTTTTTTATTTCACATGCCGAAAAATGAAACGTTTTTAAAAATCCATGAAAAATGTATTGTACTTGACATGTCCTTCTGTTTAATGATGGATACAGTCCCGCTGAGGAATCATCACTACTTCTTTTAGTCAATAAGAAGGAAGCCCATTGGGAGATCACTGTCCTAGCTTTCCCTTGTAGAAGACAGCAGGTTGCACACAATTTGTGTGCAGAGCGGTATTCGGATTATCCCTTCTACAATATTTTAGCACTTGTGATGTCCTTTGTCCAAGGAATACAACCACAAAGAAGTATCTTCCTCTAGCCAAAGTAACCCCAAAGGAAGATGGCTCCACTCATACATAGGATGAGGTTGATGTTCAGGACATGTGTTATTAAGGGTCGCTCAGACAACAAAACCTTTGGTGACTCTGGAGGAGGAACAGGGTCTTGTTCTTCTTGCTCATTCTTCCGTTCCATCCCACAAAGCCAGAAGATGGCTTTTTTCAGACGGGAAACACATGATTTATCATCTGCAAGAGAGGAGTAGATTACCAGTTTTGTGCAGGTAGAGAGAACAATCAATACAGGGTCCTAGAACATCGTTATCTTGTACCTGGTGGCCTAAAGAAATCTACACATTGAAACGCTGGGTCCCAGCGATGCATAATATGACAGACCATACTTAACTGTGTTGTTCCCTGCTACAAATCTCTTCTGATGTAGTGAGAATGTCAGATTGATCATACTATAGAATACTGTGCTTTCCCAAAAATAAGCCCGGGTCTTATATTGATTTTGGCAAAAAAAAGGCACAGTAGGGCTTAATTTCAGGGTAGGTCTTACCATGTAATATGCTGTCTTCTCTCCCCCTATCTCTTCCTGCCTGTCAGGAATCCTCAGTGTGAACGGAGGTAAAATGCTTGTAAAATCCTATAATCCACTCTGTACATTATATACTACTGTAATAATGTGTGTGTTTCTCCAATATAATTGTGCCAAATACCTTTGTTATAGCGCCACTTTGCGCTTTTGTGACCCGCCAAAGCTCTCTTCCCTGCAATTATATTACAGAAACACACACATTATTACAGTAATATGTAATGTACAGAGTGTATTATAGGATTTTACAAGCACTTTAAACTCGGGCTTATTTTTGGGGTAGTGCTTATATTGCAGCCCTCCTGGAAAATAACGCTAGGTTTTATTTTCGGAGAAACACGGCATAGAACTATGAACTTGGGCCTTGTACTTGCTGCTTACTGGAAAAAACACAATATATATAGACAATACTTCTGGACACCCCAAATCTCGCTACAAAACAAGAGAACGAAGATTCGCTGTCCAAGGACCACGGTTATGGAACACTCTACCTTCAGACTTTCGGATGGAGGAAAACCATCGGGCCTTCAGAAAAAAACTTAAGACCTATCTATTCTGAAGCATGGATGGACGACCACATTGGATACAGCACCTTGAGGCGATTTAGTTCGCATTTGTAGCACTATACAAGTTACTCACTCACTCACATCACCCATCAGAACAGGAGGATTGGGGCCACTCTTACGCTTACCAATTCCCACCGCAGGGTACTGCTGGAATATCACAGACAGACCCAACCTTCACCCATCACGGCAGGCCGTGTCATGACTATACAGAGAGGACCCAGTCCTTGAAGGTCTGAGTCTCACTGCCTTTTACCTATATAGCACTCTGCCAGAGCAAGCCTTTGGTTTGTTGTTATGACCAAGGTTGCTGGGTCCCAGAGACCAGCTCTCAAAAGAGAAGCATTATAGGCAACAACCTTGTTCTTCTTCCACGAGGCCTGGGTACCATCTACTTTAGCCCATTTGGCATTTTGAATGGATCTGTCTGCATAGCCCCACTGATCCTGTGAAGGATCTTCCTGCGGAGCTCTCTTAGCACTTCTTTAACTGTGACCAACACCTTAAACCCTGGCGAAAAAACTGAGGTGCTCCCAGTATGGGATGGGTTATATAGGGGGAACTTTCTGTCTTGATTATGCCAGTGTACAATCACTTGAAGGTGGCCTATTCCCACATAGTAATTACTATGGCTGCTCTATTTCACTTACCTGCTGAATCATCAATGATCCCGTCGGAAGAATTTAAATCAGCTTTATCCACATTGTCCTCCACCACACTGTCTCTTTTCTGGGAAGAGGTCTCAATGGATGTCTCCTCCTGGACAGTTTCTATCTCATCGTAACGTGTAAACCAAGTAAGACGACTAATCTGAGAGGAAGCAGGAAAGTTTGATGAAACGACTATACAGCTTCATGTCTTGAAATTGGCAATATGGCACAGTATTAGTTTGACAAACATATATACTTTTTCATCCTAGGTCCAGTGTTACACACCCCTGAAAAGTGAGCTGGATCTTGCGAAACTAGTCTAGTCGGGTAGTATGATGCCCGTGTACTCTGTCCTATATTATACTTGTGTACTAATATTTATTGTTTATGTATCTTTTCAATTGGCAAATGTTGGTGTTATCTATGTATGTAACAATTTTACTTTAAGCATGTAAACAATTTTACTTGAATAAATTATATACTGTATAATTACTGGCGGAAACGTTACCCACTTCATTTAAAGTCCCGGGGCGAATCCTTTTGTTTTGACTATATGTAATAGGGATGGAAGTGTGTTACTGGGGACACCAGACCTTTCCTCTTTTTTCTTAAGTTGGGTTAAGGTCAGGACCGTCTTTGAGGCAGGGCAAAAGGGGTAGCTGCCCTGGGCTCTGTCATTGTTTTGGGGCCCAAAGCAGCTGCCTCTTACTTGCCAACTATCCTAGTTTAAATTCTGTGCTGTCCTATGCTGTGTCCCGATATATATAGCTACTAATGCTGCCCAGCTCTGCCCTGTTGTTGTGTACAGATGACTCACCTGCAGACCCTGTGTTTACATGTACATAACCGTCATTCATATGCAAATAATGTGAGCATTCGTGACGGACGGCGGCATTGATATGAATGCTGCCTTTTTTTACATATGTATATCATGCCCCTCTGCAGTGGGGAGATGATGTGCTGTAACCTCTAGCAACCAATCAGAGATTACTGTACAGTAATACTGCTCACTATCAACCAAACAACAAGCAGAAATCGTGTGCTGTAACCTCTAGCAACTAATCAGTGAGCCGTAATGTGTGCTGTAACCTCTAGCAACCAATCAGTACGTGGTAATGATATGCTGTAACCTCTGGCAACCAATCGCAATCACTGCCTGATCTGATACAGTAAACTGAGTTTAAGTCTAGCTGATATTTATTGTATGTCTCAGAGCAGGTGGAGAGCAAAATTGCATGGGGGGGGGGGTGTTTAGTCAAATATGGCTACCCATCACATTTGGCTACCCGCTGCAGTACTCATGCCTGACGCCGCCATATGCATTCCAACACTTCCAACAATGTGATGGGTAGCCGAATGTGACGAAAACTATAGCTAGAGAATTTAGCTGAAAGGAATTTGTGAACGTTTTAGTAATTACTTTTCGATGAGAATTTACCATTTGTAAAAGTGTTGGAATGCATATGGCGGCGTCGCACATGCGCACTCTAGTGGGTAGCCAGATGTGATGGGTCGCCATATGTAACGAAACAGGGGCCCCAAGAAATTTTTTGCCCAGGTTCCAATCAATATTAAAGACGGCCCTGGTTAAGGTCAGGATTGGAAGAGCTCATTGTCTAAAATGTCTTTAAATAATGTAGCATTAACAGCCCCCTTCACAGCACCCTTCACTGGATACTTCTTAACTTCATCATTTGAAAGTGTGTCCATATACTTTTAGCCATATAGGTACGTGTGATGGTCAGCTGACCATAAACTTTAGACCATATAGTGTATGACTGGTTGCCATTTAGGAGATACTCCTATCTTCAAATAGGACTAAAGCGTCGTACACGCCCTCGGTTTACTCAGCAAGAACCAGCAAGAAAACAGCTGGCAGAGCTTTCTTGCTGAGTATACCGAGCGTGTGTACAAGGCTTTTTAGATTTCCTCGTCAAGAAAACTGCCTAAAATCTCAACGAGAAAAATACAGAACATGTTCTCTATTTTCTTGTCGTGATTCTCGGCAGTGTTTTCCTGCCGAGAGACCTGAGAGTATGTATACTTACCTGTCGCCGTGGAAACCTGCGCATGCTCAAAATGACTTTGACGCATGCGCGGTAGCTTCCTAGGCAAAGCCTACCTATGCAGCAAGATGGCGGTGACAGCATCGAATGTGACAAACGCAGGCTCGCCATACGCGATGACGTCACCGGGCTCTTGCCTTCCAAAAGAACCGCGGCCCTTTTGAAAGGAGTGTCTGTACACTCGGGCGGCAAGATATTCTTGCCAAGAATCTCGTCTGGAAAAACAAAATTTTTTCCTGACGAGATTCTGGCCCGTGTGTACAGGGCTTAACAGATGGGATTAATAGGACTCACAGATGGGACAAACAGAAGATAGCACCTAAATATACCTTCTTACCATTTCTTTAGTAGGAGGCTCTGTGCACAGACTGACAACCACCACCACGATGAAGGTCAGCAGTGCCAATATCATGGACAGGTAAAGATAGTGGACGTATTTCACCACTCCTGGCCTCACATCAGGCTGGTCACACTGTGGCGCTGGGTATACGAAATCCAGCACCATACGGATGAGGCCAACAACTAAGCCTATGGTCAACCCCCAAAATGCACCCTGGATGGAACACAAAAACAGCTCATCAAAATTTGGAATTACACGTAAAGAACAAACAGACTTATGTGGACACAAATATTTGTATAACTTGTTAACTTGTATACTAGCCGACCGCGCACCGTCATTCTACGGCGGCAGGTCGACTCTCCTGGGCGAGAGCACGTAGTATAACGTCTGCTCTTTGAGCCGCCACTAGGGGCGCATGCGCGCCGCCGGAGGCGCGTGCCCCCCGCTCGCCCCGACTCCCGTGCGTGTGCCCGGCGGGCTCGATCGCCGCCGGGCACCCTCGATTGCTCGTTACAGAGCGGGGACCGAGAGCTGTGTGTGTAAACACACAGCTCCCGGTCCTGTCAGGGGGGGGAATGCTGATCTTCTTTTCATACAATGTATGAACAGAGGATCAGTGTTTCCCCTAGTGAGGCCACCCCCCCCCCCCCCCCCACAGTAAGAACACACCCAGGGACATACTTAACCCCTTCCCCGCCCCCTAGTGTTAACCCCTTCACTGCCAGTGGCATTTTTATAGTAATCCAATGCATTTTTATAGCACTGATCGCTATAAAAATGCCAATGGTCCCAAAAATGTGTCAAAAGTGTCCGCCATAATGTCGCAGTACCGAAAAAAAATCGCTGATCGCCGCCATTACTAGTAAAAAAAATATATTAATAAAAAATGCCATAAAAATACCCCCTATTTTGTAAACGCTATAACTTTTGCGCAAACCAATCAATAAACGCTTATTGTGATTTTTTTTTTACTAAAAATATGTAGAAGAAAACGTATCGTCCTAAACTGAGGAAAAAAAAAGTTTTTTTTATATATTTTTGGGGGATATTTATTATGGCAAAAAGTAAAAAATATTCATTTTTTTCAAAATTGTCGCTCTATTTTTGTTTATAGCGCAAAAAATAAAAACCGCAGAGGTGATCAAATACCACCAAAAGAAAGCTCTATTTGTGGGAAAAAAAGGACGCCAATTTTGTTTGGGAGCCACGTCGCACGACCGCGCAATTGTCAGTTAAAGCGGCGCACTCACGAATCGCAAAAAGTCCTCTGGTCTTTGGGCAGCAATATGGTCCGGGGGGTTAAGTGGTTAAAACTGCATGCTGCATTTTTATTAAAGCTGTTTATTTCCCATTTCTTTCCATTGTTGTAGTAGTGAAAATAGATCTATTTCCACCTCATATTAAACCATTTTTTTTTTTTTTAATATGTGATGTTACCTTTTCATTAGTACGTTTCCAAAAACAGCCGGCAATGAAGACCACGGCCACAGGAGGTTGCAGGTAGGAGCTGATGGACTGGATATATATGAAGAGTTGGCCACCTTGGCTGGCCTTCACCAGAGGGATCCACAGAATGGACACCACCACCAACACCAGCACAAACACCCTGGAAATGAATAACACAAACATGGAAAATTTACTGAATACATATATAGTAGGGCAGTAACTCACAGCAAGTAGGGATAAGCAATTAAAAATTGTTCTTATCCAGTTTTTGTTTGCTATCATTGTGTATGATAAGCAATTGTCATGTTTTTTTTTTTTCTCTTAATGATTGGTTTCAGCATGCCATCATGGCAAACCTTTGCAGGCTGGCTGATATCCTTCTTGAAATGACACACTATATGGTTTGTGGACACCTGGCCATCACACCTACCAGCCCCCCACACTTACCCCATCCAGGTCACGGCTTCGGTGGCCTCCCCCCTGCTTCTCCTTCCGGTTGCTTGTCCTCCCAGCCAATCAGTATTCAGAACTTAGGACTTCTGGCCAAAGACCTGATTGGCCACATCGGGTCTCAGGACCCGCTTTCCAATTGAGAAACAGGAAGATATTGGTGAATAATCCACCCCCCGATACTTGCTCGAGCATCGCTTTCCACTGTTGCTCGATCGCCACATCATACGCCCGACGCTCGCCATGCCCCCCGCCAGCCCTCCGCACTTACCCTATCCAGGTGGCGGCTTTGGTGGCTTCCCCCCCTGCTGCTCCTCCCGAGTCCTGGCAGTCACTTCTCCACCCCTCCAATCAGGACTTAAGACTCGTGGCCAATTGGGTCTTAGGACCCACTTCCTGATTGGCTGGGAGGAGAAAAAAGAAAAAATGTGTAAATATTAATTTGCTAATGTCACACAACTAGGTGGGCTCAGGGCGCAGTGCTCTGTGCCCTGAGTCGACCCTTTTTGAAGCCTTTTTTTGGAGCCTCAGGCTCTAATCATGAGCAAAGAAAAAAATACATGCGCCGTGCCCTGCATGTAGATTAGGGGCCAGGCACATGGATTGGGGGGGCAGCACTCCTGTGCTCTGCATGAGCGGCCGACAGGGGTGGACTGACCATTCGGAAACTTGGGCACTGCCCCATGCCACTAGGTGGCCCCATCAGGGTTGCCAGCCTCAGTAAAAACCAGGGACAGTATGTAAAAATCTGTGTTTTAAAAAAAAAATCCCAAGATTAAAGCTGACCCACCTCTCCAGTACCTTTTTAGTGTGTGTATGTGTATTCTGTGCGTATGTATACTGTGTGTCTGTGTATAATGTGTGGCCCCATAATCTATTGCCCGGGGCCCCATAATCTCCTGTTGCCCGGGGGCCCCATAATCTCCTATTGCCCGGGGCCCCATGAGTTGTCAGTCCGCCCCTGGCGGCCGCCACTGGTGTCCACATACATTTGGCGATACTGGTAGGTGTGATGATGAGGTGAACACATACTTTTGGCTGTCTCTGATTTAATAGTCCTGGAAAAATTAAGACTTCTAGCTAGATTCACGTATGGCGGCGTATCTTTATCCCGGCGTAGCGCATCCCATTTGCACTACGCCCACGTAACATAGTGAGGCAAGTACTGTATTCACAACGCACTTGCCTCCTAAGTTACGTTGGCGTAGCGCAAATGGCCCGGCGTAACCCCGCCCAATTCAAAATAGGCAGGTAGGGGGCCTGTTGTATGGTAATGAATCGTGACCCCATGTAAATGAAGCGCTGATCGTACGGCGCATGCGCGCGCATGCTCAGAATCATATTGCAATTACTCGTGGCTTTCGACGTTAACGTAACCTACGCCCAGCCCCATTCACGTACGTTTATGCAAACGACGTAAAATACGACGGCTGTTCCGACGTCCATACCTTGCATGGGCTGCGCCATCTTTTTGGTGGTTTATCTTTACGCCGGAAAAACACCTTACGTAAACAGCCTATCGGGCGCAAGTACGTTTGTGAATAGGCGTATCTTGCTAATTTACATATTCTAGGCGTAAATCAGCGTAAGAGACGACGGCGTAGGAGACTTATGCCGGTCGTATCTTAGCAACAGAGAAACGTATCTCAGTTTGAGAATACGCTTAAAGATACGACGGCGCGGATTCGGACTTACGACGGCGCATCTACTGATACACCGTCGTAAATATTACTGAATCCGGCTATTTCTTGCTATGTGCTTGTTCCATAACTTGCTGTTACAGAACTTGTTCCATAACTCAGAAGGCACTGAAACCAGAAACAGCCAGGAAGCTAGCATTTTCAAAAGGGACTCATTATTGACAATATGACCGATTTACTTTAAAGTAGAGCTACAGGCAATTTTTTTTCATTTTGGAAAGCTGGATACACACTATTAGCTGGATTCAGATAGCTTTACGCCGGCGTATCAGTAGATACGCCGACGTAACTCTGAATCTACGCCGTCCTAAATTTAAGCATATTCTGGAAACCAGATACGCTTAAATTAGGCTAAGATATGAGCGGCGTAAGTCTCCTACGCCATCGTATCTTAGGGTGCAATATTTACGCTGGCCGCTAGGTGGCGCTTCTGTTGAGTTTGGCGTAGAATATGCAAATGACCTAGATACGCCGATTCAGAAACGTACGTGGTTCGGCGCATTTTTTTTACGTCGTTTACGTACGGCTTTTTCCAGTATAAAGTTAGTCGAACAAATAGCTGGCCTAGTCAATGTTAAGTATGGCCGTCGTTCCCTCGTCGAAATTTGAAATTTTTACGTCGTTTGCGTAAGTCGTCCGTGAATGGGGCTGGACGTAATTTACGTTCACGTCGAAACCAATACGTCCTTGCGGCGTACTTTGGAGCAATGCACACTGGGATATGTACACGGACGGGGCATGCGCCGTTCGTAAAAAAATGTCAATCACGTCGGGTCACCAATCATTTACATAAAACACGCCCCCCTCATTTGAACGACGCGGGAACGACGGCCATACTTAACATTGGCTCGGCCACCTAGGGGGCAGCTTTATCTTTACGCCGGCGTACCTGTTACGGAAACGGCGTATCTTTACTGCGATGGGCAAGCGTACGTTCGTGAATCGGCGTATCTAGTCATTTACATATTCTACGCCAAAATCAACGGAAGCGCCACCTAGCGGCCAGCGGAAAAATTGCACCCTAAGATACGACGGCGCAGGCCGTCGTATCTTAGCTAGGTTTAAGTGTATCTCAGTTTGAGCATACACTTAAACTTACGACGGGCTTAGATTCCGAGTTACGTCGGCGTATCTACTGATACGCCAGCGTAAGTCTTTGTGAATTCAGCCCAGTATCTCTACTCTTTTGCTAAAACAATAAGATATACTTTAATATTGTATTGGAAAGACGGAGTTACCCTTTGGTAATGAACAAATAAATAGGTATGTAGCAGGACCCTACCTTCCCACAATCATGAGCTCAAACTCGGTAGAGCGCGGGCGGATGTGGCGCCACAGATCCATGGTAAAAATGGTGCTTGCACTATTAAAAATGGAAGTCAGTGAGGACATGAGAGCAGCAATCATAACTGACATCATTAGACCTCTTAACCCTAAAAGTGAAGGCAGATGGAGAGTCGGACAGTTAGACATCTTCACAGTCACCCAATGAAAGGTCTCCTCACTTCTCTGCTGATGACAAATGTGTTATAAATAAAAATATAGGCTATGATAAATGTGTACACTTCCATCAATTCATACACTTCTCTGTATGCGTGTTCAGTTCCAGCATCCGGTTTTACCTTCTACATTTGTATTCTGTAAAAAATAGCACATTATAAAATCCCTCTATGGTGCCCGCATGTTTCAGTCTGATCATTCGAAATTGGATATGCTGATTGTAGCTAAAAATCACACGTGGGCATTCTGCTGATCACTCTTAAAGCGGCGTTCCACCCATTTTTGAGAGGTGGTCTTAAACTAAAGAGGTGTGGAATATTTAAAACACTGAACCGCCTCTCCGCCAATCAGGTAGCGCAGGTCTGATACCCATTACCCGATTGGCTGAGGGCAGAGGCGCTCCGATTGGATGCCTTGCAAAATTGACCAACAGAGGAGGTGGAAGCATGGAGGACACAAGAGCCGTTCCACAGCTCACTGCCGTCACCTGCTGCTTGACCCGCCACAAAGATGAGGTAAGTGTCGGGCAGACAGCTTGTCGGCGGGTGTCACATTGGTGGCATTTGATGGGCACAAGTGGCTGCATGTTGTTGGATCTTTGTATCGTCTGTGGACTTTGGACTTTGTATGTTATTGGAAGTTAATTAAAATTGCGTTTTCTGGAGAACATGTGTTGCTGCGAAACAACTTAATTTATGGTCATCATACTAACATCTAAGATATCAATTATCTAACCGGAGTACTGGACTACTATACACTATACATCTAGATCACTACATTGGTGCCGTGACCCGGACGGGCACAAGTGGCTGCATATGATGGGGCACAAGTAGCTGCATATGTTGGGCACAAGTGGCTGCATATGACGGGCACAAGTGGCTGCATATGACGAGCACAAGTGGCTGCATATGATGAGCACAGTGGCTGCATATGATGAGCACAGTGGCTGCAAATGATGAGCACAGTGACTGCCAATGATGGGCACAGTGGCTGCATATCATGGGCACACGTGGCTGCATTTGATGGGCACAAATGTCTGCACATGATGGGCACAAGTGGCTGCAATTGATGGGCACAATGGCTGCAATTGATGGGCACTATGGCTGAAATTGATGGGCACAGTGAGGCTGCAATTGATGGGCACAGTGAGGCTGCAATTGATGGGCACAGTGAGGCTGCAATTGATGGACACAGTGAGGCTGCAATTGATGTTTTTTTTTCAGTATATTTCAGTTTGTTTGCTTTTTTTTTTAGCTATTTGGAAGAATAGTGTCACCATTGTTGTCATTGGGTATAATTACGCCCCTTTGTTGGGGTCAGTGGATGGAATTGAGCTTCAAGGGCCAAATAAAAGAAACTAAAAGGCCACATCAGGGGACTCCAGGGCTGCAGTCTGGAGACCACTATTCTAGGAGATTAATAGATTAATGCCTGTATTGCCAACTCCATCTAATTTTCTGAAATACCTCTATGAGAAAACGATACCGCATTTTGGCCACTAGATGGAGCTGATAATACAGAAATTGTTCGCTAAGAACAAATATGGGACATTTCATTCATCTTCCATAAATGCCTCTGACATGCATGCAACAAATGTTTTATAAATAGACCCCGAGAGGTCAAACTGTAAGATGTAAGAGGACCGTGACATTTTTAGCGTGGCTGCTGCATATGTTGAATTAATCAATCAATTTTTCTTTAACCTTTTTTTTTTTTGCCGCATGAAAACATTCAACTAAGTTAGTGATTGTACCAAGTAATGCCAATGCTTTGGTGATTGCCAAGTAATGCCAATGCTTTAGTGATTGCCAAGTAATGCCAATGCTTTAGTGATTGCCAAGTAATGCCAATGCTTTAGTGATTGCCAAGTAATGCCAATGCTTTAGTGATTGTACCAAGTAATGCCAATGCTTTAGTGATTGTACCAAGTAATGCCAATGCTTTAGTGATTGCCAAGTAATGCCAATGCTTTAGTGATTGCCAAGTAATGCCAATGCTTTAGTGATTGTACCAAGTAATGCCAATGCTTTAGTGATTGCCAAGTAATGCCAATGCTTTAGTGATTGTACCAAGTAATGCCAATGCTTTAGTGATTGCTCATTTGTTTATTGTTGGGCCATATGGCTCTGCGCCTTTTCAGCCTTGGCGTTAAGACGCAGTTTGATTCCAATTGGAGTTTGGTGGGAAACATTGACCGTTTTATGTCATGTTTACTTCACAAACCTTCAATCATTTTACGTATTTGAGAGAGAAAATGTATATGTTGGCAAATTGTTTGTTACCTGTTGGCAGTAATTCAATAACAAGTCTGGGGTATGCAATATCAGAACATCCGGAAGGGTTGCCACAGATTGACCTGCAGATTTCGGGATCTGTACAAGCCACGTCATCTGTTAGAAGTTGAATGAAACTATTATTCACAAAGCCAGTGGAATAAACTACATTGATCACACATGTATACACGCTAACACCACCCATGGATCTCCAACGCTTTTGGAGATTCTTGTCAGCCAGAATTCCTATATGCCCCAGTATTTTCACAACATGAAACTAGCCAAAATAATAGTATGGTCATATTGCAGTAATGCCTTATTAATGACATTTAACCACTTAAGACCCGGACCTTTAGGCAGCTAAAGGACCTGGCCAGTTTTTGCGATTCCGCACTGCGTCGCTTTAACTGAGAATTGCACGGTCATGCGACGTGGCTCCCAAACAAAATTGGCGTCCTTTTTTTCCCACAAATGGAGCTTTCTTTTGGTGGTATTTGATCGCCTCTGCGGTTTTTATTTTTTGCGCTATAAACAAAAATAGAGCGACAATTTTGAAAAAAATGCTATATTTTTTACCTTTTGCTATAATAAATATCCCCCAAAAATATATAATATTTTTTTTTTCCTCAGTTTAGGCCGATACGTATTCTTCTACCTATTTTTGGTAAAAAAAATCGCAATAAGCGTTTATCGATTGGTTTTTCGCAAAATAGGGGATAGTTTTATTGCATTTTTATTCATTTTTTTTTTTACTACTAATGGCGACGATCAGCGATTTTTTTCGTGACTACGACATTATGGCGGACACTTCGGACAATTTTGACACATTTTTGGGACCATTCTCATTTTCACAGTAAACAATGCATTAAAAACGCCGGCGTAACGTAAATGAGATACGTTACGCCAGCAGAAAGATCCGCTGATCTTTCTGAATCTGGCCCAGTGTGTTTAAGTTTAAGTAAGAGATTGCAGACATGATACAAGAGATGGTTAGAGACTGAGGACATGATACAAGAGATGGTTAGAGACTGAGGACATGATACAAGAGATGGTTAGAGACTGAGGACATGATACAAGAGATGGTTAGAGACTGAGGGCATGATACAAGAGATGGTTAGAGACTGAGGACATGATACAAGAGATGGTTAGAGACTGAGGACATGATACAAGAGATGGTTAGAGACTGAGGACATGATACAAGAGATGGTTAGAGACTGAGGGCATGATACAAGAGATGGTTAGAGACTGAGGACATGATACAAGAGATGGTTAGAGACTGAGGACATGATACAAGAGATGGTTAGAGACTGAGGACATGATACAAGGGATGGTTAGAGACTGAGGACATGATACAAGAGATGGAGACTGCATACTGCATTTTTCTTGAGCTTTTCTAGCACTAAAGGTGCCAAAAATGGGCAATAATAAATTCATATTAATTTAAATTGATGATATTAATTAAAAAGTCGAATATAAAATTGTATATAAAAAATAAATAAAAACTGTAATTTTTGGTTTTTGGATTTCGGGCATGCATCCTTCATTTTCGGCGCCAAAAATTCCATTCTGTGCACCCCTAGTTACTACACAAAAAATGGAATCAGTCAATACTCCTTAAAGGACATTTTATATTGAATTGCACAAAAAATCTTAAAGTGTATGTCTGGGCAAAATAAAAAAGGCATATTCGGTACATATCTGCCATATACCGTATGCATATTTCGCTGTCATATGTCCCTCTAAAAAAATGTTGCAAGGACAGAAAAATAGCTATTGATCTGCCTGACATCCAATGAACTCCTAGGGCCAGATTCACAGAACAAATACGCCAGAGTATCTACTGATACTCCGGCGTATTTTAAAATTTGCCGCGTCGTATCTTAATTTGTGATTCACAAACAAGATACGACGGCTTTTGGCTAAGATCCGACAGGCTTACGGCTTCGTACGCCTTCGGATCTTAGGATGCAATACTTCGGCCGCCGCTGGGTGAAGTTTGCGTCGTTTTCCAGCGTCGGGTATGCACTTTTACGGCGATCCACAAAGCTAATCGCGTGCGTAACGTCGTTTTTTCCCGTCGCAAAGTTAAGCAATCTTTTTCATGGCTTAACTTTACACCAGCCATGTTAAAGTATGGCCGTCGTTCCCGCGTCGAGTTTTACATTTTTTTTTTCCGGGTAAGTACGTTACGCACGTCGCCATTCACAAACACGTCTGGGCGCCGTAATTTCGCGCAAAGCACGTCGGGAAATTTACTAACGGAGCATGCGCTGAACATTCGGCGTGGGAGCGCGCCTAATTTAAATGGTACAGGCCCCATTTGAATTAGGCGGGCTTGCGCCGGACGTCTTTACGTTACTCCGCCGCAAGTTTATACTCAAGTGCTTTGTGGATCAAGCACTTACGAGAAAAACTTGTGGCGGTGTAACGTAAAGTCGATACGTTACGCCGCCGCATTTGTACCTAAATCTGGCCCCTAATTTCTTGTTTGCGCTGACAACACAGTGCCTCCGCTATACTGAAATTCAAAGCAGAATTTTCAACCCTGCTTGGTTCTCCTCTGCTGGACTGCATATCCCTTTTAAATAGTTGCATTAAATATGTATTTGTAAAATAAATATTTAATGTAGAGTGCACACATAACACGGGATTTCAGGAGCACTATGTTTTTTTAAAGAGGACAACAAAAGCCTCTCTCTCTCTCTCTCTCTCTCTCTCTCTCTCTCTCTCTCTCTCTCTCTCTCTCTCTCTCTCTCTCTCTCTCTCTCTTGAACGAGGAGTTACTGCCCTGACCTATTCAGCTGATTATGTAATCTGAGCTTCAGTTACTGACCTCTGTAAATTTTCTTTTTTTTCCGTAAAGCTCAACTCTGTCTGTAATTATTAGATGTTTACATTGTCATATATACCTGATCAAATTTTTTTATACTCCTAAATTTTTGTAACTATTTTATTCTATCTTTCATGTGACAACACTGAAAAAATGACACTTTGCTACAATGTTGTGTAGTGAGTGTACAGCTTGTATAACAGTGTAAATTTGCTGTCCCCTCAAATTACTCAACACACAGCCATTAATGTTTAAACCTCTGGCAACAAAAGTGAGTACACCCCTAAGTGAAAATGTCCAAATTGGGCCCAATTAGCCATTTTCCCTCCTTGGTGTCATGTGACTCGTTAGTGTTACAAGGTCTCAGGTGTGAATGGGGAGCAGGTGTGTTAAATTTGGTGTTATCGCTCTCACTCTCTCATACTAGTCACTTTACTGAGGGTAAAGGTGATGGACTGGCCAAGCATGTCTCCAGACCTAAACCCTATTGAGCATCTGAGGAGCATCCTCATGTGGAAGGCAGAGGAGGAGGAGGCACCAACATTTGTACATTTGAAAGCGCTGATCACGTTTTATAATGTAAGTGTTTTTACCTACAATAAACATTGGTACCTTTTAGTATTACGCTATGTGCCTTTCTCTTCTTCTCCTACATCTCTACATATTGGTTTAAATTTTGGCCCACATTGGGTACCCCTGGAAGCGACCTTTTTCCTGATTCGATCCCTGGGTTCCTCTCTGATTGACGTGCGAGACGTCTCCGTGATCCGGGCCTGAGAGTGGTTTATACCCTGCTTTACTGACCCTCTGGGCATATGTCCATTAGGGTACAGCAGGGGTCCTCAAACTACGGCCCGCGGGCCACATTTAACCATCCCACCCCACCCTGACATGCACGGCAGGTTGTAACACAGCGGTCCCGCTGTGTAACGGAGCTCACAGTGTTAACAGTTCGCGCAGTTCGGTCACGCTGGCACGCTGTTCGGGCACGCTGTGATAAATGTCCCGCCTTCCTCCTGACCTAGACTAGCTCGTGTGATAGAGCCAGTGTTCTGGAGGAGGGCGAGACTTTTATCACAGCGCACCCGAACTGTTAACAACACTGTGAGCTTCGTGACACAGCGGGACCATGACACAGCGGGACCGTGACACAGCAGCAGTTTGGCACAGTAAGGAGTAAGGCTGTGAGGGGCTTACGATGGTGAGGTGAGGGGGGGGGGGCTTGCGATGGTGAAGGGGGGTTGCAATGAGGTGCTGATAAAGATGTAATAATGATGGGGGGGGCTTGCAATGAGGGGCTTGCGATGGTGAGGGGGGTTGCAACGAGGGGCTGATGATGATGTAATGATGATGGTGGGGGGGGCTTGCGATGGTGAGGGGGTTGCAACGAGGGGCTGATGATGATGTAATGATGATGGTGGGGGGGGCTTGCGATGGTGGGGGGGTTGCAATGAGGGGCTGATGATGATGTAATGATGATGGTTGGGGAGGGGTTGCAATGAGGGGCTGATGATGATGGTGAGGGGGTGGGGGCTTGCGATGGTGAGGGGGGTTGCAACGAGGGTCTGATGATGATGATGTAATGATGATGGAGGGGGGCTTGCAATGATCTTGATCGGCTTGCAATTAATGATTGTGAGAGGGGGATTGCAATGAGGATCTTACAATGATGATGGCGAGGGGGAGCTTGCAATGAGGGGCTGATGATGATGGTGAGGTGGGGGGAACTTGCAATGATCATGATGGTTTGCAATTAATGATTGTGAGGGGGGGCTTGCAATGAGGGGCTTACAATGATGATGGTGAAGGGGGGGTTGCAATGATCGTGAGCATAGGAATTTGTTCAAAGTTTTTTTTATAGTCCGGCCCTCTAACAGTCTGAGGGACAGTGAACCGGCCCCCTGTTTAAAAAGTTTGAGGACCCCTGGGGTACAGTATCTCTGGTAAGCCTTCCTTTCAATGATCGGTGGTGGATTTCTTTACTGCACTTCATTCCAAGGCATTGGGACTATTATCACCAATTTTCATCACATTGGACTTATTTCTCACATATATTTATTTAGATTTTATATATACACCATCCAGTGTCTATACATATACATCACTTTTTTGGTTGATATATTGTCATCATAATTTTTTCACCATTTGTTTGATGCACTGTTTATTCATCCTTTCATTGGGTGATCTATTAATTTTATGCGCTAGACTTTTTATGTTTGTTTTGTATTCCACCATTGTCCATTGGTAGTGTGAGCTGCTTACTATTGATAGCGCAGAATTTTCTGTTTTTTGTTTCCATCATGGAGGAGGGGAAGAGGACTCCGGTGGCAACCTGTGAAGCTCTGGTGAACTCCATGCCCAAGAGGGTTAAGGCAGTGCTGGAAAATAATGGTGGCCAATAAAATATTGAAATTTTGGGCCCAATTTGGACATTTTCACTTAGGGGTGTACTCACTTTTGTTGCCAGCGGTTTAGACATTAATGGCTGTGTGTTGAGTTATTTTGAGGGGACAGCAAATGTACGCTGTTATACAAGCTGTACACTCACTACACAACATTGTAGCAAAGTGTCATTTCTTCAGTGTTGTCACATGAAAAGATATAATAAAATATTTACAAAATTGTGAGGGGTGTACTCACTTTTGTGAGATACTGTATGTATGTATATATATATATATATATATATATATATATATATATATATATATATATATATATATATATATATATATATATATATATATACAAAGCAACATCTCATTCCTTTTGCAATGCCAAGAGATACTTGTGAAAAACAACTGAATAATATTACTACTCTCTGTATGTTTCTGTCTAACAAACAAGTCCTTTCATTTTCTGTTTTACTTTCATATCAAAATAGAGTTTTCGAAACCAATGCAAAAAAAAGAAAAAATTACCTGTGAAGAGAACTCTGCTGATCATCCCGGGAAGAACCATCATAAAGAATGGCAACACCTTGAGGTAAGCTGCAAGGAGAGAGCCACCTTTAGCATGAGAGAGGTTTCTGGCAGACAAAGATCTCTGAACAATGACCTGTGGATAGCAGAGAGATGGGTTATAGGTACACGATATGGTCAGACTTCATGGACAACTGACAATCACACCTATAAAGCCTCGTACACACGACCGAGGAACTCGACGGGCGAAACACATCGTTTTCCTCGTCGAGTTCCTTGTTAGGCTGTCGAGGAACTCGACAAAGCAAGTATCTCCATTCCCGTAGAGGAAAAAGAAGACATGCTCTCTTTTTGGCTCGACGGGATCCTCGACAGTTTCCTCGTCGAAAAATATACACACGACCGGTTTCCTCTGCAAAAAAAAAATCCCAGCAAGTTTCTTGCTGGTTTTTGCCGAGAAACTCGGTCGTGTGTACGAGGCCTAAGGGCTTGCTGGACATCCCAATCCAAAACCATGGGCATTACATGGAGTTGACTCTCACTTTGTGGCTACCACATTCAAGTTTTCTGAAAAGGACTTCCATAAGTATTTTAGAGTGTTTCTTTACCTATTAATCCAAAAGACGATTTGTGAGGCCGGATACTATTGCACAAAAAACTAGCTTGCAATCAGCTACAGTAGCTTACAATTCATTCCAAGGGTGTTCAATAGGTTTGAGGTATAGGCCACTCAGTTTCCTCCACACCAAACTTATCAAACCCCATCTTTATTTATCTGGCTTCGTACACAGGGGCATAGCTATATAGAAACAGAAAAATGTCTTCCACAAATTGATGAGGATGGGGCCCTGACTCAAATCAGGGAAATATGTACTGCCCACTGGATCAAATTGTATGGCAAGAATTGACACACAGTCTGCTTGCTTCGTTCCCAATGTGAAAGAGGAGGGCCTGGAGCCTGGGCGGCTGCCTTTGTTAACAATATGACATCACAAAACATATGCATTCAGATTGGTTAGCTTGTATAATTCACTCCCATTTACACGCCCCCCTGTGACGTCTGTACTTAGCACATGGCACACTCTCCTTGTAAGTCCATATAAGGTATGGGGCTCTCTTAGCACATGCAGCCCACATGTAAGGGCCATTTTTACAGGGGTCCTTGGTCAGCTCTTCAAGGGTTTAACCATATATGGTATAAACAGGTCTTCTTGTCACGGGACACAACGTTTATTCAGTGAAATGAGGACAGCAGGGGGGGGGGGGTTTAGAGCCATCTGTTTCCTATTATTAGTCCTTCTGTATCTCCATCCAAGTTGAAATATACTTGTAACTTTAAAACATCATATCTGATATAAACTCTTTAAGGAAAACAAATACTATTGTGATATATACTTTCCACACATGCATATATTGTTTTTATATTCATTATCTATATAAGAATATAAAAAGAAGTTAAAAGAATATAATAAGAGAAAACATTTTAGTGGTTTCAATAAAAGAATTAGCTTAACTCAAGAATAGGAATTTTAGTATCGGCCATGTCACAGGGCTGGAAGCAGCGAAAATATCTTTGTAGGATGTAATTAACATTACCCTTCACAGACAGTTCCTAAATTCATTAATTTTGTCCAAATACAGTGGAACCTCGGATTACAAGCATAATCCGTTCCAGGAGAATGCTCTTAATCCAAAGTACTCTCATTTCAAAGCGAGTTTCCTCATAGAAGTCAATGGAAACTAAAATAATTTGTTCCGCATTGACTTCAAATTTCATGCAATACCGCATGTGGCCAGAGGTGGGGGGGCGCCGGAGAGCCTACGAAACATCCGGGAAGGCCCAAGGACAGCTTGACTGAACTCGGAAAACCTTGGAAAGGCTCGAGAACAGAGTATTTCCGATGTGAGCGGCTCCGTTCGGCTCCGCTTGGCTCTGCTCGGCTCCGCGTACACATGAATAACAGTCGTGTGTACGTGGCATTAGAAAGGAAAAATTAAGGAAAATTAGATGTTTCTTGGATTACTTGTTTCATATTTCTAGAGAGCAAAATTAAACTTGAATGATCACTAAAACACTTCCCCATTTGTTTGCTTTGTTTTCTCTTTTTAAAAAAGGCCCCTTCATTGTGATCTGAATTGCATTTACCTGGTCAGTGCACCAATACCAGATAGATGGGATGGTCATTCCCACCAACACACCAGGCCATGGAAGGTCAGAGGTCACAGGGTCTCGGAATAAATGGAAAGCATCTTCTCTAGGCATGCCACAGCTGCTGTTGCTTGTTCGATTGGATGGGATGGCAGCGAAATACCTTTCCTCCAGAGCACCGAGTCCACCAATTTCTATGAAACCTACATACAAAAGAATGAAATATGAACCAATGGTCTACTCACTGTAACAAGTAAGCATGTAGTATAATACTATAATATAAAACTAATTTAATCAGCTAACATATGTCCAAGCTCTAAAATAAGAAAAAGGGACATATTTTGGCAAAAATTATGTAGGCAAAGGACACATCCCTGCCATGCCCCCAGTTACATAAACCACAAATAATTAAAATGACTGGTTTCCTTTTTTTTTTTACCACTTCCTTTATATTGGCTTTTCAAAATAATGAATGCAATAATTTCAATGTTGGATGAAACATTTAATATTAAATAATACAGGGCAATGCATGTATGTACAGTGGGGATCTAAAATGTTTGGGCACCCCAGGTAAAAATGTGTATTAATGTGCATAACGAAGCCAAGGACAGATGGAAAAATCTCCAAAAGGCATCAAATTACAGATTAGACATTCTTATAATATGTCAAAAAAAGTTAGATTTTATTTCCATCATTTACACTTTCAGAATTACAGAAAACCAAAAAATGGCATCTGCAAAAGTTTGGGCACCCTGCAGAGTTAATATCTTGTACTGCCCCCTTTGGCAAGTATCACAGCTTGTAAACGCTTTTTGTAACCAGCCAAGAGTCTTTCAATTCTTGTTTGCCCATTCTTCCTTACAAAAGTCTTCCAGTTCTTTGAGATTTCTGGGCTGTCTGTCATGCACTGCTCTTTTAAGGTCTATCCATAGATTTTCAATTATGTTGAGGTCAGGAGATTGTGAATGCCATGGCAAAACCAGTGGTTACCAGAGAGCTTTCAAACTGATCCGCAGATGCAGAGCACCTGCAGGTTACCTGCATTGAGCCATAGACTTCTGTTATTAACTGCAAGTTTGTTGAGCTTTCTGAAAACGCACAAAACCTGCAAAATATAATAGAAGTCTATTGCAAAGTGCAGAAAAGCCAAAGGTACACTGCGTTGGTAAACTGCAACGCATCAGTGTGAAAGCAGCCTTGGGCCCCTTTCACGCATTCAGTCCGACCTAATTCCATTCACCTCTAATGAGTGGCAGATGTAAACCGACTTGTGTCCTACCTCCAATCCGATCTGCTAAAAAAAAAAAAAAAAAGGGTCTAGTGGGCTGTGTCCACTCTGCATATGCAGAGCGAACACGGACCTGCCATCCGTTTATTGTGGCCCGGTTACCAAGTCGCTTAAGTGGCCCTCACACTTCAAAAGGTTGGGCACCCCTGGTTTAGGCCAATACTAGCAATTCTGTTGCTGAAGGCAATTTGCCAGGACAGAATATAAAATTTAGCAAAATAGAACACTTAGCGCCTTCTATGGCATTGCTATATCACTAACTAAAATGATCAGTAAAGATGAAAAGGTGTAGCATTTCCTCACCAAAGCAGCTAGCAAAGGGAACAATTCTGTAGAAGTAGGTATCTCATTTAATTGCTGGGGAATCCCAAATACCCAAATACCCAAATTCTCATTAGAAGGTGGTAAGGCACAGTAAGGAAGCATCTTCTTTTGGGCTACCCAGCATTCCCCAGGATCTCAGTGGAAGGGGTGATGTCATCCTCTTCTAGTCACCATGGAAATGAGGTAATTACAGATATAGGCCCGGATTCACAAAGCACTTACGCTGACGTATCTCGAGATACGCCGCGTAAGTCTAACTATGCGCCGTTGTATCTGTGCGCCGTGCCCACAATCTGAGATACGCCTAAAAATAGGCTTCCTACGACCGACGTAACTTGCCTACGCTGTCGTATCGTGGGCGCATATTTACGCTGGACGCATTTGCCGCTCCCATTGATTTTCTATGCACATATGCAAATGAGGGGGATACGCCGATTCACAAACGTAGTTGCGCCTGGCGCATAATATACGCAGTCTGCGTAAGTCGTACGTCCGGCGTAAAGTTATTCCCCATATAGGAGGTGCAAAGGTATGGACCAGGGAACAGAGCCGTCGTATTTTATGTCGTTTACGTAGTACGTGAATAGGGCTGGGCGTAGGTTACGTTCACGTCGTAGGCAGTGATCCGTCGTATCTTAGGGAGTAGTTCGGACGTGATTCTGCGCATGCGCACTGGGATGCGTCCACGGGACGGGGCATGCGCCGTTCGTTTTAAGTACTTCTATGGCGCTTGGCCCATCATTTGCATGGGTCACGCCTAATTAGCATGGCTCGCGCCCACTTCCACCCACGCTGGCTTACGCCGAGGAGACCCAGCGTATCTTTAACAGCGAGTGGGAGCGAGTGCTTTGTGGATCCAGTGCTTGCCTTTGTGCGCTGCGACGGCGTAGCGTAAAAGAGATACGCTACGGCGCATAAATATGCGCCGATGTATGTGAATCCGGGCCATATTATCTAATTTTATTTCCTGTACAGGTGTTTTTTGACAGTGCAGTGAAATAAGATCGGGTTGGGTGCCTTTACTGAATTAGTGAACTATACTATTTAGCTGCACGGTATGCCGGAATTTACCAGATTACATGCCATTCAGTGCTGACCTACTAAATGGACAGTGTTGAATGAGCCGGAAATTTTGTCACCACCACTAAATTAAGGTTTTGGGTTTGTTTAACATCAGTCAGTGTGAGAAAAACAAAAAAACGTATTGGTAACACATACTCACTGAAGACCATGAGAATCAGGGCTCCTATGATCATTATGATTGTCTGCAGTGTGTCAGTGTAGATAACTGCTGCCAGACCACCTGAAACACAAACCGACTGTCACTGCTATATGTAAGAGTAGAGTAAGTAACAGTTGACATAAGCAGGTGTATAATGCAAGAGAATAGGAAATGAGACTACACTGAGGAGTTAAATGCAGATCAATATGTTATAATATCACCAATCATTTCTTCCTAATCAATTTTTTCAGGGGGGGGGGGGCGCTTCCGCAGCGGCGATACACATTTAACCCTTTCTTCAAATGCTAGCAGGGGTTAAAAGTGCACCCGCTAGCGGCCGAATAGCGCAGCTAAAACGATGGTAAAGCGGCACTTTTTAGCGGCGCTTTACCGATAATGCGGCCAGTTGGCAGTGTGAAATAGCTCTTGAGATAATTCAGCTTCACTCCATGCCCATATGAATATAGCCTAGAGAATGTACAGACCTCCCTTCAGCACAGACCCCCCATTCTGCACAGACCCCTCCATTCAGCACAGATGGACCCCCCCTTCAGCACAGCCCCCCCCATTCCGCACAGACCCCTCCATTCAGCAAAGACCCCCCTTCAGCACAGATGGACCTCCCCTCCCCCCATCCTATTCAGTACCTCAGATCAGCCATCAGCATGGCCGGGTCACAGCAGGTTCCCTCCTCCTGTGTACACATAAACACTGGAGGGGGAGGCGGCTTCACTCTGCTCGCTGTGTCTGTGTGACATCCGGCCTGGGACCGCTCAGACAGCCCACAGCCGCGAGACTCTTCAACACATTCTTGATTTTACAGGGGGGGTCAACTGCCCCCTCTTGCCCTATGGAGCGGACGCCCATGGGTACTTAGCATAGTTGACACTCCTGGCAGCTTATTTTCTAACCCTCTCAATGCTGCTCTATACGTCAACATTCATTTTCATTAGATAAATACTTATAATGGCCAAAAAAAAATGGAAGCAGTGAAGATATTCTTTATCTGAATGTTTAATATAAAAAAAAATGTTTTATAATTATACATAGTGTGCCAGGTTAAAAAAAAAAAAAAAAGAGAAAAATGATCAGCAAAAATCCTCCCCTCCACAGAGAAAACCCTTCCCCAACAAACATGCAGTGGCACCCGGTAAAGCAAGAGAAGTCCTCCTAAGCTTCTGCCCGGCAGTGTCGTGTTACACATCAGAGCCTAGAAGGAGCTTAGGTACTTCAGAGGGCAAGTAATATGGAAATCTGCATCCAGCTAGGTATGCGGTCCTAAAGCCCCACCAACATGGCTGTACTTGGAGCAGACCACCTCCTACCCACCTACCCACACCACTGGTTATGAGAAGCATCAGACCATTGGGAACATAGTCACATGGTTTATGCCTTCCATAGGTGAGGGACAGCAGGGACAACATGGAGTTCTGAGATCACCAGATTACTGTAAAAAGGGAGTGGAATGAACTCAAGAGCACTGCGGGTTAGGGTGACCAGACATCCCCAGTTTCAGGGGACAGCCCCCTGATTGAGGACACTGTCCCCGAACCAAGTCTGTCCCTGGTTTTGTCCCCAGATTGGATTTAATAGGGGGCAGGGGCAATTTCAAAGACAATCAGTGCAGAATTAAAATAAAAAAATTAGAATTACACACCCCCCCTCCGCCGTGCCTACTAGCTTAATGGGAAAAATACACCCCCTATCTGTGCCCCTTTCTGATGATCATGTGCTGGTTGAAGCGGAGGGAATATTTCTTCTGTTCCGGGCGCATGCGCATTCAGCTCCGCTCCCATGTTCTTCTGCCTTGGCTCAAATCCTGGCCAGCCACCTGCCTATCTCCTTGCATTCCCTGGCAGAGTGATCTTCCTCCGCTCCCCATCCAGTAGTAGCCGGGGCCTGGAGAGTAAGGCCTCGTACACACGACCGAACATGTCTGCTGAAACTGGTCCGCGGACCAGTTTCCGCGGACATGTTCGGTCGTCTGTACGGCCGACCGGACAATTTTCCGGCAGATCGGACAGGTTTCCAGCGGACAAATGTTTCTTGGCATGCTAAGAAACATGTCCGCTGGAAGGCTGTCCGTCGGACATGTTCGGTCGTATGTACGACTCACCGGACATGTCCGCTCGGCCGAAAGCCCTCGCATGTGTCGAAGTGATTCGACGCATGCATGGAAGCATTGACCTTCCAAGGTCGCGCACGTCGCCGTGTCATCGTCGCGGCGACGGCGCGGCCACGTCACCGCGTTCGCTGTCCACGGGAAATTTGGTCTGTTGGTGTGTACAGCCATCAGACCAAAATTGCCAGCGGACATGTCCGATGAAAACGTCCCGTCGTGTATACGAGGCCTAAGACTTGAGAGGCTGTGAGGCGGGCGGCGACGGGCAGAGAGTCGCTGATTGTTGCCATTACTAGTAAAGAACAAAATATGACCCCGGATTTCATTTTAAAAATCTGTTCACCTTACTGCAGGTATACCTAAATCTGAAACCATAAGGTAGGCTGGGCCATTACTGTCCATATCCTGTAGGTCTCACAGAAGAGCCTCTACAAGTAACAGAACACAGCATGGGGTGCTATCAAGCCACATGGCCCCATTAAAGAATTACTCCAGACCATAGGTGTGCGCAGCCTATTATATTAGGGTGTGCACCCCAAAGCGCAAACACACACCACTAATCACTCATGGGGCCAGATTCACGTAGCGCAGCGGATCTATAGATCCGCTCGATCTACGTGAATTAAGATCCGCTCCCGCAAGGTTAGGAGGCAAGTGGCTAATTCACAAACCACTTACCTCCAAACTTGCGACGGCGGATCCTAAATCCCCCGGCGGAATTCAAATTCCGCGGCTAGGGGAGTGTACTATTTAAATCAGGCGCATTCCCGCGCCGATTTAAATGCGCATGCGCCGTCCGGGGAATTTCCCGGCGTGCATTGCTCCCACTGACGTCACTAGGACGTCAGTGGTTTCGACGTGAGCGGGACTTGCGACGCGCGTGTTCGTGAATCGGCGTACGCAAACGACGTTGGAAAATTCAAATTTGACGCGGGAACGCCGGCTATACTTAACATTGGCTGCGCCTGATGAAAGCAGGGGTAAGTATACGACGGGAAAACCGCTACGGAAACGACGTAAGAACACTGTGACGGGTCCGCGTACGTTCGTGAATTTGCGTATCTCGCTGATTTACATATTATTTATCGTAAATCAGCGGGAACGCCCCCAGCGCCATTTTTAAATTGAAAAAAAGATCCAAAATTTGTAACACAGTGTAACACTGTCAGATCTTAGTCCTATCTATGCGTATCTGATTCTATGAATCAGGCGCATAGATAGGACCAGTGTAAGTCAGAGATACGATGGTGTATCTGTAGATACACCGTCGTATCTCTTTGTGAATCTGGCCCCTGGTGTTCATTTAGAAAGGGAAGGGGCCAGTAAATTACATATTTACCTACCCCTTCCCCCACTCATCCTAAAACATCCCTGCAGCAACAGCTGGTGGGAGAGAAGGGAAGCTGGTATCACTGGGGGGGGGGGGGGAGCCTGGGCAGGAGGGGGACCCTGTGCTGTACAGGGTGATTAGTGTGTGCCTGGGCATACAACAGGTATGCCCATGCCTATGCTTCAGACAAAACTTTTTTTTAATAGCACGAGAAAGGGTTAGAATCGCTCTTTTGAAGTTTCCCCCTCATTTCCGGTCTCGGTGACAGGAGGACAGTAGGACGGTAAGCAATGTGAAAATCTCCAATGAACCCATTTTATAGTACCGAGGAAAAATAATAAAACATCTGTATAGTTTTTATTGCTGTCTGTGCCTTTTTGTCTCTGTGACCCCCAAACTCGAATTTCTTGCCCTGGTGTCACAAGGACACAAAGTCGGGGGAAATCTAGATGTTAGAGACAATTTTTTTTTACAAAAGTTCTAACCTTAACAGTCTATCCAAAGAAACAAAAAGGTTTTCAACAATTTTACCTCCTACACCCGGCAGTCACAGATGTAGAACTCACCAGCTACTGTATAGATTGCAGTGATCGCCAGTAATCCAATCACAGCTATATAGAGATCCCAACGTAGTGCCTGCTGGATAAAAAGTGCCCCGGCATATATATCCACCTGAAGGCGGGGAGATAAAAGTGTGTTAGGTCTGTCCCTGGAGACATGTCAGTGCTCACTACATTCAAGTAATTTCACTAAAATCTATGGTCCTATCACCATCACAACCCATGAGATGTTCGTATTTATTGTATGTTACTGTTTGTTGTTTATTTTTATGTTTGTTTTTATGAGACACGCATTTTAAGTTATTAATATTTACCTGGAAGTAAGTTTTAACCACTTGAGATCCGCGCTATAGACGAAATACGTCCGCAGCGCGGCTCTCAAGTGCCAAGTGGCCGTTTAAAAACGGCCTTTGTGTGCATTACCCGCGCGCGCCACTGGGTGGCGCGCGGCGGGTAAAAACTGTCCCGACGCATCGCCGAAGACCCGATGCGTGTACCTGGCGGCCGCGATGTCCGCCGGGTACACGCGATCGTCGGTGACACGGTAGGTGACAGCAGGAACGTGGAGCTCTGTGTGTAAACACAGAGCTCCACGTGCTGTGAGAGGAGAGGAGACCGATCTGTGTCTCTTGTACATAGAGACACAGCATCGGTCCCCTCCCCCAGTCACCCCCCTCCCCCCACACAGTTATAACACACCCAGGCTACACAGTTAACCCCTTCCTCACCCCCTAGTGTTAACCCCTTCCCTGCCAGTCACATTTATACAGTAATTCGTGCATTTTTATATCACTGATCGCCGTATAAATGTGAATGGCGCCAAATTTGTGCCAAAAGTGTCCGATACGTCCGCCGCAATATCCCAGTCCCAATAAAAATCGCAGATCGCCGCCATTACTAGTAAAAAAAAAAATAATAAAAAAAATCATAATTCTGTTCCCCATTTTGTAGGCGCTATAACTTTTGCGCAAACCAGTCGCTTATTGTGATTTTTATTTATTTTTTACGTCGAAAAATAGGTATCGGCCTTAACTGAGAAAAAAAATATTTTTTTTAAAAAAAATTGGGATATTTATTATAGCAACAAGTAAAAAAAATATATATTTTTTTTAAATTGTTGCTCTTTTTTTGTTTATAGCGCAAAAAATAAAAACCGCAGAGGTGATCAAATACCACCAAAAGAAAGCTCTATTTGTGGGGAAAAAAGGACGCCAATTTTGTTTGGGAGCCACGTCGCACGACCGCGCAATTGTCAGTTAAAGCGACGCAGTGCCGGACGCTGAGATTTCGCCTGGGAACGAAGGGGGTTTATGTGCCCAGTAAGCAAGTGGTTAATATAACCCTAATCCTATTTTGATTACAGCATTCAGTATACAGATGTGTTAATGCTCCCTGTAGTAGTTGTCAGAGACATTGATTACAAACCCACACCTTGAATGACAATTGCGCGGTCATGCTACACTTTATTACATTTATCACTTTTTCCCACAAATAGAGCTTTCTTTTGGTTGTGTTTGATCACCGATTTGATCACTACTGTTTTTTTTATTATTCGCTAAACAAATTAAAAAATGCCAACTTTTTTGAAAAAAAAATTTTTTTTCTTTGTTTCTGTTCTAAAATGTTGTAAATAAGTAAGTTTTTTCCCTTTACTGATGGGCACTGATGAGACTGTACTGACGGGCACTGATGAGACTGTACTGACGGGCACTGATGAGACTGCACTGAGGGGCACTGATGAGACTGCACTGAGGGGCACTGATGAGACTGCACTGAGGGGCACTGATGAGACTGCACTGAGGGGCACTGATGAGACTGCACTGAGGGGCACTGATGAGGCTGCACTGACGAGCACTGATAAGGCTGCACTGACGGGCACTGATGAGCATGTACTAAAATGCAGCACTGATAGGTGGCACTGCTATACAGCACTGATGGGCCAATACACTGCTATACAGCACTGATAGGCAGCACTAATGGGCACTAATAGGCGGTACTGATGGGCACTAATAGGCGGCACTGATGGGCACTAATAGGCGGCACCTCTATGTCATTCCTTTCATTGGTTTCCGCTCACCCAACAAAATACTAAACAAAATTTTACAAAGCCATCCACAACTCAGCCCCCGCCTAAATCACTAACCTTGTTTTTAAAATACCAACCTGATTGTTCACTTTGTTCCTCCCAAGACTTTTCCTGAGCCTCTCCTATTCTATGGAACTCCCTACCCCAATCTGTCTAATTTTCTCCTACTCTGTTTGCTTTTAAATGATCCCTGAAAACTCTTCTCTTCAGAGAAGCCCAACCTGCCCACACCTAACAACTATTCTTTTATTTTCTCCATCAGCTCATATCCCCCACAGCTATTAACTTTGTGTCACTTGACCCTCCCTCCTAGATTGTAAGCTCTAACAAGCAGGGTCTTCTGATTCCTCCCTGTATTGAATTGTTTTGTAACTGTACTGTCTGCCCTCATGTTGTAAAGCGCTGCGCAAACTGTTGGCGTTATATAAATCCTGTATAATAATAATAAATCCGAGATAAAGATAATGGGTAGCATAAGAGACCAGAATTTGTTGATACATAAGGTTTCAGCACTGGGAGATAGACATGAATAGATTGTGGCATAGAGTTCCTGGCACTGAGAGTCCTGCCCTACCCTCACACTAACCCTTCCTGTTCCCAAACACCATCACACTAATCATCCCCAATGTAAACTTACCTCCTATTTGCATATTTATCTCTTCTGTGCCAGGTTCCTCTGTGCCAATGCCAAGTTAGTCCCAATTCTAGAATATACTGTTCCAATGTCTTTCCTTTAGTCCTTATAGGGAGAGTAGGTGCACCCCTCCGCAACCCTCAGCAGTTAGAGTGTGGTCATGCAAATACTGACTTTGCTGATAGATGTACAGTATTTGCATAGAAACCTTTATAGTGTCTCAAGCTGCTCTTTACCCACTTAAAGTGTTTGTTAACCCCCCCAAAAAAATATATAGAGAGAGCCTGGTCCCTTAAAGCAGATTACACAGCACAGTGCTTGTTCTGTGTAATCTGCCCCATCTAAACTGTAAAGAAAACCTCCCTGAACCTGGCACTTCCTGTATCCCCTCTCTGCATTGACTACAAAAATCAGGGCTGCTCAGCCCTGACCACTGTGGTCAAAGTACGTCCCTGCATCATACGCTGCTGTCCTCTCTTCTCTCCTCTTTCCCCCTCACCCCCTCCTTTCTGCCTGTCATCTCCCTCTCTGTGTCTGTCTGTGGCCCGGCAACGCCCCCCCCCCCCCCCCCCCCGCCCGCTATAATTGTAAAATAAAAACCGAAAATTGTCACTGTCAGTACCTCTAAATACCAAATTTAAGCTGTCTTCAGGCCGGTCACGTGACGTCAGAGGGAGATTACAGCCCCTCCTTCAGAAGACATCCATTGGAGCTGTAAAGCGGCCACGAGTCATGTGACCGGCCTGAAGACAGCTCAAATTCTGTATTTAGAATGCTTGTTGAAAACTACTTATATAGTGTGCTATGCCAGCCTCTAATAGAGGGGCTGGCATAGATTTATATACATTATGTGCAGGGCCGTCTTTAAGGCAGGGCAAAAGGGGAAGCTGCCCTGGGTCCTGTCATTGTTGTGGGGCCCAAAGCAGCTGCCTCATGCTTGCCATCTATCTATGTTTGTTTGATGGTCCCTTTATAATTATCTGAAAATGCACTCAGAATGTGTCTTAAACCTTACGGAGATCTTGGTAAATATGTAGATGAACAAGTACAGGATGGCAAGATATATCTGGATCCGCTTCCCTCCAAAACGTTTCCGCAGGTATTCAGGCATGGTGGTCACCTGTAGAGAATAGAAGAATGTCACTGTGCTTCCTCAGATAATGGACAGACCGTGTACATGATGCCTTTTGTCTTACCCCGGCGGTAAGGTAGATCGGGAGAAATAACCAGGCCAGGACCAGCACACAGAACAGGCCCTGCAGGAAAAAATAATAATTATATCTAAACAAACATTGACCAAAACATTATCCTCCTCAAAAAAGAAGACCCCTCTGTACAAACATATTTTTTGTAGTTATATATATATATATATAGCCCCTCCCCTTCACTGTAATCAGCAATAGATTACATTTTTTTTTTTTTTTTTGCAGTATTTCAATTAAAGGGGTTGTAAAGGTTCGTCTTTTATTTTCTAAATAGGTTCCTTTAAGCTAGTGCATTGTTGGTTCACTTACCTTTTCCTTCGATTTCCCTTCAAATTTTTTTTTTCTTTGTTTGAATTTCTCACTTCCTGTTTATCCTCAGTAAGCTTGCCCCCATCATCCGAGCGGTGGAAAGTCATTTAGAACAGCTTACTGAACACCTTACTGAGGAGGAACAGGAAGTGAGAAATTCAGACGAAGAAAACAAAGAAAAAAAACATTTAGAAGGGAAATGAAAGGAAAAGGTAAGTGAACCAACAATGCACTAGCTTTAAGGAACCTATTTAGAAAATAAAAAACAAACCTTTACAACCTCTTTATTTGCAAACTTTCAATTTCTGAAATTCTATGACTGCACATAGATTTCCCCAAATCACAGACATACAACCGGCCTGCTGTGTACTTAGAGTGATGACAAAGATAAGGGAGGAATGTGAAATACATTGCAAACATCTTTATGTTGTAATGCTGGATTGTTGCCATCCTATCCTGGGCACAATTGACCAGCTGAGCTGAGCAGGGACAATGGCCCTGGCATAGGGAAGGGCACTCTACTTACATTCCACTCATAGGCAGTTACAGCTATCCCTGAGGCGGCCCCAGATCCTGCCAAGCCGATGAAGTGACCACTGCCCACATTGCTGGAAAACAAAGAGGCTCCGACCTGCAGACAGACACAGCACAGGATCAGATGAAAGCGATTAAAGGAACTGCTAACATTTTACAGCCGCTGTGCTCAACCTACCAGTTGAGAAACATTGATCGAGCTACTTGGTAATGCCCTAAATTGACATTGCAGTCTGCAACTCAGTAATACCATTTCCCATACCATTTTTTTAACCACTCACGGACAGGCAAATGGGCGTACAGGTACGTCCCTTTAAATTTGCCGCAAGCTCTGTGCCCGTGCCCGCGGGACCCATGGACTTGATGTCCGCCGGTGTCCCGCGATCGTGTCACGGAGCTGCAGAACCGGGGGATGCCTGTGTAAACAAGGCATCTCCCTGTTCTGCCTAGTGACAGGACAGTGATCGTCTGCTTCCTGTAATCGGGAGCAGCGATCAGTGTCATGTCACAGTAAGCCCATCCCCCACACAGTTAGAACCACACCCTAGGACACACGTAACCCCTTCCTCGCCCCCTAGTGGTTAACCCCTTCCTTGCTTGTGACATTTAAACAGTAATCGGTGCATTTTTATATCACTGATCGCTGTATAAATGTGACTGGTCCCAAAATAGCGTCAAAAGTGTCCTATAAAAATCACTGATTGCCACCATTACTAGTAAAAAAAATATTAATAATAATGGCATAAAACTATGTCCTATTTTTTAGACGCTAAGGGCCAGATTCACAGAAGAAGTACGCCGGAGTATCTGCTGATACTCCGGCGTACTTTCAAATTTGCCGCGTCGTATCTTTAGTTTGAATCCTCCAACCAAGATACAACGGCTTCTGGCTTCGATCCGACAGGCATGCGGCTTCGTACGCCTTTGGATCGTAGGTGTAATACTTTGGCGCCCGCTGGGTGGAGTTCGCGTTGTTTTCCGCGTTGTGTAGTGTATGCTAATTAGCTGTTTACGGCGATTCACAAAGGTACGCGCGGCCGTTGCATTCTCTTACGTCGTCGCTAGTCGGCTTTTCCCGGCGTATAGTTAAAGCTGCTATTTCTTGGCTTATATTTAGACTTGCCATGTTAAAGTATGGCCGTCGTTCCCGCGTCGAATTTAAAATGTATTTTTTTTTTTGCGTAAGTCGTCCGTCAATAGGAAAGGACGTAACGCACGTCACCGTTCAAAAAATCACGTCGGTGCGACGTCATTTCGCGCAAAGCACGGCGGGAAATTTCAAAACGGAGCATGCGCAGTACGTTCGGCGCGGGAACGCGCCTAATTTAAATGATACACGCCCGATTTAAATTAGGTTTACAGGCAAGTGCTTTGTGAATCGAGCACTTCCCCGTAAAACTTGCGGCGGTGTAACGTAAATGCAATACGTTACGCCGCTGGAATTCTACCTGAATCTGGCCCTATAACTTTTGCGCAAACCAATCAATAAACGATTATCGCAATTTTTTTTTACCAAAAATATGTAGAAGAATACGAATCGGCCTAAACTGAGGAAAACATTTTTTTTTATAGATTTTTTGGGGGATATTTATTACAGCAAAAAGTAAAAAAATCGTGCTTTTTTTTTCAAAATTTACGCTCTATTTTTGTTTATAACGCAAAAAATAAAAACCACAGAGGTGATCAAATACCACCAAAAGAAAGCTCTATTTGTGGGGGAAAAAAAGGACGTCAATTTTCTTTGGGGGGAAAAAAACTTGCAATTGTCAGTTAAAGCAACACAGTGCTAAATCGCAAAAAGTGGCCCGGTCATTTGGCAGCCAAATCCTCTGAAGTGGTTAAAAGGACTTTTCAGTAACTTTACAAGTTATACATTAATTGCTAAGCATGTATGCAGTTAGTATAGCTAATTTTAGGTCCACTTAAAGTAATGTTTAAGTGTAATAATATCAGGTATTTACTACCCCTCACAGAGGTCACAGTACTTCTCCCTACAATGCTGCGTACACACGATCGGAAATTCCGACAGAAAAAGTCTGATGGAGCATACACATGGTCGGTATTTCCGACAAAAAGCTCACATCTGACTTTTCTTGTCGGAATTTCCGATCGTGTGTACGCAGCATTACTCTTTTTTCTTATACTTAAAGGGGAGTTCCAGCCAATATTTATGTTTATTAAAAGTCAGCAGCTACAAAAAGTGTAGCTGCTGGCTTTTAATATACAGACACTTACCTGCTCCGGCGTTCCAGCGACGCGCCGGCCGGGGGTCCGCTCCTCTCCCCCCCTCCCCGGCCGGCGTCTTCATTGTCACTGTGGGCACCCGGCAGTGACAGCTTTCGGCTTCACGGCCGGGCACCCACTGCGCATGCGCGAGCGGCACTGCGCATGCGCGCGGCACGGCGCGGCGCTGTTTGATTGGACAGGCGATCGCCTACAGGGAGGGGCTGCCAAAAGGCAATTAAGCTTAATCGCCTTTGCAGCCCCTCGGCGGAAGGAGGAAGTGGGACAGGAAGTCCCCTTCTCCTGAAGCCCCCACTCCCCCCCCAAAAAAATTACATGCCAAATGTGGCATGTAAGGGGGTGAGGAGTGGGATAAGCGGAAGTTCCATTTTTGGGTGGAACTCCGCTTTAATAGCTGCAGAAGTCATGAGCTTGATGGAGAACCACTCCTTACAAGCAAAGTCCAGGCTGAGTTGGCTGGGTCAAAGCAGAAACAGCTATTGGTCATCAAGCCTAGCAAACACTTGAGCATCTTCCCAGCCCCAAAGTGAGCAACCATTAAGAAATACGTCCATGTGGACTATAGATCTGCTTGACTTTGGCTTACTGTGATAAAGCAGTGATTGTATCATTTTGATTTGGACTTCTGGCTTCTGATTTCCCGACTTCATATGCTGAGCATTGTGGCTCAGTAACTACTATAATGAAGTGTACATTTTTATTAATCCTCAGATCAGCCAATCTTAAAGTATCTATCACTAAGGGATATTTCAAGAACAAGACGCTACCTGTTCAAAATTCTGATACTTACAGGCCACCACACCATGTTCCTTCCTGCAAGGAAATAGCCCTTTACTGTGCTCCTTTTTGTGCGCCACATAGACTGTCAGAAAGAAAACCGATGTTAAAGTGGATATGTGGTCAAAATGTAAAATCATGTATTTATTTTCACATTGCATTTTAATTAATTTCAGCCTACTCCTATTAATCTGAAGTTTGTAAACTTACTGTATGACGATCCCCACACATTTACTTCCTTGAATTCTATGACACCTAATCACTATGCACTGTGAAAAGGCACTGATGTGTCACACATTTCACAGTCTGCCTTCTAAACTACAGAGGTTCTCAGAGGAGGAGTTTCAGGAGGCGGAGTCAGTAAAGGAATCACTGCTTGTGGGAAGCAAGATACCATGGGATATGTAGTCCTTACTTATGTAGTCCTTAGGCCCCATACACACGACCAAACATGTCTGCTGAAACTGGTCCGCGGGCCAGTTTCAGCAGACATGTTCGGTCGTGTGTAGGCCCGAGCGTGCAGGATTCCAGCAAACATTTGCCCGCCGGGCCTTTTCCCAGCGGGCAAATATTCCTGGACTTGTTTTAAAACAGTCCGCTGGAATCCTGCCCGCTCGGACATGTTCGGTCGTCTGTACAGACCTACCGTACATGTCCAGGCGCCCGCCGTCCCTCGCATGCGTCGAATGACTTTGACGAATGCGTGGAAGCATTTAACTGGCAGGCCCGCCCACGTCGCCGCGTCATCGACGCGGCGACACCGCGGACACGCCCAGCGTATTGTTTACGCGCGGCTTTCTGTACGATGGTTAGTACAGCCATCGTACAGAAAGCCCCGGGCAGACATGTACGGTGAAAACGGTCCGGCGGACCGGTTTCATCGTACATGTTTGCCCGTGTGTACACGGCCTTAGAGATTGAAAGTAAACAGCAGAGAAACAGCTGCAAAGCATTGCAGGGAATTCAGGAAGTTGTGGAAGGGGATGGCCAGGACACAGGCAGCACTCACAATAAGAAAGGATATTTTTGAAATAAGCTTCTATTGGATTGTCAGAAATAGTTGTTTTATTGCTATTACACTGCTGCTGTCATAAAGTTAAAGCCGGTGCTGTGAGCATACAACTTTTTTTAAGTCAGACCTCCAGACAAACACAATTACACAATTTAAATACATATATACTGTATGTGGCATTTTTTTTTATCTACCAAAGGATTTGTAACTTTGTTCAGCACCCTTTTGATATAACACAGACCAGTCCTGGACCTTTCTAAGTACTACACTTTCAGCAATACAGCCCAGTCTTGGACCCTCTTCAACCTGCGATTAGACAATGAAAGAGAAGCAATACACATAACACATCATCATTTTGCTCTTTACTCCTGTAAGCATTTTCCCCCTAAGCATTGGAGCCCTGATTGGCCATAATGCCCCAGACCTCACAAAAAGTGGGTTTCATAACGCTTGGCACCTTTCAACCCAGGAGAAGAGCAGTGCAGGATCAGTGAGTGGGTGAGCCTTCAGGGAACAGCGCCAGGGATAGGGCACTATTATTCCAAAACTGGAATTGGTATTTAACTTCTTGAGACTCGGGCCGTAGGAAAAAGACGGCCGCAAGGTGGCTCTATAAATCCGGGAGGCCGGGTCCTCCGGTCACCGCCCCCTAGTGATAACCCCTTCCCTGCCAGTCACATTTATACAGTAATCAGTGCATATTTATAGCACTGTTCGCTGTATAAATGTGAATGGTCCCAATAATGTGTCAAAAGTGTCCGATGTGCCTGCCATAATATTGCAGTGCCGATAAAAATCGCAGATAACCGCCATTACTATATTTTGAATAACTTTTGCATAAACCAATCACTATACGCTTATTGTGATATTTTTTTTCCCCTCAAAATATGTAGAAGAATACATATCGGCCTAAACTGAGACACAAATGTATTTTAAATACACGCCCCTAGCGGCCAGCGTAAATATGCAGTTAAGATACGACGGCGTAGGAGACTTACGCTGGTCATATCTTAGAGAAATTCTGGCGTATCTGATTCTTTGAATCAGGCGCCAAGATACGACGCCTCAGACTCAGAGATACGACGGCGTATCTGGAGATACGCCGTCGTATCTCCTACCTGAATCTGGCCCATTGTGTTTTTTTCAAAATTGTCACTCTTTTTTTGTTTATAGCAAAAAATAAAAACCGCAGAGGTGATCAAATACCACCAAAAGAAAGCTCTATTTGTGGGGGAAAAAATACACCAATTTTGTTTGGGAGGCACGTCGCACGACTGCGCAATTTTCATTTAAAGAGTGACAGTGCCGAAAGCTGAAATTTCGCTTGGGCAGGAAGGGGGTATATGTGCCCAGTAAGCAAGTGGTTAAAACAAATCTGTTAAAAAAAAAACACTAAAGCCTTCGTACACACACCGAGAATATCAATCATCTGTTTTTTTTGCATGCTAGTCTCATATTGAAAATGAATAGGTTACTAAAGTTACAAAAATTCCAGGCCCTTCTGTGTTTCTCGGACTTGCCGTTTCTGCCAGCTTGCCCAAGAAACGATCTGGCGGTATGGCCTTGGAGGACTGGAGCAACGTCATGACGTCACTTCTAGTCCAGGGTGGAAGTAAACAATGGGCTAGATTCAGAGAGAATTTATGCCGGCGTATCTATAGATACGCCGCGTAAATTCAAATCTGTGCCGGCGTATCTTCTTTCTGTATTCAGAAAGCAAGATACGCCGACATTAGCCTAAGATCCGACTGGCGCAAGTCTCTTATGCCGTCGTATCTTAGGGTGCATTCTCATGCTGGCCGCTAGGTGGCGTTTCCGTCGTTTTCGGCGTAGAGTATGCAAATTACCTAGATACGCCGATTCACAAACGTACGTGCGCCCGGCGGTAGTTTTTTACGTCGTTTGCGTAAGGCTTTTTCCGGCGTAACGTTGCTCCTGCTTGTATGAGGTGCACGCAATGTTAAGTATGGACGTCGTTCCCGCTTTGATTTTTGAATTTTTTACGTCGTTTGCGTAAGTCGTTTCGCGAATAGGGCTGGACGTAATTTACGTTCACGTCGAAACCAATACGTCGTTGCGGCGTACTTGGGAGCAATGCACACTGGGATATGTACACGGACGGCGCATGCGCCGTTCGTAAAAAACGTCAATCACGTCAGGTCATCACATATTAACATAAAACACGCCCCCCCTTCCACATTACGCGGGCTTACGCCGGCCCCATTTACGATACGCCACTGCAACTTATGAAGCAAGTGCTTGGTGAATACTGCACTTGCTCCTGTAAGTTGCGGCGGCGTAGCGTAAATACGATACGCTGCACCGCCGTAAGATCAAGCGCAGGTACCTGAATCTAGCCCAATGTCTTTTTTCACTTTACATTTTTTTGGGGGGATCTTTTGCTTTTAAAGGTAAAGGAATGGTTTGGGTTCTTTTTTACTCCATATTTCTCCATAAAGAGGACCTGTCATCCTTATTTGTACTACAAAGCGTATCGGTACCCCCGTAGGTGCTTCTGAAAGTTGTGGCCCACATGTCAGTCTGCCCAGCCCGGCATTCACTTCCCAGTAATTTTTGAGACAATGAACAGTCTATGTGATTGTTTTGCATTTTTATTGATAAGGATAGGAATATATGGGATGCCCAGAAGAACAAGCAATTGGTTGATTGTATATCAATCAGTTGGAACAACTATATACACTTCGCTTACTCAAGTCTCCTTCAGCACATCACTTGCTTGCAGACTGAGCACTTTGCTAAAAACGCTAAAAATAGCGCCTGCAAAGTGCCCTGAAAGAGCCGCTGCTGTCTCTCCAGTGAGGGCTTTCACACTGGAGCTGTGCGCTAGCAGGACGGTAAAAAAAAAGTCCTGCTAGCAGCATCTTTGGAGCTGTGTGTTTACCACTCCTCCACCGCCCCTGCCCATTGAAATGAATGGGCACCGTGGCTACTATACCGCTACTATCCCGCTGCAGCGGCCCTTTGCGTTGGTTTTAACCGTTTCTCGGCCGATAGCGGAGGTGTAAAAGCGCTCCCGCTAGCGGCCCAATAGTGCTGTGTAATTGACAGTAAAGCACCGCTAAAAATAGCGACGCTTTACCGCCGACGCATCCACCGCCCCAGTGGGAAAGGGGCCTTATTGAAGTCCCAGCGCCTCATGGATGTATCCCATTGAAGTTTTGCAGTATGGAAGCTCTGAAGTGAGATAGTGATCCAGATGAGACAGCGCTCAGTGCCTGCTTAGCATACAACTTCTATCACATGCTGTGATCATCTAAATCAGTGGACTCCAAACTGCGGCCCAGGGGCCAGATGTGGCCCTTTGCTTGCTTTTGTCCGGCCCATGGGGCACTATTTGATCCACTGATACAAATGATAGGACATAATTCCCCCTACTGACACCAGTGAAGGGGCACAATTTCTCCCAATGACACCAATCATAGGGTGCAATTTCTCCCAATGACAACGATGGGGCCAAATGAAACCAATAATGGGACACAATTCCTCCCACTGAAATCAAAGATGGGGCATTGTTTTTTTTCCCCCCACTAATGTTGGGACCTTTTGTACTCCAAATGGCCACAGTTTGGCCCTCCCAAAGTCTAAAGGACAGTAAACTGGCCCTTTGTTTAGAAAGTTTGGAGACCCCTGATCTAAATGAGAAATATACCAGATAAAAGAGACTTTTGTTACGACAATCTTTGTCCTATATATATATTTCATGTATTGGCATTATGATAGTAGAGTGAGAACTCCCTTATATGTATATATCCCTTCTATACAGACACATCATGCAACAAAGAACTGCCTGTGCTGCCCTTACCCATAGTCCAACCGCCATGACAAACACAAAGTAAAGGACCAGCACCACGATGTCCACCACCTCCAGAGATGCCTTTGTGGAGTTCTTATTGCTGGACATTTTCGTCTTTCTGCTTTTCCAAGGTGCAAGATGGCCGACTCTGCAAGACATGTGAATGGAGACAGTTCATGATTGTTCTCAGCAGGTACACATTGATGGTGGCAAATTTAAAATAACATTATCCTTTGGTGAAGCAATACAAGGTGAAAGTAGGTGGATAGGTGTGGCTGAGCCGATTACATCATAACCAGATTGCTGTTTATAAAGTAAGCCAGGAAAATGTTGTGAAAGTGTGAAGAATATGATTCACTGTGTTTTATGACAGCAGCTATACAGCGAGATATTAAAGTTCACTGTATGGGGCCAAATATTCAAAATACTCAACTTTATTAAGTTTAATTAACCACTTTACATCTGGGAACATTTTTAATTGTCCCACACACGTTAAAATCTGAATCTCTTGCTGGAAAATTTGTGGGCATGTTCTGTAAATTAAATAATGCAAATCCTCAAACATTCCATGTTAATTCCAGGTTGTGAGGCAACAAAACCCCAAAAATGCCAAGGGGGATGAATACTTTTGCAAGGCACGGTATGCTTTTTTTTAGCCGCAGGTTGTGAGACAACAAAACCTGAAAAATGCCAAGGGGGTGAATACTTTTGCAAGGCACTGTATGCTTTTTTTTAGCCGCAGGTTGTGAGACAACAAAACCTGAAAAATGCAAAGGGGGATGAATACTTTTGCAAGGCACTGTATGCTTCTTTTTTTTTTTAGCCACAGCGTCCGGGACTTTTTTTTAATGCAAAACGGTGCATTTTTGGTCCAATAGATGTCAATGGAGAAGCTGCAGAAAAGCATGTAGTGCATTATTTCTCGAAATTTTACAGCGATTTGCATTTTGCGTTTCTCAATCTGCCCTACAACAAATTGGGCAAAAAATAAAAGAATAACCAATGCAAAACGCATTAAAAAAACACAGGAAAAACGCTTCAAAAACATGTGTGTAAAAAAATAAAACGCACCGCAAAAAGTACTGCAAAAAAACAGATTAAAAGCAAACTGCATAGGTGTGAAACAAGCCTAAAGCCTCGTATACAGGGTACGAAAATCAGAAGGGGATTGTCGTTTCACAAAGTTCTTACCGTTAGTACGATCCTTTCAACAATTGTTTTTCAATTTTCGGCCAACAAATGTTGGATGACGGGCTAGTAGATTTTTGGCAAACGACGGCCCCACGTCTGATTTTCTGATGGTCAATACACAAATCTGTCACACAAAAGTACAAACACGCATGCGCAGAATCAAGGAACGACCGGTAAGAGTTCGGTCTTGTAAACTACTGTTCGTAATTTAGAATTAACATTCTTGACGCGGCAATTGAATTGAAATGTCAAAATTCTCATCTTCTTTAATGGAATAATAATGAAGCTGCTTTGCACGTAGTTATGCCAAACATATTTTAAAAGGCTTTTGTTTTGCACGATCTGAAAATCGCGAATTAACTTTTATTAAACTTCTACAAATAAGAAATTAGCAGAGGGGACCCAAAGGGTGGCGCTTGAGAGATGAACTTCCTCTTTATACACTCATAGTATGTCACTGTAACGGGAGTCCCTTTTTGGGCATAGGGTGACTGAGAACTGATATCTCGGATTACATGAGATGGGACATTAATGATAATTCATGTATTGCAGGAGATCTGGAAATATTACAGTTTGATTTCATGCTGACCCCCAACCGGTCAATAAGAGTGTCTACTTCAATGCTTAACCTAGGCTGTTGAGATGCTAACTAAGTACGTCTGCTCCTAAGACCTTTCATTGTGTGAAGATGCTATTGATGATAGATATGTGTTGTGAGTTAGCAGTCTGACTTTAGGAATGTGTATTATGAAGTAGGTGAGAACAGTTTGCGGAGCCATGCTGTCTGGATAATGTTTAGTAATTGGCCCATCTGAAGGTGTATTGAAGCCCCATTGTGTGATGCTGGGGGTGGAGAGCTTCATTGTTCCTTTGATTACTGTAACATGCTTGTAACTGCATAAAAAGCTGAGAAGGAACCATTAAAGTTCATTCATTTGACTCAGAACACAGAGCGTATGTCTCGTCTCTCTGAGGGAATTCTTATGGATCGTGTCTGCTGGATTGTGGAGTGTCAGAAGCTGTCTTGGGTTGATGGAATGAGAATATTGTAAACAGTGGTGACTGTTACAGTCACTATGTTGGTGTTTGTCAAACAAAAGTTTGCGTACCGTTAGTATGCAAGACAAGATCCTGCACACGCACTTTTGACAAAAAACAGAAGCTCGGTCGTCCAACAATCACACCGTGTGTACAAGGCTTAAGAGGGGATTTCGCTTCATTTTGGAGAGATTTTTACTGACTTCCTGTAATGTCACTTGGATGGGGCTTCTATCGTTTCCTACTACAAATAAAACATTAAAAAAAATATTTTTGTCTAGAGCAGGGTTCTTCAAACTATGAATGGTTCAAGAAAGGTTGACTGCATTTCCAGTTATAAAGCAGTGATAATTACTTTACTGAAGATAAAAATCCATCAAGATACATCATGAGACCTCTAGGCAGGCATGGCAAGATTATGGGTGAACCTTGATTCATGAAATGTGTTAATCTTGCCATGCCTGCCAAGAGGTCTCATGATGTCTTATGATGTATCTTGATGGACTTTTATCTTCAATAAAGTAATTATCACTGCTTCATACCTGGGAGTGCGGTCAACCTTTCTTGAACCATTGGTTCTTTATGGGCACTGATGGGCACAGATAAGCAGCACTGATGAGCGGCACTGATATGCAGCACTGATGAGGAGGCACTGACGGGTATCACTGATGGGCTCTGAAAGGCAGTACTGATGGGCACTGATTGGCATCACGATGAGCACAGGTGGACATCACTGGTGGGCACTGGCAGGCATCGCTGATAATCAATGCACTGATTATCAGTGCAGATCCCCCTGTCAGGAAAGCTGCTTATGGGCTCTCCTCTACTCACACACTGTCAGCGTGAGTAGAGGAATGCCGATAACTGGCCTTTCCTATTTACACTGTGATCAGCTATGATTGGACACAGCTGATCACATGGTAGAGAGCCTACATCTGAAGCCTCGTACACACGACCGAGAATCTCGTCAGGAAAAACCTGTCGTTTTCCCTGACGAGATTCTTGGCAAGAAACTCTTGCCGTCCGAGTGTACAGACTTTCGTTTTAAAAGAACTGCAGTTCTCTTGAAAGGAAAGAACACAGTGACGTCATCGCGTATGACGAGCATGCGCTCATCACATTCGATGCCGTCGCCGCAATCTTGCTTCACCCTACCTATGCCGTGGAAGCTACCGTGCATGCGTCAAAGTCATTTCGAGCATGCGCGGATTTCCACGGCGACAGGTAAGTATACACACTCTTGGGTTTCTCGTCGGGAAACAGGCCGACAAGAATTTTGACGAGAGAAAAAAGAGAGCAGGTTCTCTTTTTTTTCTCGTCGAGATTCTGGCCAGATTTCCTGACGAGAAACCTGAATGCCTCGTACACATGAACGGTAATCTCGGCAAGAAGCACTTTTCTTGCTGGTTTTTGCCGAGAAAACCAGACGTGTGTACGAGGCTATAGGCTCTTTACTGTAATCGGAGATGTGGTGTGTCAAATGGCTTATTCTGAAGGACGTCATATGACGTCCAGTCAGAACAATGAAACCCCCTCCTGTCCGTAATTTTGCTATAGGCCGGACAGGAAGGTGGTAAGATTGGCTAAATTTTACTGAACATCTAGAAACATTGCTTGTGCCTAAACAGTAATCAAATCTAAGCTAATCATTTGTCTTCTGCTTGCATTTCTTGGGCACACTTTCCATAGGTCTTCTCTAAAGGCAACCAATGCTGAGGAAAACAAGGGGCTGGGACAAGAATTAAAGTGATCATATCAGCATTGTAGCTAGGGTTGCCACCTGTTCGGGATTCACCTGGACTGTTCGGGTGGACTGAAACCCGGACACACGATTCAAAACCCGGACTGTCCAGCATTATTTAGACAGGAATGTGGCTCGGAAGAAGGCCTGACAGAAGGGTGAGCGGGCACTATGCGCGCCACATTACTATTCTCTTTGGCGTGCCCAAAGGTGTCCCAGGTCTGTTACAATACTATAGTGTATACTACAAAAAAAAAATGCTGTTGGGATTCGGCTTGAAGAATAAGTGGCAACCCTAATTGTAGTCAGGCAACCACCATCATTTTGAGGAGATTTACTTACTGCAGCAATAAAGCCTCTGCTTAACATTTCATTATTCAAGAATACCACTGGATGTGACAGGAAGATTACGGAAAGCTCATTGTTTACTTGCACAGCTGATAACGCACGTAGACGGCATAGACTGAACCTACCAGTAATGTGTCATTTGTAATAACGTCATAGTGCTACTTCAGTGTCAACAGTATGTTTTTCAGACTTTCTGCTTTATTTGAAGACAAACACTTTTTTACCAATTTTTTTTTTATAAGAGGTCTAGAAAACTTGCACTTTTGGTGGCCACTAAGACTGGAATTAAAAACAAAACAAAAATGAGGGTGACCCCTCTCCATAGACATAAACTGGAATGTTTAGCTGAGCCAAGTGTTCATATTTGTGCCGATATCTAAAGAGAGCCAGATCATATCTGCATGTAGGACTGAGGCCTCGTACACACAACCGTTTTCCTCGACAGAATTCATCAAGAAACTTGGTGGCAGAGCTTTTTTGCCGAGGAAAACGGCCGTGTGCATGTTTTTCATCGAGGAAACTGTCAAGGAACTCAACGAGAAAAAAAGAGAACAAGTTGGCCTCGTACACACGACCGTTTTCCTCGACAGAATCCATCAAGAAACTTGGTGGCAGAGCTTTTTTGCAGAGGAAAATGGTTGTGTGCATGTTTTTTTCTCGTCAAGTTCCTCGACAGTTTCCTTGATGAAAAACATACACACAACTGTTTTCCTCTGCAAAAAAGCTCTGCCACCAAGTTTCTTGATGAATTCTGTCGAGGAAAACGGTCGTGTGTACGAGGCCAACTTGTTCTCTTTTTTTCTCGTCAAGTTCCTCGACAGTTTCCTTGATGAAAAAGAGAACAAGTTGGCCTCGTACACACGACCGTTTTCCTCGACAGAATCCATCAAGAAACTTGGTGGGAGAGCTTTTTTGCCGAGGAAAACAGTTGTGTGTATGTTTTTCATCGAGGAAACTGTCGAGGAACTCGACGAGAAAAAAAGAGAACAAGTTCTCTTTTTCCTCGACGGGAGTCTCAATTTTCTCGTTGTGTTCCTCGTTGGGCTGGTTTTCGACGAGAAACACGTTCGTGTGTATGCTAAGAAACCCGCGCATGCTCAGAATAAAGTATGAGACGGGAGCGCACCTTCAGTAAAAGTAGCGTTTGTAATGGAGATAGCACATTTGTTACGCTGTAACAGACTGAAAAGTGCAAATCGTCTCTTACCAAACTTTTACTTAACACGCAGTAACATGAGATTAGCAAAAGCAGCCCCAAGAGTTGTGCCAGTGGAATTGAACTTCCCCTGCCATTGAATGTGTTGTACGTCACCGCGTTTGAGAACGAGGAGATTTGGTCTTGACAGTGTGTACGCAAAGCAAGCTTGTCAAGTTTCTCGACAAGCCTAACAAGGAACTCGTCGAGGAAAACAATGTTTCAATTACGACGAGTTCCTCGGTCGTGTGTACGAGGCCTAAGCTTTGATGTAACCATCCAGCTTATTACTGGAAATTTGGGCATTTTTAATGCAATTTTTTCTGTGAAAATGACAATGGTCCCAAAAATGTGTCAAAATTGTCCGAAGTGTCCGCCATAATGTCGCAGTCATGAAAAAAATCGCTGATCGCCGCCATTAGTAGTAAAAAAAAAAATTAATAAAAATGCAATAAAACTATCCCCTATTTTGTAAACGCTATAAATTTTGCGCAAACCAATCGATAAACGCTTATTGCGATTAAAAAAAAAAAATAGGTAGAAGAATACGTATCGGCCTAAACAGAGGAAAAAAATGTTTTTTATATATTTTTGGGGGATATTTATTATAGCAAAAACTAAAAAATATAGAATTTTTTTCAAAATTGTCGCTCTATTTTTGTTTATAGCGCAAAAAATAAAAACCGCAGAGGTGATCAAATACCACCAAAAGAAAGCTCTATTTGTGGGAAAAAAGGACGCCAATTTTGTTTGGGAGCCACGTCGCACGACCGCGCAATTGTCAGTTAAAGCGACGCAGTGCCGGAAGCTGAAATTTCACCTGGGCAGGAGGGGGGTATATGTGCCCAGTAAGCAAGTGGTTAAAGAAGTTCCCAGTTATCCCTCCAAGGGCCAATAACATGATCACAGCAATAGGAAAAGATTACTGTTCAGGCAGAGGCAGAGCCTGGCTTTCTCAAGCCTCTTGAACCGAGACCATCTGGGCAATGCCATGGCACAGGCCAAATGCCAAGCCAACAGGCAAAATAATAGGTCTTCTGCTGCTTCCTTCCTAAAAGAACGTTGTCATGTTTTTTTTTTAGTATGTATCAGCCTTGATCTGACATCTTCTTGTTCTAAGGGCACTACAAGTCCCAGCCCAGGTGACCTGAGCTTCCTGTCCCTGTATCTTTTGTGCAATCATGATTAGCGTATTTGTGTGCTCAGGTTCAGCTTACCCAGTTCCAGAGGGCTGTCTCTTCCAAATGACAGGTGAGGTGAAAAGGGAGCCTTGAAGGAGAATTCCCTTGGCTTAGAGACTTCCAGCATCTGGGGGTCAAACTCCAAAGTGTGAGTTCCTGGTTAAAGTGTAAGAATGGAGGAGTGCGATCTCTGCTCCGCTGTCCATTGGCAGCAACTCTGCATTTCTGCAGATCAATGAACAAGTGGAACACGGAGCCCTGAGTCTCACCTTCTGCTGCCAGAAAACCAACCCAGCCAGGTGACCCAGGGAAGGGGGTGGTGACTTATTCACACATAAATTATTAGAATAATAAGGCATTGGCTTGATGTTGCAACTGCTTGTTATACGGTTGCCAAAATTCAATCATAAGTAAGCAAACAGATTCGTTTATCTCTCGCTGCCGGAGACATTTTTGTGTTTTTTTCTGTACACTTTTAACCACTTCCATACCAGGCACTTACGCACCTTCCTGCCCAGGCCAATTTTCAGCTTTCAGCGCTGTTGCAATTTCAATGACAATTGCGCGGTCATGCTACACTGTACCCAAATGACATTTTTATCATTTTGTTCCCACAAATAGAGCTTTCTTTTGGTGGTATTTGATTACCTTTGAGATTTTTATTTTTTGCGCAACAACTAAAAAAAAGACCGACATTTTTGAAAAAAAATAAGTTTTTATTTTTTTCTGTTAATTTTTATTGTAAATAAGTACGTTTTCTTCAATGATGGGCACTGATATGGTGGCACCGATGAGGTGGCACTAATGGGCACAAATGAGGTGGCACTGATGGGCACTGATAGGTGGCACTGGTATGCGGCACTGATGGGCACTCATAGGTGGCACTGGGCACTCATGGGTGGCACTTATGGGTGGCACTGATGGGTACTTATGTGTGGCACAGATGGGCACTGATAGGTGGGCACTGGGCAAAGATGGGCACTAAAAGGTGGCACTGATGGACACTGAGGGGTGGCACTGATGGCATTGCTGGGCATTATTCCAGCCAGTGCCCATGTTGCCAGTCAGTGCCCATTTGTGGGCACTGATTGGCATCGATTGTGTTCATTTTTTTGCTCTATTGAGCACCGGGGGGCACTCCCTGGTGGTCCAGTGTTGGCATCCGAGGGGGGGCTATGCTGATAAACAATCAGCGTGAACCCCCCCTGTCAGGAGAGCCGCTGATCGGCTCTCCTCTACTCGCGTCTGTCAACGGCTCTTCCTGTTTACCACATGATCAGCCGTGTCCAACCACGACTGATCACGGTGTAAAGAGCCTCCGCCGGGGGCTCTTTACCGAGATCGGAGATGCAGGGTGTCAAACTGACACCCCGCATCACCGATCGCCGCGCTGCGCGCCCCCACGGGCGCGCCGGCATGAAATCCTGCAGGACGTCAATAGACGTCCAGTCAGGGTTTCACAACCACTTCCCGGACGTCAATTGACTATTGACCGGGCGGGAAGTGGTTGAAAAACATTTTTGGCCCAATTGGTGTAGTTCTGATTTTTTTTTTATGTTGCAATGGTTTATCAAATGCAAAATTTCAGTAAAAATTACTACAGGAGAAATCTATTAATGTCCTTGAGTGGCCCAGCCAGAGCCCAACCTAAACCCGATTTAACATCTCTGGAGAGATCACAAAATAGCTGTTCACCGAGACTCCTCATCCAGCCTGATGGAGCTTGAGAGGTCCTGCAAAGAAGAATGGGAGAAACTGCCCAAAAAACGGTGTGCCGATCTTGTAGCATCATACTCAGAAAGACTTAAGGCTGTAATTGGTGATAAAGGAGCTTCAACAAAGTATTGAGCAAAGGCTGTGAATACTTATGTACATTAGATTTACATTTTTTAATAAATTTGCAAAGATTTCAAACAAACTTCTTTCACGTTGTCAGTATGGGGTAATGTTTGTAGAATTTTGAGGAAATTAACCACTTGCTTACTGGGCACATAAACCCCCTTCGTTCCCAGGCGAAATCTCAGCGTCCGGCACGGCGTCGCTTTAACTGACAATTGCGCGGTCGTGCGACGTGGCTCCCAAACAAAATTGGCGTCCTTTTTTCCCCACAAATAGAGCTTTCTTTTGGTGGTATTTGATCACCTCTGCGGTTTTTATTTTTTGCGCTATAAACAAAAAAAGAGCAACAATTTAAAAAAAATAGATATTTTTTTTACTTGTTGCTATAATAAATATCCCAATTTTTTTTTAAAAAAACTATTTTTTTTTCTCAGTTAAGGCCGATACGTATTTTTCGACGTATTTTTGTAAAAAAAAAAAAAAAATCGCAATAAGCGACTGGTTTGCGCAAAAGTTATAGCGCCTACAAAATGGGGAACAGAATTATGATTTTTTTTATTATTTTTTTTTTTACTAGTAATGGCGGCGATCTGCGATTTTTATTGGGACTGGGATATTGCGGCGGACGTATCGGACACTTTTGACACAAATTTGGCGCCATTCACATTTATACAGCGATCAGTGCTATAAAAATGCACGAATTACTGTATAAATGTGACTGGCAGTGAAGGGGTTAACACTAGGGGGTGAGGAAGGGGTTAACTGTGTAGCCTGGGTGTGTTATAACTGTGTGGGGGGAGGGGGGTGACTGGGGGAGGGGACCGATGCTGTGTCCCTGTGTACAAGGGACACAGATCGGTCTCCTCTCCTCTAACAGCACGTGGAGCTCTGTGTTTACACACAGAGCTCCACGTACCTGCTGTTACCGGCCGTGTCTCCGACAATCGCGTGTACCCGGCGGACATCGCGGCCGCCAGGTACACGCATCGGGTCTTCGGCGATGCGTCGGGACAGTTTTTACCCGCCGCGCGCCACCCAGTGGCGCGCGCGGGTAATGCACATAGAAGGCCGTGTTTAAACGGCCACTTGGCACTTGAGAGCCGCGCTGCGGACGTATTTCGTCTATAGCGCGGATCTCAAGTGGTTAATGAATTGAACCCATTTTGGAATAAGGCTGTAACATAACAAAATGTAGAAAAAGCGAAGCGCTGTGAAAACTTTCTGGATACACTGTATGTAATGCTACCAGCGCAGGGACGAGGTCATCTAGAGCCCAGGGCATGCCAAATTGTGAAGATTTCCCCCGCCAAGAAAATCAAGCACTAATCCGCATGTTTACCCCCTAAGCATAAATCCTGCCCTTTTTTCCTGTACAAATCCGACAGCCCCCCCCCCCCTACTGAAGTCCCCATCTTAGCACAAATGTCCCCTCCTAGCAGAAATACCCCCCAATCATCCCTACAAGCACAAATCCCTCTTGCCAATCTCCTCGTGGTGCACCCCCCCCACCTCACATGAAACCAAAGTGCCCAGGGCAGCCGTCCCTCCTGCCCACCCCTTGTCCTGGCCCTGAATGCTACAGAACATTGTCTATGGATATACTATAGGACAGGGGTGTCAAACTCAGTTTCATTGTGGGCCGCATCAGCATTATGATCGCTCTTAAAAAGACTGGTAGTATCTGTAAGATTAGATGTCCAGCGCATCCCCTCCCCTTACATTAGATGTCAAGAGCCACCCCACCATCAGAAGTTGAGTCCCCCACTCTCCCTTACATCACAGTGCACCCCCCCCCCTCCTTTCCTTATGCTGCTGCTGGGAAGAAGCTGGATGGATTGCTTGAAAGCAGAAAGGAAGGGTCTGGAGTAGGATCAGAGGAGAGCTGGAGCTCTCCTGCAGCTGCAGGAGGGGTGCGAGGGCCACAGGAAATGACCTGGAGGGCCGGATTCGGCCCGCGGGCCTTGTGTTTGACACCTGTGCTATAGGAGATGGCCAGAGACTACTGGAAAAAGTGATGTGAATAATTTCTGTATGCACTGTATACTAAATATTATGTGTGGCCCTTTCATGATGTTTGGTCACAGTTGAGGCCCCCTATATCTTTCTAGTCAGCAACCACTGCTCTAAAGTAAAAGAAAACTGCAAATGAGCCCATTCAGACATTTGTCTGACACAGACAGTGCCGATCCTGACGTCCCTGGGGCCCTAAGCAAAGCGACATGTCACATTAGAGAAGCGGGGGGGAGGCTGCTGACGGTGATTTGTCATGTTAAAGATTAAAGTTGAGAAGCGGAGGGAGGGGGTGTTCTGCTGTCGGAAATGACATCTTACATTAAAGTGAGAAGCGGGGGGTGCTGACTTCTTACCTCTTCTCCCATGCAGCCAGCGAGTTGAGAAGTGGGGTGAGGGGTCAAAAATGACTTATCGCCAGGTGGGGCCTCTGGTAATTTGGGGGGCCCTCCGTAGCCTTGCGGAGCCCTGAGCGGCTTGCATAGTGAGCCTATAGGGCAGATCAGCCCTGGACACAGATCAATCATACCTCCCAACATTTAAAAAATCCAATGCAATGCGGGACATCTTGTTGTGCGGGCGGGGGGAGGGGCCGGGGATCAAAGTTAAAGTTGTTGAGCGGGGGGGGGGTCAAAGTTGTTAAGCACGGGGGGGGGGCGGGGATCAAAGTTGTTGAGCAGGGGGGGGGCCGGGGATCAAAGTTGTTCTCCCCTGGGGGGGGTTTCTCCTACCTGTGCAAATACCGCTCTGTCCCGACTCCACGTCTGCTCCATCCGCCTGCTGCAGCCCGCTCCATGGTGTATGACTGCACTGTACCGTCGCACTGTGATTGGGCGTGTAGCGGTCATGTGCAGAGGCGGGACTTCTAGACAATCGCTGACAGGCCAGCCCCACAATGCACATGACCACCATACGCCCAATCACAGGGCACCGGACTCAAACATGGCAGCGGGAAACCAAAACAAACATGGAGGCACGGAATGTCGCCCCACCAAATGTCGTGCCCGGGGGCCCTGTTTTCCAGGACTCTAGTCTAGTCCGCAGGACCCCGGGACACACTTTAAATTGCGGGAGGATCCCGCGGAATCCGGAACGGTTGGGAGGTATGGATCAGCCCCTGCTGCAGCCTCTCACCTTGTAACTTGCTACAAATTTACAATATTTCACACTGGTCACTGGAGTAGAGACCGAGGAAATGCTACCTCCAGCTGCAACAAGTAATGACATCATCCCAGGAAAAGTCACTGCCTGAAGCTCAAGGGTGACCTTTTTTCCTGCAAAAAGATGGAGCTTTTTTGAAAAATGATACTATTTTTATATATTGTGAGTTTTTGATGTGCCATCCATGTTAAAATAAGCGCTGAGGATTATACCAGAGGCAAAAAACAGATCTGTCTTTGGAGTCTGGACAGTTCTTTGACTTCTCAGACAGGCCAAGTAAAAGCTACAATGAATAACCCTAAAGAAAGCAATCTGCAGGAAATCCAAGAGGTGCCAAAGATAATATTTTCTACGTAAATGATCTGAGTTGGGAGAAAACCAGGGGATTCCTTCTGTGTCTTCTTCCAGGCATGGTCCCATGGAGGCCAAATACTTAGCCAATCAGTGGCATCCTTGCTGAGAAACAAAAATTCTTCCTTAACAAATGTGCAAATTGTTACAAGCAAAAAAAAAAAAAACTAGCTGTCATGCGTTGAGTCCAGTTTACATCAGTGATAAAACAAAACAAGATTTAGTATTATTCATTTACATTGTATCAATCTGGATGTTGCCCAAAGCTGACCGAACACTAAAGATCAGGGGTGCCCAACCAGTGGCCCGCGGAGCCCTCTGATGTGGCCTGCGACCTCCTTTCCTGGGGTGGGTGGTTGGCAATGCCAGATCGTGGGTTGCCGACCCGCTATCCCAGAGCATCAGTGTTGTGAATAGAGCCGGCGGTAAAGGAAGCAAATGGCTGTGGAGCAGAGGCGCATAAGCCGATGCTTCCTGTATAGCGCCACCTCCTGTCACAGGCGCAGTGATACCAAATGCACTCTTCCTGGGACAGCAACAGCAGGCAATACCTGGATAGAAGACTGTTATTAAAGGTAAGTTTATTACTAAAATCACAGTGTATATAGGGGCATATCTGTTCTGCAGTGGTTATTGGGCTGCTTTCAAACTGAACCGCAGGTGCAATCAGGCTGCAATCAGCACATGCAAAAGAAGTTGACCCCAGGACAGGAGCATTGCCATCACCCTCCCCCCCAGGACTGGAGGAGGCTTTGCAACTTGCAAGAAGGGGAGGACCTGTCCTGCAGAGCTGAGCCTGAGCTGGCAGCTGCCATCGGCCCATTGCTGAGGTGAGAGACCCTAACACTCCCAGCTGACCTCCACATGATCATCCCATCTATCTCCCCCTGCTGGAAGCTGCCCAAGTTCCCATGATGACCTTAGGATCCTGCTGGGAGCTTGCTGCAGACCTTAGGGTCCTGCTGGCCAGTGACCTGTGTTGGGTCCTACTGGCCACGGCCTACAGGCCAGCAGGACCCATAGGCCATGACCAGCTCCCATCAGGACCCACAGGTCAGTGGCCAGCAGAACCCACAGGTCCGCAGCCAGCTCTCAGTAGGACCCACAGGCCAGCAGGACCCATAGGTCATGGCCAGCTCCCAGCAGGACCCACAGGTCAGTGGCCAGCAGGACCCACAGGTTAGTGGCCAGCAGGACCCACAGGTCTACAGCCAGCTCCCAGCAGGACCCACAGGCTGTTGTTCCTGCTGGCCAATGACTTGTGGGTCCTGCTACTCACGGACTCGTGGTTCCTGCTGGCCGCTGACCCATGGATCCTGCTGGCCACTGACCCGTGGGTCCTGCTGGCCGCTGACCCGTAGTTCCTGCTGGCCGCTGACCCGTGGGTCCTGCTGGCCACTGGCCTGCAGGGAGCTGGCCATGGCCTGTGGGTCCTGCTGGCCATGGCTGTGGGGCCTGCTAGCCACAAGCCTAGGATGACCAGAAGTCTCTGGTTTCCAGGAACAGTCCCCCGACGGAAGACGCTGTCCCCAGACCAAATCTGTCCCCGCAAGCTGGGGCAGAGGGGGGCCCCTGGGCCGACCATACCATGAGTCCCACTGTCGTGCCTCCTGGATTGGCTCATATGATAGACTGCACACTGGTGACGTCTATCTTAGGAGCTGATCCAAGAGGCGGGACTTCTGTGACAGTGGCCACGCCGGGTAAGCAGGAGATCTCCACTGTTAATCCGGCGGTTCTCCTCTCTCTAATGCAGTGAACAGTCCTCATTGATGGGTACTAATCAGGCTTCATTGATCTACACTGCTGAGGCTGCATTGATGGGCCCTGATGAGGCTGAGCTGATGGGCACTGGGGAGGCTGTGGCTATGTGGATATGATTAAGCACCAGTTTAGGTGTGAAACGCATTAGCTGTTACTGTTGGCTCACCATCCTTTGCTGTATGGATACCGTTCTCTTTAATTGAATGGATTAATAAAAGGTGAATTTATTGTAGTGTGGCTGCCCAGACTCTTTTCTTCCATATATGCAGAGTAGACATGGCCCTGTCATCCGCCCGCTCCGCTCATTGTGGCCCGCGATCTGTTGCCAAGTCGCTTAAGTGGCCCTTTCTCTTGAAAAGGTTGCACACCCCTGTTATAGATTGTGATTGTATAATCTCCTTTAGCACTACTAACAACTACCGTATTTATCGGCGTATACCGCACACTTTTTTCCCCATAAAATCAGGGGAAAATCGTGGGTGCGTGATATACGCCGATAGCATACCTCGGAGGGGAAGGAGAGGGACGAGCGCCCGCTAGAAATCACCGAGCCGTCATCTCCTCTCGGCTGTCACATCACACGCACACAGTCCCGCCTCCGCCACCAGGATTGGACCAGTGTTCTGTCTGTCACAGGAGATGGTCCAATGCCGATGGCGGAGGCGGGACTGTGCATGTGTGACGTGACAGCCGAGTGAGAGGAGATGACGGCTCTCTGATTTTTCCGGTGGGCGCTCTTCCCCCTCTGAGGTATGTGAAGAATGTGTGTGAGAGCCGCTTGTACTCATACCTCTATGCTAATGTACAAAAGTGCCTGATCGACTTTGGCTTTCATCTGTATTTATAATCAACCCACGTCTTATTCATGTGGGGCATGTGGGGCAAAGCAACAGGTTCACTTAAATGGCAGACCCACCAGCAACATATACCCATGAGTACCTAGAGTGTTGTATTATTTTCGCTCATTACCTATTGATTTGAATGGGGCAGACTCATTGAAGCTTGAAGCTACAAGCTAAACTTATTATTTTTTTTCCAGAAAATTCCCTCTTAAAATTGGGGTGTGCGTTATACGCCGGCGCGCGTTATACACCGATAAATACGGTATGTAATGTAAGGTCCTGTGCGATTGGATACAAATTGATTGGAATGTGTCATTTGTCCTTATATTACATCATTTTGAGTTGAGGTTGTACAAGATTGAAAAGATTATTATAGTGTGTATGGCTAGCCTTAGACCAGGTTTTGACATATTTGCTTTGAATCTAGGAGCCAGCTAAAAAAACTGCACCGATTAGAACAGTTCCATTGCACAGGATGGGGTCCGACTTCTGATGCGACAAGTGCTCCAAAGTCGGAGCGATTGTCACACGCAGTGTGAACCGGGCCTAAGGGATAATATTTATGTGAACTATGAGACAGAGATGACAAAGAAGACACATACAACATTTCAAACGTAATAAATAACCATAATTCTCTTTATTTGAACAGATAAATTCTGAAGCTTGTAAGAAAGCATTGACAATTTCTGTGTAAAATTACACAATATATTCATATTATTTATATGTAGATTCCTCTGGGGTTGTTGGAGAGTACAGGCGTGGTGACAGCCGTGTTAGAGGGGCTTTTAGCGTCTGTGATTTTGCCGTGTCTAAAGCTAGGCGTGGGTCTAGTTTGCAATGATTTGAAATGATGGGAATACTCTTTAGTGTGTATGTGTTAGAAATGACATTAAAGTTTTCTCTGGGACTATAATCCCTATTTGCCAAAACCTATCCTTTCATGTTCAATCATATGATATCATCAGAAAAGTCATCCCCTGGCGCCGGCGGGCCCTAAATCTAAGGCTAGGCACACAGACATAGAATCCTCTTGTTCAGCCTGTGGATGGAGAAATACCTGCTACCGGCTATGGTATTAAAGCAGCTGCAACACTCGTGGCTGCATGATGAACAGTGATTGCATCTGAGAGGAGGCAGTTGCTGTTCGGCTGACAGTTGTTCACATGGCTAATTCAATATTTTAGTCAAAGTGTGTGCTGCCAACAAGGCCATGTGTGGTTCGATTATCACCAAATTCAGCTAAAATTTGAGCCAGGCATTGCCAGCATAAAATGGAAGTCCATTCAAATCCGAACTATACCTAAACCTGCTCCCGCAACCAGTCAAAACCTATTATAACTACCCTGTAAAAGAAAGGTGTCTGTATTTACCTATGCTGGGGGAATTTCAGTCTGGTCACATGATCAGCTCCCAGCCCAAACCTCAGTATAGAGTAGGGACAGCCAACATTCAATGCCCCCAGGGGAGGGCTGGGCTGGGGGGCAGGGTGGCAATTGCCTCCCAGGCCGCTCTAACTTATGTTCAAAATGGTCAGCAGCCTCTGTCCTTTACAAAAGTTCTCAGAGCTTTTAACCGTCAAGAAAGCGGTGATGTACAACACTATGACGATCCGAGAAAAAATAAAGTTTAATGTTTCCAAGCATGTGTCGAATTGTTTCCGCGCATTCGTCGGAATTATCCGCATCGGAATTGGTACAGACGATCGGAATTTCCGACTGGAATTTTTTCCATCTGAAAATTTGAGAACCAGCTGACAGGTACTCTTTATGGAGAGATCTGAGGTCTATAAGATCCCAGATCCATCCTCTGCACTTAAAAGCATTCAAAACGCCAAGATCAGCGTTTTTGAATGCTTTAGATTTTTCAAAACTGGCACCGATGGTTCCCGAGTAAACCGCAAGTGATCTCATGTCATCGCTTCCAGTTTACTGTTACGAACAGCTGAGCAAAGCCGATCCCAGCTTTGCTTGGGTGTCCAGCCAGCTGGCGGATACGCCGGCTGATCGCTCGGGTCTCCCGGTGGGACAGGAGAGCCAGAGAGAGCTGCGGGAAGCGACGAGAGGGGGGGGGGCGTCCCCTCCCACTGCTTGTAATAGCAATCGAGTAAGCCACTCCAATTGCTTTTACAAGAGAGCTGACCGCTTACTCTAAAAAACGATACCTGGTGCAGATGATGCCCCTCCCCCTAAAAAATGCATTGCAGCTATTGTTGCCGATCTCTCCATTGAAGTTGGCTGCTGGAGAGATCATGTAAGCAGACCAGAGCTCCCTCAGCATAGGTAAGTATAGACAGGGTAGTTAGAACAGGTTTAGAGTAGGGGGGCGGGTTTAAAGCAGATCTTTACTTACCCCATCACCCCCTTTTTTTTACCCCTATTTACCAGGAGGTGGGTTCTACGCATTTTAGATACTCGCTCACCCAGTGGATCCAGCGCTGTCCCACTGAGATCCTCTGATCCTCTGCCACTGCTAGGTTCCACAATGTTGTTTCTGACGTTATCAAGAGGGCCACCTTCCAGGTTCAACAGGCGGGCCTCCTGATGACACACCGTTTTGCCTGCCCTCCTTCGTCCATTGTAAATTAAAGACTATGCCTACTGAGATTTGTGACATGCATATCCCAGGAGCTCCACAGGCACTGTGCATGTCATTCACCTAGGAGAGTGACAAGCATGGGGGGACTGGGGTGGCCACTTTTCTTTTAAAAATAAGTAAAAAAAAAACAGCACTACTCATGTACAGGACGGGAAGGGGGGTGGAGTGGAGGAAACTTCATTAAGATCTGCTTTAAGTATAGTTAGGATTTTACATAATCTCATCTAAAGCCTCGTACACACGAACGAGGAACTCGACGGGCGAAACACATCGTTTTCCTCGTCAAGTTCCTTGTTAGGCTGTCGAGGAACTCGACAAGGCAAGTTTCTCCATTCCCGTCGAGGAAAAAGAAGACATGCTCTCTTTTTGGCTCGACGGGATCCTCGACAGTTTCCTCGTCGAAAAATGTACACACGACCGGTTTCCTCGGCAAAAAAAAATCCCAGCAAGTTTCTTGCTGGTTTTTGCCGAGAAACTCGGTCGTGTGTATGAGGCCTGAGGCTTACAAATGAGTAAGTAGGGAACATTTAGATAAACTCTTTTAAAAACTGCTATCTTGGTAGGAAAGGACATCTGTGTGGATCTTTTATTGACATTCTACCACAGTAATCTGCACACAAGGTTTAAAGAGGCTGAATGGGCAAACTGGTCTAATCTTTCGCTAGCCCACATCCAACCCACCACTTTGTTCCTCCGACAGAGCCAGGAGTCACCAGCTCTCTGTTCAGGGAGCACCAAGAGAACCGAGAGATCAGCTGTGTTTTATCGCTCGGTTCTCAGCCTTAGAGCCAGTGAGGGACAAATGCAGCATCAGACCAATGCTGCATCCACCTAGGTAAGTATGATTCTGGAAAAAAAACATACCTCTCTTTTAATAGTATTATGCCTAAACAGCATGAAAAAAAATATTTTAAGTCATTGTGTTAAGAAGAGCAAATTTGCTAAAGTGGGTCAAATAATGTCTAGTATGGGATTGCCTCACTGAAAAAGAAGATATTCACCTGTCATCCCTTCCATCACAGATAGGTAATATTTACCGTTAGGTACAGTGGTTGGAGCCATTCACATTGTTTATTCCTTTATATTCTAGAACATGGGTCTCCAAACTGCGGCCCGAGTAGCCATTATCTGGCCCTTGGGGCACTAGTCCTCCCACTGACACCAACAAGGGGGCACTATTTCTTCCACTGATACCATCAATGGGATACTATTGCTCTTAATAAGGGGCACTACTATTTCTCCTACTGACCACCAACATTGAGGCCATATTTATTATTCTCACTGATGCTGGACTCGGGACGTTTTCTGCCCCTGCAGGCCACAATGTGGCCCTCCTAAAGTCTGAAGGACAATGAACTGGCCCTTGGTTTGAAAAGTCTGGAGACCCCTGTTCTAGTGAATCCAAAACTGCTGGTTTATAGCACAGATAGAGCCTACATTTTAAATATATATCATGGAAATGGCTCAATATTTTACCTGCCAGATTATTTGAAATTCTGTTCGGCCACTTCCACCATTCCCCGACAGTGGGCAAAGCTAGATCCTGGACATCCATTGAAACAACCCCAAAGTTTGGTCCTGAACACACCCCCTATCATGCTGATTGGACAACAAAAAAGCAACAGCATGCTGATGACATCATCACTCTGCTCCCTGCACCTCTCAGCACATGTGTATGCAGCAGAGCCTAATTGGCCCCTAGCACTGTCCCGTCCTCTCCCAAACCGAGTGCTGCTATGCATAACATTTTTACAGGGCTTATTATCAGGACAAATGTACTTACATTATTTGCATGTAAAAATAAATTACATTTTAAATGATTGCATAACTGTTTTGACTGTTGTTTTATGTATATCTGCCTGGAATTCAGCTTTAGGAAGGCTATGCTGGACGAGTCGGACTTACTACAGATTTTGTCATGAACTGTAACTGATCGGATATGGACACCACATTATCAATGGCAGCAAATAATTAAAGAATCAAGTTCTCTTGCTGGGTAAAATATTGCATTGTGTAGGCTTGGTGAAAACAAGGAAGTTTGATTGGTCAAAAGGGAGAAAGCTGATGTCAGGGCAACTTATCAACATTTGAGAAGACCCAAGACATCCACAGAAAACGGGCACTGTGGTCCAATACACAGGGGAATATAACAGAATTAAGACACATTTCATATAGTTCCCGGCTAGTGAGAATGTTTCCTTTTCTATAAAATGTTCCTTATTTCATCAATAATTTATGAACTTGTTTCCAAAATCCGGCCTTCCTTGCTGTTGAGCAACCAAGGTGGTGGCAGCCCTCTGAGAGGCCAGTTTTTGTTCCCATATCTTGCTCAACTTTCTGCTGTCATCATTGGCTGCTGTTCTTCGGGGCAGAAAGCACACAATGTGGTGACGGTATGACAGCTGAACCGCCATTGCTGTAACACTGTCCTCTATTGAACATCGTGTGTTACCATACCGGAGGAGGTGGGTTCCCAGGAGCCAGGTGAAGGTCACTGAAGGCTTTCTGGACAGAAGAAACACAAAGAAAAGGTGAACTCATCTGTAGGGCATGGCTACCTCATGCAAACATTCTACCATCAAAAGTGCTACGGTCACTATGATAATAAAAATCTGATAGAGACACACTGCGAAATACAGTCATTAATACTTACCTGTCCAGCAATTGGTAACTCCAATCTTTGCTCTGTTCATGAGCTACAGTATGGCCACCGTAGTTATAATGGAAAGTGTGTACCCTGGGTAACATCCTTTAACACCTTCCTAGTGCACCTGCATTGCTGTGGTCTGTGCTACTGAAAATACTGCAATAGCAACTTTTAGTCTGTGGTGGTGTGTAGTGTTCGGGCCCTTTCAGGGGGGAGGATGGCGTAGGCGCTGGACATGGCATAGGTCACCGTGGTCACAGAGGTGATCTATGCTAGGAAGTGGGAGCAAATACCTGTATTAAACAGGTATCTGCTCCCTCCCCCCCCCCTGAAAGGCGCCAAATGTGACACCGGAGGGGATCCAAAAAGCGGAAGTTCAATTTTTGGGTGGAACTCCACTTTAAGTAGGTTTACTGTCACTCTCCAAAGACCTGTTGGTAGGTTAATTGGCTGCTGTTTAAAATTGTCCCTAGTATGTGTATTCATGCTTGTGAGATAGGGACCTTAGATTATAAGGACAAGGACTGATATGAATGTACAGTATGCAAAGTGTAAATTGTCTGTGCTATATAAAATACCTGTAATAACAATAATAATAATAACAATAATAATAAATATGGCAACTGCCTAGAAAGAGGTTAAGGTTTAATTACGTAATAGACCAAAGTCCAGAAAGACAGGAATTATCATTTCACAGTCAGATTATGTTTCTGCCATTAAACATTCAGTGAAAATGAGATCTAAACAGCTTTAAATAAATTCTTCACACGCTTTCGAGTACAGCTGCTCCACAGAGGACATAAGTGATAATGATAGTGTGCTTCTCCAACTGGAACAACTATCTCCAACTACAAGGCATTCTGCTATGAACTGTGCGGGGTGTCTTTTTTTTTTTTTTATGCCCTGTGATCTGTGAAGTCATGCAGAAGGTAGGGAAGGAAGATGTACAAATGACTCAGAATATACTGTATGGACTAACGTTTTTAGACGCCTGACCATCACACCTATTTGAGTTTGCTGGACATCTCATTCCAAAACCATGGACCTTAATTTAGGCCTGGCCTCTCTTTGCTGCTATAACAGCCTCCGCTCTTTTGGAAAGGCTGTCCACAAGATTTTGGAGTGTGTCTATTTAGCCAATAGTGCATTTAGTACTGATGTTGGATGAGAAGATCTCACTTTTTATCTGTGTTCCAATTCATCCCAAATGTGTTCAATAGGGTTAAGGTCAGAGACGATTCCCCCCATGATCCGGAAAGCCAAGATGTGAACGGAGCCTTAATCGGGTGAGTCTTAATTGGGTCAGGGTTTATTAGAGGTCAGGGCTGGATGACTCATCCTGGCAGCTCCGATGCCTCACCCTGATCTAGAAGGTTGGCGAATCTTCTAGAACTAGAAGATGGGGATTAGGAGGAGTTGGCTTGGGGGGGGGGGTGTCTTGCCTTGAGCCAGGGCCTGGGTGCTGGAACAATCCTGCTAAAACACAAAGGAGGAAGGCTTCCTGGAGTCACAGGATCAAGAGAGGACAGAGTGAGTAGTGCAACACTGTTGGGGACTAACAAGGGGGGAGACTGTCACATGTAGCTAGTCTCCCTTGAAGACAGTGGTAGTGGTGTGCTTAAGTCTTTAGCCCTTCCCTGAGAGATCTCCTAAATGTCAGCCCAGGTGGGCTGGTGAAAAGTCAGCTGGGTGGGCTGGTGAAAAGTTACCCAGGTGGACCGATGTGGAGAGGCATCCAGGAGGGCTGGTGAAAGGGGCAGACGCAGCCAGGTGTGTTGGCAGTGCCTGGAGAGTTGGTGATGGGATCAGTGGCCACAGAGGAGAAGTAACCTGCTGTTTCACTACATTTGAGCTACACTTAAAGGGGCCTGCGAGTTCCTGCCTGTAATGGGCTGTTGCTAAATCTGACTGGGAGCCTGTCAGATCATCCCAGAGTGATTCAGCTGGAGCCAGCAAGTGTTTGTGCAGGAGGAAAGAGTCGAAGAGACTGTATATAGATGTATATAGGAAGTTGTCCCCAAACTTGTTGAAGTCAAGTGGGCATACCATAACCTCCCATCCCAATCCAAGTTATTAACCCTCTAATAAATAACAAAAATAAAGTCACGGACTGTACTCTGAGGCCCTGTACACACGTCCGAGAAACTCGACGGGCAAAACACATCGTTTTGCTCGTCAAGTTCCTTGTGAAGCCGCCGAGGATCTCGGCGAGCCAAGTTTCCCCATTGACTAACGAGGAAATAGAGAACATGTTCTCTATTTGGCCCGACGACGTCGGTTTCCTCGGCCAAAAGTGTACACACGACCGGTTTCCTCGGCAGAATACGGCTCCCATCGAGTTTCTGGCTGAATTCTGCCGAGAAACTCGGTCGTGTGTGCAGGGCCTGACTCTGTGTCACTGTGAAGATTCAGTGTGCCTGGATATACAGGAGTGGGGGATCCCTTTCATCTGCAACTCCTACGGGGGTAGTGCTACATAACATTCATAAAATAAGCTAAATGCACATACTGTAAAATCTTATGAGAGGTGCTCTTGAAATTAATGGCCTGGATGTGGAGGTCTCTTTAAAGGGGAGTTCCAGCCAATTTGTATGTTTATTAAAAGTCAGCAGCTACAAAAAGTGTAGCTGCTGGCTTTTAATAAACAGACACTTACCTGCTCCAGCATTCCAGCGATGCGCCAGCCGGGGCTCTGCTCTCCCCCCCTCCCCGGCCGGCGTCTTCATTGTCACTGTGGGCACCCGGCCGTGACAGCTTTCGGCTTCACGGCCGGGCACCCACTGCGCAGGCGCGAGCGGCACTGCGCATGCGCGCGCGGCCCGGCGCTGTGCCGTGTAATTGGCCAGGAGATCGCCTAGGACTTGTGACGTGTCCTAGGCGATCGCCTACAGCAGCCCCTTCCTGTAGGCGATTAAGCTTAATCGCCTACAGGAAGGAGAAAGTGGGACAGGAAGTCCCACTCTTCCTGAAGCCCCCACTCCCCCCCCCCAAAAAAAATTACATGCCAAATGTGGCATGTAAGGGGGTGAGGAGTGGGATAAGCGGAAGTTCCAAATTTGGGTGGAACTCCTCTTTAAGGTCTTACTCCTATAAAATTTATTCCACATGTCTAGTTTAGAAGGAACAAGGGACAGAATTCATTACCTCAAACTTGCTAATAAAGTCAGCAAATATTCCAAAAAAAGCCTCAGTGGTGGAGCCCTTGGGATCCTCTCCAAAGTAGGAGCAGACTTTAAAGAAATCTTCCATCGCCCGGTGCTGCAGGGTGTCCAGGCTCTGCATACAGGGAAAAGTGTTCTCCAGAAATGTCTGAGCAATCAGATAAGGATCATACATGGAGATGCTAAGTAGACAGGAGCATGGCCACCTCGAAGTGGAACCATGGTTGATACTACAGCAAAGGCAAAAACTACCAACAAAAGATCTGTTACCTTTAGTGGGAAAATGGTCCATATACACATAAACATGAATGCGGTGGCAAAAGATACAGTCATAGTGAGGGAGAACTTATCTTCAGACGAGCTGGTCATACGGCTGCAGGCATTTTTGATCTCCTGGATAGTCACATGTAAGTCACTCAGGTCGGCAGTAAGTGACCTCTGATTCACTGGAAGAGAAAGAAATTGCACATTGCACAGTTTTTGGTCAGACACCCAGTAGGACACGTACACAACAGTAGAAAAGTTGATGGAAAAAAATTGTCAGATAGCGCAAGATTTAGCAGGAGTATAGACAACAATGGCCCATGAATATAAATGGGATGATTCTAGTTAAGGAAATGGTATAAATAATTAAAAAAATATTAATAAATGATGGTAGTCCTTATTCCAGAGAGAAATTCATCAATAAAGTCCAAAGCTCTTAGCGGCAGCAATCCCAAAAGCAGAAGCACGCTCTGAAAAATGTATACAAAGGAAAGACAAGGATGCGCCAATCTAAGTGCAGTATGAAAAAGGATTTTAATAGAATTGAAGAAAACAGACAGCCAAATGGCTATTCACAATAGGTATGAGATTACAGGCATATATAATAACTTGGGTCCGTTGTCACTTGGTGTCAGATGAATCCTGGTGTCCAGCGAGGTCTTCAATAAACGGGGGAGCTGTTGGTGAGGATCTGATGAAACAGCGGAGGCTGTGAAACGCGTAATCCGATTGGTCCGTTCCCGTACACCACTTCACTTCCCGTGCGACGATCCTGTATGCGGTGCACCCTGAGATGCACGCCGTCCTGTACGGCGTCCTGCTTGGCTCGCTGCACTTCCTTATGGTTGCTCAGGCACCATACCACCTCACCAACAGCTCCCCCGTTTATTGAAGACCTCGCTGGACACCAGGATTCATCTGACACCAAGTGACAACGGACCCAAGTTATTAGATATGCCTGTAATCTCATACCTAGTGTGAGTAGCCATTTGGCTGTCTGTTTTCTTCAATTTTATTAAAATCCTTCTTCATACTGCACTTAGATTGGCGCATCCTTGTCTTTCCTTAGTAGAAAAGTTGAGCAGACCTTTTTTGTAATCCAGGGGTGCTCAACCCATGGCCCATGGAGCCCTCTGATATGGCCTGCGACCTCAAACCAGTCCCATGTTTTGGAATGGTGGGTCAGCAAACCCAGATCGTGATCTCTGAGCATCGGAATTCATGGAGCTGGTGCCAGCTGGTGCCGCTGCTTGCTCTGTTGCGCCGGCTCATGTCCCAAGGCGAAGTGATACCAAGTGCACTTCGCCTGGGACTTTTTTAGAAGCCTGGAGAGCGATTCCAGCAGAAGCTGGAGGAGGAAAATGTCAGTGTATTAAACATATATACACACATTGCAGTTTTACAATGGGCATGTGTTGGCACATATAAAAAGGGGTTCTTAGGCTGCTTTCACACTGATCCGCATATGCAGCGCAGTGTACCTGCGGGTTAGCTGCACCGAGCCATAGGCTTCTATTATATCCTCCGGATTTTGTGTTTTTTTAGAAAGTGCACCACACATGCAAGATGTAATAGAAGTCTAAAGCCCTGTACACACGGTCGGAATATCCGATGGGAGCTTTTCATCTGATATTTCGACCGTGTGTATGCCCAATCTGACTTTTTCCATCCGAAATTCCAACGGACTTAGATAGGGAACATGTTCTCTATTTTTCAGACGGAAAAAATTCCTATAGGAAAACCTGTTCGTGTGTATGGAATTCCGACGCACTAAAAACCATGCATGCTCAGAATCAAGTCGGCGCATGCTCGGAAGCATTGAACTTAATTTTTCTCGGCTCGTCGTGGTTTTGTACATCACCGCGTTCTTGATGGTCGGAATTTGGTGTGACCGTGTATATGCAAGACAGCTTGAGTGCAATTCCGTTGGAAGAACCCTCCGAGTTTATTCCGACGGAAACAATGGTCGTGTGTACAGGACATAAGGCTCAGTGCAGATAATCCACAGGAAAATCTGCAGGTATACTTCGCTGTACCTGCGGTGTGGGTAAACTGCAGTGCATCAGTGTGAAAGCAGATTTATAAGCTTCTCAGGACAGTAAGGGCTTGTTTACATTTGCAGGTTTGGTTGGCGGTAAATCCCCATAGTTCATGGCCAACGACCGGTTACCAAATCCCTGAAGTGGCCCCCACTCTTCAAATGGTTTAGCACCCCTGATGATAATCTATGGTAATTGTCCCACTTTAGTATTAACATTTTCTATCTGATTTTCGGCTGAATTCTGTCCAAAAAATGCACAGGGCTCATGTGCAAATTCGCACCGGAGCCTCAGCGGAGATATGTGAACCGGCTACATAGAGAGTCAGTCAAAACCTCCTGCTATTGCGAATTGGATGCGGGGAAGCCTTAGGTATGAACACAATGGTGTGAACTCAGCCTTAGGTATTGAGGCCCAGATTCTCAAAGGGCTTACGACGGCGCAACTCCATGTACGCCGTCGTTAGTCCTAATCTGGGCCGTCGTATCTATGCGACTGATTCTTAGAATCAGTTACGCATAGATAAGCATTAGATCCGACAGGCGTAAGGCTCTTACGCCGTCGGATCTTAAATGCATTTTTTTTTTGGACGCTAGGTGTCGCCTCCGTCGTTTTCCCCGTCGAGTATGCAAATTAGCTAGATACGCGAATTCCCGAACGTACGCGCGGCCAACGCAGTGAAGTTACGACGTTTACGTTAGGCTTGTCCCGTCGTAAAGTTGCCCCTGGGTATATGAGGCGCAACCAATGTTAAGTATGGCCGTCGTTCCCGCGTCGAAATTTGTAAATTTACGTCGTTTGCGTAAGTCGTCCGTGAATGGGGCTGGACTCCATTTACGTTCACGTCGAAACCAATGACGTCCTTGCGACGTCATTTGGAGCATTGCACCCTGGGATATTCTTCGGACGGCGCATGCGCAGTACGTTCGGCGCGGGAACGCGCTTAATTTAAATGCTTCACGCCCCCTACCCGGCTAATTTGAATTATGCGGGCTTGCGCCGGGTGATTTACGCTACGCCACCGCAACTTTACAGGCAAGTTCTTGCGGCGGCGTAAGGTAAATCAGATACGTTACGCCCGCCCAGTTTTACACGATTCTACGAGAATCTGGGCCTTTATTTTTTGTGGTTAGTCACACAAATATTAATCAGGAATGCTGAGACATAAATTACCTACTCATATGTGATGTTACCTACAATTCATGGTTGGTCCCTTCTGTAGGACAAGTTTAGCAAGCATTGCTTTAAAATGGGCACCAGACTGGCAGATTACCTTTGGCAGCAAGAGGCACGGTAGGAAGATCCTTGGCAAAGCTTAGCAGCTCAGGAAAATGCAGGCGGAGGGATTTGGCAAGTATGTGCAAAAAAGTAGACTTCCCATCCACAGTCTTGGTGGTATTGAGCTGTAATACACATCCAAACATGCCAAATTTAGAGAAGCTTACAATGCACCCAAGCTTTGAGTAATTACAAACTTATTTTGCAGCTGGTTAATAGGGATGAGCTTCGTATTCGATGTTCAATCGTTCGTCGAATTATGAACTTTTTGGGCCGTTCGCGCCAAATTCGAGTGGCGATTCACGGCCCATAATTCACTGTGGCATCGCAGTGCATTGCTTCACTGGTTCCATAGAGCTTTCCATAGTTCCATAGAGCTTTTCAGTAGCTAACACTCTCTCACAGTTATTCAGATTCTACTTCTCGTCTATATCCAATTTAGAAATAGTGATGTCCCTTTCCATTCACAAGTCAGACAAGCAGGCACGTCAATATTATAATTCTGGATTTAGCTGTTCCTACTTGTACTCATGCTAGGGAGCACCATTTCTGGTCGCAATGCAAACCCATGGCTACAATAATGGTGTGTGGTACATACCTCCATCAAGAAGTTGATCTTGAAACCTGTTGTTCTGTTCGTTTTGGGCTGTCCATCGTTCAGATAATTCCCCATAGCTAAAACAAACTAAAAACACGTTTGATACCAATTATAAAAAGCCTCCAATTTATAAATGTGTACAATTACGTATTACAATATGGAGAAGAACTTGGGTTGTTCAAAAAACACAATATATAGGGGAAAACTTTATAAAATAAAACATACAGTATTTAGATTTTTTAATAAATATAGTAAGGCACAAGGTAAGCACCACCACCAACCAGATTCTTAGTTACTGCTGTAGGTAATGCAGTTTGCACACTGCTTTCATTTTGGGCCAACACAAAGGCAGCTCCAGGGGAAGACTTAGGAATGGTTTTCAACCCAAATTGAGTCAAGAACCTGTTTTGCACGAGTTGCCCCAGCACCTGACCCAGAACCTGTTTTTGCATGAGGGCCCCAGCACACAGGGCCCCCCTGTGTGCTGGGGCCCCCTACAGGAGGCCCGGTGGTACCCTCTGTCAGAGGTACTGGTGTCCTTGTCTCAGGCAGAAGGAAACCCGGGCACATCTTTCAAAACCCAGACTGTTTGGGTCAAAACTGGACAGGTGGCAACCCTATGTAGAATTGGGTGACCAGATCATTCAAAACCCAGACTGTTTGGTTCAAAACTGGACAGGTGGCAAACCTATGTAGAATAGGGTGACCAGACATTCCCTGGTTTCCGGGGACAGTCCCCGGCTTGGGGACATTGTCCCTGGACCAAGTCTGCCCCCAGTTTTGTCCCCGGATTGGATTTGAACAGGGGCTGTGCAGAATAATAAAGAAAATCTGAATTACACACCCCTGCTCTGCCGTTCCTACTAGCTTGGGGGGGGGGGTGTATTTTTTTCATTATCTGTGCCCCTTTCTGATGATCATGTGCTGGTTGGATTGGAGGGAATATTTCTTCAGTTTCGGGTGCATGCCCGTTCCGCTCCCTCTCGCATTTTCTTCTGCCTTGGCTCAAGTCCAGCCAGCCACCTGCCTATCGCCTTGCCTTCCCTGGTGGAGTGATCTTCCTCCACACCCCACCCAGTAGTAGCCCGGGCCCGTATTTGCGCAGGGGTCTTACAAGCGCACTTTTGGAAAAAAATCCAATTTTTTCATAAACAGTAAACAGTAAAGTTAGCCCAATTTTTTTTATATTGTGAAAGATAATGTTACGCCGAGTAAATTGATACCCAACATGTCACGTGAGCACGCACAGCATCTTCCGGTCCCGCTGGTTCTCTCTAGCTAAGAGGTGGAGCGCACGCCAGCCTCCCCAGCAAGGACGCATCCCCATTCAACCTAAGCCGCATAGCCTCAGTGCCGGGACGTGGGCACCACCCAAAGTAAGGAGCCACTCGGCACTGTGTGTAATTTTATTTGATTTTATTAAACGATATCATGCTATGGCGGTATCTCTCTTCTTTTATTATGCCTTATGACGCTCAGTCAAGTTGACCCAAAGGAACTCCAATTGTTGCAGTTTGTCCATGGTGACACTAAGCTTTATTTGACCTCTTTTCTAATGAAAAAGGTCAACTACTTCTGGTAAGGAGCCATCCTTATATGCACTATTGTGGTGTCTTTAAGTGGTGAAGGTGGAAATCCTCTCTGTTTTTGCACAGTGTGAACTGAGAAAAAAATAATCTGGATACAAAAACACAGCTTTTCCTGCATTTATGGACACTTTGGGCTAGATTCACAGAGAGATACGACGGTGTATCTCCTGATACGCCGTCGTATCTCTGACTTAGGCCCGTCGTATCTATGCGACTGATTCATAGAATCAGTTACGCATAGATATGCCTAAGATCCGACAGGTGTAACTGTGTTACACCGTCGGATCTTAACTGCAATTTAAAAATGGCCGCGGGGGGCGTTCTCGCTGATTTACGCTGAGAAATATGTAAATCAGCGAGATAAGCCAATTCACGAACGTACGCGGGCCCGATGCAGTTTGTTACGACGTTTACGTAGCGGTTTTCCCGGCGTATACTTACCCCTGCTTCTATGAGGCGCAGCCAATGTTAAGTATAGCCGTCGTTCCCGCGTTGATTTTTTTTTTTTTTACGTCGTTTGCATACGCCGATTCTCAAACCCGCTCGTCGCAAGTTACGCTCACACCGAAACCACTGACGTCCTAGCGACGTCAGTGGGAGCAATGCACGCTGGGAAAAATTGCGGACAGCGCATGCGCATTTAAATCGGCGCGGGGACGTGCCTGATTTTAAATAGTACACTCCCCCTAGCCGCGGAATTTGAATTCCGCCGGGGGATTTACGATCCGCCGCCACAAGTTTGGAGGTAAGTGGTTTGTGAATTACCCACTTGCCTCTCAAACTTGCGGCAGCGGATCTTAAATCACATAGGTCACGCGGATCTAAAGATCCGCTGATCTATGTGAATCTAGCCCTTTGTTTCATTATTGTGATACAATTTTCTTCATAAGGATTTATCACTTTATTATATGCACTTAATTATTTATTTAATTTGTTGAATACTTTTTTAGGTGGTTGCCAGTTACTGCACTGGCTTGTTATTTATTTTTATATATTTTTGAATATATATTTTTCACTATATATAATATTGCACTAAAAGTTTTCTCCTGTTTGTCCGTTTATCTCACTGAAAAAAGAAAAGAGGATTGCTCAGAGCTGGATTAACTTTTTGTGACAAGACTGGGCACAGATGATAGGAAATCTAATACTCTACATTGTGACATCAAAAAAAAAAAAAATTCGGGTTTACATCCACTTTAAGCTAACGTGGATTTTTTGCCATATATTTGAAATGATAATGGCATACAAATTCGAACAAGTTGACTGATACGTGGACAGGGGATGAGTTATTGTACATGAAGGGGTGCCATGTAACCCCTAAACTATGAACAACTGAAAATATCAGTCTCCCTTGTTGCGGTTTGTCTTTGTATACAGGATCTGCAAAAAAAGGTGAGAGGACGAGGTGTCAACTCCTACTTAGAATGTGCTGACTTGTGAGATAAGACTCATTAAACAGGAATTTTTCCATCTACTCCCCAAACAGTCTAAAACAGTTAATTGTTACCTGCTAGGCCCTCTCTTCTATTGTGCTCGCTCAGCAACATTCCCAAGCTTGTTAGGAATCATTTCTAAGGTACTCGGCATCACACTGCAGCCCAATGCCATGCCCAAGACCTCACCTAATATATAAGCTGGCACACAACTGCTCATACAAAAGGCCATTGTATTTATAAGACAAATTACATAATTGCGTTGAACTCCGAAAGTTACACGGGCTGGACAAAAGACGCTATAATTCAGCATGGCATACAATTGATATGCACTCAAGAAGTGAAGGTTTGCACATTTAGAAAGGTTAATAGCAACCAGGCAGTACCCTGAATGATTTACCTTTTGCCTACTGAAAACATCAGTTCACTCCTAATGCCAAGACACTCCTGTTCTGTAGCCTCATATCTCAAGTGGAGACCATCGAAGGAACTGCTGCCTCTGACTGCCGGTCTATCGGGGGGGGGGGCGGCTCTCAGTGGAGTGCAAAGTATGGCCTAGATTCGCGTAGGGCGGCTTTACATTGTGCGGGCGCAGCGTATCTTATTTACACTACTCCGCCGCTACTTAGAGAGGCAAGTGCTGTATTCACAAAGCACTTGCGTCCTAAGTTACGGCGGCGTATCGTAAATCGTCCGGCGTAAGCGCGCGTAATTCAAAGTAGGCAGGTCATGTTGTATTTAAATTAAGCGTGACCCCATGTGGATGCATGGCCGAACGAACGGCGCATGCGCGCGCATGCTCAGTATCACATCGTATTTACGCCCAAAGATACGCCGGCTCAATGCCTGTGACATGAAAGTAACCTACGCACAGCCCCATTCACGTACGACTTACGTAAACAACGTAAAAAGATACGCTGGTTCCGACGTCCATACCTTGCATGGGCTGCACCACCTAGAGACCTGCTTTATCTTTACGCCGGCGTATGTCTTACGTAAACGGCGTAACTAATTGCGACGGGCGTACGTACGTTCGTGAATCGGCGTATCTTGCTCATTTACATATTCAACGCGGAAATCGAAGGGAAGCGCCACCTAGCGGCCAGTGTAAATATGCACCCCAAGATACGACGGTGTAGGAGACTTACGCCGCTCGTATCTTGGCCAAATCTATGCGTAACTATGAATCAGGCGCATAGATACGACGGCGGCCATTCGGACTTACGACGGCGTATCTGGAGATACGCCGTCGTAAGTGTTTGAGAATCTGGGCCTATGTGTCTATATATATATATACACACATATACACAGTACCTAACAAAAGTGAGTACACCCCTCACATTTTTATAAACATTTTATTATATCTTTTCATGTGACAACACTGAAGAAATTACACTTTACTACAATGTAAAGTAGTGACTGTACAGCTTGTATAACAGTTTACATTTGCTGTCCCCACATAATAACTCAACAAACATTAACCACTTCAGCCCTGGACCATTTGGGTGGTCAAAGACCAGGCCGCTTTTTGCGATTCGGCACTGCGTCGCTTTAACTGACAATTAAGCGGTCGCGCGACGTGGCTCCCAAACAAAATTGGCGTCCTTTTTTTCCCACAAATAGAGCTTTCTTTTGGTGGCATTTGATCACCTCTGCGGTTTTTATTTTTTTCGCTATAAACAAAAATAGAGAGACAATTTTGAAAAAAAAGTTTTTACTTTTTGCTATAATAAATATCCCCAAAAAATATATAAAAAAACATTTTTTTTCCTCAGTTTATTCCGATACGTATTCTTCTACATACTGTTGGTAAAAAAAATTGCAATAAGCGTTTATTGATTGGTTTGCGCAAACTTTATAGCGTTTACAATATAAGGGATAGTTTTATGGCATTTTTATTAATTATTATTTTTTTACTAGAAATGGCGGCTATCATCGATTTTTTTTCGTGACTGCGACATTATGGCGGACACATCGGAGGACACTTTTGACACATTTTTGGGACCATTGACATTTTCACAGCGATCAGTGCTATAAAAATGCACTGATTACTGTGAAAATGACACTGGCAGTGAAGGGGTTAAGCACTAGGTGGCGCTGTAGGGGTTAAGTGTACCCTGCATTGTGTTTCTAACTGTAGGGGGGATGGGCTCTATGTCACATGACATTGATCTCCGCTCCAAGTACACAGAGCCGAGATCAGTGTCATTCTCACTAGGCAGAGCAAGGAGATGCTGGCTTACACAAGCATCTTCCCTCTCTATACCTCCGTGAGAAGATCGCGTGGAGTCCCGCGGCGATCAAGTCCGCGGGACCTGCGGTCCGACTCACGGCGAAGGTGGCAAGGTCGCGAGCGCGCCGCCATCGGCGCGCTCGCGACCACATGACAGGCATTTAAAGGGCCATGTACAGGTACGTGATAATGCCTGTCCGTGCCATTCTGTCGACGTATATATGGCGTGGGCAGTCCTTAAGCCATTAATGTCTAAACCGCTGGCAACAAAAGTGAGTACACCACTAAGTGAAAATTAGCCATTTTCCCTCAAGGCAAGGCCTCTAACATCCACAAGCTCTGTGATGTCATCATGGAGGAGGGGAAGAGGACTCCAGTGGCAACCTGTGAAGCTCTGGTGAACTCCATGCCCAAGAGGGTTAAGGCAGTGCTGGAAAATAATGGTGGCCAATAAAATATTGACACTTTGGGCCCAATTTGGAAATTTCAGTTAGAGGTGTACTCGCTTTTGTTGCCAGTGGTTTAGACATTAATGGATGTGTGTTGAGTTATTTTGAGGGGACAGCAAATTTACACTGTTATACAAGCTGTACACTCACTACTTTACATTGTAGCAAAGTGTCATTTCTTTAGTGTTGTCACATGAAAAGATAGAATAAAATAGTTACAAATATGTGAGGGGTGTATTCAATTTTGTGAGATACCTGTATATACAGTATCAGTGGTGGTGCGTCCATAAAGGGCACAGGAGCATCGCCCCCTCTCTCCTGTCACCCATCTATCACCATAGATAGATTCATGCCGTGTATGAATCTATCCATGGTCACCGCTGCCGCCCCCTATTCAGGTATCCGGTCCCTTGCTGGGCGCCGGGCATCTGAATTACAGCGGCGGAGATGTTTTTGGAAGCACTTGATTAGACCTGTGGGCTCTAGTAGGCGTCCTGATTAGAGCTTAGGCTTCCAAAATGGTAAACAGCGGGCGCAATGCTGTGCATTCGCTGTTTACTTAGTGTTGTGTTAGGGAAGCGAAACATGTGCTTGGGTCTGGTTACCTGTCACCTGATTGGCTAAAGCGACAGGCGCACCTATCAGGCGTCCAATCATAGCAGAGGACCGGAAGAGGATGGGAGGAGAAATCAAGGACTCGGAGCGTGGAGGACATCGCCGTGACCCAAAACAGGAAAGTGACGGGCGGGGAATGCACACTGGGGCAGCATTTGATGGGGCACAGTAGCGGCAATTGATGGGCACACTGGCAGCAATTGATGGGGCACAGTAGCAGTAATTGATGGGGCACAGTAGCAGTAATTGATGGGGCACAGTAGCAGTAATTGATGGGGCACAGTAGCAATAATTGATGGGGCACAGTAGCGGCAATTGATGGGCACACTGGTAGAAATTGAAGGGGCACAGTGGCAGCAATCGATGGGGCACAGTAGCGCCAATTGATGGGGCACAGTGGCAGCAAATTGATGGGGCACAGTGGCAGCAATTGATGGGCACACTGGCAGCAATTGATGGGGCACAGTAGTGGCAATTGATGGGGCATGGTAGCGGAAATTGATGGGCACACTGGTAGAAATTGAAGGGGCACAGTGGCAGCAATTGATGGGGCACAGTGGCAGCAATCGATGGGGCACAGTAGCGCCAATTGATGGGGCACAGTAGCAGCAAATTGATGGGGCATAGTGGCAGCAATTGATGGGGCACAGTAGCGCCAACTGATGGGGCACAGTGGCAGCAATTTATGGGCACACTGGCAGCATCTGATGGGGCACAGTAGTGGCAATTGATGGGGCACAGTAGCAGCAATTGATGGGCACACTGTTGGCAATTGATGGGTACAGTAGCTGCATTTGATGGCGCAGTGGCTGCAATTTATGGGTACAGTGGCTGCGTTTGATGGCACAGTGGCTGCGCTTGATGGGCACAGTAGCTACAATTGATGAGTTTTTTTTTTTCAGTTTGTTTGCACCTTCCCAAATTTTTTAGCACCAGCCGCCACTGTACAGAATATAAATATATAAGAAGGCCAGTATGGTGGCCTGAGTTTATGGGAGGAGCCCGGAGGGTATTTAAGCAGCCCACTCACACATGCTCTTTGTCGGTTCAGTGTGCAGTACTACACGTCACTGGGCCGACTCTTCCCAGCTCACCTCATTTCCGTGAGTCTGCGCATTCAATCGCATTCGACATCGCAAGCGCTTTGCGGCTTCTCCCTTCATGGTCTTCGCCGGCGGTTCCCGCTTACTGTCGCAGGTAGGATTCAAACCTTTTCGTATCTTGTGCAATCTTACTATTCGTTATGCTTCCTATCCTGCATCCCTTTTGGGAAAGAATCTGCCTGAGTTACTTTTGCTCATGTTCCAACATCATTCGGCTCAGGCGTAGTACATTTGTAACCTTCTGCCAAACATATGATTCATTTGTAAATCCATTTGGAGATTGACATGTGTTTGTATGGGTTCTTTGGCAGATTGAGGTGGTAATTGGACTCACATGGTGCCTTCTCTGCACTTGATTAGCCTGGGGGGATGGGTGGTTGGTAGGTGTTCGGTTTCAGAGCAAGGGGTAGCATACACTCTACAACCAATTTGTATCAGATTCGTTCAATACTCCTTACTATCAATTCGTATCGGATTAATTTCATGCATTTTACAACCATTTTGTATCAGATACATTGCATACTTTCTACCGTTGTCCTTCATTGTTTCCCCCATGTCGTGTGTTTTAGTTCCCGCAGCGGAACTTACGAATTGCTTGTACACGGCTCTTCTCTCTCATTTATTTACCAAAGTTGTTGCCTGTGTGTCATGCATGGCGCCACACCACACTCTTGGGATGCGTTGCACATCCACTCCAGTCCAAAGCAAACCCAGTCGCACGTTCACTGTCCCAGGTAGGATTCGTTAGCTTGTTTGTCATGTCAAATCCGTGGCCACTCATGGTGTCACCTGTACCATATGTTTGGTTTCCGCAGTGGAGCTTACAAAGCATTGATACGCACTTCTCGTGTTCTATTTTCTACACCAAACCTCGTTGTTTTGCCCCATGCACGGCATCCCGCTACACGTTCCCGACATGTTTTACTCCAGCCACAGTCCGCCGCAAACTCACTCGCATGGCCCACTGTCGCAAGTAAAATTTGTTATTACATTCTTTATGTTCTATCAATTTGCTACCATTCGTTGTTTCCCATACCGTTCATTAGTGGCCCCTATGGAACCTACGATTCAAACAGGCGTTGTCCTTCTACCTACTGCTTGCTTAAGGTACAAACAAACCAGGTGTTTCTATCCTTTCTCAGTAACCCAATTCGTATTGATTGAGACCTTGCAACCATGCAAATCATCTCAGCAGTCTGATACCCTTGCTGAGACCCTTGCAACACATGACCCTTACAAAATGCAAAATGCAAAAAAAAAAAAAAAAAAAAAAAAAAAGAAAAAAAAAAAAAAAAAAAAAAAAAAATAAAAAAAAAAAACGATTGCCACCACGTAATCTCAGCCCAGCAACCTGACACCTGTTGAGACCGCTGCAACGATGCAAAATTCGTCTCCACAGCCTGACACCCTTGTTAAGACCCTTGCAAACGCAATACCGTCTTAGCAGCCCCACACTCATCGAGACTCTTGCAACCACACTAAATCGTCTCAGCAGCCTGACACCCTTGTTAAGACCCTTGCAACACATGACCCTTACAAAACGAAAAAAAAAAAAAAAACGCAAAAAAATTAAAGAAAAAAAGAAAACGCAAAAAAAAAAAATAAATAAATAAAAATGAAAAACGCAAAAAGAAATATAAAAGTGCAGAACAAAAAAAAAAAATGTTTGCCACCACACAATCTCAGCCCCGCAACCTGACACCTGTTGAGACCGTTGCAACAACGCAAAATTCGTCTTCGCAGCCTGACACCCTTGTTGAGACCCTTGCAAACGCAATACCGTCTCAGCAGCCCCACACTCATGGAGACTCTTGCAAGCACAGAAAATTGTCTCAGCAGCCTGATACCCTTGCAAATGCAATACCGTCTCAGCAGCCCCACACTCATGGAGACTCTTGCAAGCACGCAAAATTCGTCTCCGCAGCCTGACACCCTTGTTGAGACCCTTGCAAACGCAATACCGTGTCAGCAGCCCCACACTCATGGAGACTCTTGCAGGCACACAAAATTGTCTCAGCAGCCTAATACCCTTGTTAAGACCCTTGCAACACATGACCCTTACAAAACGCAAAAAAAAAAAAAAAAAAAAAAGCAGAAAAAAATAAATTGTCACCACACAATCTCGGCCCAGCAACCTGACACCTGTTGAGACCATTGCAACCATGCAAAATCGTCTCAGCAGCCTCACACCATTGTTGAGATCCTTGCAAACGCAATACCGTCTCAGCAGCCCTACACTCATCAAGACTCTTGCAACCACGCAATACCGTCTCAGCAGCCTCACACCATTGTTGAGACCCTCGCAAACGCAATACCTTCTCAGCAGCCCCACACTCATCAAGGCCCTTGCAACCACGGAATACCGTCTCAGCAGCCTTACACCATAGTTCAGACCCTTGCAAACGCAATACCGTCTCAGCAGCCCCACACTCATCAAGGCCCTTGCAACCACGGAATACCGTCTCAGCAGCCTCACACCATAGTTCAGACCCTTGCAAATGCAATACCGTCTCAGCAGCCCCACACTCATCAAGGCCCTTGCAACCACGGAATACCGTCTCAGCAGCCTTACACCATAGTTCAGACCCTTGCAAACGCAATACCGTCTCAGCAGCCCCACACTCATCAAGGCCCTTGCAACCACGGAATACCGTCTCAGCAGCCTTACACCATAGTTCAGACCCTTGCAAACGCAATACCGTCTCAGCAGCCCCACACTCATCAAGGCCCTTGCAACCACGGAATACCGTCTCAGCAGCCTCACACCATAGTTCAGACCCTTGCAAACACAATACCGTCTCAGCAGCCCCACACTCATCAAGACTCTTGCAACCACGCAATACCGTCTCAGCAGCCTCACACCATAGTTCAGACCCTTGCAAACACAATACCGTCTCAGCAGCGCCACACTCATCGAGACCCTTGCAACCACGCAATACTGTCTTGAGCAACCTCCCACTCGTCAAAGACCTTTGTGACCATACAGTCTCGCCCCAGCAACCTGGCATTCATTGAGACCCTTGCAGCCAGACAAATCATCTTTGGCCTCATGTACACTGCTGTTGATAAAAAAAAAAAAAAAAATGGGTTCAGACGGATGTTCAGAGGCATTCGAAACGCATTTGAAACGCCAATGCCTGTAACAGCTTGTAAACACTGCCAGATGCGGTAACTCATGTTTACCAGCGTTTCATTCACAGTCGTTTTCATAAAAAAATTAAAATAAAGGGGAATATTGTCTCAGCAACTTGACACTCATTTGAGACCCTTGCTAAATGTAATATCATCTCAGCTACCTCACACCCTTCTAGACCTTTGCAACCACACAATCTCATCTCAGCAACCTGACACCCGTTCAGACCTTTGCAGCCATACAAAGTCATCTTAGCAACCTGACACTCATTTGAGACCATTGCAAATGCAATATCGTCTCAGCAACCTGACACCCATTTAGACCCTTGCAGCCATACAAAGTTGTCTCAGCGGCCGACACTCATTTGAGACCATTGCAAAACGCAACATCGTCTCAGCAACCCCTCACTTGTTGAGACCTGTGCAACCACACCATGCCATCTCAAAACAAACCTCATAATCATCGACACCTTTGCAACCATGCAATATCGTCTCAGCAAACCAGACTGAGACCCTTGCAACCACCAATACCATCAAACCTTCATACTCAAGGCCCCTGCCACCACACAATATCATCCCAGCAACCTGACACTCACTGACACCCTTGCAACCGCACAATATTGTCTGCAGTAGTATAAAACACTTAGCGGCACGCACCTACGTGCAAACCCGAATACAAACTAAACTTGCAAACACACCTCAGTGACAAACAATCAGCCACACAAACACACAGTGGCACCCAGTTGGCCATTCATCTTCAGTGGCACGCGGGCCACTCATCTTTTCTCAGTTTTTTCCCTGCGGTTAGTTCAGGTTTTCATCCAGCATCAGCGAGTGCACGTTGGCCTGCGAGTGCACGTTGGCCTGCGAGTGCATGTATATCGTCTTGTTGAGCACCTGTGTATTGTCTTGATTTTCTCACACCGATGCAAGATCCAGTCCAAGTTCTCAAACTAGACCAAGCATCAGTAGCAGACTTGGCTATGTGGGACAACTTCCCCACCTGATAGAACATCATTTCAATCTTCATCCCGGCAGTGTCAGCCGAGCCACCAAAGGCTTTTGCAGCCATTTTTAGGCCGCCACTGGTTCTCCAAAACTTGGCCCCCAGAAATTCTATTAAATTTTTGCTTCACCCAGTCTTCATCACGCCTCGTGCTGCACCCCATCGTGGCAGCTGCCCAGGTCTGGGACCACACTTGAACAGGACAGACACTGTTCTTCACCACAGACAATTAGGCCACAGCCGACATCATCAATTAAGATAGATCTAAGTCACTCCCCATCACTTCCTGCGCAGGCTCGCGCAGCTGTCACTCCGTCACCAGTTAATATCTTATGTAGACCTTTTCCAGGCAAATGCAAAAAGCAGCTGATGCGCTTTCCTATTCCAACCTTGGAATGGATGTTTTTTCCAGCAAGAGCCTGGAGCCGACCCAACAACTATCCCTGTCCCACCATGGACATTGCTGACGATGGACTGAAGTCGCATCTCGCCAACGCAATCCAACTTATTAGCCACTCCTTGGCACGCAACACACTGAAGGCCTATCGCACTGCTTGGAACACTAATCGCAAATTTTTGGCCCCTTGTCCCGGAGCAGCAATAGGCAACGTTGGACACATCCTAGCCTTCATATCGTATTGCCACATGCAGCTGACCATTTCTCAATACTATCACGCCATATCTAGATGGCATCCAGCATTTCCTGTCCCTGCAGAACCCCAGTAAACCGTCAGTATTCTCAAGCCCATGCAGTCAAGTCCCTCCTACAGGGCATACAGAAGCACCAACCTGTAGTCAGTGGCAAGCGCCTACCTTTCAAGAGTCTCCTCTTTAGGGACATGTCTAAAATCCTTACTCGTTCCCTGTTTAGGGCTTTGCCCAGTCTAGTCACCCAACAGCCATCTACCAGGCCTTCTACGGTTCCCTACAACCTAGTGAATTTAGTCAGCGGCTCCGGCAGTCACATACTGCTCCGACGCCACCCGACTCGCTTTCGAACCACTACACTCTCAACTCAACAAACAGGCCCCTGGGGTTGACATCAACCTGTTTCAGACTGACAACGCCTGACGCCCAGTGACGGTGCTCGACCCACTACTGCTCCATCTACCCAGCCAATCTGATGGTAGCTCGTTGCTACCCTTTCTAAACCAGCTCCCTGAGTGTCAGCCAGTGTGTCAAGCATGTCAGAATCCTCCTAAGTAACTTGGGCTTCAAACCCCAGTCAGTTCTCTGGACATTCTATCCGAATTGGAGCAGTCTCAGTTGCCTCCCAACAGGGAGTACCAGACTACGTAATCAAGATACCGGGCTGATGGAAGTCTCCTTGTTTTGCCACATACATCCCAAATCCTCATGAAGGAATGGCACAAGCCTTTACCAAGCTGGCTCAATAAATACAAGAAATCAATATAAACTATTTCCCTATCTGAGTCTTTTGCCCCCTTTTCTTGGCATACTGACCAGACCACCAAGGCACACTTCAGGTCTATTTATGTTGTAAGTCTTGTCGCGTGTTTATGTGATCCACATCTCTCTCGGTCAGAGGGTAACGACCATAAATAAGAAGGCCAGTATGGTGGCCTGAGTTTATGGGAGGAGCCCGGAGGGTATTTAAGCAGCCCACTCACACATGCTCTTTGTCGGTTCAGTGTGCAGTACTACACGTCACTGGGCCGACTCTTCCCAGCTCACCTCATGTCCGTGAGTCTGCGCATTCAATCGCATTCGACACCCTCCCGCCCTTCCCTTTTTCAGGGCACTTCTTAGCATGTCCTTTTTCAATTAACTACCCATTACTTACCTTGGGTATGCCCCCTTTTCTTGGCATACTGACCAGACCACCAAGGCACACTTCAGGTCTATTTATGTTGTAAGTCTTGTCGCGTGTTTATGTGATCCACATCTCTCTCGGTCAGAGGGTAACGACCATAAATATATATATATATATATATATATATATATATATATATATATATATATATATACACACACACATACATATACATACATGTAAAATGTAAGCTTCAAAACTTACAAACGTCATGGTTTGGGGTCTTTTTTTTCTTTTTTATAGTTTCCTTTGTAAAGCTATTATAAATGTAAGCCTGTTTCCAATATCATTTCCTCTATGAACATTCCCCCTCTAACTTTTCTTGAAGTTTACTTCATAGTAACGGCCCATTCAGCATTTTTTTTGTACTCTGGATAAAATCGATACACTTTTATGGAGCGGAGCAGTAAACAGCAGTTAATTGATTTTTATGAACTTCCACTGCTGGAACAAAAAGAACTTCCAGGACCATCCAGTAAAAGCACGCAATTATCTTCTACACAAGATTAACAGCCTTTTTAAAATGGGATCGAAAAATAACACCAAGCTGGAATTTCTAATGCAATGGAAATAAAATAGAAACGTGTTGTAAGAGGCCAAAAGACATTGCGCAAATGGATATTTTCATTGCAGTAACTTGAACAGAGAAGTCCCCTCCTCATCAACATGCTAGTGAAAAAAAGGCTAATGAAAATGTTACATAAACCCGCTCTGTTTTCATTGCTGGGTTTTCTGTTCTCCTCTATGCAATGCTGGCAGATCCTGCGCTGGCAGGAGGTTGACCCGTAAGGAAAACGAGTGAAGCTGGATGCATTGATTGCGGGCTTCATTTGCAGCACATTATGGCCCGGATTCTCCAGATACGCCGTCGTAACTCTGAGTGCGGGCTGTCGCAACTCGGCGCCTGATTCATAGAATCAGATACGCCTCACAGTTGCCTAGATACGAGCGGCGTAAGTCTCCTACGCCGTCGTATCTTAGGGTGCATATTTACACTGGCCGCTAGGTGGCACTTCCGTATATTTCCGCGTCGAATATGCTAATTAGCTAGATATGCCGATTCACGAACGTACGCGCGCCCGGCATATCAAGATACGTTGTTTACGCAAGGTGTCGGACCGGCGTAAAGTTACCCCTCATAAAGCAGGGGTAAGTCATGTTAGGTATGGACGTCGGAAACGTACGAACAGCGTCATATTTTACGTTGTTTGCGTAAGTCGTCCGCGAATGGGGTTGTGCGTAGGTTACGTTCACGTCGACTAAGCATTGAGCGAGCGTAATTTACTTTGAAAATTCGACATGATACTGAGCATGCGCGCGCATACGCCGTTCGTTCGAAACGTCATTTACGTGGGGTCGTGATTAGTTTGCATAAAACACGCCCACCTCTTCCTCATTTGATTACGCCGGCAGATTTACGCTGCGCCGCCGTAACTTTGGACGCAAGTGCTTTGTGAATACTGCACTTGCCTCTCTAAGTTGCGGCGGCGTAGCGTAAATACAAATCTGGGCCTTTGACTTTACTTTGCAGGTCATAAAAAAAAAAAAGGAGAGGCAGCGGTTTACTTCCTCTTTAATAGAGAGAGTATTTCTAGAGGGAACCAGGATTGCCAACCATCAGTAAATTCACAGACAGTTTGTAAAATGATCTTTACCTCTGTCTGTGTATAGTACATACATGTAATGTACAGTACTGATGATCATCGCCACCTAGTGGCTCACATTCACACTATTTAGTTCAATGTTATCCCCAGGGCTTTTTTTCAGTGGGAACGTAGTTCCGGCACCTTCAACACTGAATTTATTTTTTGGCAATGTGTGCTGGAGGCAGTGCCAGGACAAAGTCATCCAGAGCCCGGGGCAAAGATTTCAAACTGCGCCCCCCCCCCCCCCCTCATTTATGATGTGCAAGCTTAGAGGATAATGTGCTCAGCAGTCACTCACTTCAAAATCACAGCTGCAATCACTACTCCTGGCATGATTCAGATATCCCCCCCCCCCCCCCAGAAAGTCAAGGATGTCATATGACGTCCTGCGGGCGGGAAGTGGTTAATATAAATATTCCTGTTCAATCTGCATAGCTATGGCATGCTTCGTAGGTTATATGAGATGTCTATGCCCACAAACCTCCAGGATCTTGGCGAGTTTCTTGCTGTTTCTGAGGTCAACTGAGGCCTTTAGGACACAGTCACAGCTTGCCCGAATTTCCTCAGTCTTCTCCTGCAGGGTGCTCTTAAATAGCAGACTTCGTAGGCGCATCTTATACTCCGGGACCGACATCATCTGCAGGACGTAGAAAGAGAGCACAACATACATTACATAGTTCCCTCACAATCATACCGCGACTTCTAATAACAGGACACATCTTCTCCTTCCATAAAACTGGTCTACTTTTTATAACGACACATCACATACAGAAAAGAGGGTCATCCAATAGAGCTTTCTCATACAGTAGATATTCCGAGTAGAAAACGAAGTAACTGTTTGTAGTACCTGAGAGTATCAGAACGTAGCGATCCTAGTCTCCCAATCTTATTCCTGCTTTAAACATTGATTGTCATTTACTGGTCAGTGTCAACAGAACAGAAAGTTATAGGACATTCACAATTTTATAGTTGTCACTGGAATAAGGCAAGGGGAAATCATCCAATGGGGACACGTGCAGGAGTTGCACAGTGGACCACATTACATTCTTGTAGCTAGATTCAGATACAGTTACGCCGGCGTATCAGTAGATACGCCATCGTAACTCTGAATCTACGCCGTCCTAAATTTAAGCGTATTCTGGAAACCAGATACGCTTAAATTAGGCTAAGATACGAGCGGCGTAAGTCTCAGAAGCCGTCGTATCTTAGGGTGCATATTTACGCTGGCCGCTAGGTGGCGCTTCCGTTGAGTTCGGCGTAGAATATGCAAATGACTAGATACGCCGATTCAGAAATGTACGTGCGCCCGGCGCACGTCGTTTACGTAAGGCTTTTTCCGGCGTAAAGTTCATCGAACAAATAGCTGGCCTAGCCAATGTTAAGTATGGCCGTCGTTCCCGCGCGGAAATTTGAAAATGTTACTTTGTTTGCGTAAGTCGTCCGTGAATGGGGCTGGACGTCATTTACGTTCACGTCGAAACCAATGACGTCCTTGCGGCGTATTAGGAGCAATGCACACTGGGAAATTCCACGGACGGCGCATGCGCCGTTCGGGAAAAACGTCAATCACATCGGGTCACAGAACATTAACATAAAACACGCCCCCCTGTCCCACATTTGAATTGGGCGGGCTTACACCGGCCGATTTACGCTACGCCTCCTCAACTTACAGAGCAAGTGCTTTGAGAATACAGCACTTGCCCGTCTAAGTTGCGGAGGCGTAACATAAATCGGATACGTTACGCCGCCGCAAAGATACGCGGATCTACTTGAATCTACCCCTAAGTAACTGTTTGTAGTACCTGAGAGTATCAGAACGTAGCGATCCTAGTTTTCCAATCTTATTCCTGCTTTAAACATTGATTGTCATTTACTGGTCATTGTCAACAGAACAGAAAGTTATAGGACATTCACAATTTTATAGTTGTCACTGGAATAAGGCAAGGGGAAATCATCCAATGGGGACACGTGCAGGAGTTGCACAGTGGACCACATTACATTCTTGGTGTTGGTTAAAGTGGCTGTAAACCCTCCATACACCCAGTAAAGTGAAAAGCCTCAGATTATACACAGAGATGAACCAAATCTCCCTACATATGTTTTACATGTACATCTGTTATCTTCACATTTATATACAGTTTAGAAAGTTCAGATCGTGTTGGAAATGTTCTCTTCCTGGTTAACAGTGTGATGTCTGGGCATACAGCCAAGATAGCAAACATTGCTGATTGAAGGAAAGGCACACACCCCGTCTCATGATAGGCAGAGACTCTCAGAGGTGTTTTGTAATAGGGCCAGCTCCCTGTTAATCTATTTTAGCAACCTCCCCTGACAGAAATGTCAGGCTGCTTTCATCTGATGCGTCCGAGAATTTGTCAGGAGTTATCAGGCTGATAACAGAGGAACTGTTCAGGAGAGAGCTATGGGACTTGGCTCTTTGAAGAGAGATAAGAAAATACTGCAGATATATGTGCCCAGCTCAAATTTAATGAATCGGGTTTACATCCACTTTAAGTTCACACAACCTACTGTATTCTGTACTGAGGCTGAGAATGCAGAGTGGTGTGTTTTGCAGTGCAAAGAGCAACCTTAGCTCTCCCAGGTTTGGTAATCGGATGCATTGTGTCCCTTAAAAATGCCTTCCAATTGGTTACCGATCTGAAGCTCCGTGACCGTGCCCGATCGGGTCACAGGAGCTGAAGAACGGGGAGAGGAGAGTGTAAACAAACCTTCCCCGTTCTTCTCTGTGGCTTGTCACTGATCGTCTGTTCCTTGTCTGTTCGTCTGTTCCCCTGTCCCTGTTTATATATTTTTTGGGGATATTTATTATAGCAAAAAGTAAAAATATTGAATTTTATTTTTAAATTGTCGCTCTATTGTCGCTCTATTTTTGTTTATAGCGCCAAAAAATAAAAACCGCAGAGGTGATTAAATACCACCAAAATAAAGCTCTATTTGTGGGTAAAAAAAAGGACGCCAATTTTGTTTGGGAGCCACGTTGCACGACAGCGCAATTGTCAGTTAAAGCGACGCAGTGCCGAATCGCAAAAAGGGGCCTTTACCTGCATAATGGTCCGGGGCTTAACATAACAATGGAACATCCACAAAGGAATGGTTCACAAAAAGAAATGGAAGGTTCTGGATTGGCCTAGTCAAAGCCCTGGTTTGAATCCCAGTGACATTTTGTGCGGGGATTTAAAAGTGGCAGCTCATGCATGAAAACCCATGAACATTTTGTAAGTGAAAGAATTTTGGCGTTGTCAAAAATTTCACAAAATCAATATACACTGGTGCGCAGTTATGCAAAATGCTTAGTAAGTAAGCCATTTCTGCCAAGGCGGGGCAATAGCAGCTTCTGAGGCCAAAGGTGTACTTACTTCCACAGTACATCATTGTGCTTTAATTCACATACTTTAATGTACAGGGTGGGCCATTTATATGGATACACCTTAATAAAATGGGAATGGTTGGTGATATTAACTTCCTGTTTGTGGCACATTAGTATATGTGAGGGGGGAAACTTTTCAAGATGGGTGGCGACCATGGCGACCATTTTGAAGTCGGCCATTTTGAATCCAACTTTTGTTTTTTCAATAGGAAGAGAGTCATGTGACACATCAAACGTATTGGAAATGTCACACGAAAAACAATGGTGTGCTTGGTTTTAACATAACTTTATTCTTTCATGAGTTATTTACAAGTTTCTGACCACTTATAAAATGTGTTCAATGTGCTCTCGAGTGACATGCGGCGAGTGCTACGCTGTGGGCTCTTGCTGAATGAAGCTAGGACAGGCACTGATGTTTCTTTATTGGACCCCTTTTACACTGGATACGCCTATAGCGGAGCGTTAAAACCACGGTAAAATAGCGGTGTTTTACTGTGATTTTAACGCTTCGTTATAGGCGTATCCAGTGAACACATTTTATAAGTGGTCAGAAACTTGGAGCCAGGTCCCAGGACATACACACATCCTAACAACTAAAAGTTCACTTGCTGGTTATCTCCACTGACTGGTAACTGATCTATTACCAGCCCACTGCATTGGCCTCCTTCACCTGGCCACTACTGCGAGCATCTATTGCATTTACAGGATCTTTATGTCCTGGGACCCACTACCCCTTTAACCTTTTAATGCCCAATTGGGCACACAGGTCTGTTTCATTAGACTTGGTCGTAGTTCACATGCACTTATCGTCCAACTGGGACCCTCTCTCTGGGAACAAGGGACCTTGTGCCTCTAGAGCGTCTCCTGACGAAGCGAAAGCGAAACTAGTTGAGACTCGAGACTAATGGTCTCATGATTTCAATTTTCTCACCGACACTCTACCCCGTCTGTTAAATGGGGATTGCACAACCGGTGACCTGATTGTGGTCAAGTTTGTATTTTTTGTAATGTTTTTATGTATTGTATTTTTATTCTTGTCTTTAATGTTTATTTGTTAATAAATATTTTCGTAAACATGAACCATTCAGGCTTTTGAACCTAATTATCAAGTACCGGTATAGTCCTCCCTGCCCACATTATTTCATTGGAGTTTCGGGGTTAATTGGGGAATCCTTGAGACCCCTCTATTTTTTCCATAATACTAGGACGATGGTACACCCCCTATTTATCTGTATAACCATAAAATAAAAAGGTTTAATCATAATCTGTTCAAATATGTTGAAACAGTGAACAGTTTCTATGGGGTGTACTTACTTCTTCATCTTTGGTACATATCTACCCTGCTTTATTAAATATCTGCATCACTTCCATACCTGCAAAGCAAACTGATCAGGCTCATTGAGCTTGGTGGGACTTCCAGTGTAGGCCTGAAACATTTTCTTCTCCTCCTCATCTGGTGCGTAGAGCAGCAGCTGTTTGATGTGTGAGGGCTCCAGACGCTCATTCTCCATTGTCATCAGGATGTGGCGCAATTCCTGGTGCGTGAGCTTCAAGTGCGCTATAAGGATAGCTGCAAGAGAACACAGCAACCCATGTCTATAGATATGGCTTCTCTAGATTGCTCTTGGATTGAAATTTGTAATACCTACAGAGAATCAGGCTAGTCAGAATGCAGCAATTGGCTTCATCTGCAAACCCAATTAACACAGGCAGAATGGTCCAAAAAAACACTTAGCAACCCATTCCCAGAGTGCACATTGAGCAGTGGGTGCCCCACACAGAAAGCCTGTACATAACCTGATGGAATGCAGTAAGGATCCCCGTTTCGGCTTACTGGGCTTATGGGACAAGATTCCTTTCTGCCCGTGACTTCACTCACCTAATAGTAAAATAGTATATAGTAGAGTAAATAAAGAAATCTTTATTAGGACAGGGATGTCCCACATGTTAAGGCTACCAGGCTGAGAATCTTTAATAGCGGGAATCTCTTGAAACAAAGTCTTTCTGTTGGAGGGACAGTGCCACTCTAGTCCACATTGAACTGGTAAGTGGAGCTTTGCCCACATGTACTACATGGTCATCATTACACCCAGGGCAGCCATCACAAATTTTGGGGCCCCTTACACAGCTTTAGGCAGGCCCCCCCTGGAGCAGAGAACCAGGGGGAGGGGGGGTGCTAGTCCCCAGGCCTGTAAATGGCCCTGGGGACCATTGGGCCCCTTACAGGTGTAATGCAAAAAAATGGGAGGGGGGCAGCCGGGCCTGTAAAGGGCCCCTGGGACCATCGGGCTCCCCTACAGGTGTAATGCAAAAAAAAAATGAGAGGGGGGGCCAGCTGAGCCCCTGGGGACCATCGGGCCCCTTACAGGTGAAATGCCTGTACCCCCCTGATGGCATTACACCATGAATAACTTACCATGTTAAGTGCTCCCCCTGCAGTGCTGCAATGTCCATGTTCTCCCACTTCGCTGGTGCTTCCATTTCTTCTCTGATCTTGAGTCTTCAACCACTTTGATTGGCTGGGCTTGAATAACATAAGTACCACGCATCCATATTCATCCTGGCACCTAGCATTTGCACCCTCCATCTGTAAGTTGCTAGACTTGGGCACTGAAGCTGGCCATACACACTTTAAATTGAAAATGTATCGATTGTTCCATCTATGCTAAACCGTGTGGATAGAGGAATGTCAATTCCCCTTTTGCACCTGATGGAAGCACTGTTTGGCCCAAAATGTTTAGACAGGCTCCTGGGACAAGGTCAATTTAAAAAATAGTTTTTTTATCAAAGGGTGGGGTGCAGACAGGGGCACCCACAGCTCAAATGTTGGCCGATTTAGCAGGAATTAGCCACAATTCAAGCAGTGTATGGGCAGCTTCAGCTGCACAAGCGTGGCTGTTAGTGTACAAAAAATGCTAGCAGGCAGGGAGAGAGTTTTTTTTAGCAGTAAAGAGATACAAGATATGATAAAAAATTGCCTAGCATTCCAAAACCATTGGGATATCAAAGCACTTCCATTTTTCTGTGGAGACATGCCCCCCTGAAAGCCACAACTCCTCTAGAGACCAATTCTGCTCTCTAGCTCCCTTGCTTGACTCCAAGACTTTTCCAGAGCCTCTCCCATCCTCTGATACTCTCTACCCCATTCTGTCTGGCTATTTACTACTCTGTCCACTATTAGGCGATCCCTGAAAACTGACTGTGACAGACCCAACCAGGACAGGGGCTTTTGGAGAGGACTGCCGGGTTGCCTCTTGCCTTCTGACTGTGGGTCCTGGCTTTCGAGGGGGCTCTATTTTTCGGAGGTGTGTTCTTGGGGGACCCTTGAAATGGTCTTGCTTTGGATTCGAGATTGTTTCCTCGAACCACACAGACCCTGGAAGTCTAGACCCGGAATACCAGCAATGAATGCTTTAGACTGTAAGACTCAGAGTAGATTTTATTCTAATCAGCTCAAAGCAACCTGACTCTAAGGTCTCCTGCTATAGTCTGTTTATTAAGGTGCTATGTTTTTATTTTTAAGTATGTCTCTCCCATTGTGTGCCTCCTAGGTGTGAATTTTCATTGTTAATCGAGTCACCTATTGTTTCTATCTGTCTGCTCATCTCTTGGAGATATGATTATTATTGTGTTCACTTTAACTTGTTCAAACCATTTTGGGATGTTATGTGTTTATGTTAAAGCGGTGGTTCACCCTGCAGAACAACATTTTAGCATACAATTCGGCATTGTAGCGCGAGCTACAGTATGCCGTCTTAATTTTTTTATCGCCGTACTCACAGTGTAATCGTACATACTAAATTCTGACTGCCCGTGGGGAATGGGCGTTCCTTTCAAGAGGGAGGGTGATTGACGGCCGGCTCTGGCACGTCACGCTCCCCGAAGACAGCCGGAGTAGGTCTCGGCTCTTCACGGCGCCTGCGCACAGACTATGCGCAGGCGCCGTGAAGAGCCAAGCCTATTTCGGCTATTTCCAGAGAAGCGTGACGCGCCAGAGCCGGCCGTCAATCACCTTCCGTCTGGATTGGAACGCTCAATCCCCGTGGGCATGTCGGAATCTACTATGTACGATTACACTGTGAGTACGGCGATAAAAAAATTAAGACCGGCATACTGTAGCTCGCGCTACAATGCCGAATTTTAGGCTAGAAGAAAAACAATTTTTTTTTTTTTTTATAGGGTGAACCCCCGCTTTAATGATATTGTACTCTGTGTATCAAGGGTGGTAGAATGGTGCTGAACAGTCTGAGCTGGGGTGGGATCTCTGATTATTCAAAGCATTATCTGGATGGGCACTAAGTCACCCAGGCTTGTGTAGGTGCCTGGTACATTAATTAGATTGATGTTTATGTTAGCTGTTCCTTACCTATGTTTATTATATTACTGTTTATAGTTTGTATTGTTAGGGTAATGTGAGCAAACTCTTATCTGACCTTGAATGGTATATATTCTGTGTGAATTTATAATAAAGAGTTCCAGTTTGCATCTAAGCTAGTGTCATCTAGTCTTGGGTGGTCAGCTATAATAGCTGGTTCCTGGGTCCAAACTGGAGGGAGTTAAATCTTGACATGGTTGTTGGACAGTTCAGTCACACTCATATCTTCAGGAAGGCCTATCCTGCTTTCATCTATCACTCAAATCTTTTATTTTCCCCATCATCTCAAGCCGCACAGTTATTAGCATTTGTTTCACTTGCCCATCCCTATTAGATTGTTAGCTCTTAGGAGCAGGGCCCTTCTAACCCTCTTCTATTGAAATATATTGTTACTGAATTGTCTCACTTTATATTGTAAAGCACTGCACAAACGTTGGTGCTATATAAATACTGAATAATAATAATGCTATTAAAGGGACAGTATGGAGATGTTATAATTTGGTACTACAAGTTTAATCTCAAAGCAGTGAATGGGCACCTCGTACCTGTGTTATAGGCTTTCTTGTGTGACAATATTTGGACAGCACCTTTGTTTTTCAAGGATTCTGGCAATACTGGAAGAACTGAAAAGAGAGGAAGAGAAATGATGCTAAAAAGTAAAGACACATTTCCAGAACTTGCAACATACACACAGGAAGAAAACACTGAACACACATTACAAATAAATGTTTAATCTTGTGTCTCTTCTGATGATGGAAAACTTTAAAGCGGGGGTTCACCCTATCGACGGGAAAAAAAAAATTTTTTTTTCTTTTACCTTTAAATCAGGCATTGTAGCGCGAGCTACAGTATGCCTGTCCCGAATTTTTTCCCCCCATACTCACCTTGTAGTCGTCCATCGAAGATACCGGGGAATGGGCGTGCCTCTGGAGACGGAGGATGATTGACGGCCGGCTCTGGCGCGTCACGCTTCTCCGGAAATAGCCGAAATAGGCTTGGTCTTCACGACGCGTGCGCATAGCCTGTGCGCACGCGCCGTGAAGAGCCGAGACCTACTCCGGCTGTCTTCGGGGAGAGTGACGTGCCAGGGCCGGCCGTCAATCATCCTCCCTCTCCATAGGCACGCCCATTCCCCGCGGGAGCCGAAATCTACGATGGACGACTACGAGGTGAGTACGGGGTTAAAAAAATCGGGACAGGCATACTGTAGCTCGCGCTACAATGCCTGTCTCGATGGTAACATCAAGTACGAGAGGGTGAACTACCGCTTTAAGTATTAGCTGCAATCTTAATTTGCTTTCAGCCAATAAAAGATAAAAAGACTTACCAAAATATATTGGAAGTTTGCATATTTATCTTGAGATGGTCTGATTACATTTAAAGTGGAACTGTAGTTGCAAACAAAAATCCATTCCTTACATTTGTAAAATATATTGCAGTATTCAGAGACAGTTTATATAACTTAAAGCACAGCACCAACCAATGCTTTTATTTGAAACTGGTAGCTCTAACTCTTCCATAACTTGTTGCCACCTGCATAACACATACAGTATGTGCAATGGCAAAAGGATGGGCTTTAATGTCCACATGTGCACATATGCGTCACAGGGTGAGCAACGTTTGTGTGCTGAGAGTGCACTCACTGCACACTTCCAGCACAGAAACCGAGGTGTCAAATATAGCTCTTAGACCGCGTACACACGATCGGTCAAAACCGATGAAAACAGATCGTGTGTGGGCCCCATCGGTCAGTCAACCTTCGGTCAAAAAAATGAGAACTTGCTTTAAAATTGAACCGATGGACGCCTAACCGATAGGTCAAAACAGAGCGTTGGTATGCAAAAGCATTGGTTAAAAACCCGCGCATGCTCAGAATCAAGTCGACGCATGCTTGGAAGCATTGAACTTCGTTTGTTTCAGCCCGTCGTTGTGTTTTACGTCACCGCGTTCTGACACGATTGGTTATTTAACCTATGGTGTGTAGGCACATCAGACCATCAGTCAGCTTCATCGGTTAACTGATGAGAACGGTCCGAAGGATGGACCAATCATGTGTACGATGCCTAAGTCCCAACTATCAGGACCGGCTCCCGATCATGTGACCACTGCGACAGCCAATCACAGTGGTTACATGATCATCGATCCCTCCTGACCCCAGGGGGTGCAGACCCTAAGAAAGGGACACCAGGGCTAAGCAGAAGGGAGATAATGTTAAAAATGTGATCTATAACATTTAGGTTTCCCATTACATTCCCCCCGGGGACAATGCCCATCAGGATCAATACAAAGGGTGAATCTTCCCAGTGAGAAGCAAAATAAACTTTAAGTGTTACTAAACCCAAAACTGTAAAATCAGTCTGTATATGCAGTAAAGCATGCTTGTTATACTCACTGTGAAATCTAATGGGTTATCCTCTGCATTGTGTAAAAAGGCTGTTCGATCCTGTCTTCTCTGATTCCCTATACCAGTGGTCTCCAAACTTTTTACTATGAGGGCTACATTGTATATTTTACAAATATTTGTGGGCTGAAAAAAAATCAGTTTTGAAAGAAAGCAGTCCCAGGATAGGTCCGTCGAGTGTCCAGGGCAAAGATGCCGAAATGCGCCTCCCTCCATTGTAAGTGAATGCCTCAGAATTGGTTTACTGCCCTGTTTACATTCTCTGTCTCCTTGCTCTGCTGCATCCAGTGCAGCTTCCCCTCCTGCCCACCCCTTGTCCGGCCCCTGAAAGAGAACCCCTCCCCCAAAAGAACTCATCTGAAACCCCCCCCTTTCTACCAGAAGTGTCCATCAAAGTACCCCCTTAGGCCCCGTACACACGACCGGATCTATCCGCTGAAACTGGTCCGACGGACGAGTTTCAGCGGACAGATCCGGTCGTGTGTAGGCCCGACCGGACAATTGTCCGGCGGATCGGACAGTTTCCAGCAGACAAAAATTTCTTAGCCTGCTAAGAAATCTGTCCGCTGGAAACCTGTCCGTCGGACGTGTTCGGTCGTCTGTACAGACTCACCGGACACGTCCGACCGACCGCCATCCCTCTCATGTGTCTGATTCGACGCATGCGTGGAAGCATTGAACTTCCAGGGCCGCGCACGTCGCCGCGTCATCGTCACGGGGACGGCGCGGCCATGTCGCAACACGTCACCACGTTTGTTTTCCGCAGGGATTTTGGTCTGATGGTGTGTACAGCCATCAGACCAAAATCCGGCGGACCGTTTTCATTGGATAATCCGCCCGTCTGTATGAGGCCTAACATCTATGTGTGCCCAGCAAAGTCCCACCTTTCTTTCAGGATGCTGACCAGTTGGTCTGGAGGAAGTCCAGTCTTTAATGCCGTGTACACACGATCGGTTTATCCAATGAAAACAGTATGATGGACTTTTTTCCTCGGACAAACTGATCGTGTGTGGGCGCCATCGGTCTTTTTTCCATTGGTGTAAAAAAATAGAACATGTTTTAAACTTTTACGATGGATAAAAAAACGATAGGAAATTCACGCATGCTCAGAATCAAGTCGACGCATGCTCGGAAGCATTGAACTTCATTTTATTCGGCTCGTCGTAATGTTTTATGTCTCTGCGTTTTGGCACGGTCGGAATTTAGTCTGATAGTGTGTATGCAAGACTGACGAAAGCCAGCTTCATCGGATTTCCGACGAAAAAATCCATCGGATTTTATTTCATCAGAAATCCGATCGTGTGTACACGGCCTTATAGACAGTTTTTGCCCCCCCATACAAAAGACTTCTGCTCCATTAAAATGTTATTTTCAATCTCAAGTAATCTCAAAACTGACACACAGGAAGTTTCTGGCCTGAATAAACATGTGGGTCAAACTTACGCGTAGGTTTCTGTGTTCCAAAATGCAGCTCCAAATCCAAATACTTCACCATATCGCTCAGTTTTTCATAGTCCGAATCCTCCCCCAGCTACAGAGAAGAATAGAAAGTTATCCTTTAGGTGGTGCTATGTGATGATGTCAAGCTGGTCGTTCTTGTATTGATGAGGTCACCTAACTTATATTATCATGGTGACCATCAGGACATAAATTGAGGGGAAATCTTTTAATGGAAACAAATGCCAAAGATTGATTTTGTCGCTTTAGTAAGATTTCTACTCGCTCCCTGTTGTCTCTCTGAAAAAAGAAAGTAAAGGGATATCTCCCCAATGGGAAGCTATAAACCACTATTCTAATCTAAAAAATTATTTTGCTGGAGTTGTATCCTAAAGAGATACTAAACACACAGGGCCAGATCCAGAGAGAATTGGATCCGCGCAGCGTATCAGAGATACGCTACGCCGCCGTACCTTACCTGGCGGAATTTCGAATCCTCAACGATTTTGCGCCGTAAGTTACGGCGGCGTAGTGTATTTCTGGCGGCGGAATTCAAATCGGCGATCAGGGGGCGGGTTTCATTTAAATGAAGCGCGTCCCCGCGCCGAATGAACTGCGCATGCGTCGTCCAGAAATTTCCCGCCATGCTTTGCGCAAAATGACGTCGCAACGACGTCATTTTTTTAACTTAGACGTGAGTTACGTCCATCCCTATTCACGGACGACGGTCAAAGTATTGCATCTAAGATCCAAAGGCGTACGAATCGGTACGCCTGTCGGATCTTACCCAAATGCCGTCGTATCTTGGTTTGAGGATTCAAACTAAAGATACGGCGCAGGAAATTTGAAAGTACGCCGGCGTATCAGTAGATACGCCGGCGTACTTGCTCTGTGAATCTGGCCCACAGCTAGACTTGTAGAAATTTGTTGTGTTTCATTTCAGTTAAATCATTTTGTTTAGTTTAATTCATTTTCAGAGTTGTTTAGTTTCTTTTAGGCATTTTCTATTTCAAATTGGCATTCAAATTCAAATTAATTCTATTCAAAATAAAAATTTCGGAAGATGCTTATATTCTTTCTATTTTATTGTTTTTTTCTATTTTTTCCTTTAATATTCTATTTTATTCTCTATTCTATTCCGTTCTGCTTTACTCTATTACTGCTTTACTCTATTATTTTATATTCTTTTATTTTCTGTTATTCTGTTATATTCTGTTGAACTCAATTCTAATCTATTCTTTTTGATTTTATTCTTTTAATTTCTATTCTATTCAATTTTATTATTCTATTATCTTCTATGCTTTTTATGCTATTCTATTATTTTATTTTATATTCTATTCTTTATTATTGTATTCCTTTATTTTCTATAACATTTTCTTCAATTCTTGTTTTTTAATTTGAATTTCAGCTGAATTTAATTTAGTTTTTTGGTGGATTCATGTCTGTTCTGGAGGGATAAAGGCCCTGGCTGGGTTTTAGGTCACAGGAGAGATTGACCAGACCTTCTGTAATAGGAGGTCAATGTGCTCCGGAAAGCAGGCACTCTATATGTTGTAGGATTGCACTCAGGGATGGGAGGTGCACTCAATAGTGGATGTATTCGATTTTTTTTTTACGGAACCCTTTATTCAATGTATTATTTAATTTATTATTTTTACAAATTTATATCACAAGCTGACCTATCAAACACAAGCCAACGGGATGGGGGCTGGGCGAGCAGCTCCGTGTATGTGGCTCCACCCCCTTTCTATCAGCTATCAAACACCAGCCAATGATTGGGCTGCTTAAGAAAGGGGACAGGGCCATATACACGGAGCATCTCGTCCTGCCACAATTCCGTTGTCTGGTGTTTACAGCATATATTCTTTATGTACTGTGTTTTTTTCCTCATCTAACTCTAGTTTGGTTGAACTCATCTGTTACCAGGAGCCTTAGCCATAGCCAGCTTCATGTACAAATAAGCAGATGATCAAGGCAAGTGGCAGACAAATGAGGTCAGAAGTAGGGCTGTGGAAATTAATTCCTCGATTAATCATTCATTTTTTTGATCGATCAAAATTCTTTTGATCGGTACTAGTGGTGCAACGGATCGTAAATGATCCGTGATACGAACGGGTCACCATATACGGATCGATACACCACGTGATCCGTGGAACTCCGCTGCTGCCTCGGCCATAGGAAAGGCCGTGGCTTCGGACTAGCACCCGGAGCGGCAGCCATCTTGGTCCACACGGCGGCGGCCTAGGTGAACCTAGAGCGGCGCGCTGACATCATCACCCGTCCTCAACTGCTCGTGTTCGACCAGCTTCTCTGGTAAGACTAAGCAAGCACTAATCTTCCTTTACAGTGGGGGGAGATGTCTGTGGATATTACAGTGGGGGACATGTCTGTGGATATTACAGTGGGGGGGAGATGTCTGTGGATATTACAGTGGGGGGGAGATGTCTGTGGATATACAGTGGGGGGCGATGTCTGTGGATATTACAGTGGGGGAGATGTCTGTGGATATTACAGTGGGGGACATGTCTGTGGATATTACAGTGGGGGACATGTCTGTGGATATTACAGTGGGGGACATGTCTGTGGATATTACAGTGGGGTAGATGTCTGTAGATATTACAGTGGGGTAGATGTCTGTAGATATTACAGTGGGGTAGATGTCTGTAGATATTACAGTGGGGTAGATGTCTGTGGATTACAGTGGGGAGATGTCTGTGGATTACAGTGGGGAGATGTCTGTGGATTACAGTGGGGAGATGTCTGTGGATATTACAGTGGGGGGAGATGTCTGTGGATATTACAGTGGGGTATATGTCTGTGGATATTACAGTGGGGAGATGTCTGTGGATATTACAGTGGGGAGATGTCTGTGGATATTACAGTGGGGGAGATGTCTGTGGATATTACAGTGGGGGAGATGTCTGTGGATATTACAGTGGGGGAGATGTCTGTGGATATTACAATGAGGGTTATTGTAGATATTACACTGGGGGGAGATGTCTGTGGATATTACAGTGGGGGAGATGTCTGGATATTACAGTGGGGGACATGTCTGTGGATATTACAGTGGGGTAGATGTCTGTAGATATTACAGTGGGGTAGATGTCTGTAGATATTACAGTGGGGTAGATGTCTGTAGATATTACAGTGGGGAGATGTCTGTGGATATTACAGTGGGGAGATGTCTGTGGATATTACAGTGGGGGAGATGTCTGTGGATATTACAGTGGGGGAGATGTCTGTGGATATTACAATGAGGGTTATTGTAGATATTACAGTGGGGGAGATGTCTGTGGATATTACAGTGGGGAGATGTCTGGATATTACAGTGGGGAGATGTCTGTGGATATTACAGTGGGGAGATGTCTGAGAATATTACAGTGGGGGAGATTGGGGATATTACAATGAGGGTTATTGAAGATATTAAAGTGGGGGAGATGTCTGTGGATATTACAGTGGAGGCTATATATGGTGGTGTTCCGAAAAATGTATGTGCGTTATAATTTTTAGAAATTAGTACATTAATCGATTAAAAAAAATCGATTAATTGAACACGAAAATTTGAATCAGTAACAGCCCTAGTCAGAAGCAAAGCCCGAATACAGTCCAAGTCATAAACAAAAAGCAATCCAAATAGCAGGGTGGCCAAACAAATATGAGACAGAACCCCTAACAATGTACAAGCTGATTGTGCTAAAGTCTATTTAAGCACTCTTGATGAGGGCAGGTGTGCACTGCAGCATGAACTGAGCAGTAGTACTAAGGACCAGCAGATGGGAAAGACTTACGACTACTACTACAGAACAATTGCAATATTAGCCTTCCCATCATATATTATTAAAATAGAAAGATGAAATTTGTTAGTACCAACCTGGCCCCATATTGTTCCTTCAGAATTTTCCACTTGCTCCCAACGTAGCCGTTTCACACTCATATGGCTGGATTCACTCCTCCGGTGCATGCTGCTGTGACGTGCCAGGGGCTCTAAAGGTGGTGCAGGAGGAACGGGAGGAACAGGAGGAATAGGCAGAGGAGGAGGGGCTGGGGGTAAGGGGTGTATACAGCTCCCCAAAGCCTGGGCATAGGAAGGGGGCGCTCCTTTAGAGATCTCCCTCTTGAGTTCTCCCCTGGGGTGGTGTGGTGGTGGAGGAGGAGGCGGAGGGGGGCTGGGAGGTGGTGGTGGAATGTGATCAGACACTGATGAATAGGTGAGGGAACTCCCGTCTTCACTGCTGCCCATTGAGTCGCTGGTAGTGCTAATCTCACGTGGGGCACAGCTCAGCTGTTCATCCTGAAATGTCATCTGCAACAGCAAAAGACACATGTGAACTTCAATTTCTGCATGTTAATTGCCATATTTTACTAGCTGCTAAAAAGTTACTGAAAGCCAGATGAATTTTTTTGCCATTTCGGCCTTGGTCATTGCTATATTTTACTTGTGTACAACCAGCCTGCCCATACATGGATCCAAATTCAGCCGGTCCCTGACAAATTTCGATCCAAGTATGGTCAGCTTTACTGGTTGGCTCACCAGGTGAAATTAAAAGAAAGAAAGCATAAAAAGAAAACTAGTGCACCACCACATCAAAGAATTGGTAAGCTGCAATATAATAATGCTTGCTTTTGGGTTTAATACTACTTTAAGTATGTATGGGATTGGCATAGGTCTGTTCTCAGCATAAAAATGGCAGATTTAATGGACCACTTGGTCTTTCTTAGCAATCTGTCTTTTAGGTTTCTAATAGATTACCTCTCTAATCTTCCAACACAGAAGCCCCTGTACACACGGCCCAGATTCTCGTCAGGAAATAAAATTCATTTTTTCCTGACGAGATTCCTGGCAAGATTTTCTTGCCGGCCGAGTGTAAACACGTACGATTCAAAAAGAACCGCCGTTCTTTTGAATGGCACGTCATCGACTACGACGAGCATGCGCTCGTCACGTTCGATGCCGTCGCCGCCATCTTGCTTCACCCTACTATGTCTTGGAAGCTACCATTAAGTATACACACGCTCTGGTTTTCTCGGCCGAAAAACGAGAATCACGACAAGAAAATAGAGAGCAGGTTCTCAATTTTCTCGTCTAGATTCTGGGCAGTTTTCTCGATGAGAAACCTCAAAGCCTCGTACACGCGCACGTTTACACTCGGCAAGAAAGTTCTGCCAGCAGTTTTCTTGCCGTTTCTGGCCGAGAAAACCGCATGTGTGTGTACGAGGCTAGACACTTCTTTTGGAGAGTTCTCCTCCTCATTGTTCTGACTCCAGACATTGAATTGAAGACAACTCCCTCCAAAAAAGCACAGACAGCAAAATGGAAACTTCTAGGGGTCTCGAGCACTCTCTACTTTATGCAAAGTTATATACTTTAACTAGTTTTCTGAGATTCCGATAATCATTGTTATATATTTATGGACATTTCTTGAAACCTAAATGAACAGATTCTCACATTTCCGATACTTTTCTTGACATGTACAGCTTTTGGAGCATCCCTTAAGATCCTCCCAAATAAAGCATTACCTTATTTTAAGAGAAGGCAGCGCTGCCAATAGGGGGGTACCACCAGGCCTCTTGTAGGGGGGCCCGGGCACACAGGGGAGCCTGGACAACAGGGGGGGGTCGTGGGGTGGGACGGAAGACAATTACAGAATAATGCACTTGTCTCCAGCAGCTAAAAGCCGGTTTCCTCCTCTACTAAAACTAATGCTAGTATTGTGTTATTGGAAGCAGCAGGGGGTCTATTTCATATGCAGCAATTTTTTATTTTAACTGTAAAGGCAACTAAACAAGAGAAAGAGGAGACAGTTCTATGCAGGGTCGATCCTAGGCAGGGTGCACAGGATGCATTGCCGAAGTGCCAGAGTTCTCCCCTCCCTCCTTCTCTCCTTATTTGTGTCCGTCCAGAACTAGTCTTCCCGAGCATAGGTGTGTGTCCGTCCAGAACTGATGTGTGAGCATAGGGCAGCCCGTCCAGCCTGGCAGTGCTCGGGGGAGGGGCCCCTACTCTCCCTGACATGAGAGTTCTAGTTTTCAGTGGCTGCTGAGTGCTGATGTGCAGGAATGAATTCCTAACACTGGGAGTCTTGGATCCAGCACTGTCTCCACCAACTCCAGTTGGAATGCCTCCCACTCCCATCTCTATCTCAGGCTGCACGGAGAGAGAATTGAGGTGAGTCACAGTGTTCAGTATGCTGTGTGCTGGGGGATGGCATCGCCAGCATCCCTTTATATGTGCTCTGGGCTGCCCCTGCTCTAGATGTTTTATGGAATGATAGATTGCATAGGATACACAGCCCCTACCCATTCCTGTGCCTAGTCCATCTACAGATGTGATGTATAATGAAATGTAAAATGGAGGAGTTAGTAAAATGACAACTCCCATGTGGGGGCGCCAGAAATATTTCTACACCCAGGCGCCTGTGACCCTAGGATCGGCCCTGGTTCTATGTTTCCTGAACTATAAAGAGTCTTTTGATCTCCTCCCCTTATCTCTGCAGCTCTCTTGCTGAGTTTATTAAGATGTGTCTAGAGGTAGACAGAAAATAAAAACAAAATTTAGGAAAACGTTTTGACACTGAACATTTTGAGGGCCCATTCACATTATCTGTACATAACTGCACGTTTTTGACCGCATGTTTACATGCATTTAAAACGAGCTTGACGCGTTCTGCATGCATTTTCTATACGTTTTTTGGGCTTGGCTAAAGAGACACAGTGCGGTGAGTTTGAAGCGTGTTTGTAGCGTGTTTCATGCATTTGCAGTGTAGAAAAAGGCAGAATGCTCCACTTTTTAACTGCGCTGCAGTGATGTGAATTATGCCCATAGAATTACCTTGGCTGTGGGCTGTCCATGCAGGTGGAGTGCAGTTCAAAATGCCTCCAACTACGTTCGATGTGAAAGGGCCCCTAAGCCTTGGTGCCGTTTCCTCTAATGACACCACCCTAGGCATTCATCTCAAGTGTCCTTATGGTAAATACAGCCCTGACGCCAACTATTTCCTGCCATCTGGTGCTAGACCCGGCATCCACCCTTCCACAATACCAGTACAAGAATCTCAGCAAACTTTTCTGGTGAACGACTTTTTTCACTTTTTTTTTCGTTTTTAATTTTAATTACCTCTTCATAGTTCATTCTCAGGAGTCAGAAACTGGTCAGTAATGGTCAAACTCTGCCCGAGCTGCCGGCTGAGCGCATCCAAGAATCGATCTGTATCTCTAGAACGACTTGGCCGTGAGAAGGTGAACATCTTCCTGTGAGTTGGGGAAGGGGCAGGCTGCCATCCAGACTCACGTAGGGTTCGATTCGGAGCTGCTTGGCGAAGGGGCGCTGGGAGGCCGCTGAGGGCCACGGGACGGATGGGGGTGCAGAATTTTGCCATGGGTTGTCCTGCATTAACTTCCGCTCTCCTGGTAAGAAGCAGAATACACAACATGATATAATATATATGAGAAGCCATGTGCAAGCTGAATCATCCTATTCGCAACCTTCATTCATTGTGCTAGCTATCTTTACTGAAAAGCACACTATGCTGTCCCACATTTGGGTAAAGCAGCATAATGTGCTATACTACCATCCAGCCAGGGCTTCCTTTCAGTTTAAAGAATGTAGTTCAAAACTACATCTAAAAGAAGACTTCTTAAAGTAAACCCTCACAAATACCATGTACCCAGGGAAGTGACAGGCCTCAGGTGATACAACTTAGTAGGAGGATTTGTTACATCTCTGTGTATCTGTTGTGACAGGAAGTCAGGTAAATCTGTGGGTGTTGTCACAGACGGGACATACATTTCTGCCTTGTTTTAGACAATACACCCAATTGTTATTAGGCGTCGGCTGCAAATGTGGTCAGGAAAGGTTTGAGGGCATTGGAAGACTTCAGCTGTCAGAATGAGGCAATTAAGGCCTCTATAAGTAATCCACGGGATTACCACTGATTTTCTGCATCATCCTGGTCTTTGTGAGTAAGGAGAGCAGTGCCAGAAAGTCTTCTGAGGAGTAGAGGATTGATTTTTTCTGTGTGATAAAAATCAAAAGACTATTGTTTTTCGGCTGTATGACCAGCACGGTCTACCAGCAGTAGGCTGTGCTAGACTTCATAGATAGGTTCCTGTGTGGAAGGTAGACGCCAAAGTGGCCAGGGTTTATTTTATGTTTGATTTTGTTTATGCTGTTTGGATGCTTGCACTTGTTTCCAGCAAGATGGAAGAATAAACCAAAATCTTTGTTTTCAACCGTCTTCGACTGCCTGTCTGTATAAATTCAGTGTGTAGTGAACCCATCCAGGGGGGTCACACACCCGCTACCGAGCTAACCCCTTACACTGTTTATCTGCAGCCCTCTCTTCTCTACATTGGTTCAAAGTCCAGAATTTTCACAGCATTATTGAGCTTCAGAAAACAGGGGACAGAGAGCTTAAGTTACACTTTGCTGAGTGCTGATTAGAGGGAAGAGACACACCCCACTTCACACAGGAACAGAGCTGATGCTGTCAATCACAGGCTGTGTGTTGAAGCACCCTCCCTGACACCTTTTTATCTCTGTTGTCAGGAAAATTTGCAGAAGTTACTCATGCAAATAGCATAGGAAAGAGGCAGCAGACAAATATGACACTTGCTGCTCTGGATTGAAACCAGTATACGTTATAGACTAGAGCAGGGGTCTCCAAACTTTCTAAACAAAGGGCCAGTTAACTGTCCTTCAGACTTTAGGGGGGCTGGACCATCGGTACAAAATGTCCCTGCATCAGTGGGAGTAAAAAATTCCCCATAATTAGTCTCAGTGGGAGGAATCATACCACTTTACTGGTATCATTTATCATTCATTTATCATTCATTTACAATGTCCCATTGTTGGTGTCATTGGGAGGACTTGTGCACCATCATTGGTGTCATTGGGAGAAATTGAGCCCCATCATTGGGAGGAATTGTGCCCCATCATTGGTGTCATTGGGAGGAATTGTTCCCCATCATTGGGAGGAATTGTGCCCCATCATTGGGAGGAATTGTGCCTCATCATTGGTGTAATTGGGAGAAATTGAGCCACATCATCGGTATCATTGGGAGAAATTGAGCCTCATCATTGGGAGAATTGTGCCCCATCATTGGTGTCTTGGGAGAATTGTTCCCCAATCATTGGGAGGAATTGTGCCCCATCATTGGGAGGAATTGAGCCCATCATGGTTGTCATTGGGGAGAAATTGAGCCCATCACTGGTTTCACTGGGAGAAATTGAGCCCCATCATGGTAGGAACTGTACCCCATCATTGATGTAATTGGTGTCAGTGAATAAAATAGTGCCCCAAAGGCCGGATAAAGCCAGCAAGGGTCACATTGGCCCCAGGGCTGCAGTTTGGAGACCACTGACTAGAGCATACCTCTCAAGTTTTTGAGATGGGAACGAGGGACACCTATTAGCATAAGTATGAAGGGATAGGACACACACCCTGCCATGCCCCCTTCAAGGAGAATTATACAAATAAATAGAGCATTTTATATACAAGTATATTGATCAGACCAAAATGAGGGACAAATGAGGAGTAATGAGGGACAGAGGGGCTTTGTTCCAAATCAAAGACAGTCCCTCAAAATCCGGTATAGTTGGGAGCTATGCTATAGAGGGATATACTTTTTTCATATTTCATGTCAGAGGTTTACAAGCACATTAAAATCTTCTACAACCTGTTAAAAGCTCCATCCGAGTCCCACTGCAGGGATGAAGCAGCCATTGTAACCAGCGCCCCCTAGGTGCCTCAGGTGGGATGGCGCTCCCTCTTGTGGCACTAGGGGGCGCTGGCACAACAAACAAAAAAAATGGAAATTGACCCACCATGTTTTATCACTTCAAGGGGGGTAAAGCAAAAATAAAAACAAATGCCCATGAAGATGTGAATGTGAACACCAGTGTTTAAATAACAAATGCAGATAAAAAGATTAAGGATTAGTGTGTGCGAGTGGCACATCTCAGTGGTATAATCAACAAAATCTTTCAAACATTCATCGATATTAAAGTCCAACAATATACCTACCTGTGGTGTGATAGAGGTTACATGTTGCACGGGACCTCATACTGCTCACTTTTCCTGGGTAACTGTTAATAAAACGATTTTCCAGCTCAGCATAAACTGCTGACATCTAGAAAGAAGAAGCAGGACAGAGATACAACTCAAAAGCCAACACAATGGAATCCACCCATCATCAGTGCTTAGAGGGCCCATAACCTCATCAGTAATAAATTAATGTACTAATAATACACCTGGCACACCCCCCTGCGCACACCTTTGAGAGAACCATTCACAAGTGAGCATTTGTTATGATCTTAATCTCTGCTCTTGAAATTGTTTAAAAACTAACGCTGGCCATACACTATACGAAAAATCAGCTGAAATTCGGTCGTTCAGACAGTTCGTTTGTTTTCGACAGTAATGGGCACAAAATCGATAATCGTTGAGACATTTTTGAGCCGAAAACCGAAGGACAATTTTGGAAATTTTCTGCCGAAAGAACGATAAATCAGAGGTTAATGTGTTTCCCGTCCGAACTTTCTGCACTAGGTATATGTAAAAAAAAAAAAAAAATGTTGTTTTATTTATGTCCACTGAACTATTTATGTCATTACTGTACATGATGGCAATATCGTTTGCGCTCACGGCCGAACGTTCGTTTTTTCGAAAGTTTGTTCGGACGATTTTTCGTAGAGTGTATGGCCAGCATAACAGCTATTCTTCTGAATAACAAAAGGTAGGAACTGCAACAAAGTTTGTCGAATCCCCGCAATGTATAGAGATCACCCAGAGGGGAATGTTTTTTTAACAAAAGTGGAGTTACTCTTTAACTATTAGTAATTACTTGTCTATTAAAATGTAAAGTTGTATTTTCTCCTCGTCAGAGCAAAAACAAAGGCTTTGTTGATTACATTTTCTCACCTCCAGCAGCTTCCAAATTTCGCTAGGAGATCCTGGAGCAATGAGCACTTTCTGCCTCTTAGATAATTTCCCACTGACACCATTGATCTTTTTAGTTATTTGTAAGGGAATAATTCTTCCCAATGACTACAAGCGTAAGGAGCGTTCTTCCCACTGACCATCACACTGTGTCATGAATTTCTGACCAAAAGCTCACATCGAACTGTACTTGTTGGAAATTCCGAACGTGTGTACGCGGCAATAGGCGTCATTTATGATGAAACATGTAAGTGCAATTTTTTAATTGTTTTAATAAACTAGTGAGTGATTTTACACGATTGGAGCATCTTTTTCCCTGTATACATCGGTCCGAGGCAATTGATGTGGCTGGTTTGGAGATAAGGAGAGGCAATCAAAGTTCCATAGAGGGGCATACAACATCTCACTGATGGTTATGATCATTGCTCGTTTGACTTTTCTAGAGATAGAAGGTCAATAGGATCTGGTAAACGCCCTTATTATCAGGGGTGGTGGTGGTATTCACAAAGGGAGCTCTCATCACTTGAGGTGTTGGAGTTTTACATGAATTTTTTGGGCCAGATTCACAGAGCGAGTAGGCCGGTGTAGCTACTGATACTCCGGCGTACTTTCAAATTTGCCGCGTCGTATCTTTAGTTTGAATCCTCAAACCAAGATACAACGGCATCTGGCTTCGATCCGACAGGCGTACGGCTTCGTACGCCTTCGAATCGTAGGTGCAATACTTCGGCGCCCGCTGGGTGGAGTTTGCAACATTTTCCGCGTCGGGTATGCTAATTAGCTTTTTCCGTCGATCCACGAAGGTACGCGCGGCCGTCGCATTCTCTTACGTCGTCGCTAGTCGGCTTTTGCCTCCGTATAGTTAAAGCTGCTATTTTGCGGCGTATAGATAGACTTGCCATGTTAAGTATGGCCGTCGTTCCCGTGTCGAAATTTGAATTTTTTTTTTTTTTGCGTAAGTCGTTCGTGAATAGGAAAGGACGTAACTCACGTCTAAGTTCAAAAAATTACGTCGGTGCGACGTCATTTCGCGCAAAGCACGGCGAGAAATTTCAAAACGGAGCATGCACAGTTCATTCGGCGCGGGGACGCGCTTCATTTAAATGAATCACGCCCCCAATCCGCCCAATTTCAAATACGCAGCCAGAAAAACACTACGCCGCCGTAACTTACAGCGCGAAATCGCTGAGGATTCCAAATTCCGCCAGGTAAGATACGGCGGCGTAGCGTATCACTGATACGCGGCGCAAGTGCAAATGTCTGTGAATCCGGCCCTTTATATATTATATTGCATTTTTTACCTAAATATATTTGTATTTAGCGTGTCTGTTAGTTTACATTTGCTTTCACTGTGTTGAGATCACATTGTTAAGTCGCTGTTTTACACTGTTAATTTTTTATACTTTATTGACATTTTATTTATGGATTTTACAGTAAATATTAGCAAAACTAATCATATAAACTATACCATTTTAGGGTTGGGAGTCTCTGGTATGATGTCCCCATCTCCTGCTTGTCGTTCTCCATGGACTCGAGGAGGAACTTCCATTGGGTCACACTGAGTTACTAAGCAAGGCAAAAAGGAGAAAATACATTGATGAATAAAACAGGAACTTCCATTAGTGATTTGTATGTTTAGCTATAATAGTTTACAGCAGGGCTTTTTTTTTCTGATAAAACAGATGCAGGCACTCCCCCTTCTGAGTCACTCCTTGTCTCTGCACCCTACTCCCCTCTGAGCCCTGTCCCTTGGTTCCATCCCCTGCCCACCTCCCAGTACTGCCCCTTTTAGGCTCTGTTCACATCTTGGTGTATCGGGCGACAATCGCGGTAAAATTGCGGCAAAATCACAGGACGCCTGTCGCATAAAAGAAGCTCTTGTAATTTGTATGGATTTTTTTTCAGTGGTGACAAGAAAAGCAGTAAAATACAGTAGATCCCCTGCAGCCAGCAACAATAGATCCCCACAGCAACAACAGTGCTCTGTGCCCCAAGCCTGCCCTTTTTTTAAGCCAATTAGAGCCTCAGGCTCTAATCATGTGCTTCCAAAAAAAAAAAGCCTGTTGAAATACATGCTTCTGGCACCCTGCGGGAAGATTAGGGGCCGGGCGCATGGATTGGGTGGGGCGCGCGTGCACCCAGCATGAGCGGCTGCCACTGCTCTGCAGAAGGAGGAATTCCCGCGAGATACAAGTTATTTAATGACATCCAAAGTTTCCCAGTCAAATGTTTGTGTAGCACTCTCCTAGTTAGGTGCTAGGATTAGGTCAATTTAGTTCAGACTCACTGTATGCAGCGGAGCTGCCTCTCATTAGGCAAATTTAGTGTTTGTTTATTGTAATCAGTATGGCTGTGTTGATAGTTCTGGCCTGTTCTGTCTCAGTGGCTACATAATTGAATTCTTTCCACTGGCCACTTTTGCGATTCGCACTGCGTCGCTTTACTGACAATTGCGCGGTCATGTGACGTGGCTCCCAAACAAAATTGACGTCTTTTTTCCCCACAAGTAGAGCTTTCTTTTGGTGGTATTTGATCACCTCTACGGTTTTTATTTTTTGCACTATAAACAAAAATAGAGCGACAATTTTGAAAAAAATTCAATGGCCCAGATTCTCGTAGATGGGCGTAAAACTGCGGCGCGTAACGTATGTCATTTACGCTACGCCGCCGCAACTTTACAGGCAAGTGCTTTATTCACAAAGCACTTGCCTGTAAAGTTGCGGCGGCGTAGCGTAAATCACCCGGCAAAAGCCCGCCTAATTCAAATTAGGCAGGTAGGGGGCGTATAGCATTTAAATTAAGCACGTTCCCGCGCCGAACGTAATGCGCATGCGCCGTCCCTAAAATTTCCCGATGTGCATTGCGCTAAATGATGTTGCAAGAACGTCATTGGTTTCGACGTGAACGTAAATGGCGTCCAGCCCCATTCACGGACGACTTACGCAAACGACGTAAATTTTAAAATTAAAATTTCGACGCGGGAACGACGGCCATACTTAACATTGGTTGCCCCTCATATAGCAGGGGCAACTTTACGCGTCGCAAATCTAACGTAAACGTCGGTAACTTCACTGCGTCGATCGCGCGTACGTTCGGGAATTCGCCGTATTTTGCTAATTTGCATACTCGACGGGGAAAACGACGGAGGCGACACCTAGCGGCAAAAAAAAAATTGCATTTAAGATCCGACAGCGTAAGAGCCTTACGCCTGTCGGATCTAATAGATATTTATGCGTAACTGATTCTAAGAATCAGTCACATAGATACGACGGCCCAGATTAGGACTTACGACGGCGTACATTGCGTTGCGCCGTCGTAAGCCCTTTGAGAATCTGGGCCAATATTTTTTACTTTTTGCTATAATAAATATCACCCAAAAATATATCTAAAAAATATTTGTTTTTCCTCAGTTTAGGCTTATACGTATTCTTCTACATATTTTTGGTAAAAAAAAAATCGCAATAAGCGTTTATTGATTGGTTTGCGCAAAAGTTATAGCGTTGGCATTTTTATCATTTTTTTTTTACTAGTAATGGCGGTGATCAGCTCCGAGTACACGGAGCCGAGATCAGTGTCATTCTTACTAGGCAGAGCAAGGAGATGCTTGTTTACACAAGCATCTCCCCGCTCTATACCTCCGTGAGACGATCATGGGGATCCCCGCGCCAATCGAGTCCGAGAGACCCGCGGTTCGACTGCCGGGGAAGGCGGCACACGGCAGGCATTTAAAGGGCCACGTACATGTACGTGATTATGCCTGTCCGTGCCATTCTGCCGACGTATAAATACAGTGCGCGGTCCTTAAACGGTTAAAGTGATGTGTTTTGCTGCAAGGAAACTACTGGGAAAAGGATCCAGGTAACTACCTAGCGGCCCTTACGGGGGCAGTGCTACATTTGCGAACTTATAAAAGCATGCACATCTTAAGCGCTTCTAAGGCCCCGTACACACGACCGAACATGTCTGCTGAAACTGGTTCGCGGACCAGTTTCAGCAGACATGTTCGGTCGTGTGTACGGCCGAGCGGACAGGTTTCCAGCAGACATTTGAATAAATGGTTTGGTTACAACTTTTGTTATGGACGAGCAGAGCAACCACACTTGCAGGACAACAGATCCGTATGCCAACATGCCAGGGGCAGCCATGGTCATAGCACTACTGCACCAGGGAACACAAGCTGGCGCACTTTGCATTGGACGTGCGTCTGGCTGGGCGTACGTTATGTTTACGGCGTACGCGGTTATCCGGCGTAGCTTAGGCGGTTGTGCCGGCGTGGTTGTGAGCAGGCACAGGGGTGTGCTGTGCTTGCGTCCACGTCACGGCGCATGCGCAGTTCAGGAATACGCCGGGCGTAAAACACTGCGCCACGCCGACGTACCGGTCTGGCGCTCGGCCCATCATTTGCATGGGGTCAAGCCCACTTCCACCTACGCCGGCGTGCGCTTTCGAAACCCACGCCACACTGGCGCAGCCTTGGGAGCACTGGCTTGATGAATGCAATGCATGCCTCTCCGCGCTACGTTGGCGTGCCGTACAGTGTGTGCGCTACGGCGGCGTAATGTGCGCCATGCTCTCTGTGAATCTGGGCCATGGGCTGTACGGAGAGCAGTGTGACTGCACAAGTATAGGTACACACGGGTGAACTGCACTCACAGGAATGATTCTATCTCCTTGAGCCATCTTTTTTTCACGGAGAACTCTTAAGTGTGCAAGGAGAATATGGTTTACCAGAGATTTACCTCTTCAGTGTGACCACATCATTTTCACTTATGATTTGAATGTACTGGTAAGACTAAATAAAAATGTACCTGGTTTTGCTTCTTCGGCAGCTCTCATGCTCCCCTGATACGTTGCCTGTCCATGGACAGAGCCTCGGTGTGGTGCTGCTGTATCTGCATCCCCGGCAGCTGCAAAGAATCACCAGTCAAAATCCCTTTGTAACACTACCAACATAGCAAGATAATTCATTCCTCTGTGCTCTGTTATTTATCCCCTCGATCCTTTACAATCACTTGAATTTTGATCTTTGTGTGGCAGTCCTTGCATGAAGAAAGTGAATTGTTTGATTGTTTTCTGTTGAACCAACGTTCTGGATAGTTTTTCTCGATCATTGTGTACAACTGTCAAAATACGTCATGGGGGAATTATTTTATTCCTTCATCCACCTCAATAGTGTGGATGGAGGAAACTGTTGGCCAAACTGAAGGAAAAAAATGAACTAACAGTGTTTGGCTAAAGGTTTTTTACCTTTGTGCATTCTATGCATGAAGGTAAAAAACCTTTTGTGTTCTGCAGCCCCTTAATACTCACCTGAGCTCCCTCTCCATCCAGTGATGTGCACTGGAGTCTTGGCTATCCCAGGTCTCTCTCTCCCCATTGGCTGAAACACAGCAGTGGAATCCAATGGCTGAGCTATCCCCTGCCTGATCTCAGGGCTGATAACTGACAATATATAACTTTGTCATTGAGGTCAGGCAGGAGATTTTATGGCTTACAGACTGACACTTCTGTTCTGACAGGGAGAAAATACAAGTAAATAAGAAAAAACAAACAAGCAATTCCTGAAAGGTAAGAATGCAAGTTCAAGGTTGGACTTTCACACCATTACAATGCCCATTGGAGACCAGTTCTCTTCACAGCCAGACAACTGCTCTTATGCCGCGTACACACGATCATTTTTCAGCATGAAAAAAAAAACGTTGTTTTTCAGCATGTTGAGAAAACGACGTTTTCCCAACTTCATCATTAAAACGACGTTGCCTACACACCATCATTTAAAAAAAATGATCTAGCAAAGCGCGGTGACGTACAACACGTACGACGGCACTATAAAGGGGAAGATCCATGCGGATGACGCCACCCTTGGGGCTGCTTTAGCTGATTCCGTGTTAGTAAAAGATGATTTCGCGCTTTTCTATCTGTTACAGCGTGATGAATGTGCTTACTCCATTATGAACGGTAGTTTTACCAGAACGAGCGCTCCCGTCTCATAACTTGCTTCTGAGCATGCGCGGGTTTTTTACGTCGTTTTAGCCCACACACGACCATTTTTTACAACCCGAAAAACGACATTGTTTAAAACTACATTAAAAAATGCAGCACGTTCGAATTTTTTTTTGTCGTTTTTCAGAATCTGAAAAATTATGTGAAGCCCACACACGATCATTTTAAATTACATTTTTGAAAAAAAACGTTTTTTTTTTATGCCGAAAAATTATCGTGTGTACGCGGCATTAGTGTTTTTTGCATTGAAAATGACAACTTACCGTATATACTCGAGTATAAGCTGACCCAAATATAAGCCGAGGCACCTAATTTTACCACAAAAACTGGGAAAACTTATTGACTCGAGTATAAGCCTAGGGTGTCCATCTGCATGCCTCACTGTGCCTCATTGTGTCCATGTGCATGCCTCACTGTGCCCATGCCTCACTGTGCCCATGACTAGACTGACGTTTAACGTGGGAGTCTATGGAAGGGGTGCCCGGATTTTAAAAATCGGTGCTCCCGGCCGTAGGTCCACCGGACAACTTTCTGTTGAGGATATGATGTTTTATTTTGCGCTGCATGGGATACAGACATAGGAGTTACACACAAAAGCAAAACTCAATGTCTGAAAACACTCATAAAGCTTTGCCATACCTCCCAGAACTAATCACCAGAGATTGTGATAGGTCAAACCAAAAATCACCTGCATAATTAGGCCAAAGCGATGTGACGCGGTTTGGCCCCATTTGGAAAGTGAACGTTGTGAGGTATGACATCCTGCTGTTCATGACTGTATGCTGGTAGATAAGGGACTTAAAAGCTTAATTCGTAGAGCTTAGTAACATCCCTATAATGGATATTAGTAATCAACCGGCAAGGCCTGCCCCCTACACAGGCCCAAGGCTTTATGGTTTGATGTAAGCCACCGAGCTACAGAAACGCATGGATTATGTCTCATGGGAGACAGTTAAAGGTTGAGAAGTTTCATTAAGGTCATGTGACAAGGGCTTCCCAACAAACAGGATTTGAGGTGGTAATCCCTGCAATGGATGTCAACTTCACATTGTGATAGGAGAAGGATACAAAGTGACGAGATTAAGCCTTTCTTGCCATTAAAGGGGAAGTCCATTTATATATGAATATTCGGTGACACGTATGGTTGTCCCGATATTTGTACTGTTTTATTCTGTTTGTGTTTGATGTTTTATTATTTTTTGATACTATGTTAATAAATGTATCAAATTTTTTGATATACTTACTCTCTTTGGCCCGGATTCACGTGCAGCGGCGCATCTTTGTGCCGGCGTAGCACATCTCATATGCGCTACGCCCGACGTAACTCTGAGAGGCAAGAGCAGTATTCACAAAGCACTTGCTCCAAACTTGCGTCGGCGTAACGTAAATTGGCCGGCGTAACGCCGCCTAATCAAGTAGGAAGGTAGTGGGCGTGATCTATTATAATGAAGCGAGACCCCATGTAAATGAAGGGCCGAACGGCGCATGCTCAGAATCACGTCGCATATACTCCCTAAGATACGACGGCTCAATGCCTACGACATGAACGTAACCTACGCCCAGCCCCATTCACGTACGACTTGCGTAAACGACTCGCGCAACATTGTGAATCGGTGTTAGTATGCAATTTGCATACTATACACTGAGCACAATGGGAGCGCCCCCTAGCGGTCATGGCAAGAATGCAGCCTAAAATCTGCGTGGCATAAGAGCCTTACGCCACGCAGATTTTAGGCTGCAGTCGGCGTTACGATGTTCCTGAATCAGGAGCATTCGTAACGCCGGCACAAGCAAGCAATTGCGCTGCGTAACTATGGTTACGCAGGCGCAATTGCTCTCTGAATCCGGGCCTATGAGATTAGGGCATGCAGCACAGACAAACATAAAAAAATGGGTGGAACTCCACTTTAAAGTCGGGGATTACAGAGCACAGTGGAATGAGGGCTCAGTTATGGAGCTCTCTGACCTGCCTTGTAGCCCAGGAAGCGAGCGATTTTGTGTTGGCAGTGCTCTTGCTCTTCATAGGTCAGCAGCTGGAAGATGAACTGCCAGATAATTTGCTTGGCTGGAGTGTCCAGGACGGGGTATATATCCACTATCAGGGTGTCAATGTTCCTGCAAAGAAAATATCAGATACAATCACTCATCTTCAATGACTTCTACCATTTTTTATATGCTTTACGTATGTAAATGGCTGGCTCAAGGCGTAGACACTGAGGCCGCGTACACACCATTGGTCCAGACCGATGAAAACGGACTGAAGTTCAGTTTCATCGGTCCAAACCGACCGTGTATACGCCCCATCGGTCTGTTGTCCTTCGGTCCAAAAAAAGAGAACTTGCTTTAAAATCGAACCGATGGACGGCTGACCGATAGGTCCAAACCGATGGTTAGTACACAAAAGCATCGGTTCAAAACCCGCGCATGCTCAGAATCAAGTCGACGCATGCTTGGAAGCATTGAACTTCGTTTTTTCAGCATGTTGTGTGTTTTACGTCACCACGTTCTGACCCGATCGGATTTTGAACTGATGGTGTGTAGGCACATCAGACCATCAGGCTACTTCAGTGGTGAACCGATGAAAGCGGTCCGTCAGACCATCCTCATAGGTTTTGTCCGACCGTGTGTACGAGGCCTAAGATGTTTCTAATGGAGCTCCAAGGTCAAGATTTCGGATGGAGGACATCTATTGCGTATATGATGGCATAAGAGGAAATATAACACCAAACACAAGCCTTAGGCTTAGCTGACATGAATATTTATAGTTTACTTCCGTCAGTTTGTGAACCGCTCTTTAGGGCTGTGGAATACTCTGTCTGTATGTAATACGGATCATACGCAGACGTGTACTGAGGCCGACCTCACACCAATCTTACATGCCCTGAATACACAAAATGAGGAGAAAGAAAGAAATGTCATTGGCTGTGACCTCTCCACACACCATGCAATGAAGAGAAAGTTTTGACTGGAGTTCCACTGTATGAAATTAAAATTTAAATGAAACTGATTTAATATGCTTTATCATTTTATTTAAAGAGATGAGGATGGAACCATTTGAGAACAGCACAGAGCACACATAACATTCTGTTTCAATGTTTGTATTGAAATATTAAGAGGTGATAACAAGCCATGTTTTGGCCACACAGGTACAAGCACACATAACATTCAATGCACAAACACCACAAAACACACACAATATACAGTGTACAAACAGTGCCATCTTCTTAGCATCATGGGCCCCCGGGCAAAGAAATGCATTGGTGCCCCAACAATGAAGTTGGTGACCTGCGGCGTGCTACGCTGTCTGAGTCAGAAGCTGGCAGGGGAAGGGGATGGAGCCGATCTAGTTTTCCAGCCACATTGGCGGCACGCTATAAATGCTGGGGCGGCCACGGCACGCTCTGAATGTTGGGGCGGCCACTGATGTCACTGGTTGCTAGGCACCAGGCAGCCGCCAATTCTAGCAACCAGTGCAGTCAAGTGGCATGCCACAGCTTCGGCGGCTTGGTGCCGCTTCTCTGTGGCAGCTTACAGCGTCAGGGCATGGTGCACCCGCCTAGGATCGGCCCTGCCTGTCCTGATGGGGCCCCTGGGCTGTGCCCAGGTGTGCCCACTGGATAAGATGGCCCTGTTTACAAATAACACACAGCACAGGGCAAACAAAATATACTGTACAAACAACACACAACATATACGCTGCACAAACACCACAGAGCACACACAACATACATTGTACAAACTACTAGACATGTGCAGACTGGAATATTTCTTTTCGTTTTTTCGTTTTCGTTTGGAAAATAAATTTATTTAGTGACTCCCGAAAATCGTTTTGATTTATTTAGTTTTCCGTTGGGGAATAGCTTTCGTCCGAAAATCCAATAATACTTGGTTTCTGTCGAATGGTCAAAAGAATATTCGACGGAACGTCGAAACTTTACGTCGAATCGTACATTTCCGTTCGAATATTCCGCCTACAAGAATTCTAATGTTGTATGACTAGTAATAATGTCGAATCTATTCTCTATAATGTCGAATCTATTTTCTCATAAATCGCAATCTATTCTCTGTAATGTCGAATCTATTATTTCTATAGTGTCTAATCTTTTCTCTATGATGTCGAATCTTTTCTCTATGATGTCAAATCTTTTCTCTATAATGTCGAATCTCTCTATATCGAATTTTTACCAAAACGAAAATAAAGCATTTTTTATGTCGGATCTTTCGGTTTTCGCTTCTTGCGCTTTCGTTATCGTTTGTTAAAACGATAACGAAAAAACACGATTTTCGGACGAAAATGCATTCTAACGAAAACAAATGCACGTGTCTACAAACTACACAGAGCACACACCATAAAATCAACAGAGCAGAGCGCACACACAACATATACTGTACAAACAACACAGAGCACTCACACAACATAGTATTATAAACTATGTAAGACACATAACTAATGAAAACAACATTTAAAGTACATTTGAGAGAAGTGATTGGTGTATCCTCTATTCGATACGGCACCTCATCCCTTTAAGATAGTACAGGGTCGTGAAGAGGATAAGGGGATTATATCGGTGCCATTAACATTTAAAGTAGAACTCCAGCCAAAACTTTTTTTTTTTAGTTGTGGATAGAGTAATAAAAGATTAGTGCCTCTGTCAGGTCTTTATTGCAGCTGTGTTCTTATCAGGAAAATCTCCCTTTTCCCAGATACAGTTAGTGGTGATCTCCCCAGTGCCGAGGGTAATCCTACCTTCCACTGTTGTCACCAGACCAGGTGTCCCCACCGGAAAACAATAGTCACCATGACAAAACAATGAGGGTAGATCTCTTCTACATGAATACATATACCTGTCAGGGGTTCTAACACTCCGCCCAAGTCAAGAAAATAAGCTTTGGTTGGAGTTCTACTTTAAATAAGCCACGCCTTTCCAAATCAGCTGTTCCCAGAACCACCATGCTATTTTTATATAAAGGTAGGTCACCTTACCCAAGTAATTGGAACCATGTTTATCTGCCAAATCTTTAATCTGACCTTGAATCTAATTCATATGTATACATTTATCCAAGGTCGGTATAAATATTTGATAAATTATTATTTTTTATGCCAAGGACTGTATGAAGGAGACATCAGTTGTTTGAAGGGGATATTGCCATCAGTACACTAAGGAAGATCTTTATGGTGATTGGTTACAGTGCACTTTTCTGTAACTTTACACTCTCTATGAATAAATTCCTTTTATGCCATAATATAAAACATAATATAAAACAACTGGATAATTAAAATAAAATCTCCAAGTAGATTTAGCATTCGATTTTTGTATATGAACGTGCATCCTAAGGAATGCAATGCTGCGTACACACGATCGGAAATTCCGACAAGAAAACCGTGATTTTTTTTTCAGACGGAATTTTGGCTCAAACTTGTGTTGCATACACATGGTCACACAAAATTCCGACCACCAAGAACGCAGTGACGTACAACAGCCGAGAAAAATTAAGTTCAAAGCTTCCGAGCATGCGTCGACTTGATTTCCGAGCATGCGTGGTTTTTGGTGCGGCGGAATTGCATACAGACGATCGGAATTTCCTACAAGAACTTTTCTTGTTGGAAAATTTGAGAACCAGCTCTCAAATTTTTCTTGACGGAAATTCCGACATAAAAATTCAGATGGAGCCTACACACTGTCGGAATTTCCGACCAAAAGCTGAGGGTGACCACATGTCCCGGATTGCCCAGGACAGTGCCGCATTTTGCAGGTCTGTCCCTGGCATCTTTATGCCAGGACAATACACTGTCCCGGAATAAAACTGGCACAGGAAATGTGGTCACCCTAGTTTGGAGACCACTGCTTTACATGATAAGAACAATGCCTGTGTGTACAGAGCCTAAAAGAAGCATATTGATACTATGAAAGGATGGAGAAAACTTGCTGGCAGTCAACGGGAACTGGGGTAAATAAAAGCTGCGTTATATGAAACCAAAAGATGGCGGATTGTCAGTACCTGTGCTGGAAGAAGCTCTCTAGCCCTTTGCAGACTGTATACCGCTCGGTGGGAGTCAGTAGGTGTTCCAGCTGTTGGCTAAAGCTGCGTCCCTGGATGCGAATGTTGGAGGGAAGGATCTCCGCCACCCATTGGAGTGAGGTGAGAGCAGATGTTGGTACAGTGGTCTCCGAATCTGAGTCTGAAAACAGCAGTAAATTAAGTTATTCTAATGATGAATTGGAACTTCTAGCTTTGGAATTCTCTAAACCGAATTTAATGACACAAGAAGAAGCAAAACAGAGATCATTCTACCTTGTCATTTGCTGTGCATAGCAATAACATTTATTCCTTACCCTACCCTGGTAAAAAGTGATTGTAAACGATCACCTTGTAAAACAACCCATTCAGTTTAAAGGGGTTGTAAAGGTTTGTTTTTTATTTTCTAAATACCGTATTTATTGGGGTATAGCGCGCACCCCTAAAGTTGGCCAAAAATTCATGTGGAAAAAAGGATTTTGTACTTACAGTTTTGGTGTCTTGCGCGGCGTCCATCGGCAGCCTCGTCGGGTCCGGCGTCCGTCTGCGGCTTCGGGTGTCCTCTTCGTCGGGTCCGGCGTCCTCCTCGCTAGTTTCCCGCACCGAGTGTGAATACTGCGCTGGCATATACCACTACTACTATACTACTATACTACTGTCGCGCTCACGTCCTGTACGTCCAGGACGTGAGCGCGGGAGGAGCCGAGACTGCCCGACTATACACGAGTGTACTGCGCTCGGTATATGCCGGCGCAGTATTCACACTCGGCGCGGGAAAGCGGGTATCGGCGTATATCGCGCACCCCCGATTTTGCCCTGATTTTCAGGGCAAAAAAGTGCGCGGTATATGCCGATAAATACGGTAGGTTCCTTTAAGCTAGTGTTGGTTCCACTTACCTTTTCCTTTGATTTTCCTTCTAAATGTTTTTTTTTCTTTATCTGAGTTTCTCACTTCCTGTTCCTCTTCAGTAAGCTTGCCCCCATCATCCGAGTCGTTCTGGATGGGGGTTAGTCAGCATGCTGGTTCACTCCCTTGGGAGTACATCCCTGCAGGGAGACGCTGTGAAGACTCCCCGCAGGGATGTAGTCCCAAGGGAGGGGGCGAGCACGCTGACTAACCCCCATCCAGAACGACTCGGATGATGGGGGCAAGCTTACTGAGGAGGACCAGGAAGTGAGAAATTTAGACAAAGAAAAAAAAAAACATTTAGAAGGGAAATGAAAGGAAAAAGTTAGTGAACCAACAATGCACTAGCTTAAAGGATAAAAGATAGGGGGCGCTAATATATAATAAAAATAACAATGAAAATCATAGGACTGCACTCATGAAGTCACTAATCCTTATCAAATAAACAAATGTGCACAAAACATTATCAAACAACATATGATTAAAAAATATTGTATAAGTTCCCAGAAGGCAGCGCGCCCCATTCACAGGAAGACACCGCAGGAGGACGGAGGAAGAAGACCCACCGCGAACGATGAAGAGGCAGATTACGGACTTTCGCATAGCAACCGCTATTTCTGGCAAGTATAAAAAAAACATTTTTTTTCAATTTTTTGGTGCTAAAAAAATTTTTTTTTCAGGGTGGAACTCCACTTTAACTTTTAAGAACAACATACGTTTAGAGTCCATACACACCAGTGCACTGCGATTGCAACACACAATAATGCATGTTATGTGTGTTGGTGCTTAGCAGTGCCATTCATACTGGATGGCACCTCGATGCTCCTTGCAGTGAGCTGCAATGAAATTCTGCTGCAGGACTTTTCGTCCTTTGTAGTGCATTGGGTAGCCTATTTAAGAGAATGCTCTGTCCTACTGCAGCACACATTAATGCGCCACAGCCGACCAAACTGGTGTTAACTCTTCTTTACAGCGCAAAATTATATATGCAAATTGCAATGCCCACAGCAACAAAGCAGCAACCATCCTATATTGTTCTGATTCCCTTTAAGTGAATTCTAGTTAGTTGCTTTGGTTTATTGCACTTTACGGCACTCTAGGCTCTGATTAATTAATTAGATCTCATGCACACAGACATCTGGAGGTGCAGACAAAGTCTGGTGTAAAATCACGCATAGGGCAGCCTGTTATTCTCCATGGGCTGCGCTACACGTGGGTGGCAAAGTAGCTCATGGGACATTTTGGTGTGTTGCTGGTTGCACTTTTTTTTACTGTGTGTTTTGCTGCTTTTTTTACTCGTTTTTTCACGTGGCAAAATGTGTATTTGCTTCTGTGTCTGGGGTACCGTAAACGATTCTTGGCACCGAAAAGCGCAACTAGTTCATTTTAGGGTATAAAGAAGGTGGCTGTACGCTATAAAATCTGATTGTATAATCTCTGTACGATCACCTTTATATTTACAAAAACGATATAATAGGAGGACACAACCTAACCAATCACTCTGGATCCAATCAGGCAGGCCCTTGCACTACATCATGGGTGCTCAAACTGTGGCCCTCCAGCTGTTGTGGAACTACAAGTCTAATCATGCCTCTGCTTTTGGGAGTCATGCTTGTAACTGAGTGGATTGCAAGGCCTCATGGGACTTGTAGTTCCGTAACAGCTGGAGGGCCACAGGTTGAACACCCATGCACTACAAAGTTGATTGTATAGTGCAGTGATGGCAAACCTTGGCCCCCCAGATGTTTTGGAACTACATCTCCCATGATGCTCAACTACACTGCAGAGTGCATGAGCATCATGGGAAAACAAAACATTTGGGGTGCCAAGGTTCTCCATCACTGGTATAGTGTATGGTGAGCTTTACAGAACCCAGGACATACTTCTCCTGTTTTCAATACTACAGCTCTATCCACATAGGCTGTTATCTGATTGCTCAGCTCCTGCACACTCTGTCAAATGAACAATCTATGGATGTGTATTTAGTGAGAACGGTGACCGCTGGTTGCATTGGAAAAATGTGCACCTGCAGAAGTGGGTGGGAGTGATCTCCTGGAGTAGGACGGCAGATGTGTGTTAAGGCTCGTACACACACTATAAGAAAATCGGGCGAACATTTTCGTCCAAAGAAGTTTCGTACGGTTTTCGTATAGTGTGTACACAATTTTCGACAGCCGATTCCGAATTTTCATACGAAAATTCCCAAAGGGACAATCTCCAAAAATGTTATCGTACGGGAACAGAGCGAATGTTTTTCGTTTAATGTGTACTGTTTTAGTACAAGAAAAGTCAGAAAAGAAAGACTGAGCATGATCAGAAACAATAAACAAAAAGCCTTTGTCGAGAATTTTCGTGCAAATGTTTGTTCAAACTGTTTCGATTTGCTGTGAAACAAAATAAAAACAAGCCTGAAAGAAAAGAAATTCAGCCCCCACATCCAAGGACTGGTAAACTGACTACTATGGGGAAGATTTACCAAAACTGGTGGAGCTGTGCATAGTAGCCAATCAGGTTCTAGATTAAATTGGCAAAGCTTAAAGTGCTTGTAAAGGGAAATGTTTTATTTAAAAAGAAAACAACAAAAATAAAAAACATGTTATACTTGCCTGCTCTGTGCAGTGGTTTTGCCCAGAGCAGCCCCGATCCTCCTCTTCTCGGGTCCCCCACCGTCACTCTGGACCTCTCCGTTTGCTGTGGGGGCACTCATGAATTCTCACTACCGAGCCGGCTCTCCGCATCCATAAGACACAGAGGGGCAGATCCACGTAGCGCGGCGCATTCCTTCGTCGGGCGTATAGTATCTCTGATACACTACGCCGCCGTAACTTACAGCTTTTTTTTTGTATTCTCAAAGAATTTGCGCCGTAAGTTACCGCGGCATAGTGTAACTTTGGCGGCGTAAGGGCGCGCAATTCAAATGGATGTGATGGGGCGTGTTTTATGTAAATACGTCTTGACTCAACGTAAATTACGTTTTTTTTTCAACTGTGCATGCGCCGTCCGTGGGGGTATCCCAGTGCGCATGCTCGAAATTAAACCGGAACAAGCCAATGCTTACGGCGGTGACGTCATTCTACGCAAAGCCCTATTCGCGAACGACTTACGCAAACGACGTAACATTTTTAAAATTCGACGTGGGAACAACGGCCATACTTAACATAGGATACGCCTCATACAGCAGGGGTAACTATACGCCGAAAAAAGCCTTATGGAAACGACGTAAAAAAATGCGCCGGCCGGACGTACGTTCGTGGATCGCCGTATCTAGCTAATTTGCATACTCGACGCAGAATTCGACGGAAACGCCACCTAGCGGCCAGCGTAAATATGCACCTTAGATCCGACGGCGTACTAAGATGTACGCCTGTCGGATCAAGCCCAGCTTCAGGCGTATCTTGTTTTGTGGATACAAAACACAGATACGACGGGGCATTTTAAAAATTATGCGGCGTATCCATAGATACACCGGCGTAATTCATTTGTGGATCTGGCCCAGAGAGCGTGGCTCAGCCCCACCCTCCGCTCCCACTTTACTGGCTGTGATGGACAATGGCTCCTGCTGCTGCATCTCAGCCAATCAGGAGGGAGAGACCTGGGAGAGCCTCGGGTCTCCTGCACATCGCTGGATCAAGATCGGGCTTAGGTAAATATTAGTGGGGGCTGGATAAGCTGCACACTGAAGTTTTTTTTTGAATGCATGAAGGTAAAAAAAACTTCAGGCTTTACAACCACTTTAAGGCTTTGGTCACAAATGGGTGGTCTATTTGTTGCATGACAATCATGGCAGAATCGCAACGTGTTTTTAGGTGCCATGAATGAAGACGCTGATGTGCGATCTGACATTTTAATCGTGAATTTTTAAAATCGTGGGCAGAATTGCGGCGATTCCACCCGCAATTCAAAGCGCTTATGTATAAACGGAGCATCATTGAACAAGCTGAAGTTAGACGCTGATTGGTTACTATGCACGGCAGCACTAGATTCTGTGCGCACCAGTTTTAGTAAACCCCCCCCCCCCCCCTATAGTATTTTTGTTGTTGGGTTTAGATTTGCTTTACCACAGATTTTAGATTAGGTCAGCCCTGCCGTTCCGCGGTATTATGAGAAGCCGGCTAACCTCTTTAATCAAGCTTATTTAATAAGGCTCTGCAAGGACACATAGAAACAAGATTTCACATTGGCTCAAACGATCAGTACAAGGAAAAAGGCGATTGCTAATTAGGTTCCTGCACTGATCACATTGATCTCTACATTCTGGAAATAATCAACCAAATCTTTGCTTTTCCTCACCTGTGCAGTAAGATATGTTCCCCTCTTCCACCACTAAGGTCGGCATGGCCCCGCTCCCCTGCAACATGCACACCACCTTCTCGTGACTGCAGTTCCTGATGAGAAAAGAGAGGAGGGTTAATTAATTACATTTTTAGGACCAATGGAAGTCTCACTTTTTTTTAGTCCTCTTCAAACATATGCTGAGATATATAACTGATATTCACTAGATAATGCCACCAAAAAACACCCTAGGATCCGGGAATAAATAAACAAAATAGAGGATGTTATCTCCACACATTATGCTCCAACCAAGACACCCCTGAAGATAGAGGTCCTTCCCTATGTGTATACCGTACATATATACGTTTATAGCTTATATACCATATTATTGAGACAATACACACAGGAAAGAATGACTCATCCCAACACGGTTTGCCTGGTTTGCTTCTTCAAGGATTCAGAGCAGTGCGTAGTTAGAAGGAGATTATTGTGAAAACAGGTTATCTCAGGAGTATCCAAGAGGTGCACATATATTCCCCTCCAACACAGCCAGACAAACTGATGGTGTACAGATATTAGAGCTGCACGATTCTGGTCAAAATGAGAATCACGATTCTTTTGCTTAGACTAAAGATCATGATTCTCTCACGATTCTCAAAAACTGAATACCAGAACCCCCCCCCCCCCAAATAAATAAATGAATAAATAAACCTGTGATTTATCTGAAAATATGAATATATAAAAAACAGACCAGTGATGTGTCTATAATGTTAAAGACCATATAACTCCTATGAAAAAAAGCAGAATCAAACTTTGATTCTGCTTTTTTCATAGGAGTTATATGGTCTTTAACATTATAGACATATCACTGGTCTCTTTTTTATACATTAGAAGCAGTACCGCCAGCAACCATTGGGTGGCGCATGGATACACACAGTTGTACAGAACTGTGAGAAATATTAATACATCAGAAGCAGTACCACCGGCAAATACTGGGTGGCGCATGGATACACACTACAGTTGTACAGATCTGCAAGAGAAGCCCAGGCATCCATCCAGCAGCGCAGGCTGCTGACGTCGGTTCCGATATCGGCGCCATTTGCGTTCCACGCTGGTTAAGTGGAACCGGCCGTGAAACAGAAGAATCGCGGGTCATCCCGCGGGCGGGGAGAATCGAGATTGCGATTCTCTCTGCGATTAATCGTGCAGCTCTAACAGATATGGACAGGCAGATGGGTCAGAGAGCCCCAACCCTGGGCTGCAAGACAAACCCCAGATATGGGGAGTAGATGGAGATAAGAGATTGGTTGCTACGTTTATCAAAACCACAAGAAAAAAGCGTGGCACTGTGTTCCCACAGTCGGTACTTAGGGTTAATGCCAAAATAGGTGGTGAAACACTCCAAGTCTTGAATCTGCAGCAAAGATGACAATTAGTGCTGTGTTCCTGCAGTCTCTCAAGGGCCGCAAATATGTCTCTCCATATTGGCCAACCCATACCTCCCAACTTTTTAATGAGGGACATCTTTTAGGAAAAGTATGTAGGTATAGGACACACCCCTTAAAAGAGAATTATACAAAAATATAATTAGTTAAACCCACAAGTGCTTTTTTTTTTTTTTTTACCACTACTATTACTGGATTTTGACATTTACAAATGTAACAATTTATAAATTGGATGAAAGGTTTAGCACTTTCTGAAAGATAAAAAGTGCATTTGAGGGACAAATGAGGAGGAAAGAGGGACATGGAGACTTTGTTCCAAATCAGGGACAGTGCCTCAAAATCAGTGACAGTCCCTTAAAATCAGGGACAGCTGGGAGTTATGCAAACCGGTGGCCCGAAAAGCCACATGCAGCCTTTAGTAAATGATGTGTGGCCCTTAGCAGTCTATAATGGGACCGTTGAATAGGGTAATAGCATTGATCTCTACCAGCCTCCTGTAACATGTTTCCAGCTTCATATTGTTTTTTTTTGCAGCATATCAGGACTATAGACATTAAAGTATTTACATATTCTTTTTACATATTCTTAACGTGTTAAAAGGGCTTTTAAAAAAAAGCGATCACTGACCTCACCAGCTGCTTGTAATGTGAAGTAATTCATTCTAAAAAATTAGGTATCTTTCAGCTTAGACACACCCCCTGTGTGTTTACATTAGAGGGCTGCCAGGCTGCCAAAAAAAAGCCAGATTTTAGGTATCTTGTGAAGGATCACCTAGCACCCCCCCAGCTTGGGTGCCTCTATCAAGATACAGTTTCCTCCAGTCTGAAACCAGGAACCAGGTATTGTAGCTGAGCATTGCACCCAAGAACTAGACGACACTAGCTTAGGTGCGAACTGGAACTCACTTTACTGTAAACTCACGAAGAATATATATACCACACAAAATCAGATAAGAGCTTGATCACATTATGCAAACAGTAAGATAATTAACACAGATAAAGGAACAGCCAACGTGAACAGTAATCAAATTAAACAGTAAGCTAACTAGTTACCTAGACCAATGTTTCTCAACTTCAGTCCTCAAGTACCCAAAAGGTCATGTTTTCAGGATTTCCCCTTAGATGAAACGGCTGTAGTAATTACTAAGGCAGTGAAACTGATCAAATCGCCTGTGCAAAATAATGGAAAGCCTGAAAACATGACCTGTTTGGTACTTGAGGACTGGAGTTTAGAAACATTGACTTACACAAGCCTATGTGACTCAGTGCCCACCTAGAATGTTCAGCACCAGTTCCCCAGTAAGAAGGCTGTCCAAATCTCTAAATGATTAGCAGACAGACAGAAACAACAGGTGACTCAATTAACGATGGGAATTCCCACCTAGGAGGCACACAATGGGGAAATGATACCATTGGAGAAAGACACATTCGTAAACAGATTATAGCAGGAGACCGCAGCATCAGGTTGTTTCGATCTGATTATATTAACATCTGCTCTGATTCTCACAGTCTAGGCTCCTTTCACATGGGTTTGTCCATTTGATGGCAGCGCTTGCGCAGCTGATCCCCGTGGAGCAGTCAGATGATAGGTCTGTCTCTGCTCACCATGCTGAGAAGAACCTGTCATATGAGGAGATCGGCTAAAAACGTACCGCCTGTCCATCTTCATCCGGTCCGAACAGCCAGATGAATAGAAAATAAGGTCACCATCCATCTGGATTTGACGGACAGGATCAGATCGGATAGCAGCGGGTTTCAGCGGACATGTCACCGCTGATATCCGCTGCCCCATAGAGTGTTCGATCATGTCCGACCTGAAAAACTGACAGGCGGACCTGATTAAAAAAACCTGTATGAAACGGCCCTGAAGCAGGCAGTGCACGTTTGGGCACAAAGGCCCAAAATCTGTATCTAGGTCCTAGGTTCATAGTCTGTGTGTTTCAGGGAGACATGGACCTGAATCAGAAGCAAGACCACTCCAATGGTCCCCCAGGCAGAGCCCCCCTCAAAAGCTAGGGCTCATGGTCAGTAGGCAAGAGGGTACCCTGCAGTCCCCTCCAAAAGCCCCTGTCCTGGTTGGGTCTGTCACACCTCTGTTGTCAACTTTAAAGACAAATTTCTCCACATTGCCTATAGCTACAGAGGTAAACAAGGTCTTGTTTTAAAGTGATTTTACAGCTTGCTTATAGTATGTACATTCTTAACATGCATAATCTGGAGAAAGGTTTATAATAGGATACAATATATAAACAGAACAAGACCCTATCTTCTTACAGTATCATCTGCCGCACAAACACTACATTATCCTTCTCACCTCATGTCCAAGCCATTCAAGAACAAGATTCTATCTCCAGGTCGGAGATTGGCCGCTTCTGCAGGGCTGCCTGGAAGAGACAAGTCATTATTCTCTGACATATAAGACATATTCTTTGTATTCTTCATCTGCTGCCCTTTGCTGACTATGGGGAAGTAAAATAATTGCCTGGAGCATTTTCTCACAATTAGCCGAGTTGTGTTCTCAAAGCAGGTCAGAAGCAAGTCAAATGCAGATTAAATGCTCCTGTCAATATTATTAGAGGTGTCTCAAAACTAATATCAAGCATATCATCCTGGGCTGTTACCCACTAAGCCAAGCAGGTTGATATTTAGGGCCTAGGCAGGATACAAGAGCCAATCTAGAGGTTTGTGACCACTATTAAAAAAGTGAGCTTTTTTTCTGCTTGCACACAAATAGCCAGATTCAAGTAGGTCGCCGCATCTTTAAGGCGGCGTAGCGTATCGTATTTACGCTACGCCGCCTTAAGTCAGAGAGGCAAGTACTCTATTCACAAAGCACTTGCCTCCTAACTTACGGCGGCGTATCGTAAATGGGGCCGGCGTAAGCGCGCCTAATTCAAATGAGGATGGGGGGGCGTGTTTTATGGAAATTGCTCGTGACCCGACGTGATTGACGTTTTTTAAGAACGGCGCATGCGCCGTCCATGTACGTATCCCAGTGTGCATTGCTCCAAAGTACGCCGCAAGGACGTATTGGTTTCGACGTGAACGTAAATTACGTCCAGCCCCATTCACGGACAACTTACGCAAACGACGTCAAATTTTCAAATTTCGACGCGGGAACGACGGCCATACTTAACATTGGCTACGCCACCTAGGGGGCAGCTTTATCTTTACGTGGCGTATCTCTTACGGAAACTGCGTATCTTTACTGCGACGGGCGCACGTACGTTCGTGAGTCGGTGTATCTAGTCATTTACATATTCTACGCTGAACTCAACGGAAGCGCCACCTAGCGGCCAGCCTAAGAATTACACTTTAAGATACGACGGCGTAGGAGACTTATGCCGCTCGTATCTTAGCCTTATTTAAGCGTATCTGGTTTCCAGAATACGCTTAAATTTAGGACGGCGCAGATTCAGAGTTACGTCGGCGTATCTACTGATACGCCGGCGTAAATCTTTCTGAATCCAGCTAAAGGATTAAAGTGCTGTGGCTGGGGTGAATAACATAAGTCAGGTCAGTTCACCCAAGTGTTGTCATCCAAAATAAGGGCAGGCATCGGCTATGATACTTTGTATACCAATGCTATTATCTGCTTCTCATTTATGCATGAAACCTGGCCTGAGTTTGTAAATGCTTCAGTAACATACATAGGCATATATTGAAAGCAGGATGCACCATCACTGTACTATAGATGGTAACTCCACTCCTACTGATCAATTCCAGTTTTTATTTTTTTTTATCACATGGTTTCGAAAGTATGTCCTTACTTATGGATATGCTATTGTTAAATGATAATGTTGAGAATGGCTACCCTGAGTTAATTATATTCTGCAGCTTTTCAATTGGCGAAGGATCAACCCTGTGGAATCAGGTGACTAGTGTTTTTTGCAAATCTGGTACTGCTGATTTGCCATAAGCAACAGCAACTAAAATGACATGACCCTAAGGCTGGGTTCACACTACTACACTACTTTAATCCTACTTTGCTCTGTGTTCAATGTTTCCCTATGAGAGCGTCTTGTAGCGTCCTACACAAGTCGGTCTGACTTTGAAAATGCTCCCTGTACTACTTTTGGTCCTACATTGATCCTACTTCAGGCCCATTGAATATCATTGAAGTCGGACCAAAGTAGTATCCTGTTCATGAAAGTAGGATGGATGTAGGACCAATGTAGGATAAATGTAGGACCAATGTAGCAGAGCAAAGTAGGATGAAAGTAGTGTAGTAGTGTGAACCCAGCCTTAAACAGCTGAATGTTGTTTAACGTTGGCTCAACTACTGATCAATTCCAGGTTGCTGGAAATGTTGCTGGAGGTTTTACATGTTCTGTCTTCAGAAAACGTCTTAATTGCTCGTCTAATGGGTAATTGTGAAGAAGATAGTATCCATCAAGTCTAGCAGAGCTGCTGGGTCTACTATTAGGCCAAGTAGCTTCCAGGGTAACCCCAGGTTGCCTGGAACCTGTCCAAACATCAATCCTGCTATTACAGGAATTCCCCCTCCTTAAAAATTGATTTGAGAAATTTTAAGGAGGACCAGGGAACTCCTGTACAAGCAGAGGTTTGGATAGATTCCAGGCAAACTGGACTACCCTGCAAACGACTGTGCTTAATTGTAACAAGAAAAATTGAATGGAAGGCTTGGACTTTTTAGGCTAGATTATGATAAATATCATGTCCTAGGCCAGGGGTGCTAAGGATGAGCTAGGGCATTTTATTTGGATATACCGTATTTATCGGTGTATAACATGCACAGGCTTATAACACCCACCTTCACTTTAAGAGGGAAGTTTCAGGAAAAAAAAATAATTATAAATAAACAACTGTGAAACAAAATAAGTGCCTATCAATGCAGCTTAATCAGTGCCCATCTGCAGCCTCACAATTGCCATGAATGCAGCCTCACCATTGCCATAAATGCAGCCTCACCATTGCCATAAATGCAGCCTCACCATTGCCATGAATGCAGCCTCACCATTGCCATGAATGCAGCCCCACTATTGCCATGAATGCAGCCTCACTATTGCCATGAATGCAGCCTCACTATTGCCATGAATGTGGCCTCACCATTGCAATTAATGCAGCCCCACCATTGACATGAATGCAGCCTCTGAATGTGCGGCACTTTTGAATTCGTTGGGGGCCGGACTTAGGACATGCCTGGATAAGGACATAAATTCAAAACCATGTGATATGTTGGAATTGTTACTGAACAACTGGTGTAATTCTATGGTCAGCAAATTTACAGTACAAATTATTGTTCTTTTGCTATTATGAAATAGTACACGCATTGATGTGCGAAGCCTATTGCATTAGGGTGTGCACCCCAGAGCACAAAAACACATGCATGGATATCAGCAGAGCAGTGGACAGTGTCAGTAGAGCAAAGATTGATGTCAGCGGGACAGGATTTTTACAATATGTTTTATCATTTTTTGCAATTTTTTTAGGAGCCCCGTTATGGGCCGTTGGTGAAATATCAAGGGTCTAAATCAGGGGTCACACACTGACGACCCTCCAGGTGTTTGAGAAACTACAAGTCCCATCATGCCCCTGCCTGAGGGAGTCATGCTTGTAACTGTCTTGCCTTGCAATGCCTCATGAGATTTGTAGTTTCGCAATAGCTGGAGGGCCAGCTTGAGATCCCTGATGTCTCACTTTTGAGACAGAGAAAGAAACAGGCCCAGGTTCTCGTAGAATCGCGCAAAACTGTGCGGGCGTAACGTATCTCATTTACGTTACGCCGCCGCAAGTTTTACAGGCAAGTGCTTTATTCACAAAGCACTTGCGTATAAAGTTGCGGCGGCATAGCGTAAATCACCCGGCGCAAGCCCGCCTAATTCAAATTAGCCGGGTAGGGGCGTGTAGTATTTAAATTAAGCGCGTTCCCGCACCGAACGTACGGCGCATGCGCCGTCCGTAAAATATCCCAGGGTGCATTGCTCCAAATGACGTCGCAAGGACGTCATTGGTTTCGACGTGAACATAAATGGCGTCCAGCCCCATTCACGGACGACTTACGCAAACGACGTAAATTTTTACATTTCGACGCGGGAATGACGGCCATACTTAACATTGGTTGCCCCTCATATAGCAGGGGCAACTTTACGCCAGGCAAACCTAACGTAAACGTTGTAACTTCACTGCGTCGACCGCGCGTACGTTCGGGAATTCGCGTATCTAGCTAATTTGCATACTCGACGGGGAAAATGACGGAGGCGACACCTAGCGGACAAAAAAAAATTGCATTTAAGATCCGACGGCGTAACAGCCTTACGCCTGTCGGATCTAATGGATATTTATGCGTAACTGATTCTAAGAATCAGTTGCATAGATACGAAGGCCCAGATTAGGACTTACGATGGCGTTGCGCCGTCATAAGCCCTTTGAGAATCTGGGCCACAGTCTCTTTCTCTGCAGCCTGCAGTAAACATAGTTTACTATTCTTCAGTTAAGAATGAAGACAGGAGCGAACAGTGCAGATTACTCACTGTGTTCATTCAGAAAAGGAAGACCAGTTAATTAAATATTTTACCAGCCTTCTGAGAGGAGAAGATGGAAGCTGGCAGCACTGCAGGGGGAGACAGGAAGCAGGAAGAATTGGCACTGCATTGGGTGATCAGGGTGTGCGTGCCCAGGCAAACCCTGTGCGCACACCTCTGATACACAAATGTCTGTAATCTTTCTGAAATGTGTCCATAATAAAGAATGAAAAAAATAAATCTCACTCACCAGTGAGAAGGCAGAGATGGGATGACATCATGCTGGTGTTGCCAGTGAAGAGGCAGTATAGTAAAGGCAGATGAGTGTTCTTGTTGTTCTCATGTTGGTTCCAAGGCTGGCATAATGCCACCAACATCAGGATTACAAATGGGAGACTACTGAGTACTTGGCTTTTTCTTCAGCCACCTTTGCTATTCAACTGGTCACACATAACATTACTTGAAATTAATGGGTGTCCTCAGGAGGGCTAAGAGGCCCAAGTAAAAGCCAAGCCATTTATAGCCTCATAACTGCTTGTGAGTGCGGCTGGAACAGCCGATTGGTGGTTCTTAACAGAACACACCTATCGACCAGCAGCAGGGTGACAAATATAGCGCTTTTCCACTTTCTTTCTGAAAGCAAAAGCCTCCTTAATGCTGAATATAACACTCTACCTTTATTACAGCAGTCATGTCTCTCTTTTATGCGAGACAGTAGGAATACTATTGATTTAAATGTCTTTTTGAAGTTTGACTACGCCTGCTTTGGTTTTGTGCCTTTTGATAGGTTTTTCATTCTCTGGCTTTTCTGAGAGTAAGTGCGGATATTTTTAACCCAGTGTGGGCGAAACAGTGGATCCCAGCTCTAGTATGTTTCAATGCAGGTAGGGACAGAGCCGGAGAGGTGACTATTCTAACAAAGAGTTAAAGGGTTGGAAAGGTTTGTTTTTTATTTTCTAAATCGGTTCCTTTAAAGTGGATGTTTTTTTTTATATGTCACACTGTACAGTATAATATTTCCTATCACCTGTCCAGTCTTGCCACACAGAGTTAATCCAGCTCTGAGCAATCCTCTTTTATTGTTCAGTGAAATACAACAGACTTCCAGATAAAAACCAAAGTCCTTGCTTCTGAAAAAAAGTGCACAATTCACATCCCCTCCCCTGGGCCGGATTCAAGAAGCAATTGCGCCTGTGTAACCATAGGTTACACAGCGCAATTGCTTACTTGCCCTGGCGTAACGAGTGCTCCTGATTCAGGAACCTCGTTACGCCGACTGCAGCCTAAGATCTGCGCGGCATAAGGCTCTTATGCCCGCATATCTTAGGCTGCATTCTTGCGTTGGACGCTAGGTGGCGTTCACATTGTTCTCAGTGTATAGTATGCAAATTGCATACTAACACCGATTCACAACGTTGCGCGAGCCCTGCGTACGCAATTTACGTCGTTTACGTACAGCGGTTTTCGCGCAAGGCTGCCCCTGCTATTAGCAGGGGCAGCCCATGTTACGTATACCCGTCGTTCCCACATCGCGAAATTCGAATTTTACGTACTTTGCGTAAGTGAATGGTGAATGGCGCTGGACGCCATTCACGTTCACTTTGAAGCAAATGACGTCCTTGCGACGTCATTTGCCGCAATGCACGTCGGGAAAGTTTCCCGACGGAGCATACGCGCTACGATCGGCGCGGGAACGCGCCTAATTTAAATGATTCCCACCCCCTACGGGATCATTTAAATTGCGTGCTCTAGCGCCGGGCATTTTGCCGGCGCGCCCGCGCAATTCACGGAGCTTCTGCTCCGTGAATCAAGGGCAGCGGAGCAAATTTGCGGGGGCGCAGGGCAAAAACGTTGCCCTGCGTCTCCGTAAATAATGGGCAATTCTACCTGAATCCGGCCCCCTGTGTTTTGATTAAATGTTTTCAAAATATGGGGTGAGTCACAGTTCAGTGCCATGAGAAAATGCAATAGCCATCAGAATATACCTAGAGCTGGAGGGAAGAGGGGAGGGGGATGTGAATTGAGCACTTTTTACAGAAGCTGTGTATGTCTGCAAGCTAGTGCACGAGATATGTAAATAACCTGTCACTCAAGCAAGGACTTTGGTTTTTATCTGGAAGTCTGTTTTATTTCCCTGAACAATAAAAAGATGATTGCTCAGAGCTGGATTAACTCTGTGTGGCAAGACTGGGCACAGATGATAGGAAATCTTATTCTCTACATTGTGACATAAAAAAAAAAATAATTTGGGGTTTACATCCACTTTAAACATGACTTTTGCCAACAAGGTCCGCTTGCTTCCAGCAGGAGTTACACCACTGGGTAAAGCTATTCAGTTGCCCAAAGCCAATGCCAATGTCAGACTAGTACTGTTTCCCGTATGCTTTGTTTGATCACTGGCTGGAAAGCTGAAACATAAAGCGGAATACCGTACCTGGCACAACAGATTCAATCCACACAGGAGCATTTCCCCTTAGAGTGAATCCAAAGCTGCTGCTTCCTTTACACACCCTCACCGTCCTAGAATAGAAAAATAGACATAGCATTGGAAGCTAGAAAGAAAGGACTTTGTTATAGAGACCCCGTCACCAACTTAAATAAAATGCAGGTAAAAGCTTTTAAACTTTGAAGAATATTTAACTACTCCAGGAAGAGTCAAATCAGTTCCATCTTCCTTGAATGTCCTAGCTCTTTCCTCTTCTGGGGATGTCTATGTACTGTCTGTACTTGCCTGTCCTTGCCTGTCCATCCTGGGTGTGCCCTGTTTGGGTTGCTTGCCGTACGGGTCTCCCGTCTCAGCCTCCCCCCCCCCCCTGGGGAGTGGTGCCCGCATATGGTGGCTTTGGTGGCCCGGCTTCCATGCCAGAAATGCATGAATACCTTGTAAGTACCAGTTAGATTCTGATGCCGCGTACACACGATCCGTCAAACCGATGAGAATGGTCTGATGGACCGTTTTCATCGGACCAAACCGATCGTGTGTGGGCGCCATCGGTTATTTATCCATAGGTAAAAAAAAGCAATCTTGTTTTAAATTTAACCTAACCGATAGAACAAAACCGATCGTTTGTAGGCACGTCCATCGGTTACAAATCCACGCATTCTCAGAATCAAGTCGACGCATGCTTGGAAGCATTGAACTTCGTTTTTTTCAGCATGTCGTTGTGTTCTACGTCACCGCGTTCTGACACGATCGTTTTTTAACCGATGGTGGGTAGGCACGACTGACCATCAGTCAGCTTCATCGGTTAACCGATGAAAACGGTCCATCAGACCGTTCTCATCGGTTTGACCGATCGTGTGTAGGCGGCATGACCCTGTGCTCACTGTCCCCCAAACTTGTGAATGTCCTGGACCAATTATGAAATTGTATTTTTGTCATTGAAGACTGCAGAGACACATTACACATTTGCTCCTGACAAGCGACAATAAGCCTACAAATACCGTGTGTCAACTATGTGTCATTACCAGCATCTTCTTAAAGGGGTTGTAAAGGTAAAATATTTTTTTCCTAAATAGCTTCCTTTACCTTAGTGCAGTCCTCCGTCACTTACCTCATCCTTCCATTTTGCTTTTAAATGTCCTTATTTCTTCTGAGAAATCCTCACTTCCTGTTCTTCTGTCTGTAACTCCACACAGTAATGGGAGGCTTTCTCCCTGGTGTGGAGTGTCGTGCTCGCCCCCTCCCTTGGACTACAGGAGAGTCAGGATGCCCACTAACACACAGCTCCTTTCTCTATCTGCAACGTAGAGAGCGTCCTGACTCTCCTGTACTGTCAGTGTCAGAAGTCAGCTCAATGTAATGTTAGAAATTTTTTTTAGGGTGAACCCTCGCTTTAAGAACTCATTTAATAGGACAAACAAGCCAAATGGCTACTCACAAGGAGATGGTAATATTCAGGCATATAAGAAATAAGGGGTCTTGGGTCACTGTGCAGTCCACGATGTAAGGAGCTGTGTCCCAGCAATCAAGGTGACAAGCCGCAGGAAGATGGAGCAGCGGTGGAGCCTCTGTGGATGTCCAGAAGGCTAGCTGGGCTGCACACTGTGTGATCTCTATGGCGTCCGGAAACCGGAAGTGCATATCAGCGTGGAACGCAAGCTCCGTGAACCGGAAGTGACATGGCGACTTCCTTGGATGAAGTCACCAACTGATTTGAAGTCTGAAACAAATTTAGCCCCATAGAAATGAAAACAATAGTTACCCGTATTTATCGGCGTATAACACGCACAGGCGTATAACACGCACCCTAACTTTAAGAGGGAAGTTTCTTGAAAAAAACATTCCACAGCCCCCTGCGTATAACACACAGGCAAAGTTTACCCTCTATTTTCTGGGTAAAAAAGTGAGTGTTATACGCCAATAAATATAGGGGGCCAGATCCTCAAAGAATTGAGGACGGCGCGTAACTTCTATTTTGCTCCGGCGTATCTTTGTTTTGTATCCACAAAACAAGATACGCCTGAAGCTGTGCTAGATCCGACTGGTGTACGTCTTAGTACGCCGTCGGATCTAAGGTGCATATTTTTGCGCTGGCATAAAACTCATGTCAGCTTGGTACATTACCTCTCACTTCCTGTTCTAGAGACAAAACAGGAAATAAGTGGAATCTTGCCAAAATGAGTGGAAATCCCATTACCATTGACCACTTTCAGACTGGCACATGTTTTTTACATCCATGGCAGACCCTGGCGGTGAGATCCGCATTATCAATCTTATTCTTATTATCCTAAAAATCTATTTATCACCTACAAATCCACAATAGTCATAACAAACGTCTCTCTCTCTCTCGCAGCTAGATTCCCTGAATATGTATTCTCCATTATGAAGAATCCATCAAGGGAGCACAACCCCTTCATGTGACTTTGCAGTTGGTTTGGAAATTGAGTGGCAATAGTCTTTAAAAGTGTTTTTAGCTTGTAGTGTTGTTGCGTTTGCATGACAGCAAAAACAGAAAGATTCAGTTTGGTTCCACCTTTTCACCTGGTTTATTATCTGTCTCTATATTATAACACTGCCGCCAGGCCCGGATTTCCCACAAGGCCACTGAGGCCAGGCCTTGGGGCGGCAGGGCTCCAAGGGGCAGCAGTAGGATGGAGTCCCTCTGATGCCCGGAACATACAGTTAAGGGTGGTAAGTTATGGTGGAATCCGCTCGCTCGTTAACACTTGTAAAATATGTGCTCCCGTCCGTCCTCCCCTCCACCCCCCCCCCACCCCACATACCTCTCTCTGCTGGCTCTGTCTTCAGGACTCCATCCTCCGAGTCTGTCTCCTGTCCCTGCTGCCGATGTACACAGTGAGAGGGGAGAGCTGTGCTCTTCCCATCTCAGCTGTGACAGGCGTTCTAGCACAGTGCTAGGACTCCTGTTTTGGAGGTGACAGGGTCAATAAAGAGAACATGTCACCTCCAATTGCTAACACACAGGAAATTGTTTTCTCCTGTGTGATAGCAAAAAAAGTTAAGTGGAAAAAAAAATTTGATAATAAATAAATAAATAAATAATAAGAAATAATAATTAAATTAATAAAATAAAAAAGTAAACAATAAGAAAAATAATAAGAAAAATAATAAGAAAATTATACAAAAATGAAAAAAAGTAAGCGACAAGCTACAAAAAAAGGAATAAAAAAGTAAAAAAACAAACAAAACATATTTGAACTAACCGTGCCGCACATTCTCCGTTGATTTGGGGGGGGGGGGGGTTCGGTTGGCAGGGAGGGGGTGTATTATGGAACCTGGCCTTGGGGCGGCAGGGAGAGCAAATCCGGCCCTGACTGCCGCACTCACTCACTGCACCCTTAGCCAGGCCCTCCTGCCCCTCCAGAAAATAAGTTTAATTCACTCTACGTACCTATGAGGCTTTCCTGTGCCCACACTGCCAGCTATTAGAGAAGTGCTCTTCTTCAGTCCCCTGCCCAGCTCGTCCTGGCAGTTTGGCATTTGTGCTGCCCTTGTAGACACCAACAGCCTCTCATGATGATCCTCACTGCGGCTTCTCCGGAGGCGGTTGGTGCGCTCAGTCCTGGTTCGACAGATCTTGCTGATGAGACTTTGAGACACGACATGGTCAAAACGCTGCCGATGTTTCTTGGGAATAAAGATTCTGTTGAAAAAAGAAACACAATAATAAGAGCTGACCCAATGGATGGCAAATTTGTGTCAATAGGGCTATCAGATTGGCCACCTGTCACCTTTATAGATGGGTAGTCTGTTGGATGGAAATTTGATGGGAAAATAGGAAATAAAATTCTTAAACTTTAAGATAGAAAAAACGAAGCAGACACTCATTGGATATTAAAGGCCGCGGATGTTTATTATTGGTTTTAAATAAATAAATAGATAGATAGATAAATAAATAAATAACATAACAATAATGGGTAATAATAATTTAAGATAATAATAAATATATATAAATAAACTTTAGCAAGCCTAGCCACTACGGCTCAGGCTGCAACAAAAATTACCCATTCCAATCTAAACAAAGCACTTGAGCAAAGAATAACATAAGCATAATACTTCAACCTCCTTTTTTTTTTTTTTAAATATAACTTTGTTTAACAACTCGTCCCCCTCTGCAAAAACACAAAGGTGACCTGACCACATAACAACAACCGCGACATAAGCAAACAAAAAAGGGGGGGGTGGGGAAGAACACCACAGTTCTTCTGTCTCTGAGGCGACTGAGCTCCGGGACGACGGAACCCTCTTTAAATAGCCCTAAATTCAGCTGGTTCAAACTAGATTTTGAACACTTTGCGCGGGCTTTCCCTGTTGCTAGCCAGATGAATTAACAAAACTGGATCTAACCTGTCAAAATTCAAGCGGGCTTTCACAGGTCACTGAGAGGTCACTCTACCTTGTCCCCTCAGACCTGTGAGCCCGCCAATTAACCCCTTAAGGGAACTAGATTCCAGGGAAAAATATACCCTATCCTCCCGCCATTTTCCCATGAGGAAAAGGGGGGCAGAGGCTGCCATACCCCTATTCCATTCATTCTGGAGTATTGCTTGCAATCATCTAGTCATGTATGGGCGATTTTTACCATAAGGGCTCATTCACGCCAGAGACTCACACTAGTGACTGCATTATACTGTGGATGCTGGTGTGCACTGTAAAGGAATCAATGCAGATGGGACATAAATAATATATTAGACTGATTAGAGAACAGTTGTTTAACCACTTGCTTACCAGGCACTTACACCCCCTTCCTGCCCAGGCCATTTTTCAGCTTTCAGCACTGTCGCACTTTGAATGACAATTTCCCGATCATGTAACACTGTACCCAAACAATTTTTCTATAATTTTCTTCACACAAATAGAGGTTTCTTTTGGTGGTATTTAATCACTGCTGGGTTTTTTATTTTTTACAAAAAATGTATTTTTTTACTTAGTTGTTAGTTGGAGTTGGTGATGGGATATACACGGAGTCACTCCTCTGCAGAGCAATGTAAAGGGGCACTGTGATATCTAGGGGACTGCACTGTAATGATTAGAGTGCCCCTTTACAATGCAGTCCCCCCTTTATATCACAGTGCCGCTTTACATTACAGTGCACCGAGCAATCACAGCCCCCCCATCATTGTGCCACTTGCAGTCATGCCCTCTCCCCTTTTCTTTGTAATCACAGTGCCACTTTTACTCTCTGCCTCCTCTGCACAGTCCTACCTTTGTCAGTGCAGAGGCAGGATTCAGCCTGTGTCTCCTCTCCAGGGTCTCCCACCCCACAGACGATGTCACCCTATCAGGAGGGCAGGGAGAAACTGCAGATCATATTAACAAGCAGGTGATTATCTGCTTGTTAATATGAAAAGACTACCGCTCTCCGTGCGGATCTCCAGCTCCCCCCCCCCCCCGCTCTGCTGATAGGATGACATAATTAGCGGGGCGAGCTGCAGATCTAGATCATATTAACAAGCAGGTGATCAGTGGCGTCACTAGGGTTGGTGTCACCCGGTGCGGTAAAACATGGTGTCACCCCCCCTCTGTCTAGGCTGCCAAGCACCAAGCAGGCAGGGCACGGGGCGCACCCCAAACCAGCCCCTGTAAATGATAGTATAGGGCAGTATAGTGGCAGGTTAGGGTAGTATAGAGTGGTATAGTGGCAGGTTGGTGCAGTGGGATGGTATAGGACAAGTTAAGGTGGTATAGGGCATGTTGGGGTGATATAGGGTAGTTTGGGGTGGTATAGGGCAAGTTAGAGTTGTATAGGGCAGGTTGGGGTGGTATGGGGCAAGTTAGGGTGGTACAGGGCAGGTTGGGGTGGTATAGTGCAAGTTAGGGTGGCATAGGGCAAGTTGGGATGGCATGGGAAAGGTTGGGGTGGTACAGGGCAAGTTAGGGTGGCATTGGGCAGGTTGGGGTGGTACAGGGCAAGTTAGGGTGGCATTGGGCAGGTTGGGGTGGTATAGGGCAAATTATGGTGGCATAGGGCAGATTGGGGTGGTACAGGGCAAGTTAGGGTGGCATTGGAAAGTTTGGGGTGGTACAGGGCAGGCTGGGGTGGTACAGGGCAGGCTGTGGTGGCACAGGGCAGGCTGGGTGGTACAGGGCAGGCTGGGTGGTACAGGGCAGGCTGGGGTGGTACAGGGCTGTTTGGGGTGGTACAGGGCTGTTTGGGGTGGTACAGGGCAGGCTGGGGTGGCACAGAGCAGGCTGGGTGGAACAGGGCAGGCTGGGCATGTCAGCTAAAAAAAAAAAAAAACGGGATGGTGTCACCCCTCTAGCAAATGTCACCCGGTGCGGACCGCACCCCCCTAGCAACGCCTCTGCAGGTGATTACCCACTTATGAATATGAAAAGATTGACTGCCGCTCTCTGTGCAAATCTCCAGCTCCTTCTGCCCCCCAACAATGTTATCCTATTAGCAGAGCAGGGGGCGAGAGGAGCAGGAGATCTCCAGGGGCCAGTAGAGGAGACACAGGCATGGCCGCATAGTGGGAGGTGAAAGGCGCCTGCGGTCTGTGCTAGCCCTGTCTGGACCGCTGTGTCATTAACAGGATAGAGTCCAGTACCGGTCCATGGCCCAGGGGTTGGGGAGCCCTGCATTAGTCATCTTTTGTTAGGACATGCGGCCCAGTGGCCCCGGCCCACCAGGCAAATTCCCAGTGTGCCCTATGGCCATTCCGGGCCTGGTTTTTAGCTCATTAGTTCCCGACTCCTCCTTTACTGTCCAATCACAAGCTGGAGGCAAGGCAGTGACCAGGCTGCATTGCTTAATTGCAATAGAAGAGATGCCAGGTCATCGAAGTGGCTGCGCTGTCTGGAATGAATGGAGAGAAATACAAATCCTTTGGGAGGTAATGCAGATTCTTTATTTGTATTTCAAGTCTTGATTTAGCGGAAATTCAGTTTTAACAAAAAATCAACACTGGCCATTTTTCTTCCAGACACTTTTCTACGCAAGGATCAAACTCTCACATCTTATTTCACGGTGTCGCAGCGTGACAACTGATTTGATCCGCTGTTTCGCATCCACCCTTTCTCTCCCAAACGTTTAATTTTTCCCTCATTCCTTCCTTTCTCCTCTCCTCCCAACGGTGCTGACATTTCCACAAGGAGCCGAAGCAAGCCTCAGAAGATTTGGCATAGCGAGGCTCATCGTATAATTATCCCAGCAGCAAGATAAAAGTCAGCTTGCCAGCATGCACACACCATCCGTCAGCCCCGGCTTTCTCTGCAGCTGCCTATGTCTGCCACCTTGGTATTTTCAGATCAAAGGATGGAAATTCATCTCTCAGGGTTCAGACAGAGTACAAAGCTCAAAGTGTCTCCTGATTTGCTTTTGACGGGTTTGCCTTTTTTTTTTTTTACGCAGTCTTTAAAATCGCCTTTACCAAACAAAACAGGAAACAGATTTATACACTGTTTTAATCATTTTCTGCTTAAAAAGATATTAACCTCTCATTCTGCCAGGGTTAAATCCCACTCACGTGGAGTCGCAGAGAAGAAGCAGCATTCAACAGCTCTTATCAAACACTTTACTAGGATAGGGTGACCCAGACATCCCCAGGTTTCCGGGGACAGTCCCCAGAGAATGAGACCGAAGTTCATTTTCATCGGACCAAACCGACCGTGTGTATAGGCTATGGGTCTGTTTTCCTTCGGTCCAAAATTTTAAAACATGCTTCAAAACCGAACCGATGGACCGCTGCCCCATCGGACCAAACCGATGGTTAGTACAGAAAGCATCGGTTCAAAACCCACGCATGCTCAGAATCAAGTCGGCGCATGCTTGGAAGCATTGAACTTCTTTCAGCACGTCGTGTGTTTTACGTCACCGCGTTCTGACCCGATCGGATTTTGAATTGATGGTGTGTACACACATCAGACCATCAGGCCACTTCAGCGGTGAACCGATGAAAACGGTCCGTCGGACCATTCTCATCGGTTTTGTCCGACCGTGTGTACTGGGCCTTAGAGACATATTTTAAGTTTAACGTTTAGAGGCAAAAAAAAAAAACTTTTGGTTCGGGTTTCTGATTGGAGCTCACTGGCAGAAAAAAAATTAAAACTCTCCTGAACTCATCTAAACTTTGTACAAAAAATGCTCTATATGAGCATTTTCTACTCCCAAGAGAACAGATGTTTTTTTAAGCCCAGTGTGCATGGAGCCAAAGATTACTTGTTCCTAATGAACTTATAGGTTCAACGTGGGTTCAAACCACACAATGGCTGCAGCCACAGCATGTGAGTAATGGGTAAACTTAGAGGATCTGTGCAGTCACTCAACTACGGTTTAATACCCAAAGCTTAGGCTGTGAAATATCCCAGAGAATATGTCTGGACTACCCATAGCAACCAATAAAATTATTTTAAAATGACACCCGTATTGCTTCAACATGTAATGAGCTCTTCTTGCTAAAAAATGTTTTGGTCAGCCACCCATGGGAGAACATTTAGCATGTTTTGCCCAATATGGGCTTAATTGTAGAGGCCCCTATGATTAAGCCCCTATTTGGCAAAACCTGTAAGAGGGGTCCTCCCATGGGCAGGAGACCAAGTTGAAGCCATTTTTTTTACTAGGAGTAGCCCACTACATGGCAGGCAGTGTGTGGATGGGCACCATTTTGTTGTAGTCCTCAATGTGTTTGATGATCCAGTATTCAACCCAATGGGCACCTGCAAACATGGGGCCAGATCCACAAAGAAGTTACGTCGGCGTATCTATTGATACGCCGCGTAAGTTCTAGGATGCTCCGGCGTATCTTTGTTGTGTACCCACAAAACAAGATACACCTGAATGGGGGCTAGATCCGACTGACGTGCGTCTTACTACACCGTCGGATCTTAGGTGCATATTTACGCTGTCCGCTAGGTGGCACTTCCGTTGATTTCCTCGTAGAGTATGCAAATTAGCTAGATACGCTGATTCTCAGACGTATTTTTTTACGTCGTTTACGTAAGGCTTTTTTCGGCTTAACGTTACCCCCTGGGTCTATGAGGCGTACGCAATGTTAAGTATGGACGTCGGGCCAGCGTAGAATTTTCCGTTGTTTACGTCGTTTGCGTAAAACGTTCGCGAATAGGGCTTTGCGTAAATTACGTTCACGTCGAAAGCATTGACTATTTGCGAGGTAATTTCGAGCATGCGCACTGGAATACCCCCACGGACGGCGCATGCGCTGTTAAAAAAAAACGTCATTTACGTGGGGTCAAGTTGAATTGACATAAAACACGCCCACATATTTGTCATTTGAATTCCGCTACCTTACGCCGACACATTTACATTACGCCACCATAACTTACGCCGCAAATTCTTTGTGGATAAGAAACCTCCGCACTAAGTTACGGCGGCATAGTGTATCTGAGATACGCTACTCCCGCTTATTTTTACGCCGAGGTACGTGGATCTGGCCCTTTGTGGCTAATGGGCTAGGATAACAGATTGGGGCATTTGTGCGGGATCAGTTTTATTAGATTTTTGGTCCAATAAAAGCATTTCTTTCATTTTCAAACCTACATTGGGAAAACATGTTAATACATGAGGCCCACAGTAGAAAAAATCTGAAGAAACAGGAAATTTAAATTCATTGTGACTTTTCTACTATATCTTAAAAATCGGACCATTAAAGATTTAAAAAATCTGATCGGTGACTATGGTCATCAGGATCACTCATATACTTGAACACTAGGCAATACCTGACCCCATCAAACGTCTATGGCTGCAAAGAATACATAGATAAGAATCAGAGCTTTTTTTCTTAGAAAATAGGTGCAGGAACTCAACTACGACCCCGTTCAGATTTCACAAAGAGTAGAAGGGTATTAAAGGGGCATTAAATACCAGGATTGCATTACATACAGAGTGCAGAGTTCAGGGGGGGTTACACACAGAGTGCAGAGCTGTCACTTGTAAACACAGAAACCAGACTTCTGTGTTTACAAGTGATTGTGGTGAGCAGGCACCAAAGGGTCTGAGCCAGAGGTGGTGGAACTGAGTTCCCCCCTGGATAAGATATATATAAAGCATAAACACACAACGCTAGGAGAAATAGGTCTCCTGTACAGCTTAGTGGCCTTTTAGAAGAGTGCCTGTATTAGTTACATAAATCAATACTCATTAAAAATTGAGTTTGTCCTACCGAAAGTGTCTGGAAAATCCTTGGTGTTTGCCCATGGTTCTGTCCTCCTTATACCTAGATGGGATAGTCAGCCATCAGTATATTGACAGGCATCTGGTCAGGGTCAGGAAGGGTTCCTCAATGTCAGGTCAGGAAGGTTTCTTGTTCCATCACTCCTCCTGTATCATTTGCCGCTGTCCGTGGTACTGAAGGTTCAGTCGCTCCTGAAAACTAATGTGATGTCTTCTGTCTCTCCCCTGTGTCCTGCCCCTCCTTCCCTCTTGCTGAAAACCCATGGGATGCAGCTGTTAATGAGCTGGCAGTGAAACCTCAATCACAAAGTATGCCCACAGGAACGCAGCTAAGTCATTGCAATAAACGGTGGGAAGTGAAGAAGGCGAGTTTACACAGTCAGAAAAGACAAGGCTTATTAACCCATCTCCAGCTCTTCCCTGTATTCTTACTCCTACTAAAGCCTTGCATGGCCAAGGTCAACCCAAAGGGCAAGGGTGGCCAATCAAAAGATTTTGGCCCATTTAAAAGAACAGCTGGGTAACGAAATGAGCTGCTGAATATACCGTATTTATCGGCGTATACCGCGCACTATTTTGCCCTGAAAATCAGGGCAAAATTGTGTGTGCGCGGTATACGCCGATACCCTCTTTCCCGCGCTGAATTTGAATACTGCGCCGGCATATACCGAGCGCAGTACACTCGTGTATCTTCGGGCAGTTTCGGTGCCTCTCGCGTTGACGTCCTGGACGTACAGGACGTCAGCACGAGAGTAGCCGAGCCTGCCCGACGATACACGAGTGTACTGCGCTCGGTATATGTCGGCGCAGTATTCAAACTCGGCCGCGGGAAACGAGTGGGGAGAACGCGAGGACGCCGCAGAAGGACGCCGGACCCGACGAAGAGGACACCTGAAGCCGCAAACGGACGCCGGACCCGACGAGGCCGCCGATGGACGCCGCGGAAGACACCAAAACTGTAAGTACAAAAAATCTTTTTTTCACAGGAATCCGGGTCAAGTTTAGGGGTGCGCGCTATACGCGGGAGCGCGCTATACCCCGGTAAATACGGTACTATATACAACCAATTAACACTTATTTACTCTACTTAAAGAACAAGGGAATAACTTTCTGTCTAACACCTTCATAAAGAATGTCTCTGTGCATACCCCCTACAGTACATCATATTAGACCAGTGGTCTCCAAACTGCGGCCCTTTGCTTGCCTTTATCCGGCCATTGGGGCACTATCAATACCACTGATACGAGACACTATTCTGCCCTCTGACACCGACAATGGAGCACCATTTCTCTCACTGACACCACTAATAGAGCACTATTCCTCCCTATGATACCAGCAATGAGGCACTATTCCTCCCTATGATACCAGCAATGGGGCACTATTCCTCCCCCTAATACCAGATGCTTACTAACAATGATGCCAGGAAAATTTCCACTCCCGCTGGCCAAAGTCTGGCCCTCCAAGAGTCTGAAGGACAATAAACCGACCCTTTGTTTAGAATGTTTGGAGACCCCTGCATTAGACAAAGGCAAAGCTCAATTAGGAACAAAAAAAGGAGATGAGTTTCTTTACTGACCTACTTCACTTATACTATGCAGAGGTGAAGGAGCGGGATACTCACATTAGTTACAATTCTAATTTGCTTACATGTACCCAACAGACAGGGCTTTCTCTGAAACTGTACTGCGTTTATAGTAGAGCTGCACGATTCTGGCTAAAATGAGAATCACAATTTTTTTGCTTAGAAGATAGATCACGATTCTCTCGCGATTCTCAAAACGTAACATCATCTTTCACATTAAAACAAAAAAAACTGTTCCGTTATTTTTTTTTATTCATTGAAGTGTATTTTTTCCCCAAAAAAATTGCATTTGAAAGACCGCTGGGCAAATACAGTGTGACAAAATATTGCAGCAATTACTATTTTATTCCCTAGGGTCTCTGCTAAAAAATATATATAATGTTTGGGGGATCCAAGTAATTTTCTAGCAAAAATTTTGATTTTAACTTAAAGCGGTGGTTCCCCTAAAAATAAAATTTTAACATTGCTTTTCCCAAATAAATTACGTTTAGAATCGGCCGGTTTTATTAAAAAAAAAAGGTCCGTAATACCGTTTGTTATATTCGTTCCCACCGCCACTTCCGGGTACGATGCTGGCGGTGGGCGTTCCTAATTGATGGACAGGCATCCGACCGACGCATACATCGCGTCACGAGATGCCGAAAGAAGCCGAACGTCGGTGCGGCTCTATACGGCGCATGCGCACCAACGTTCGGCTTCTTTCGGCATCTCGTGACGCGATGTATGCGTCGGTCGGATGCCTGTCCATCAATTAGGAACGCCCACCGCCAGCATCGTACCCGGAAGTGGCGGTGGGAACGAATATAACAAACGGTATGTACGGACCTTTTTTTTTTAATAAAACCGGCCGATTCTAATCGTAATTTATTTGGGAAAAGCAATGTTAAAATTTTATTTTTAGGGGAACCACCGCTTTAAGAAACAAGTGTCAGAAAAAGATTTGGACTTTAAGTGGTTAAACTTCCTGCATTTACACACAGACTTTGCTCTAAGAAGGAAGTTAGTTACAATGTTTCATGTTGTTATAAAACTTGGCAGACTGCCTGATTTTTCTTTACACACACAGAAGTTTATCCCTTTGATCTAAGAAGGAAGTGTTAGTTACAATGTTTCCTGTTAAGAACTTGGCAGACTGCCCAGATATTTTTCTTTTGACAGCTGAGTAAGCAGATAAAGTCTCTCCACTTGTTATATGAAAGAATCGTCAAACTCCGCATTGGAGATCATCAGGGGGGTTGAATCGAGATCACGATTTTTCTGGGTTGTATCAAATACCTTCCACTTCTTAAAGTGGTTGTAAACCCCACTTTTTGACTTTTACGTACAGGTAAGTCTATAATAAGACTTACCTGTAGGTATAAAGAATATCTCCTAAACCTGTACGGTTTAGGAGATATTCCCCTCGCAATGCGCCGCTGATTGCGCTTTGCTAGAGCATTTTTTCTTAACGATCGTGTGTGGGCAACGTCGTTTTAATGATGAAGTTGGAAAAAACTTAAAGCGGATGTCCGGCCAAAAAAAAATATTAAAAGCCAGCAGCTACAAATACTGCAGCTGCTGACTTTTAATATTAGGACACTTACCTGTCCTGGAGTCCAGCGCCGTCCGCAGCAGAGGACGAGCGATCGCTCGTCACTCTGCTGCCCCCCCCGCCATCCACTGTGAGGGAACCAGGAAGTGAAGCGCTCCGGCTTCACTGCCTGGTTCCCTACAGCGCATGCGCGAGTCGCGCTGCGCCTGCCGATTGGCTCCCGCTGTGTGCTGGGAGCCGAGTGTTCCCAGCACACAACGGGGGGGCGACGGGATGTGATGCAATGCCCGTCTTTTGCCCGTGAATGCTGGGCCGGAAGTGGGTGCAAATACCTGTCTTTAGACAGGTATCTGCACCCCCCTCCCCGGAGGGGGGGAGGGTTCCAATCAGCGCAAGTTCCACTTTAGGGTGGAGCTCCGCTTTAAGTTTTTTCTAGAGGCTGAAAAACGTCATTTTTTACATGCCGAAAATCGATCGTGTGTACGCAGCATAAGGGAGGGATTTAACTCCTGTCATTTAGTTTTTTGCCATCTGTGCCCATTGGGTAGATTTACCTTCACTTCCTGTTCCATAAACTAAAACAGGAAGTGAGATGATAAACCCTCCAAATTAAATGGAATCCCTTGGGGCCACCCAGGTCACCAGAACTAGTGTTCCCATTGGAAGATTTCGACTCTATTTCTTTTCTGGGGGACAAACCAACATTTTCAGTGATAATTGTTAACAGGACAAATAGAGAAGGAGAATCTCCCAAAAGGGGGCACAGACAGCAATACAAGCCTAATAGCTGTTATAATGCATTGCCACTATACTTTAACAGTCCTGCTGTGAAAGATTAACATAGAGGTGGATGTTCCTGTGTGATGATATCATGTGAATATGGGTCAAAATCTCTGAAGCCTCGTACACACGACCGAGGAACTCGATGGGCGAAACACATAGTTTTCCTCGTCCAGTTCCTTGTTAGGCTGTCGAGGAACTTGACAAGGCAAGTTTCTTCATTCCCGTCGAGGAAAAAGAAGACATGCTTTCTTTTTGGCTCGACGGGATCCTCGACAGTTTCCTCGTCGAAAAATGTACACACAACCGGTTTCCTCGCAAAAAAAAAATCCCAGCAAGTTTCTTGCTGGTTTTTGCCGAGAAACTCGGTCGTGTGTACGAGGCCTAAGGAATGTTTGCAACACCTTGTTGAATCTCTGCCAAGAAGAATTAAGACAGTTCTGAAGACAAGAGAGTATCCAACCTGGTAGTAGCAAGGTGTACCTAAGTGTCCGGCGAGTGTATATGGACAAATGAAAACATGAAAACTGATACCTATGGTTGCATAACAATGGAACACTGATGACTGGGATCCATAATAAAAGAATATTGAGCCCCTTTCTAACCTGTGCTACAACTGGATTTCCAGGCAGCACAGACAATCTCCTCTACAGCTGTTAATGCAGGGGTCCACCCCATTTTTTTTTTTAAAAGCCAGCAGCTACAAATTCTGCAGCTGCTGACTTTTAAAAAATGGACACTTACCTGTCCAGCACGCCCGCGATGTCGGCAGCCGAGGCCGAGCAATCGTTCGTCTCTCGGCTGCCCCCCGCCGCCATCCTCAGTGAGGGAATCGGGAAATTAAGCATTGTGGCTTCACTGCCCGGTTCCCTACTGCGCATGCGCGAGTAGCGCGGAGCGCCCTCACTGGTCCCTGCTCTCTCTTGGGACCAGTGTGTTTCCCAGGAGACAGCGGGGGGGACGGGAAGTGGCATGACTCCCACGGGAGTCTATGCCCGAAAGTGGGTGCAAATACCTGTCTTAGACAGGCATCTGCACCCCCCTCCCCCCTGAAAGGTGCCAAATGTGACACCGGAGGGGGGGAGGGTTCCGAACAGCGAAAGTTCAACTCCGCTTTAACCTAAAACAGATCTCCGCCATATCCGGCTGAGCACATTCTTAGTTACACCTGTGCTTTCCAACTCCACAGTGCTGTTCAATGGATGTTAATGGAATCTGCTTACAATGACAGCCTCCATTGTTCTCAGAAGACCTCGGTAAACCCTCCCCAGAGAAATGAGATGCCAGGACATAAGTCTTCTTTCAGAGAGGTAGAATATAATATGGAAAGTGAAAAAAACAAAGTGTTACCTAAAAATAACAAGCTCTCCTGCCTGACCTCGATTCTGCTTCTAAGTCAGCTCCTCTGGAGAGATTACACCAGCGTAAAACGAAACCTGGACAACGTCCCAGATCTGAGATACGGCAGACACAATCAGGTTGGGTATCTATGTCGCTCTCCCAGCTGAATCACTGACTGTTAGACTCACATGCCACCCAGATACACTTTAACTCATAACTCACATGCAAATTATAAATCCTAATATACCTCACTATCATAAATTAAAACTCCTAGTTTGACTTTAGGGCATTTTCATGTGTGCCAGAGTCTAAGAAAAAAATGAAGTTGTTGGCACTGCAGTCTCTTTAACCACTTCCTCCAAAAGATCTGCCCATTTATACTCCGGTTGAAGTGGTTATACTGGGACCATGGCTGCAGTCATGACCCAGGAATAGTTATTTTTCTGCCGCCAATGCTCTACAATGTAAAAGCAATTCTAGTGGCTAAAAATCCGCTAGATTGCTTTTACATGTGTCGGGAGGGGGTCCTCCCTCTCGTCGCCTTCCGGTGCCTTCCCAGGCTCACCTGTCCCACCGAGGAGCAGGGAATGAAGCCAGCCATTCCACCAGCTTACCATAGAGAAGACTGTCGCCTTGTGGTGCCTTCCCAGGCCCACCTGTCCCACGAGGAGCAGGGAATGAAGCCAGACGTTCCACCAGCTTACCATAGAGATGACTTTTGCCTTCTGGTGCCTTCCCAGGCCCACCTGTCCCACCGAGGAGCAGGGAATGAAGCCAGCCGTTCCACCGGCTTACCATAAGATAACTGAGGTCCGGAAACATCCCAGATCATCCCTGAGTATTTTGACACTTCCAGTTTCGGTCGAATGTAAACAGGCTGTTACCGGCCTGTGAAAGCATCTGATCAAACCGATTTTGGTTTGATAGGATGCTTTTAAGGGCAGAGAAGATATCTGGGGTCTAATCGACCCCAGATGCCATAGTAAAGAGTGCCTGTCACTGCCCATGTTATTACAAGGGATGTTGTTCATCCCCTGTGATAGCAATAAAGTTGATAAAATAAATAAATAAAGAGACATAGAAAAAAAAAATAATAAACGAAAAAAATGTATTAAAGGGGTTATAAAGGTTTGTTTTTTATTTTCTAAATAGGTTTCTTTAAGCTAGTGCATTGTTGGTTCACTTACCTTTTCCTTCGATTTTCCTTCTAAATGTTTTTTTTCTTTGTCTGAATTTCTCACTTCCTGTTTCTCCTCAGTAAGCTTGCCCCCAGCATCCAAGCCGTTCTGGCTGGAGGTTAGTCAGCGTGCTCGCCAATCCCTTGGGACTAAATCCCTGTGGGGAGATGCTGTGTTGCGGGTTGTGGGGATGAGGCCCTTGTCCCCATCAACATGGGGACATCCTCCCTATGTTGAGGGCATGTGGCCTGGTACGGTTCAGGAGGGGTGGTCCGCTCTCTCGTTCCCCCCTCTTTTCCTGCGGCCTGCCAGGTTGCGTGCTCGGATAAGGGTCTGTTATGGATTTTTGGAGTGAACCCCACGCCAGTTTTTTTTATTTTGATGCAGGGTTTCCCTTAATATCCATACCAGACCTGAAGGGCCTATATATGGAATTTGGGGGGGACTCCCACGCATTTTTTTTAATTTTGTTTCGGGGGTTCCCCTTAATATTAAGACCAGACCAAAAGGGCCTGGTAATGGACTAAGGGGGAACCCATGCCATTTTTTTTCAATCACTTTTATCTGTATTGCCGGGACCCGACAATTCATTATAGCCGTAAAAAGTTTTAAATTACTTTTTTTCCTTTAAAAATTTAATTTTGTACAGAGTGTTATAAACACAGGAAACATGCGCAACTTTACAGGCATACTATAGACACCCCCTCAGGTACGAAATTTAAAGGAATATTTCACTTTTATTGTTTCACTTTAAGCATTATTAAAATCACTGCTCCCGAAAAAACAGACGTTTTTTAAACTTTTTTTGCATAGATGCATGTCCCCTGGGGCAGAATCCAGGTCCCCAAACACTTTTTATGACAATAACTTGCATATTAACTTTTAAAATTTGCACTTTTGATTTTTCATGTTCGTGTCCCATAAACTTTAACGGTGTTCGCGTGTTCTATCACATTTTTTGCCTGTTCGCATGTTCTGATGCGAACCGAACCGGGGGGGGGGGGGGGTTGGGGTGTTCGGCTCATCCCTACAGATGACCTACATTATAAAAATGTACCAAGAAAATTCTACAAAAAAAGGCTTTCAAGTGTATCAGACATGGTCCAGCAGCTCACTGGACCATGTCTGATACACGTGAAAGCCTTTTTTTGTAGAATTTTCTTGGTACATTTTTATAATGTAGGTCATCTGGTCTTTCCTTCACCCTCCAAATTGCTAAGGCTTTGGGTCCTAGAATCGCTGAGAGAAAATAATTATTTGATCCCCTGCAGATTTTGTGAGAGAGATTTTTTTCACAGTGGGCTGACCAAGAATAAAAATAAAAGTCCTGGATCTGTGGTTCTTACCTTTATGTACATCAGCTATGAATTTGGGGTTTGCCTGAAGTGTACTTTTAGCTGTTTCAACTGTATAACACTATTAATTCAAAAAGGAAGATCATTACAATTGCTAAATGGTTTCCATTGTACAGCACTGTGGCCCAGATTCAAGAAGCTATTGCGCCGCGCAACCATAGGTTGCGCGGCGCAATAGCTGTTTTGCTCCCGCGTAGCGAATGCCCCTGATTCAGGAACATCGCTACGCGGACTGCAGCCTAGGATATGACAGACATAAGCCTCCTTATGCCTTCATATCTCAGGCTGCATTCTTGCGTTGGCCGCTAGGGGGCGCGGCCATTGTGATCGGCGTATAGTATGCAAATTGCATACTACCACCGATTCACAAAAGTTGCGCGGGCCCTGCGCACGCAAGGTACGGAGTTTCCGTACGGCGACTTTAGCGCAAGGTTGCTCCTGCTAATAGCAGGGGCAGCCAATGCTAAAGTATAGCCGCCCTTCCCGCTCGTGAAATTTAAATTTCACGTCGTTTACGTAAGTGATTCGTGAATGGCGCTGGACGCCATTCACGTTCACTTAGAAGCAAATGACGTCCTTGCGACGTCATTTGCCGCAATGCACGTCGGGAAAGTTTCCCGACGGAGCATGCGCTGTTCGCTCGGCGCGGGAGCGCGCCTAATTTAAATGATTCCCGCCCCCGGCGGGATCATTTACATTAGGCGCCCTTACGCCGGGCTACTTAGCATAGCGCCCGCGCAATTTACGGAGCTACTGCTCCGTGAATCGCGGGCAAATCGAAATATTTGCGTGGGCGCAGAGCAAAAATCATTGCCCTTTGCCCACGCAAATATTGCACGGATCTACCTGAATCTGGGCCTTAGTATCTACTCTGCGTTATGCATATTTTTATGTTCATTTATGGAATTAAAAATAAAGCTCAGAGGATTTTCCTTAAACTGGATTTGCTAGAGTACATTTGCAGATGTTTAGATGCTAATTCCGTCCATTTGCATTAACCTACAGGAGGCATGTCCGGAAATTGGTTGGATTGGGTGCCTGGTGGTATACTCCAATTCCCAGCACACTCTAACAGCCAGGGCCGATCCTAGGGTCACAGACGCCTGGGTGCAGAAATATTTCTGGCGCCCCCACATGGGCGTGGTCATCTTACTAACTCCTCCCTTTTACACATGTTTCTATGGCTACGACTCAAACACAGAGATGCTCCCCTAAGAAGTCTTCATTAGTGTCCCCCATCAGAGCAGTTTACCCCCCCATCAGAGCCCCCCCACAGCATGTGTGTCCCCCATCAGAGTCCCCCCCCCAGCAGGTGTCCCCGATCAGAGCCTCCCTGCAGGTGTCCCCCATCAGTGCCCCCCCAGCAGTTGCCCCCCATCAGAGCCCCCCCACAGCAGGTGTCCCCCATCAGAGCCCCCCACATCAGGTGTCCCCATAGATCAGTACTTGTCCAATAGATCTCTGTAGCTCGGGCTCGCTGGGAGCAGAAGCACATTACAGGGGGCGGGGCATACGTGGCATCTTTGGTTACTTGGAGGGTGGCATTCGGAGAGAATTTCTGGGAGTGCACGGGATGCTTGGCAGCAGCTCCGGCCAACCCAGAAGCCTCTCATCACACCGCCTATGGGAGAAGAGCCAACACACGCAGAGGGGGCGGGGCAGACAGGAGACTGCTCCATGCACACTGGACAGAATTAATTAGTGGAGCCTAGTACCGGAATGTGTTCTGGTAATAGGCTCCGCTGTGGTACCCAGCCTGGATACCGGGGACAGTGGGAGGTATGCACTCTTGTCAGTTACCAACGGAGAGAGCAAGCGGGATGGGGAACTGCAGCACCCGCTACATGCGCTCTGCTTCTGGACACAGACAAGGAGGAGGGAGGGGAGCACTTTGGAGCTTTGGCGCCCCCACCTCTGTGGCGCCTGGGTGCGGAGCACCCTGTGCACCCTGCCTAGGATCGGCCCTGCTAACAGCCTATTACTACTGCTGCTGAAAGTATGCAGCCAATATTGTGTCTGCTAGGTCTGAAGTGGTGAGAGGAGTATCACTTGCTGGTGATGATCCCTAGGAGCACCATCAAATCTATCATAACCAAATGGAAAGAACATGGCACAACAGCAAACCTGTCAAGAGACGGCTGCACACCAAAACTCACGGACCGGGCAAGGAGGGCATTAATCAGAGAGGCAGCACAGAGACCTAAGGTAACCCTGGAGGAGCTGCACAGTTCCACAGCAGAGACTGGATTATCTGTACATAGGATGACAATAAGCCGTATGCTCCATAGAGTTGGGCTTTATGGAAGAGTGGCCAGAAGAAAGCCATAGCTTTTAGCAAAATGGCACGTTTTGAGTTTGCGAAAAGGCATGTGGAAGACACCCAAAATGTATGAAGGAAAGTGCTCTGGTCTGATGAAACTAAAATTGAACTTTTTGGCCATCAAAGAAAACGCTATGTCTGGCGCAAACCCAACACATCACATCACCCAAAGAACACCATCCCCACTGTGAAACATGGTGGTGGCAGCATCATGCTGTGGGGATGTTTTTCATCAGTCAGGACTGGGAAACTGGCCAGAGTTGAGGGAAAGATGGATGGTGCTAAATACAGGGATATTCTTGAGCAAAACCTGTACCACTCTGTGTATGATTTGAAGTTGGATCATTATGATTGCTAAATGGTTTCCATTGTACAGCACTTAGTATCTACTCTGCGTTATGCATATTTTTATGTTCATTTATGGAGTTAAAACTAAAGCTCAGGGGATTTTACTTAAACTGGATTTCCTAGAGTACATTTGCAGATTTTTAGATGCTAATTCCGTCCATTTGCATTAAACTACAGGAGGCATGTCCGGGAATTGGTTGGATTGGGTGCCTGGTGGTATACTCCAATTCCCAGCACACTCTGAGGCCCCGTACACACGAGGAGACATGTCCGATGAAAACGGTCCGCGTTTTCATCGGACATGTCTCCTGGGAGCTTTTGGTCTGATGTGTGTACACACCATCAGACCAAAATCCCTGCGGTCAGAGAATGTGGTGACGTAGAAGACACCGACGTTCTCAAACACGGAAGTGCAATGCTTCCACGCATGCGTCGAATCAATTCGACGCATGCGCGGGATTTCGGGACGCTGGTTACACGTCATAACCAGCGGACATGTCCGATTAGGTGTACTAACCATCGGACATGCATCTTCGCTGCAATGGGCTCTAGCCCCAGATCTTTTGTAGACCTAGCAACACCCCTGGTGTCCGGGAATTGAAGTGGTTAATCCACAAGTCACATTTCTACGTTTTCAGTCTTGGGTCTTAAAAATGACATAAAAATTTATAATATATGTGATATGGGAAACTGTGATTTTATAGTTTAGCATGCAGTACATCTATTAACTTTTTATATCTACCGTATATATTGAGATATTTCTCAATATAATTCATCCCACTGAAGAAAAGAAGAGGAAAGAAGCAATAAATTATAACGGAGCTACAGAACAAAGATGATGTAAAAAGAGCAGTAACCCATAGCAACCAAAACTCATGAGTTAGCAGATTCCAGTAAAAATACATTGAATTGGTTGCTATGCCTCCCTCTGCACAGCCCCGTTGCCATTTGCATTGTTAATAGAATAGCCTAAAGGTACATTAAAAGCAAATTTGATTTGCAAGAGTTACGGGAAGATTATGTGGCCGGCCTGTTGGTTGCTATGGTGAAGAAGTTCCAGAAATGGAAAGGCTTCCGTGCAAAGTCATTTCCAAGAGGTGTGAAGTCACAGATTATTAACAAATAAATAAGAGGAGACATGTTGATACGACTTCACATTCCCACCACCTAATGCTTAGCAGATCTGTATCACCAGCAGCCTACACACCTTGGCACAGTGCCAGGCTGTACAATCTATGATGACGTAGAGATAGAACCCTACAGAAATATTTATTGTACGCCAGTTCACAGAGGATCAAATGTATTCATAGAAACTGAATACAATTCTATGAAATGCTGATGGCTGAGATTTATTTAGCTCTAAGTATATTGTAGAGCTGACCCCCCTACAGAGCTAATGACGGGCAACTGGAGAAATGAAAACAAGAATAGAATTGTTCCCAAAAGTAACCAATCAAATATTACCTGTCACTTCACAAGATTTAACAAAAAATGAATTGGGTACGCAGTGGCGGTTCGTCCATAGAGGGCGCCGGAGCGCCGCCCCCTCTGGCTCTTGCACCGCCACTGAAATTAATAGATTCATGCATTGCATGAATCTATGTATTTTCGCCGCTGCCGCCCACTATTCAGATGGCCGGATGGTGAGCGCCGGCCGCCTGAATAACGGTAGCTGGTTGGCTGTGTGGAAGTGCCAGCGGCTCTGATAGGCTTTCCGAGTACAGCCCTCAGGCTGTAGTCGGCTTCCGAAAGCTTATCTAAGGGACGTACCGGCGGTGCGTTCCTTGGATAAGACTGACAGACGTCTCAGCCAATCAGGTTCACCGGTTCTGGTTTACCGGTAACCTGATTGGCTGAAGCGTCATCGAGGGCGGGAGAAGACATCGAGGGACGTGGAAGGAGGATGGCTGACCCCCAGAAAGGTAAGTGCCGGGCGGGGGGAGAGACATTTTACAGGGCACAGCGGTGACAATGGACACAGTGACGACAGTGGGCACAGTGGTGGCAATGGGCACAGTGGCGACAATTAAAGGGCACAGTGGCATCAATGGGCACAGTGGCGACAATTAAAGGGCACAGTGGCATCAATTGGCACAGTGGTGACAATTAAAGGACACAGTGGCATCAATTGGCACAGTGGCGACAATTAAAGGGCACAGTGGCGACAATTGATGGGCACAGTGGCTGCGTTTGATGGCATGGCACAGTGGTGACAATTGATGGCACAGTGGCTGTGTTTGATGGCATGGCACAGTGTCTGTGTTTGATGGCATGGCACAGTGGTGACAATTGATGGCACAGTGGCTGTGTTTGATGGCATGGCACAGTGACTGCGTTTGATGGCATGGCACAGTGGTGACACTTGATGGCACAGTGGCTGCGTTTGATGGCATGGCACAGTGGCTGCATTTGATGGCATGGCACAGTGGTGACAATTGATGGCACAGTGGCTGCGTTTGATGGCTTAGCACAGTGGCTGCGTTTGATGGTATGGCACAGTGGTGACAATTGATGGCACAGTGGCTGCGTTTGATGGCATGGCACAGTGGCTGCGTTTGATGGCATGGCACAGTGGTGACAATTGATGGCACAGTGGCTGCGTTTGATGGCATGGCACAGTGGTGACAATTGATGGCACAGTGGCTGCGTTTGATGGCATGGCACAGTGACTGCGTTTGATGGCATGGCACAGTGGTGACAATTGATGGCACAGTGGCTGCATTTGATGGGCACAGTGGCTGCATTTGATGGGCACAGTGAGGCGGCTGCAATTGTTTTTTCTTTTTTTTTTTTCGTTTGCGCCCCCCCAAGAATTTTGAGCACCAGCCGCCACTGGTACCATGTATGGGCAGAAACTGTAATAGAAATGGGACGGAATGGAGCAGTTTCTATAAGACCCTTACCTTGTTGTGTCACTGCCGCATCACCAGCCATGAAATACAGTGTGTAATAATGAGTATGAGGCACTGTGTGTAATAGAGAGGTGTAAATAAAGTTCTACATATTCTGAAAAATCTCCAGGTAAAACTTTTTCGTCAGTCTTTAATAAGATGAAGAAGGGTAAAAAAAACAAGTTGGGGGACTTCTCAATTTTTACCCTCCTTTTACCTGTCAGTAGGACCGGAAGTAAGGCACGATCGTTTTAGCTGAGATACAGACCACAACAAAGGGATCTAAACCTTCCCCGTTGTGTGTTTATTGCAGTGTGTGTCCCCATTGCAGAGATTTAACATCACTTCCTCTCTTCATTTCAAAACAGGATGTGATTGGAAGTCTTACCAGTGGGGACACAGACAGCAATAAATAACAACCTGGCAGAGAGTCTAACTCTTCTGAACTGCATCCAAAATAAGGTTTGTCTGGAGTTCCACTTCAACTTTAAAGGGCTGCCAGTATTTTCCTGTATAATGCTGAGATCTGTAGTCCAATAAAAGGTGGAGAGAGTCGCAGATGTCTTGACAGACGCCGACATAAGCAGCATATGTAAGCAAAGCTGTGTTGTTTTGTAAGTGAAGTCCCGGTGGTGTAAGCTTCATTAGATAATGCAGAACAAGCCTGTGGATCGGGAACAAGCTCAGACAGAGGGTGATAATGAAGATCGCACTGACACTCGCCGCCTTAAAGGAATGCTTTACATGCGACACACAAATGATATCCCGGGGTGACCACATCTCTGATGAAGACGTATATTTAAAGAGCCACTAAAAGATAAATGACATCATTTACATGCACTGGTCCACGCAACACACTTCTAATGACATTTGTGGGATTAATCACAGAAAGACGCTAGGTGAAAACAAGAGCTGTCTGAATCATCCAGTGGCTTTAATACTTTCTGGGCCCATTTCGACCTGTGTGTAGAGATGTTTTTTACTTTTTGTGTGTGTTGTCCACGCATGTTTCCTTAGGGCCTTTTTACATTCATCAGTTTTTAATTACTTTAAGCAGAAGAAACGTAAATGAATAATGTATCCCTTTAAATCCTATGGAACTCTTCACACCAGTTGCGTTTTTAAAAGTCCTGCTTGCTGCAATTTTGGTGCATATGCACCTCCCTATTGAAACTAATGGAAAACACTGCAAAAGAGCATTAAAAATGCACCGCGGTTGAAGTGGCGGCTGGTGCTCAATATTTTGGGGGAGGGGGGCAAACTAAAATGTCACCACCCCACCCGTGGGAGACGCAAGACGCAGATTCCTCCCCCTGCGGGAAACCAGCCATCCCCGGTTTCTGGGGACAGTCCCCGGATTGAGGACACTGTCCCCAGACCAAGTCTGTCCCCGGTCTTGTCCCCGGATTGGATTTGAACAGGGGCTGGGGCAATTTCAAAGACAGTCAGTGCAGAATAAAAAAAAAAAAAATTCTGAATTACACACCCCTGTTCCACCGCTCCTACTGTCTTAGGGGGGTGTATTTTTTCCATTATTTGTGCCCCTTTCTGATGATCATGTGCTGGTTGGAGCAGAGGGAATATTTCTTCAGTTTCGGGTGCTCCGCTTACATGTTCTTCTGCCTTGGCTCCAGTCCCGGCCAGCCGCCTGCCTGCTTATCTCCTTGCCTTCCCTGGCGGAGTGATCTTCCTCCGCTCCCCCCCAGTAGTAGCCGGGGCCCGGAGAGTAAGACTTGACAGGCGGTGAGGCGGGTGGTGGCAACGATGGGCAGAGAGTTGCAGATTGCCACCATTACTAGTAAAAAAAAGAAAATGTCCCTTTTCATTTTAAAAATCTGGTCACCTTACTTTAGGAGGCAGGGGGAAGAAAGAGCTGGGGGCGCTCTGACCACTTCTCGCGGCTGGACAAACATACGCCTGCTTGGCGGGGTGAGTCCGTGCACAGTGCATGATGCAGCACACAGAGAGACATTCTCCTCCCGGGCTGAACAGGAGGTATGTCTTGAGACACAAGGGCTTCCTGATTGGCCGGGAGGAGAATCCGGAAGGCAAAAGTGAACATTAATTTGCTATTGTCACACAACTGGATGGGCTCAGGGGGCGCAGTGCTCTGTGCCCCAAGACCACCCTTTTTTTAAACCCAATTAGAGCCTCAGGCTGCACAGAGCCCCCCGCTGTGCAATAAAAGACTTTGTGGGTGCTCCTACTCTCCGCGTGTGTCTGTTCTGATCCCACACCTCACAATATCTTTATGGATCTGTTTTTGCAATCAGCATGCCCCACCTACTACAACACATTTCATTGTCTCTTTGTGTTGCTTCTACTTCCACGTCTCTGAGCTCTGCTGTACAGTAGCCTGCCAAAGACTGACACTGATTCAAAATGTAGTACTTACATGGTTATAGGTGGATTTAAAACACACATTTAATAATGTAAACAAATATAGATTTGCATTAAAGGAACACTAAAGGCAAACTTTTATTTTTATTTTAAATAACAAACATGTTTTGCTCGTTTTGCACAGAGTGTCCCCTAATCCAGTCTTCGGGAGTCCCTCGGCGGCTGTCTCGGCTCCTCCTCGCAAAAGCTTTCCACCAGCAAGCTCGTATGGTGGAAAGCTTTTGTGAGCGCGCTCCCGTGATACAGCGGCGGGCATAGCCGCTGACTGTATCACTCGGCCCTGCCCCCCGGCGCACTGCATCATCCGCTGTGATTGACGGCAGCGCCAGCCAATGGCTGCGCTGCTATCAATCTATCCAACCTAGCCAATCAACGGCCAGGCTGGTAACCGAAGAGGATCACGTGGACGCGCGCGGGACTTTCGAGGGGTCAGGATAATTAAAAGGGGGGGTTCGGGGCGGTACCATCGGATGTTTTTTCACCTTAATGCATAGGATGCATTAAGGTGAAAAAACATTTACCTTTGCACAGGTCTTTTTTTCTCAGAGAATAGGTGCAGGAACTCCCTCCTTCGGAGTCACCTCTTGTGTCCACCCCCAAGCACCATTCATTGGTTCCACCCCCTCCCCACCTCCAAGCACCATTCCTTAGTTCCACCCCCTACCCACCTCTGAGCACTATTCTTTAGTTCCACCCCCTCCCCAGCTCCAAGCACCATTCCTTAGTTTTACTCCCTACCCACCTCCGAGCACCATTCCTTGGTTCCACCTCCGAGCACCATTCCTTGGTTACACCCCCTACCCACCTCCAAACACTACTCATTAGTTTCACCCCCTACCCACCGCTAAGCACCATTTCTTGGTTCTACCCCCTACCCACCATCGAGCACCATTCCTTGTGCCACCCCCTACCCACCTCAGAGCACCATTCCCTTTCTCCACTCCCTACCCACCTCCGAGCACCATTACATACATTCAGAGCTGGAGGTGCCGGAACTGCGTTCCCCCGCGTTCCTGCTGAAAAAAAGCACTGCCTTTACAATCCCTTTAACCAGGGCCCTTTATCTACCTAAAATTCAGATTCAAGCAAGTTTATCTGCTTTCTTGGTACTGTTAAAAAAAAACAAGCCTAAATGTGTTGAATGGTGCCCCACGCTTACTATAACCCCCCCCCCCCCCACAGCAAACAGATGGCACATGTTTTCACCACGTTCCAAGGACGGCAGGGGTTAAATGCACCCAAGGAGCAAACTGATCAATCCGCCTACGCCTTGGGAGAAGTGGGGAAGGCGTCCTGCCTGGATAACGTACACTTATTTTACCAGACGGCGTGATGTGCTGCTCTGCTCACGGGTCAGTCCCTCTGCCGTCTGGCACAGAAGACGTTAATTAAAACACCAGATAATTGGTGGCTTCCTAGTATGTGACAAGCACAGAAGCTTCTGTTTTCTTCATCTTACTACCGACATCCATCTGTAAATTCATTAAAAAAAAATGTCTGCTTTCCGAGCAGCGGAAAAACACAGATTTCAGACAAGACTTGGCAAAGGTGGACCTAATCAGTGTGTCTGCAGGCTGTTCCTAGGTAGGTATGAGTGCAGAATTGGCACAGGGCTGCATTTACTAGGGGGAAACAAGATGGTACACTACAAGATCGTCACTTACCCAAATGTTTTATACATAGCTAGGCCCAGGATGGATTTTAAAGGAAAACTACTTGTGCGGATAGACATGTGGCACTGGCCAAGGCTGCTTTTAAAGGTACAGGTTCCAGGGCTGTTGTCCTAATCCTAAGGTCACTACCTATTGAATCACTGACCTTCAATAAGCATGCAGGGCAAGAGTTCATAGGTTGTAGGTTCAATGTTTCTTTCAGAGTTATCACCAGTAGTCAAGGCAGGATCAGGATGACAACAGAGCATGATTATTTATAGAGGACTTATACTTTGACCATATAGACCAGGGGTGTCAAACTCAATTTCATTGTGGGCAAAATCAGAGTTTTGGTTGCCCTAAAAGGGCTGGTTGCATCTCCAAGACATTGGGCTAGATTCAGCATTGAATTACGCCAGCGTATCTATAGATACGCCGCGTAAATTCAAAGCTGCGCCGGCGTATCTTCTTTCTGTATTCAGAAAGCAAGATACGCCGATATTAGCCTAAGATCCGACTGGCGTAAGTCTCTTACACCGTCATATCTTAGGGTGCATATTTACGCTGGCCGCTAGGTGGCGCTTTTGTCGTTTTCGGCGTAGAATATGCAAATTACCTAGATACGCCGATTCACACATTTACGTACGCCCGGCGCTATTTTTTTACGTCGTTTACGTTAGGCTTTTTCGGCGTAAGGTTACTCCTGCTATTAGGAGGCGCACGCAATGTTAAGTATGGCCGTCGTTCCCGCGTCGAAATTTGAATCTTTTACGTCGTTTGCGTAAGTCGTTCGCGAATAGGGCTGGACTTAATTTACGTTTACGTCGAAACCAATGACGTCCTTGCGGCGTACTTTGGAGCAATGCACACTGGGAAATTCCACGGATGGCGCATGCACCGTTCGGGGAAAAACGTCAATCACGTCGGGTCACTAGGAATTAACATAAAACACGCCCCCTCATCCTCATTTGAATTACGCGCGCTTACGCCGGCCCCATTTAAGCTACGCCGCCGTAACTTAGGAGGCAAGTGCTTTGTAAATAAAGCACTTGCCTCTCTAACTTACGGCGGCGTAGCGTAAATACGATACGCTGCGCCGCTGTAACAATGCGTGCCCCTACCTGAATCTAGCCCTATGTATGCAGAGTTTGGGGGTATGCAGAGTGCAGGAGTGTGTGCTGTGAACAGAGTGCAGGGTTCAGGAGTATGCAAAGTGCAGGGTTCAGGAGTACCCTACATACAGAGTGCAGAGTTCAGGAGTATGTGAAGTACAGAGTGCAGAGTTCAGAAGTACACTACTTACAGAGTGCAGCGTTCAAGAGTATGCAACATGCAGGGTTCAGGAGTATGCAACATGCAGAGTGCTGGGTTCAGGATTATGTGAAGTACAGAGTTCAGAAGTACACTACAAACAGAGTGCAGGGTTCAGGAGTATGCGATGTACAGAGTGCAGGGTTCAGGAGTATGCGATGTACAGAGTGCAGGGTTCAGGAGTATGCAACGTGCAGAGTTCAGGAGTATGCGCCTTACAGAGTGCAGAGTTCAGGAGTATGTGAAGAACAGACTGCAGAGTTTGGAAATGCACTACGTTCAGAGGGCAGAGATCAGGAGTACCCTACATACAGAGTGCAGAGTTCAGGAGTATGTGAAGTACAGAGTGCAGAGTTCAGGAGTATGTGAAGTGCAGAGTTCAGGAGTATGTGAAGTACAGAGTGCAGAGTTCAGGAGTATGTGAAGTGCAGAGTTCAGGAGTATGTGAAGTACAGAGTGCAGAGTTCAGGAGTACACTACTTACAGAGTGCAGAGTTTACAACCACTTTAAAGCGGTACTTCACCCAAAAGAGGAAGTTCCACTCCCCCCCCCCCCTTTACATTTGGCACATTGTTTCGATTTTGACAGGCACCTGCTCCCCCACTTCCAATCGGATCACCACAGTGATCTAAGCGGACATTCGCCCCCCCCCCCTTCTTCCCCCACAGCCTTCTGGGACACATCACAGGACCAATCACAAAGCGCAGTGTGGTTCGCGCTTCTGCAGTTGGAAGCCAGGTGTGAAGTCGCAAGGTTTCACTGCAGGTTTCCTATATCTGAGATGCCGGCGACTGCACCTGAAGCCGATTGAAGAATTGGCTTGTGTAGGACAGCGCTGGATCCAGGGGCAGGTAAGTGTCCTTATATTAAAAGTCTACAGCTACAGTATTTGTTCATTTGTCAGACTGGAGATTAGTGAACAGACGTTCCTCAATCTCCTCCATCTCCCACTTTCTAGCCAGTTTAGCATGGTTCTGGTATCCTCTGAGAAATAGGAAAGCCCAGCAACTACTGTGGGCATTGGCTGGTGGTGGCGGAGAGGGGGGGGGTTCGGGAGAAGACAAGCCCTTTTCACTACCATAAAAGCAACCATGTGGCTGCAGTGCTTTTACCATCCCCTAGTCTAAATGAGCATTTAAAACTGGCAAAGATTAGAGGCCTAGCTCCACTGCAAGGGAGGACTTTTACTTGTTGGGTTTAATAATTGTTCAGATAATAAGAGCATTAGGTATGATGAACAGCTAGTGATAACAGCACTCTGAAAAATATATATAATGCATCAGCAGGTAGCGAGAATAGAGAAGAATAAGAATAATTTCTCTAAAGTGCACTTGAGAGCCCCCTAGTGGTCAGTGTTTAGTACTATTGCCACTACTCAATGCTGCTAAAATGAATTTGCTGTACTGTATTTCTAAGCTGTGAACATACACAAAGGGTAGAAATGCTTTGCCTGTGTGCGTCATTCCTTCTGCAATATGCTGTGCAAAGTACCATATATCAATGAATGAACACATTTTATAACCATTAATCATTAATGCTTAGATGCCATGGCCAAATTTAGCAAAATCAGCATGATTGGTTAACATGACAATAGCTCGAACATCGCATATTTACGATTATGAAGCTGTATATTTGACATTCACAGATAACTAATAATTTCCTGTGCTTTAACCACTTGAGTCTCTAACCAATGGTGCTGTGAGGGTGACTATTGGTCCCAGAGCCATGTTAGAAAGACACCAGGAATCAGCGGCTCTTTTGGGTCTCAGCCGAAATTAGGCAGGTACCTGCTCCCACTTCTGCTTCCGTCTAGGCGACCAGAACCAGAAGCTCTTCCTCCTGAAGCCTTCTGGGACATATGACAGGTCCTAGAAGACTTTGGGACCAGTCACAGACGGCACCGCAGTGGGCACTCAGCTGTGAAGCCGCAAGCTGTCACAGTGGGGTGCCCATAGTAGAGATGCCAGGGTCACCGAAGGAGGACACGGGGAGAACACGGCTGCGGTGAGTACATCCCTACAATACATGCTGCACCCTGGGCAGCCGTCCCATCTGCCCACCCCTTGTGACACGGATCATTCACAGTGTGGTGTAGATGACACATCTTCCCCCATAGCAAGTGGCTTGCTATGGGGGCAGACACAGAAGAAGAGGAGCAGACAACGGCAGCGGGGGACTCCAGAAGAGGGAGTTGGGGGCTGCTCTGTGCAATACCATTTCTAAGAGCAGGTAAGTAGAGTATCTCAAAAAGTATCTTCTATCGCTCTCTGCCTCCTCTAAATTGCTGCTGTGATTCGACTTCCTGTTAGAGGGTGGCTATGTTTGTTCTCCATGGTTCCATTGTATACAGGAATGTACTATGTAGCCATCCTTGCTATCTCCTGAGATGGACTAGTGACTATAGACCAGTGTTTCTCAACCTTTTTTCAGTCAAGGCACTCTTTAAAAATGATGGACAATCTTGAGGCACCCCATTCTAAAATGTAAAAAAAAATCTAATGATTTTACATAAAGCAACACCCACACATATAGGACATCCAACATTAGAAGTGATTTATTCTTCCAAAGCAAATACACTTTTGCACACTGGCACTGACATCAAGTTAAAAAATGTTAGTCATATTATCATTTATTTAAAAATTCATAGTTCTAATTGTGTGCACTGTACGGGGCGCCGGACTAATGGGTGTCTATTAGGTCGGTCAATTTTTGATAAGCATGTGATTTGAGCCAGAGGCTCTAATTGGCTTGTCTTAGGTTGTCCTCGGGGCGCAGAGCCCTGCGCCCCAAACCCTCCCACTTTTGATTTTAGTGAATCCTTATTTGCCATTGCGTCACTTGCGGTTTCTGGCTTCTCGTCCTGGCCGATCAGCAGGATGAAGATTTGAAACCCGGAAAGAAGATCGGGTTAACATGGAAGCAGCCGGTTATCAGGGGAGCCGTTACAGCCCACTGCTGGGGGGCTCCGTTTGTAGGCAAGTCTTACGGCGTCCTCTGGTGAGTGTGGACGTAGAGGGGTTTGTTTGCGCCCCCCAAAATTTCTTTAGCGCCTACCGCCCTTGGAACTGACTAGTATCCCAAAGTTTCTATTCTCCCTCAGTTTTTCTCTATCACTAGGCTAATGTGAAATCCCAACGCTAATGGAGAGGGGCAGGCGAGGGGGATACAAGAATGCTGTGCAGGTGACTGACATCCTCCATATCAACTGATGACACCATTGGTCATTGGAACGCTGGCAGCTAGAAGGTTGTAATGGTGCACAATGACGGCCCCGGCGGTCGTATCTTAGCTAGATTTAAGTGTATCTCAATTTGAGAATACACTTAAATATATGAGGGCGCAGATTCAGAGTTACGACGGCGTATCTACTGATACGCTGGCGTAACTCTACCTGAATCTGGCTAAAAGCTTTTAGGTGGTATAGTGATAAATAATGAATGGCTAAGACAATGGCCATGTTTTCAGGATATGCTTTCTTTGCAGCATATTGCCTGTCCCAGGACTCCAGGTGCTGCATTCCCATGTATGTCATGTCCCTGCAGGCAGCAGACAAGGAGTTAATGGATAGACTGAGGCAGCGAAGGATTCGGGGATGTTGCAGATTCCCGCAGGCCATTGGATTACTCATCCTCTAATGTCTAGATCTGTATTCACACAGCACTTTACACACACAGTGCAGCAGAACAGGCAATCCACGGGGTTCATGGACAATACCTGTCCGCACCAATCACAACTCCCGACCCTGTGTGATACCTCCTGGCTCTTTCCCTGTAATCAGCAGCTACATGCCGGCTGGCACCGGCAACGCCATTAGCAGCCCTGCTTATGTAGAGTGTTGGCAGAATCCAATATCTGCAAATTTGATTTCCTTCCTGAATCGCTTAGTTCTATTGATTTTATCAACAGTCACGGAGGAACCACAAAAACGTGGGAGTTGGCGCCATTGTTTTTGTGCGCACGATTTTTTACTTGCATAACAAGCGGTCGGGACTGTGCCCACCCGCAGGTATTTATGAATTGAACACAAAGAGGTGTAATGAGCCCATTGTTCAGCGGCTGAGAGCGAAGATTTTACTGTTATTCTAAGGGATCTGTAACCACTTCAGCCCCGGAAGATTTGGCTGCTCAATGACCGGGCAATTTTTAGCGATTTGGCACTGCGTCGCTTTAACGGACAATTGCACGGTCGTGCGACGTGGCACCCAAACAAAATTTATGTCCTTTTTTTCCCCACAAATAGAGCTTTCTTTTGGTGGTATTTGATAATCTCAGCGGTTTTTATTTTTTGCGCTATAAACAAAAATAGAGCGACACCTTTTAAGAAACAAATATTATGTTAAAGGGGTGGTTCCCGTAAAAATAAACTTTTGACATTGCATTTGCTACAATAATTACAATTACAATCGGCTGGTTTTATTTAAAAAATACCTCCGTACGTAGCGTTTGCTATATTCGTTCCCACCGCCACTTCCGGGTACGATGCTGGCGGTGGGCGTTCCTAATTGATGGACAGGCATCCGACCGACGCATCCATCGCGTCACGAGATGCCGAAAGAAGCCGAACGTCGGTGCGCATGCGCCGTATAGAGCCGCACCGACGTTCGTGGGTGTGTCTGTTTAATGTGAACCAATCAAATGCATTTTTGTGATGTTGTATTTTTAATAAAACTGAAGTGAGGGAGGTTTCTACTTCCTGTTGGAACCGAGCTAAGAGGTGAAAATGTGAATCTTTTTGTCTGTAGATTGCATTGTCTCACCCATAGTAATTTGAAATCAGCCGCAAAAATGGGTAACCCTGAGATTGTATCAGGAAATCAATTAATTAATGAGTCTTCATCACATTGACATTTATACAGCGATCAGTGCTATAAAAATGCACTGATTACTGTAAAAAATTCACTGTCAGGGAAGGAGTTAACACTAGGGGGCGATCAAGGGGTTAATCGTGTTCCCTGATGTGTGTTCTAACTGTAGGGGGATGGGACTGACCTAGAGGAAATTACAGATTGTGGTTCCTAGCTATTAAGAATTCACGATCTCTCTTTCCTCAGCTCACAAACCAGGGATGTGTGTGTGTTTACGTCCCTGTTCTGCCTCTCGTGCCTGGCATTTAAGCGATGCTCAATTGGTACTAAGGGGCCCACAGTGTGTCAAGAAAATATCCCCCACACCATCATCACCATCACACCACCACCAGTCTGAATCATTGATACAGTGCCGAGACAAGGTAATCTAGAGCCCAGGGCAAACAGGCCACTAAATTGCACCCCCCCCCCCTCCACAAAATGTATGAGCATTATGTGTTCGCAAAAATCCCTCCACAAAAAAACTCAGCACTAAGTTTGCCCTCCTCCCAGTACAAATCTGCCACCCTGCTGAAACCCCCTCTCCCAGCACAAATCTTTGCCCCCAAATCCCTCAGCTCAAATGCCCTACCCACCCCAAAAAAATCCTCTATTATTAAAATTTCCCCTACTAGTACACATTTACTCCCCCCCTTTTCAAATCCCCCCTCCCAGCATAAAATACCCCTCAACCCCCCCCCCCCCGCACAAATCTTCTTCCCCTCATCCTCCCTCCCAACACAAATCCCCATAAATCTCCACTCTTAGAACACCCCCCTCAAATTTCACCACTTTCCCCCTAAATTCCCCACTCCAACACAAATTACCCCCCCCCCCAATCTCTTGCGGTGCCCCCCACTTCAAACAATACTTCAGTGCCCAGGGCAGCCCCCCCTCCTGCCCACACCTTGTCCTGGCCCTGCGTTTATATAAGGCAGGATGGATCCAGGCTTTCATGTTACTTACACCAAACTCTGACCCGACCATCTGAATGTTGCAGCTCAAATCAGAGACTCATCAGACCAGGCAACTTTTTTCCAATCTTCTATTGTCCAGTTTTGGTGATCCTGTGCCTCAGTTGTAGCCTCAGTTTCCTGTTCTTAGCTGACAGGATTGGCACTCTGTGTGGTCTTCTGCTGCTGTAGCCCATCTGCTTCAAGGTTCAATGTGTTGTGCATTCAGAGATGGTATTCTGCATACTTTGGTTGTAATGAGTGGTTATTTGAGTTAATGTTGCCTTTCTCTGATCTCAAACCAGTCTGGCCATTCTCCTCTGACATCAACAAGGCATTTTCCTCCACACACTCGCCGCTCACGGGATATTTTCTCTTTTTCAGACCATTCTCTGTAAACCCTAGAGATGGTTGTGTGTGAAAATCCCAGTAGATCAGCAGTTTTTGAAATACTCAGACCAGCCCGTCTGGCACCAACAACCATGCCACATTCAAAGTCACTGAAATCCCCTTTCTTCCCCATTCTGATGCTGGGTTTGAACTTCAGCAAGTTGTCTTCACCACATCTTGATGACTAAATGCATTGAGTTGCTGCCATGTGATTGGCTGAATAGCAATTTGTGTTACCAAGTAATTGAACAGGTGTACCTAATAAATAGGTAGATTCAGGTAGAGTTAGGCCGACTTATCAGTAGATACGCCGGCCTAACTCAGAATCTACGCCGACTTATGTTTAAGTGTATGCTCAAACAGAGATACGCTAAAACATATCGAAGATATGACGGCTTGCGCCGTCCTATCTTAGCTTGCAATATTTCTGCTGGCCGTTAGGTGGCGCTTCCATTGCGGTCAGCGTCGAATATGCAAATCACTAGATACGCCTATTCACGAACGTACGTCCGGCCGCCGCAGTACATTTACGCCGTTTACGTAAGAGATAGGCCGCCTAAAGTTAAAGCTGGGCCCTAGGTGGCGTAGACAATGTTAAAGTATGGCCGCCGTTCCCGCGTCGAAATTCGAAATTTTTACGGCGTTTGCGTAAGTCGTCCGTGAATAGGGATTTACGTCGTTTACGTCCACGTCGAAATCAATAGGCCCGTGCGGCGTACTTAGCCGCAATGCACACTGGGAAGTGTAGGTGCCCGGCGCATGCGCAGTTGAAAAAAAACGTCAAAAACGTTTAACATAAAACACCATAAAGCTCCATTAACATAAAACACCATAAAGCTCCATTAACATAAAACATGCCCCCTTAGACAAATTTTAATTAGGCGCCCTTACGCCCGCCCGCTTTAGGCTACGCTGCCGTAACTTAGCAGGCAAGTACATTGTGAATCATGTACTTGCCTCGCTAACTTACGGCGGCGTAGCTTAGATGCCTTAAGCTACGCCGCCTTAAATTTGCGGCCAGGTATGTGAATCTACCTAAAAGTGTCTGGTATGTATATATGCCGACCAAACAATTGGCATTTCTATACATCCAGTCCTGAGATTTAAACCCAAGCTGCAGCCCTAGGAGTGAGACCTTTCTCCACAAGGTAAACAGGACTCCATCTTCAGTGTGTGTAAAGAGCCACCACTCACCAGATGTGCAGACCACAAAATACAAAGCAGGTCCAATAGGCATATGACATAAAGTATGCATCTTAGCGTATCTATTGTGTCTCAATTGTGAAAGGTCACCACCATCACCAGGCAAGCCAGATGAACACTCACCAAAATGCAGGACTTCATTGCATTCATAGATGTCAATATGCCCTTAGGACCCTAAGCGGGTAAAATACCCAGCGGAGTGACTAAAAAAAGATCATCAATAACAGATATTTCTCTAAGAAATGTTCCAATAGTGCAGCAACGTCTTTTATTAAAATCACGCTTTAATGTTTAAAAAAATAAAAGCCACCATAGAAAACCTACATGGAAAACTGTTGCTTAGAATACAGCTGACAGAGCGTGGCATCAGTACACAAAGTTCCATCCATAGGGTTGACTTCCTTTGTTTTTTGGGGTCCACACATCTGGTGAGTGGTGGTACTTTACGTACTCTAAATCGTAATTACTATTCAAGTTGAGGATCGCTGGTCTTACTGCTAGCATTTGCTTTATATTGTTTAGAGGGATTACACATATTATATAGAGCACAGGTGTCAAACACAAGGCCCGCGGGCCGAATCCGGCCCTCTGGGCCATTTGATGTGGCCCTCGCACCTCCTCTGGTCCTACTCCAGACCCTGACTTTCTGCTTTCAAGCAATGCATCCAGCTTCTTCCCAGCAGCAGCATAAGGAAAGGGGGGGGAGCACTGTGATGTAAGGGAGGGCGGGGGGGGCTCAGCTTCTGATGGTGGGGTGGCTCTTGACATCTAATGTAAGGGGAGGGGATGCGCTGGACATCTAATCTTACAGATACAACCGGCCCTTTTGAGGGCAATCATAATGCTGATGCGGCACACGATGAAATTGTGTTTTACACCCCTGATATAGAGCATATTGATCATTTCTCCATCACTTTGCTCTCGCCTTCTGCCAGCATGCTCCTTTCACGGCAGTGCACCAGATTGACTTCATGTACTGCTCGTGCTCCTTGTGCTGCTTCTCCCTCCCCCTCTCTGAGCTCCGTTGTAAAGTAGACTGCAAGGGGCTAATACAAAGTCAAATTTAGCTATTATAACTCACCTAGCCCTTGTCTAACCCCAACTGTCCCATTTTCCAAGCCTAATCCTAACACTATCTTCTGGAGGAAAAAAATGAGGACCTGTCTATGTGGGTAGGGGGATGGTATATCGAAGTGGTCAGTGAAGGAAGTGGGGTCAGTGGGTCACGGAATGCGATGTTCCATATTTACTTTTAAGGCCTCATGCATACTTACATAGCTACATAGTCAGGTTGAAAAAAGAAAAAAAGTCCATCCAGTTCAACCACAAAAAAAATATATATATTTATCATACAATCCCATATACCCAATTCTATACCCACAGTTCCAGAGGAAGGTGAAAAACCCCAGCAAAGAATGATCCAATTTGCTACAGCAGGGGAAAAAATTCCTTCCTGATCTCTCGAGAGGCAATCGGATTTTCTCCAGATCATACTGGATGTTAAAGTGGTTGTAAACCGCATAAACTTTTTTTTTTTTTTTTTCAAACCTGCAAGGCAAAAGGCGTAATCGATTATGAAATACTTACCTCGGAACGAGGTGAACACCACTTACCTGGTCCACGCCGAGCGAGATGTCATCTTGCTCCGGTGGTGTCTTCCGGGTATCGCCGCTCCAGCGCTGTGATTGGCTGGAGCGGCGATGACGTCACTCCCGCGCGTGCGCGCGGGAGATTTAAAATCGGCAGGGTCCGGCGGATGCCGGTCCTTTCGCCGTGGATTCCCCCCTGCGCATGCGCCGCCCGCATTGCGAGGGGAATATCTCCTAAACCGTACAGGTTTAGGAGATATTCTTTATACCTACAGGTAAGCCTTATTATAGGCTTACCTGTAGGTAAAAGAGAAAAAAAGTGGAGTTCCAACCACAATTAGCATTTTTTAAATGTATGGCCTTTTATCCTGCGTTTTTATAATATAAATCTGGTCACTTACTATTTTACAATCCGCCGCCGATCCGCATAGATATTTAAAATAGATAGTTTAAAAAACTATATCTACAATGTTGCCATTTTGCTTGTGGGCATTGTGAAGCCCACAAGCACTTACTTCCTGGAAGTCTTGGATGGGGAGTGATAATTGGACAGCGCACTGCATCCTGGGAAATGATGACACACATTTCCCAGGAGCATTAGAGGGAGATGATGTCAGAATCCTAGGTGGTTTCAAAGGCAGATTTCGTGGGACCGCATAGCAACAGGCATTTCCAGATGAGTAAAAAAAAAAAAAAAACTTTTTATTTTCTTTTTTAGTCGTAAGCTACAGTTTAAAGCAAAATTGTTTTTTTGATGGAACCTCCACTTTAAAATTCCGTTATAAAAATGCCAGTAGCTTTGCAGTGAGTTTTTCAACTTTTTTTTCAGCTTTTTTTTAAACGTTTCTGCAATAGCGTTTGTTAGCGTTTATAAGCGTTTTAGCATTTTTTTGGGCGTTTTAGCATTTTTTTAAGAAAAATATTAATATATTTTTTTCCAATGGATCAAAAACGTTAAAAAAATGCTGGTTAGTGACGTTTTTGAGCGTTTATCTGCGTTTTACAGCTGAAAAACATCTCTCAGAACCCACTAGTTTTTTGTTTTTTTTTTACTGCTCAAAAACGCCACTGCCCAAAACTGCTGATAACAGCTTACGTGTGCATGGACACATAGGATAACATAGAGAGTTTAACGACTGTAGGAAAAAAAAAAAACGTCTACTGCCAAAAACAGCAGCTGTAAAAACGTTAAAAAACGTCCAGTGAGGCCTAATGGTTGCATTAAAAAAAATACAGAACAGTGTTATTTGCCTTTTTATAAATGCTTGATGTTCAGATGTAAAGCTGCACTCATTTGGAATAAATATACGGGTATGGAGCCACACATGATCGCGGTCAGAGACTTATTAAGTATGGAAAAGGATAACGATATACATTTGAATAATTAACATGGAAATAATTAAAGGGCCGGAAACCTACCGGTCCTTGGCTTTTTTTTTCCTATTGAAAAAGATTTGAACAGTCTTGATGTGTAATGTCCAGTTACTGGAAATCTGGTGAACTGGGAACAGCCAATTCTGTGCCCCGTGGTTCTGCAGGCCATAGCTTCTCACGTTCACCCATCATAAGTCTGATCATGCTCAGCCCTGATCATAGGAAAGATTTCACTTACAGCCTGCCCTGTCTACACCCAAGCATACAGTAAGTATAGGGATTTGTAGGGAATGGGGAGGTTGCATAGAAAAGACTATCAGACAGGGGTTTGAGGCAGGGCCGTTTGAAGGAATTTGGGGACCCCAATCAAAATGGACATGGAGGCCCCCCCCCCTCACGCACGCACTCAAGCAAAGCCTACAGGAACCACAGCATAGCGATACAGTTTAAGTTCACCCACACTTTATATAAATAAAAAAGGCTTACAGTGCAAATACTGCTGTTGCATATAATGTGCATACAATGTTAACATTTTCAACAATTGAACCCCTGTGTCCTTCTTAATCCCCCCTCCCCCTCCCTGTGTCCTTCTTACTCCCCTCCCCCCTCCCTATGTTTTTTTTTTACCCCCACCATACCACGCGGCAGGAGATTCAGTTTCCTGTTCCAGGCCGGACTGACAGGAAGTGAGCACTCAGTGTGCACTTCCTGTCAGTCCGGCCGGGAACAGGAAACTGAATCCCCTGTACCGCGCGGTACCTGACCGGACTGACAGGAGGAAGGAAAAGGAGCTCGGCCACGCTGCAGGGAAGGGGAAGAAGTGACAGGAGAGGAGTTTTATAGCACTAATCGCTGTATAAATGTGAATGGTCCCAAAAATGTGTCAAAAGTGTCCGATATGCCAGCCGCAATGTCACGGTCACAATAAAAATCGCAGATCGCTGCCATTACTAGTAAAAAAATTTAAAAAAATAAAAATGCCATAATTCTATTCCCTATTCTGAGATGCTAGAACTTTTGCGCAAACCGATCAAATATGCTTATTATTTTTTTTTACCAAAAATATGTAGAAGAATACATATCGGTCTAAACTGAGGAAAAAAATTGTTTTTAAAAAAAAAAAGATGATATTTATTAAATCAAAAAGTAAAAGATTATTGTGTTTTTTTTTAAATTGTCGCTCTTCTTTTGTTTATAGCGCAAAAAATAAAAACCACAGAGGTGATCAAATACCATCAAAAGAAAGCTCTATTTGTGGAAAAGAAAGGGCGTCAATTTTGTTTGAGGGCCACGTCGCACGACCGCGCAATTGTCATTCAAAATGCGACAGCGCTGAAAACGAAAAATTGGTCTGGGCAGGAAGGGGGTGAAAATGCCCTGTATGGAAGTGGTTAAAGCTGACCTCCCTGCAACAGTACTGATCTGGAGCACAGCCCGTGTCCCTGACCAAGTTCTACCAGACATTTTTTATTAATGATTGGTGAACCATTTTTACCAGGGCTGTGCTCTTTTTTTTTCCTTTTATGGTCCAGTCCTCAGAATAATCATAAACATGCAGTAATAAGGGATTAGACGTTGGCACTTACCCCCAGCAGCTCATTATGACCCAGCAGCGCTCATTCTCAAGCGGTAAAACTCTTAGTTCCTCTGCAAGTGGTACCCACAGCAGCGACAGCCTCCTCCTAAAATCTCAGCTCAGCTCGGCAGCTGCTGGCGTCTGCAGGAGGAGACTGCAACCCAGATGAGATGGGAAAAAATATGCCAGCTTGTGTGAGGGAGGGGCGGGATGTCTGTGGGGACAGATTTAACCCGAGCGTTGTTCCTGCGATCTCAGATTGTTAAATCACTTTCCAGCATCTTAATGGGGGATGTCCACTCTCCCAGGAAGAAATGGAAAAATCCGACCACTCGTAGTAAGCGGTGGAAGACGTCAGGCATCGGATTGCTTGGTCCAGGGATGCGCGGTCTAGCAGATAACGAAGTAGTGAACATTTAGCCTACAAGCCCCGGAGTGCGGAGCAGAACGTCGTTGGGTTGTCATATCAGTGAATTCCCGCTGGGAGGTGCGAACATTTCTCTCTTGAAGTCGTTGCCGGTCTGCCTTTATTCATTCTTAATGTCGGAGGCTTAATTAAACCCTCCCCAAGCGAGAGGGTGAACATGATGTATTTATTGCAACCAGGTTGCAGATTAATTCAGTTATGAAGGATTCCTGGAGGGCACATTGAGGGTCGTGTGCCGTTATAATTCTTACAAAATGAAAAAGGTAATATTTTAGTGAAATTAGTTAGAGGTGGAGCCTGGTGAACCGAGCTAGCCCTTTCCGCCAAATACTGCAGCTGCTGACTTTTAATATAAGGACACGTACCTGTCCAGAGCACCCGCGATGTCGGCACCTGAAGCTGATCTGTCGCTCGGCTCTCGGGTGCTGCCGCCTCCATCTTCGGTAAGGGAATCAGGAAGTGAAGCGTTGTGGCTTCACTTCCTCGTTCCCTACTGCGGCGCATGTGCGACTCGTGCTGCGCGATCCTAATGATCCCTGCTGTCTTCTGCGACCTGTGTGTCTTTCAGAAGACAGCAAGGCGCACGGAGAAGTCGCCGGAAGTGGCGTAGATACCCACGGGTGGCTCAGGTATCTATGCCTGGGAAGTGGGAGAAAAATACCTGTATTACACAGGTATCTGCCCCCCCCTCCCCCCCTGAAAGGGGCCAAGTGTGACACCGGAGGGGGGGGGAGGGTTCCGAAAAGCGAAAGTTCCATTTTTTTTTTCGATACGTACTCTACATATTTTTGGAAAAAAATATCGCAATAAGCATTTATTGATCAGTTTGCGCTATAGTTATAGCGTCTACAAAATAGGGGATAGTTTTATGGCATTTTTATTAATATTTTTTTCTTACTAGTAATGGTGGCGATCAGCAACAGCTCTGCACTCTGTGTGTAACCCCCTGAACTCTGCACTCTGTATGTAATGCAATCCTGGTATTTAATGCCCCTTTAAGACCCTTCTACTGTTTGTGAAATCTGAACGGGGTCGTGGTTGAGTTCCTGCACCTATTTTCTGAGAAAAAAAGCTCTGGTTAGAACTATCGTCAGCTTATTACTGCCTCCTGTGTCCTGTTAGATTTAAGCCGGCCATAGACGGTCCTGCTGAACCAACCAAGATTCAAACCGTGTATGGGCAGGCAGAATGGGCCAAATCCTCAAAAAACGGGCTTAACTTAACTTTTCCGAGTTAAGTTACACTGCTGCAAATCTCCCAAGTTAGGTGCCGATCCTCAAAGCACTTACCTGGAAATTTTCGGCAGTGCAACTTAACTCCGTCCGGCGCAAGGCGTTCCTAATACAAATGGGCGATTCCCATTTAAATTAGGCGCGCTCCCGCGCCGGACGTACTGCGCATGCCCGTGACGTCATTTTTCCCGACGTGCATCGCATGTTTTTACGACACGCCGAGTTTTGAGGATCGCGCCGGGTAAAAAAGTTGCGTCGGGTTAAAAAAAAGATACGGCGAAAAAAAAAAAATATCCAATTTAAAAAAAAATCGCGGCGATCGAAAAAAAGGTCTGTTTTTACAAGGTGTAAACAGTTTACACCTTGTAAAAGCAGCCCTAATTTTACGCATGCAAACGTAAACTTACGGAGAAAAAACAAAGCTGAAAAGCTTTGTGGATCTCCGTAAGTCCTCATTTGCATACGCGAAGCGGCATTTCGACGCAAAATGCCCCCAGCGGCGGATGCGGTACTGCATCCTAAGATCCGACAGTGTAAGGCCCCGTACACACCATAGAATCCATCCGCTGAAAAATCCCAGCAGATGGGTTTCAGCGGATAGATCCTATGGTGTGTACACGCCAGCGGATCTGTTTCCGCGGATATTTCTCCCCTGGGATGGATTCCAGCAGATCGAATATTTGCTGACATGCCAAACAAATCCATCTGCTGGAATCCATCCCAACGGATGGATCCGCTGGTCTGTATAGACTCACCGGATCCATCCGTCCGAAGGGATCCCCCGCATGCGTCGTAATGATTCGACGCATGTGTGGAATTCCTTATATGACAGCGTCGCGCACGTCGCCGCGTCATAATCGCGGCGACGGCGCGACACGTCATCGCCAGAGGATTTCAGCGCGGATTTCAATGCGATGGTGTGTACACTCCATCGCATGAAAATCCGCCAAAATCCTCAAGAGGATTTATCCGCGGAAACGGTCCGCTGGACCGTATTCGCGGATAAATTCTCTCGTGTGTATGGGGCCTTAGTCTCTTACAGATGTCGGATCTTCTGCCTATCTTCGGAAAACTGCTTCTGAGGATCAGTTCCAAAGATAGGCACAGGGATACGCAGGCGGAACAGCAGATCCGCCTGCGTATCCCTTTTGAGGATTTGGCCCAATGTACCCAAAAGTTGAGCCACTAACAATAATCTTTGTCCCCCACCGGGAGAACACAATGGCTCGGAGATTTTCCTGTCATGTTGATGGATTTCCCTGTCACGTTGATGGGGAATTAAGCGAACATCTTTCCTACAACCTGTGGTTCGCACCATCTATGGCTGACTGGCCTTACTCTTGCCAACGATCCTGATCACCAATATCGGCGGAAATAAAAGTAAGGACAAATCCAAAAATGTAAACTGCCCCCAACAAAGGAATGGGGATGGGGGATTTTTAAATGGCAGCATTTGTTCCTCTATCAACTGTCTAGGGCAGGGGTGTCAAACTCAATTTCATTGTGGGCTGCATTAGCATTATGATTACCCTTAAAATTGATTGGATCTGTAAGATTAGATGTCCAGCGCATCCCCTCCCCTTTACATTAGATGTCAAGAGCCACCCCATCGTCAGAAGTTGAGTCCCCCACTCTCCCTTACATCAGTGCACCCCCCTTTCCTTATGCTGCTGCTGGGAAGAAGCTGGAAGCATTGCTTGAAAGCAGAAAGTAAGGGTCTGGAGCAGGACCAGAGGAGGGCTGGAGCTCTCCTGCAGTTGCAGGAGAGGTGCGAGGGCCACATGAAATGGCCTGGAGGGCCAGATTCGGCACGTGGGCCTTGTGTTTGACACCTGTGGTCTAGGGGAAAAATATTCCGTCACTTCCTGTTAACAGAACAGGAAGTGTAGAGAAATCTCTCTAGTCTAAAACTAAAATAAAAATTTGGGTTTTAGATATACCGGTACTTTAACCTCACTTTTGGTATTTGTGACAATGGTCACCAGGATGACTAAATGGTGAATCTCCCCAGTGGGGACACAGACAGCAATAAAAACTTGACATCGAATCTAATCCCACTCTGAGACTAAAAAGAAATAAAATCGCCTTTACATACACTTTAAAAACTATTGCATATGTCAGATTCCTGTTTCTCAACTGAGCATTGTGGTTCCTTCCACCAGTCCCTACAGGACATAGTAGTGAGGTTGGCCAGGTGACAAGTGTACCCCGTTGGGGTCAGGGATGCACCACAGGGTAGTGAACCCAATAGCCGACTGCTGCTATCAGAGAGGAAGCGTGAACCCAAGATCCCCAAGGGAGCGGAGTCTAGCTTTGTGTTCACCAGAGCCTCTAGTGGTGAGGATGGCCTTCGCCGCAGCTGGATCCAGGTCGCGACCCCTGGGATCCCCTAGGTCACGCTCCGCAGGGAGAGAGGGGAAGCAGCAAGCAGGACAAGCGATAGTAATGGGTAAGCCGAGGTCAGGCAAGGGTAACCGAGAGACAGGCAAAAGGTCAGGATCACAGGCAAACAGGAGAAGTCAGGGACGAGCCAAAAACGTTACACAGGAAGATAATCGTAGCACACTGCAGACAGGAACTTAAGCTAACAACACGGTTGAACAGCAAAGCAGACTAGCAGTGCAGTGGTTAATATAGGCTTCCTGGGATGTCCTAGGGTGGAGCAATACAGGGAGGAAGGTGATAAAAGACAGTCAGAAGGAGGGTCAGCCCTCTAATGAACACATGGAGATCAGGTAAGCTGCCAGACTTTATTGCATATCCATGACAGAGGTAAGGGTCAGCAGAAGGAACCACAACCTGCAGCAGGGGGTTGCAGGCATCCAACAATGCCAGATGTATTGAATGTGAAGGCTCATTGGGCAGTTGTAAATATTCAACAGAGCGAAGAACAGGGGAATAAGAGGCAGGACCAGTAAATGTAAACCCAAATCATGCTTTGTAGCATATTTTTAAACCCAGGGACTTAAAGTCATAGGGCCAGATCCAGAGAGAATTACATCCGTGCAGCATATCAGAGATACGCTATGCCGCCGTACCTTACCTGGCGGAATTTCGAATCCTCAACGATTTTGCGCCGTAAGTTACGGCGGCGTAGTGTATTTCTGGCGGCGGAATTCAAATCGGCGATTAGGGGGCGTGATTCATTTAAATGAAGCGCGTCCCCGCACCGAATGAACTGCGCAAATGCATCGGCCCGAAATTTCCCGCCGTGCATTGCGCTAAATGACGTCGCTAGGACGTCATTTTTTTAACTTAGACGTGAGTTACGTCCATTCACGGACGACTTACGCAAAAAAAATTAAAAAATTCCAATTTCGACGCGGGAACGACGGCCATACTTAACATGGCAAGTCTAACTATACGCCGCAAAATACCAGCTTTAACTATACGCCGGAAAAAGCTGACTACAGACGACGTTAGAAAATGCGACGGCCGCGCATACGTTCATGGGTCGTCGTAAATCGCTAATTTGCATACCCGACGCGGAAAACAACGCAAACTCCACCCAGCGGGCGCCGAAGAATTGCACCTACGACCTGAAGGCGTACGAAGCCATACGCCTGTCGGATCCAACCCAGAAGCCGTCGTGGTTTGAGGATTCAAACTAAAGATACGACGCAGGAAATTTGAAAGTACGCCGGCGTATCAGTAGATACGCCGGCGTACTTGCTCTGTGGATCTGGCCCATAGGGATAGTCACTTGAAGTGGTTTGCTAACCAAGTAATATAAACTTTAATCGTTAACAGTAGAAGAAACCAAAAGCAGGTACCAGCTGCTATTTGTAGATAGATCGGTCTGCTGGGATTCGTCCAGCCTTGACCATTATTATTATTTGCAAATTGTGTGACAGTTTGCCATTAGGTCGCAGACGGCACACCCTTTGGCTGCTAATACTCTGGTGCACGCAACAGCAATTCATTTGCAGAGATTAGCCGGTAAATCTTCTCCCTAAGCTTAGCATTTTATTTGCATTAACCCTTTGGCAGCTGGATGGGTCAACAGCAAATAACTTTAAAACAAGCTATAGAGCAGAAAGCGGAGCTAAGAGATTAGACAAAGACCAGCTGCTATCCTACAGTCCATGCCTGGATCTCTCTGAGCATTAATGCACAGCCCTGTACACATAATACATTCTGTATTTTTATAGCACTGCCACAAGGGACCCCATTGCAGAGGAATGGGGCTAAATTTATCTATACAAACCTTCGTCTCCTGAAATATTTACTAGATAAGAAAGGATAGACTCATACTGGAGAAGCTTGACTCACCACATAGCCTTAAGGTGTGCCTAGACTAGTGGAGATGTATAAAAGGACCATTCTGGACTTGCTGCTATTTAAACCTCATTCAAAAGATGGTGATTGCAAAACATATAGCGCCAGTCTACCGATGCAGCCATTTTAGAAATTCCAGTACTTCTAGGTATGGAGGAACGCACAGGGCTGGCGCTACCACTAGGCAAACTAGGCAGCCGCCTAGAGCGCACTGCTGCCTAGGGGCGCCCAGCCACTGGTGTTCCTACTCTCTACTCTCAGCAACAAGCAACTAAGGGCCAGATTCTCGTCCAGTGGTGTATCTCTGCGGCGGCGTAACGTATCCGATTTACGTTACGCCGCCGCAACTTAGACGGGCAAGTGCTGTATTTTCAAAGCACTTGCTCCGTAAGTTGCGGCGGCGTAGCGTAAACCGGCCGGCGTAAGCCCGCCTAATTCAAATTTGGATCAGGGGGGGCGTGTTTTATGTAAAACTACTGTGACCCGACGTGATTGACGTTTTTGCGGAACGGTGCATGCGCCGTCCGTGGAATTTCCCAGTGTGCATTGCTCCAAAGTACGCCGCAAGGACTTCATTGGTTTCGACGTGAACGTAAATGACGTCCAGCCCTATTCACGGACGACTTACGCAAACGATGTAACTTTTTCAAATTTCGGCGCGGGAACGACGGCCATACTTAACATTGGTGCGCCGCATATACGCCTCATATAGCAGGGGCAACTATACGCCGGGAAAAGCCTAACGTAAACGGCGTAACTTTACTGCGTCGGCCAGGCGTACGTTCGGGAATTCGCGTATTTAGCTAATTTGCATACTCGATGCGGAAATTCGACGGAAGCGCCACCTAGCGGCCAGCGTAAGTATGCAGTTACGATCCGACGGTGTAACACAGTTACGCCAGTCGGATCTATGAGAAATCTATGCGTAACTGATTCTAAGAATCAGGCTCATAGATACGACCGCGCAACGCAGAGATACGACGGCGTATCTGGAGATACGCCGTCGTATCTCTTCTGAGAATCTGGGCCTAAGTCTCAGCATCAGCAGGCTGCCGCCGCTCCATTCGTACTTAGTGTCAGAGGCGCAGTGGCAGTGGAAGACTGTATCTGTGTCCCAACTCTCGAATGAATGGAAGCAAGCATACATTCATTGATGGGTGCTAGTGAGGCTGCATTTGATGGGCGCTGGTGAGGCTGCATTTGATGGGCGCTAGTGAGGCTGCATTTGATGGGCACTGGTGAGGTTGCATTTGATGGGCGCTGGTGAGGTTGCATTTGATGGGCGCTTGTGAGGCTGCATTTGATGGGCGCTGGTGAGGCTGCATTTGATGGGCGCTGGTGAGGCTGCATTTGATGGGCGCTGGTGAGGTTGCATTTGATGGGCGCTGGTGAGGCTGCATTTGATGGGCGCTGGTGAGGTTGCATTTGATGGGCGCTGGTGAGGCTGCATTTGCATTTGATGGGTGCTGGTGAGCCTGCATTTGCATTTGATGGGTGCTGGTGAGCCTGCATTTGCATTTGATGGGCGCTGGTGAGCCTGCATTTGATAAGCACTGGTGAGGTTGCATTGATGGGCGCTGGTGAGGCTGCATTTGATGGGCGCTGGTGAGGCTGCATTTGATGGGCACTGGTGATTACATGGGTGTGAATGCATAGGTGTGAATCCAGCCTTACTAGGCACACGCGCACAGGTTGGAGGGAGTCCACAAAGACGTCATCATTTGCCATTATTGGAAAGATCAGGTGACAATTATCTCAAATCTGTGGGCAGTCATACATTTCCCATCTTTTTTGTCCCGACAATTAGCACGGTAGAGCGAAGATTGGTAATAAACTATAGGACACATCAGCCAGAGACGTGTCATTAAGACTAACCTGCACAGTTCTTCCAGTTCATTGACTCGCCGCATAGAGAGTTGTTGAGAATGACAGCCCTAGAAAGTGGACCTTTAAAAATAAAGTGGGTTGTGGCGGCCGACATATTTTTATCCTGATAGATTCGCTTTAAAAAGGCTTGTAAGACATCGATGCAAAGCTTCAGATACTGGCCATTATTAATACAAATCTTTCCTGCGCCCTGAGCCCAAAGCGTCGGTCTCAGCTCGGCTATTTGAGGATTTGTGAACTGCAATCTCGTGATCAACAAGAGACAAAAATAGAACAAGGAAACAGGAAAAAATATATATATAAGCTTTGCCAGGTTATCTTCCACTGAATGGAAATACGCAGATTATGAGCTCGCTACCACCTGAGCTGTATTGCCGCACACACGGGATTAAAGGGTTTCGGGGATTTTGTAGAAAATGATGTAATGCAAAAAGAGCAGGTAAGGAAATGGTGGAGTTAAATCTTACTTCCTCCACACCATTAGACCCCTTTCACACTGGGGCGTTTTTCAGGCGTTTTAGTGTTAAAAAAAGCACCTGTAAAGCGCCTGAAAGAAGCTGCATCTGCAATCCCAATGTGAAAGCCCGAGTGCTTTCACACTGAGGCGCCGTACTGCCAGGGCGTCAAAAAAAGTCCTGCAAGTAGCTTCTTTGCAGCACTTTAGGAGCGTTGAATCCCCCGCTCCTAAAGCGCCCCTTGCCATTGAGGGAGCTTTTTTTAACGCCAAAGCACCTGAAAAACGCCCAATGTGAAAGGGTTCTTAGCGGCGCTTTACCAGCGTTTTTTTGGGCGTTGCCAGTGTAAAAGGGCTCTGAAAGCACTAAGGCTTTCACATTGGGATTGCAGATGAGGCTTCTTTCAGGCGATTTACAGAAAAAAAGAGTTCACTATGCTTCAAGATTGCCTGGCCATTCACAGCGCGCAGCACGGCTCGCGCATGCGCAGTGCGTGCCCGGCTGTGCAGCCACAGCTGGGCGCCCACAGTTGCAATGCCAGCGCCGCAGAGAGGAGGGGTAGAGGAGCGATGCTTCCTGCACCCGCATCACTGGACCGTGGGGACAGGTAAGTGTCTGATTATTAAAAGGCAGCAGATACACTTTTTGTAGCCGCTGACTTTTAAATGGGTGAAACTCCGCTTTAATGAGCAATCCGGCCGCGGAGGCATGCATTTTGCAGATCAAAAAGACACAATCAAAAAAGATGTTATTTGAAATACAATTTCTATTTATTTTTTAAACATGATAACCAAATGTATGTACATATTTTGCAAATGCATTCTATCAGCATCCCTACAGACACACGTAGACAGCCGAGCCGTGTACAACTGACTGCTGTAATCACGCTAACCTCCTTTTTATACACAGCACACCACAAGCTCAAAGCAGAAGCCCTGTGTTCAGAAAAATTATTAAGAGTGGCCCAGATTCACGTAGAATCGGGCAAATCTGCGGCGGCGTAACGTTTGACATTTACGTTACGCCGCCACAAGTTTTATGGGCAAGTGCTTAATTCACAAAGCACTTGCCTGTAAAGTTGCGGCGGCGTAGCGTAAATCCCCCGACGCAAGCCCGCCTAATTCAAATGATCCGGGTAGGGGGCGTGGATCATTTAAATTAGGCGCGTTCCCGCGCCGAACGTACTGCGCATGTGCCGTCCCTAAAATTTCCCGACATGCATTGCGCTAAATGACGTCGCAAGGACGTCATTGGTTTCGACGTGGACGTAAATGGCGTCCAGCCACATTCACAGACAAGTTACGCAAACAACGTAAAATTTTCAAATTTCGACGCGGGAACGATGTCCATACTTAACATTGGCTGCGCCTCCTAATAGCAGGAGCAACGTTACGACGAAAACGAGTTACGCAAACGACGTAAAAAACTACCGCCGGGCGCACGTACGTTTGTGAATCGGCGTAAGTAGGTAATTTGCATAATCTACGCTGAAAACTACGGGAGCGCCGCCTAGCGGCCAACGTGAGAATGCACCCTAAGATACGACGGCGTAAGAGACTTATGCCAGTCGTATCTTAGGCTAATGTCGGCGTATCTAGCTTTCTGAATACAGAAAGTAGATACGCCGGCGCAGATTTGAATTTACGCGGCGTATCTATGGATACGCCAGCGTAAATTCTATCTGAATCTACCCCATTGTTTTTTTTGTTTTTTTTAATGCTTAGTTCTGCTCACATATCACCAGAATCCAAAAAGCTGCAGATCATAATAAGAGTTTTAAAGGGACTCCAGCGTTTGCAATCCTAAATCATAGCTCCTTGGATCTTACGAGAGCGCAACAGAAAATTTCCTTGAGTGAGTGAATAACTTGTATAGCGCTACAAATGCGAACTGAATCGCCTCAAGGCACTTGGTATCCATTTCCATCCTTATCCTTCAGTAGAGGTGGGTCTTGAGTTTTTTTCTGAAGGCCCGATGATTTTCTTCCGTTCGAATGTTAGTTGGTAGCGCGTTCTACAGCCGGGGACTTTGGACTGCGAATCTTCGTTCTCCTTTAGACTTGTAGCGGGACTTGGGCATTTGAAGTAGATTTTGGTTGGTTGATCAAAGAACGCGATTGGGGTCGTGGTATTTTATTTTCTCGCATAAATATTGGGGGGCGATTCCTTGTGTACATTTGTGAGTGAGGCAGAGGGCCTTGAATGTGACCCGATCCTTTACGGCTAACCAATGAAGGGTCCTCAGTGACGGGGTGATTGATTCCCAGGTTTAACTAAAAGTATTTTTCGTTGCGTGAAACTTATACCAATTCCAATTGATTCCCAGGGTTTTTTCCCCGTTATCAGTCTGGCTGCCGTGTTCTGGACGACTTGTAGACAGGGTTGGATTTACTCCCTTTGCCACCCCAAGGCCGGGTCCTTCAATGCCGCCCCCGCCTGTGCAGTACAGGGGGACAGGGGGGACACTGAGAAGCGAGGGGGGGTGCTTCTGCTGAATATGACATTGAGAGGCGGGGGGGGGGGTTTGCTGCCAAAAATGACATTGAGCACTGGGGGGTGCTGCTGCCTAAAATGACATTGAGAACCAGTGGGGGGGGGGGGGGGGGGGGTTGCTGCTGCCGAAAATTACATTGAGAACCATCACACCTCCTCTTCCCTGAGTTTTCTCTCCTCTCAGCCACAGTGCCGCCCCTGCACCCACTGCCGCCCGAGGCCTGGCCTTGTCTGGAATCCGGCCCTGCTTGTAGACGAGAAATCTGGTATTTGGGGAGTCCGAGATAGGAGGGAGTTTGCATAGTCGAGCCTGGAGTTGATAATTGTTCCAACTACTGCCGCTGTATCCTCTTCCGGGATGAAGGGGATGAGTCTTCGTAGCAGGCGGAGAAGATAGTGAGATCTGCTGACTACTGATGCTATTTGTGCATCCATAGTCATGTCAGAGTCAAAGGTGACTCCTAAGCAAACCATTGCAAAGGCTTGGAAAACAAAAAGTTTTAAAGGGTCTGCTCACCTTAAAGTGATATTTTATTGATGACTGGAGCATATCGAGTCCTGGTTGGATACACCAACAGTGAGATCTCCCTGACAAATCTTTGTCCATCTGGAAGTTTTGGGTTTTCCCATCAACCTCTGTGGGTTCCAGATCCTTCAGAATATAGTTGGGTAGATTCAGGTAGGGGCGCCTAAAAATAGGTCGGCGTAGCCTAGCGTGTTTACACTACTCCGCCTTAAGTAAGAGAGGAAAGTACATGATTCAGAAAGCACTTACCTCCTTACTTAAGGCGGCGTAGTGTAAACACGGCGGGCGTTAGGGCGCCTAATTCAAATGGGTTGGGGGGGGCGTGTTTAATGCTAATGAGGCTTGACCTCACGTTTTTTAACGTTTTTTCTTAATGCGCATGCGCCGGGCACCTACATTACCCAGGGTGCATTGCGGCTAAGTATGCCGTACGGACCTATTGATTTCGACGCGGACGTAAACGACGTAACTCCCGATTCGCGGACGACTTACGCGAACGACGTAAAAAATTCGAACCTCGCGGCGGGAACGGCGGCCACACTTTGACATTGTTATTCCACCTCATAGGTGGAATAACTTTAGGCCGCCTAGGTCGACTGCGGCGGGCTCGCGTACGTTTGGGAATCGGCGTAAAAGCTCATTTACATAATCTACGCCGGCCGCAATGGAAGCGCCACCTAGCGGCCATTCAAAAAATTGCAAGCTAAGATAGAACGGCGCAAGCCGTCCTATCTTAGTTTTGTTTAAGCGTATCTCTGTTTGAGCATACGCTTAAACAAATGCCGGCGTAGATTCAGAGTTAGGCCGGCTTATCTACTGATAAGCCGGCCTAACTCTTTGTGAATCTACCTACTTATGCCTAAAAATCCAGCAAGGATGGTTGGCACTCCCTATAACAGGCACAGCAGGTGTGTAGAACGGGGATTTTTGTTAAATAGTAGTTTTGTGTGGATTGGCACTTAGAAAGTATTATAAAATAAGGCATATCATTTATTTCTGAGCACATTTATTTTATACAATGGAAAAGAACTGTAGCGGAAATCTGATCTTGGTTTCCATAGTGATAAGTTCGCTTACAGCTGTGAACTTACCAATGCAATTATGAGAAGTAACTAAAAGAATCTGGTTGCTACAGGCAACAAGAACACGTGAAAGAACTTTTATATGTAATTTCACCTTTTCTGACCAGTCACTGAAACATGAAATTATATTCTGAATCCATTTATAAAGTCCCAACATATTTCCCATCATATCAGTTCTTACCCCAGAGGAGCTTGTACTTACCAAAATCATACAGACAAACTGAAATCAGCTATGCCATTCTCTTTGTTCTCTTGCAAGAACTACCAAACCCACAAATAGTCATACCCCTCAACATTTTAAGATGGGAATGAGGGACACCTACTAACAAACGTATGTAGGCATAGGACACGCCCCCTGCCACACCCCCTTAACCTGCCTGGCGGTATTCCCGAGCGTGGCTCGGGGTGTTTTTTTCATGCTGAAATCGGTATCCCCGAGTCACGCTCGGGGTAGCTATGCAGAGCCTGCAGCGCACGCTGGCTTACCTTGTCCTGGATCCAGCGATGCCACCGCGCTGTGTGAGCGAGCGGGACCTCGCTCGATTCACACAGCGTCCTCCTGTGCCGCCGATCTCCGTTCCCTGCGACGTTAAGACACACGGGAGCGGAGAACGGCGCCAAATTCAAAAACGTAAACAAACACATTACATACAGTATACTGTAATCTTATAGATTACAGTACTGTATGTAAAAAAAAACACACCCCCCCTTGTCCCTAGTGGTCTGCCCAGTGCCCTACATGTACTTTTATATAATAAAAACTGTTCTTTCTGCCTGCAAACTGTAGATTGTCCATAGCAACCAAAAGTGTCCCTTTATGTCAAAAATGGTTTTAGATCAGCTAAAAAACAGCAATAATAAATTATAATCACTTGCAGAATTGTGTGATAGCGATTTGTGGGGAAATTCGTCATAAAAAATAAAAATAATGATGACAGCGACAATTCTGCAACTGAGCAAATTTCAGTGATTTTGATTTGATTACATTATTGAATAATTTTTATTAGAATTATATTATTATTTGTTATAATTATAATTATTTATTATATTATAATTTATAATTTTGTTTTTAAAAAAATGTCATACCCGGGATGCCTATTAGATTCTTGTTTGGTCAGATTTAAGTGAGTTATTTCTAAGAATTACAGGCCTACAGTATAAAACGCCAAATTTCCTTGCAAATAATTGTACCGCTTTTGGTACGTAATTCCAGACAGAATCATACCACCAGGGAGGTTAAAGGAAAATTAACCAAAAAAAGATTAATTAAATCCACAAGTGCTTTTTTTTTTTTACCACTACCCTTCCATTATATTGGCTTTTAAAATGTACAAAATCAGCCATTTAGAAATTGGATGAAAGGTTTAGCACTGGAAAACACTTTGTGATAGATAAAAAGTGCATTTTATATACAAATATATAGATCAGACCAAAATGAGGACATATGAGGAGGAACGAGGGACAGAGGGACATTTCTCCAAATCACTGTGAGGTATCGCCGCGAATGGTAGAGCGAGAGCAATAATTCTAGCCCTAGACCTCCTCTGTAACTCCAAACATACAACCTGTAGAATTTTTTAAACGTCGCCTATGGAGATTTTAAAGGGTAAAAGTTTGTCGCCATTCCACGAGTGGATGCAATTTTAAAGCGTGACATGTTGGGTATGAAATTTACTCGGCGTAACATTATCTTTCACGATATAAAAAAAAATTGGGCTAACTTTACTGTTGTCTTATTTTTTTTTATTAACCACTTCCCTACCGGCCCATAGTAAAATGACGTGCACAAAGAACTTCTGCCGTTCAGAGTGGACGTCATATGACGTCCTGGGCTTTGCGGGTGGATATCTGAATGATGCCTGCAGCTAGAGGCATCATTCAGATATCCTTCTAAACTGCCGGCGATTCTGCACAACGTAAGAACGATCATAGCGGCGGTTCCGCCGCTAGATCGTTCTTACAGGCGGCGGGAGGGGACATCCTCCCGCCGCCATCCGGTGCTTCTCCGGGCTCTCCCGTGCCATCGGGGGCCCGGAGAACGAATCGTCCGGCGCTCGCAGGAAGCATAGAGATGACTGGTGACCAGATGGTCACCAGTCATCTCTATGACCGTCGGAGGACCCGGGCGCGATGTGATGACGTCACGCCCGGGTCCCCGTAAGTAAACAAAGCCGCGATTGCGGCTGCTAAGCAACCACAAGCATGAGATCGGTGAATTTTTTTTCACCGATTTCATGCTTTCCAGCCTGGAGGAGAGATGTGGGGTCTTATTGACCCCGCATCTCTCCATAAAGAGTACCTGTCACACACATTCCTATTACAAGGGATGTTTACATTCCTTGTAATAGGAATAAAAGTGATAAAAAAAATAAAAAAAAAAGTGTAAAAAAAGAAATAAATATATATAAAAAAAAAAGAAATAAAAATTAATTTTTTTAACGCCCCTGTCCCCGGTAGCTTGCGCGCAGAAGCGAACGCACACGCAAGTCCCGCCGACATATGTAAACGCCGTTTAAACCACATATGTGAGGTATCGCCGCGTGCGTTAGAGTGCCAGCAACAATTCTAGCACTAGATCTCCTCTGTAAATCTAAACTGGTAACCTGTAAAAAATTTCAAATCGTTGCCTATGGAGATTTTTAAGTACCGAAGTTTGGCGCCATTCCATGAGTGTGCGCAATTTTAAAGCGTGACATGTTAGGTATCTATTTACTCGGTGTAACATCATATTTCATATTTTACAAAAAAATTGGGCTAACTTTACTGTTTTTAAATTTTTTTAATTCATGAAACAATTTTTTTCCCAAAAAAAGGCGTTTGAAAAATTATTGCGCAAATACCGTGCAAGATAAAAGGTTTCAATGACCGTCGTTTTATTCCCTAGGGTGTCTGCTAAAAAAACATATATAATGTTTGGGGGTTCTGCGTAATTTTCTAGCAAAAAAATTATGATTTGTACATGTAGGAGAGAAGTGCCAGAATAGGCCTGGTATGGAAGTGTGTATAACTGCCCGGTATGGAAGAGGTTAAAAAATGTGTATTTTTTCCCCAAAAAGTGTGCTTGTGAGACCGCTGCGCAAATACGGTGTGACAGAAAGTATTGCAACGACCGCCGTTTTATTCTCTAGGGTGTTAGAATAAAAAATATATATAATGTTTGTGGGCTCTAACTAGAGGGAAGGAGATGGCAGTGAAAACACTGGGGAAGCCCTATTAGCAATTGCTGCTTTACTTGTCATGCCAACGGCCACCACAAGATGGCGCCAGATCACAGAAGGAAGCTTAGGCCTGCAGAAGGCCGCAAAGCCGCAAAGCCGCAGCCTCAATTACCGGCTGGCACGACCCAACGCGATCGCGTGGCAGGGGCGCACGGAGACACAGGATTGAGGCCGCGGCTTTGCAGCCTTCTGAAGGCCTAAGCTTCCTTCCCTGGGCGCCTGGTCGCTAATTCTAGTCGCAATTGCGACCGGGCGCCCAGGTTTTGTCGACCCATGCTTCAGACTGTGGTATATTGAATATTTACTATACATCTGAATGCACGTTTTGTTTGCTAAATAAGTTCCTTGAGTCCATGTGAGCTTGTTTAATCTTTGATGAAGGGAGAGCTTGTGCCCCAAACGCGTTATTTATTTTTAATTTATGTTGAAAAAAAAATTATTAAAGGATTTTCAACTCTACCTTTAGCTTGGCACACCTGTTGTATTCTTGTGCTTTGAGTTGCTCCCTTGCTACCCATTTGGGAGGATCCCAGTTTTATGGGAGCAGCTGAGCTGGATCCAAGGAGCTCACAAAATGTGTGTATTTTCTTCACTCCTAATAAATAAGACTTGAAATCTCAGTCCCACTTGGATAATTTTTCTCTGATCCCTCCATCACATGATAGTAAGATATCACGTGGTCCCCTATACAGGAAAGCATTGGGTATTTTATAAGGGCTCTGACAGAGAGGAGGGGGAGCGTGGCAAAGGGTTAGTAACAGTGGCGTTTCGTCCATAGAGGGCGCTGGAGCGCCGCCCCCTCTGGTTCTCACCGCCACTGAGTCTAATAACATAGATTCGTGCATTGCACGAATCTATGCTATTGCCGCCGCTGCCGCTGTTCTATTCAGATGGCCAGATATGAGCGGCGCACCGACCATCTGAATAACGGCAGCTGGTTGGCTGTAAGGAAGTGCCTATCAGAGCCAGCGGCTCTGATAGGCTTTCCGAGTACAGCCCTCGGGTCCCCGGAAGCTTATCCTCGGAACGCGCGGGGGGTGCGTTCCTTGGATAAGACTGACAGGCGTCTCAGCCAATCAGGTTGGCCGGTTCTGGCTACCGGTAACCTGATTGGCTGAAGCGTCATCGAGGGCGGGAGAAGACATCGAGGGTCGAGGACGTGGATGGCTGACTCCAGTAAGTGCCAGGCAGGGGGGGGGAAAGAGGCATTTTACAGGGCACAGCGGCGACAAAGGGCACAGTGACATCAATGGGCACAGTGGCGACAATAGGCACAGTGGGGACAATTGGCACAGCAGCATGAATGGGCACAGTGGCGACAATTAAAGGGCACAGTGACATCAATGGGCACAGTGGCGACAATAGGCACAGCGGCATTTATGGGCACAGTGGGGACAATTAAAAGGCGCAGTGACATCAATGGGCACAGTGGCGACAATAGGCATAGTGGGGACAATGGGAACAGTGGGGACAATTTGCACAGCGGCATGAATGGGCACAGTGGCGACAATTAAAGGGCACAGTGGCAAAAATGGGCACAGTGACTACAATTGATGGCACAGTGGCTGTGTTTGATGGCATTGCACAGTGGTGCGAATTGATGGCACAGTGTCTGCGTTTGATGGCATGGAACAGTGGTGACAATTGATGGCACAGTGGCTGCATTTGATGGGCACAGTGAGGCTGCAATTTTGTATTTCCGTTTGCGCCCCCCCAAAAATTTTGAGCACCAGCCGCCACTGGTTAGTAATAGTGGGTGGGTGTCATTTGATGCCGATGGGCAAAGCAGCAGAGTCTCTTTAAACAACCAGTATATGCTTGTTAAGTGGAGTCAGAACACAAGGAGCAAATCCACATAAAATGTCGAGATCATACAAATTTCTGGAAGATGGCGAGCAAACTTAAAACCCCAACGCTGCAAGGCAAAACCATACACATAGCATCCTGATCAAATGGAAGACTTTTCTACCTGATGCTGTCAATCAGACTGTGCTGGGACTCTTCGGTCAGTATCATGGGGAGCGTATACGCCAGACGGTCCACCTTGCGTTCCTGCGCATACTGCTTTAACAACGCAAACACCTTCTCCTTCAGGGCCGGCTGATCTCCAAGGACCTCATCAAGCTGGAAGAGAATGACAGAGGGCAAAGAGGCAGAGATCAGGAAAAGGACAAAACGAAGTATCACTTTCTCTACAAGAAACAGTTTGGTATTAAAACCAAGTCAAGGACAAAATGTAAGCTATAGTATTTTTTATTTATTTTTTACTGGTGAGAATTCAATAAAGTATTTATGAAAAGAGGCTGTAGCTGGATAATGGTCTGTACGGTCTGATAATGGTCTGTACGGTTTAGGAGATATTCCCCTCGCAATGCGCCGCTGATTGCCAATCACAGCGCTGGAGCGGCGATACCCGGAAGACACTCTCGGCTCGGCGTGGACCAGGTAAGTTCCCTACCTCATTCCGAGGTAAGTATTTCATAATGAGCTAATATGTGGTGCATACTAGCTCATTATGGCTTTTGCCTTGCAGGTGTAAAAAAAAAAATAATGTATATGCGGGTTTACAACCGCTTTAAGCTTTGAGAAAAACAAAATGGAAGCGGATAGGTTTTTATGCAAATCTGCGCCAGATTTTTTTTTGCATGCTGATGTTTTAGTAAATCAACCCCTCTGTCTCTGTAGAAAAGAGTTAAAAGTGAGGGTGAGGAGTCAATGCCTGGGCTCAGTCACCCATGTGTGTAAATTCCAGCTTGATCTATTGAGCTCTGTAAGCAGGCTTTCTCCCCAAAAAATTTGGACACTATAAAAAAAAAGAGCTCACAGTGTCACTTGCTGGTTTGATATAAAAACAAATACTAATTTGCAATATTTTATATTTATATCAATAAAATATATAATTTTTTTAGTCCTGACAATGATAACGGAAGACAAAATATACAAACCGCTATACCTTACCACTAAGCCCAGAGTATTTTCTATGAGCACAGCCCTTTTGTGACCTGTCTTTATTTGTCCCCTTTGTCTTTGTAATATTGAATAGAAAGCAAAAAGAAATGCAAGTGTGCGTCTTCTCATCTCTCATCTCCACATCAGTCTGTTTTGTATTCTGACAATCACACCATGTAAAATGTTACTGATGCCTGGAAGGCAGCAAAGCCATCACAAAACACCTTGGAAGATATAAAGGGAGGATGCGCAGCCACATCCTGCCTCTGGGGACCGTCACTGAGCCCAGGCAGGCTGCTGTGTATTAAACTCTGTGCAAACTAAAATATCTCCATTTAGTTTATATTATCTATTAAATGGACAATAGCAGGTCCTTCTTTGAAAATGTCCTGTTAGAATTTATTTATAATTGAATTCCTATCATCCATTAAAATCCAAAGAGGGTTTGAAGCTAAAGGTTGTTCTGTACTTTTATCTCCAATAGCATACTCGTAAGTCTAACGAGTGCCCCAAGTCTTCTTTGAAATATGGAAACAATACATTCTATGTATTTTAACATTTTCAATCCATCTACAGTGCCTTGAAAAAGTATTCACACCCCTTGAAATTTTCCACATTTTGTCATGTTACAACCAAAAACATAAATGTATTTTATTGGGATTTTATGTGATAGACCAACACAAGGTGGCAAATAATAATCTCTATCTCCACCTTCTGTCCATGTCCCCACTACAGTTGGGGATTTTGCAGAGCAGTGTTGGCAGCTTTGCACATGCTCAGTTTTCAGTGTATTTTCAACCCTTAGTATTTCCTCCTTATCACAACTGAGTCACCCATATGGTAAATGACAGCCCGCTCCTTCCGTCCTCCTCCATGCCCACTAACCAGCTAAACACAATGGGGGTGGGATATTACATGTTGATTGATGGAGGCTTCACCTCCTTATTGTCATGGATATGCAATAGTCTGGCAGCTTACCTGTCTCCATCTGTCCATTAGAGGCCTGACTCTGTTCTGGTTACCTTCTTATCTCCTCTCCTTCCTGTATGGCCCCACCCAGGCCATCCCAGGAAGTCTATATTAACTGTTGCACTACAGGCCTGCAGTACTGTTCAACCATTGTGTTAGCTTTAGTTCCTGTCTGCAGTGTACTACGATTATCTTCCTGTGTACCGTTTTTGTCTCGTCCCTGACTTCTCCTGTTTGCCTGTGATCCTGACCTTTTGCCTGTCTCTCGGTTACCCTTGTCTGCCTGTTGCTCTGACCTCGGCTTACCCATCACTATCGCTTGTCCTGCTTGCTGCTTCCCCTCTCTCCCTGCGGAGCGTGACCTAGGGGATCCCAGGGGTCGCGACCTGGATCCAGCTGCGGCAAACAAATATAAGCCTATTGCGATTTTTGTTTACCAAAAGTATGTAGAAGAATATATATCGGCCTAAACTGATGAATCGTTTTTTTTATTTTTAATATGTATTATAGCAAAAAGTACAAAAATTTTATTTATTATTTTCAAAATTGTCGCTGTTTGTTTATAGCAAAAAAAACACAGAGGTGATCAAATACCACCAAAAGAAAGCTCTATTTGTGAGTAAAAAAGGACATCAATTTTGTTTGGGTACAACGTCGCAGGACCGCGCAATTGCCAATTAAAGCGACGCAGTGCCGAATCGCAAAAGATGGCCTGCTCATTAAGGGGGCAAATCCTTCCGGGGCTTAAACATATAAAACAACCTTTAGCGAGACACTTCACTGAAAAGGGACATTTGGTGTTCCAGTTAAAATATACAGTTATAGATTCCATTACCAAATTAGGAAAGAGTGGCGATAGGAAACTGATTATTAAAAAAATTAGTTTTCTGGATTCACAAACTAAATGCCTTGCATCCATTAGGTCTGAATCATGAATCCGATTTATAATTATTTTTCTGATGTATTTTTATGGATTATTATTTGTTTTATGATGTATTTTTATGGATTATTATTTGTTTTAGGATGTATTATTCTTTTTTATTTGTTTTAATCAATAAAGTGGGAGTGTTACAGCTACCTCTAGCTTTTCTTCTTCACTCTCTAATAATTTCTATTAGGTTTCACCTGATATACTGTATATAAATCAATAAAGAAATCGATTGTAACATATTATACCTGGCCTTACTAGTATATATTGAATGTTTTCATTGTGGTAACAGATCTGTTTTCAGACTGATGAAGGGCTTATTGATTGAAACTGTTGGCAATATGTTTTCTCATATTTTAATTGAAAATATTTGTTTTCATATCCTGCAACCCCTTTTGGATCTTCAAATACATATTGAGCCTGAAAGGCATTAATTAGATCTTCAGCAGGTGCTCTTCACCCTTTGTCTTCCTTGTATAGATTATACTGTTTATTCAACTATTCGCCTGGGGTTGGCTAGCAACGTGATATCTGCAGAGGTTTACGTGGGCATCTGGGACCTCCAAAAGCTTCCTATTGCTGGAAGTAATCTTGTATCTGTGGGTGCATTCAAGCTCAGAGTAGCATTTTACCTGCTACAAGCAGACCAGAATTTGAGTAGCAGTATTCCATAACATGATAGGAATACTGCTAGGCTATGGGACACAACTTGTCATGCCTTGTCACCTCCTTTCATGCTTGACTCTTCTTTACCCTAAAGAGAAGCAAGGAGGATTCTTCAACTAACCACTTCACCCCCCAGAAGATTTATCCCCCACCCGTCCACTCATGATCAGGCCATTTTTTGCGATATGGCACTGTGTTACTTTAACTGACAATTGCGCAGTCGTGCGGCGCTGTACCCAAATTAAATTGATGTCCTTTTTTCCCCACAAATAGAGCTTGTGGTATTTGATCATCTCTATTTTTTACTTTGACTTCAATGAATGGGGATCTGACTTTGATCCCGACAATACCAGGCACTTTGTGTCTGGTGTGAATCTTTAGGGGAAACTCCATGCCAAATAAAATAAAAACAGCATGGGGGTTCCCCCTCCAAGACCATACCAGGCCCTTTGGTCTGGTATGGATTTTAAGGGGAACCCCCATGCCCAAAAAAATGGCGTGGGCCCCCCCCCCCCCCCCCAAACTCTATACCAGACCCTTATCTGAGCACGCAGCCCAGAAGGTCAGGAAAGGGGGTGGGGATGAGTGCCCTCCCCCCCTCTGAAACATACCAAGCCACATGTCCTCAACATGGGCATGTGGGTGCTTTGGGGAAGGGGGGCCCTGCGCCCCCCACCCCAAATCCCTTTGTCCTCATGTTAATGAGGACAAGGGCCTCTTCCTGACAACCCTGGCCGGTAGTTGTTGGGGTTTGCTTCCGAGGGGGTTAATTGGAATCTGGAAGCCCCCTTTAACAAGGAGGCCCCCAGATCCCGGCCCCCCACCCTATTTGAATGAGCATGTGGTACATTGTACCCCTACCCATTCACCTTAAAAAAAGGGGCAAAATTAAAAGCAGTACACAGGTTTTTGACAAATACATTTATTAAATCAGCTCTGGTGTCTCTTCCGATTTCTTCTCCCCTCTCCGGCTCTTCTCCCTCTTCCGGTTTTTATCCCCTCTCTGGTTCTTCTGTCTGCGCTGTCTTCTCCCTCTTCTGCCGGGTCTCCTTTCTCCGCTGATGTCTTCTGCCTCTGCTGGGTCTCCTCTCTGCGCTGTCTTCTCCCTCCGTTCTTCCTCCAATCTTCTCAAGGCTCTCTCCCGCTCTAATGCTAGGTCCGTGGTGTACAATTTCTTATATAGGCATGGGGCGGGGCCACCGGGTGAAGTATTCTGGAAGCCCCGCCCCATGTGTCATCACCACCTGGGCTATGATGGAGCAGTGACAAGTACACACTATAGGCGGCATATGCTTTGTTCTTATTTCATGTCTGAGGTTTACAAATACTTTAACCACTTGCCAACCAGCCGCTGTCATACTGCGGCAGGTCGGCTCGTTCCCACAATTCGTCGTAGGCATACGTCGGCACCTTTAAGGGCAATAGAACGGCGGAGTATACGATGCGCGTGGCCGGCGGCCACGATTTCTGCCGGCCACCAGTGATAGCAATCACGAGAATCAGATCGGGAATCTGTCAGTGTAAATGAATGAATGAATGACTTGTATAGCGCTACAACATGCGAACTGAATCGCCTCTAGGCGCTTTTTGCAGCCAGTGTCTTTCTGGCTGGTGCGGTCATTTTACCCCATTTTACGACATTTTACACAGTCGTACACACATATATACATATATATACTGGGCCAATTTGGCCAGGATCCAATTAACCTACCAGCATGTCTTTGGAGTGTGGGAGGAAACCGGAGTACCCGGAGGAAACCCACGCAGACACAGGGAGAACATGCAAACTCCAAGCAGATGGTGTTGTGGTCGGGATTCGAACCAGCGACCCTTTTGCTGCTAGGTGAAAGTGCTAACCACTACACCACTGTGCTGCCCTCAAACAGACAGATCCCCGTTCTGACAGGGGAGAAGATTAGGAACAGTGATATGTCTCCTCCAGTCAGTCCCATCCCCCCACAGTTAGAAACACACATGAGGGAACACATTTAACCCCTTAATCGCCCCCCTAGTGTTAACCACTTCCCTGCCAGTGACATTTACACAGTAATCAGTGCATTTTTATAGCACTGATCACTGTATAAATGTCACTGGTCCCAAAAAAGTGTCTGATCTAGCTGCCACAATGTCGTAGTCCCGCTAAAAATTGCAGATCGGCGCCATTACTAGTAAAAAAATATAACTTTTGCGCCAATCAATATACGTTATTGTGATTTTTTTTACCATAAATATGTAGAAGAATATATATCGGCCTAAACTGATGAAGAAATGTATTTATTTACATTTTTTGGGGGGATATTTATTATAGCAAAAAGTTAAAAAAAAATTTTTTTTTTTTTTTTAATTGTCGCTCTTTTATTGTTTATAGCAAAAAAAAAAAAAAATTGCAGGAGGTGGTCAAATACCACCAAAAGAAAGCTCTATTTGTGGGGAAAAAGGAGGTCAATTTAATTTGGGTACAGTGTCGCACGACCGCGCAATTGTCAGTTAAAGCGATGCAGTGTCGTATCGCAAAATATGGCCTGGTCATTAACCACTTAAGACCCGGACCATTATGCAGGTTAAGGACCTTGCCCCTTTTTGCGATTCGGCACTGCGTCGCTTTTACTGACAATTGCGCGGTCGTGCGATGTGGCTCCCAAACAAAATTGTCATCCTTTTTTTTTTACAAATAGAGCTTTCTTTTGGTGGTATTTGATCTCCTCTGCGGTTTTCTATTTTTTGCGCTATAAACAAAAATAGAGCGACAATTTTGAAAAAAATGCAATATTTTTAACTTTTTGCTATAATAATAATAAATAAATAAATATCCCCCAAAATATATAAAAAAACGTTTGGGCCGATACGTATTCTTCTACATATTTTTGGTAAAAAAAAAAAAAATCGCAATAAGCGTTTATCGGTTGGTTTGCGCAAAATTTATAGCGTTTACAAAATAGGGGATAGTTTTATTGCATTTTTATTAATATTTATTTTTTTACTACTAATGGCGGCGATCAGCATTTTTTTTTGTGACTACGACATTATGGCGGACTTGTCAGACAATTTTGACACATTTTTGGGACCATTGTCATTTTCACAGCAAAAAGTGCTATAAAAATGCACTGTTACTGTGAAAATGACAATTGCAGTTAAGGAGTTAACCACTAGGGGGCGCTGTAGGGGTTAAGTGTAACCTCATATGTGTTTCTAACTGTAGGGGGGCGGGGTTGAACGTGTGACGTCATTGATCGTCTTTGCCTATATCAGGGAACAGGCGATCAATGACACTGCCACAAAGAAGAACAGGGAAGGTGTGTTTACACACACCTCTCCCCGTTCTTCAGCTCCGGTGACCTATTGCGGGACACCGGTGGCGATCGGTTCCTGCGGGCGCGGTCACGGAGCTTCGGACCGGGTCGAGAGCACGCCGGCGGCAGCGCGCTCGCGACCCCACGGCTGGGCTTAAAGAGACACGTACAGGTACGTGATTGTGCCCAGCCGTGCCATTCTGCTGACGTATATCGGCGTGAAGGGGTCCTTAAGTGGTTATGGGGGAAATCTTCGCTCTGCAAGTGGTTAAGGTATAAAAATATGTACCCCTCTGCCATCTCCAGATCCTGTGTGCAGCAAGTGTCAGTTGAATAGAAGGAGGATCATAGCCTAGCAAGCACACAGTAAATAACAGAAATAAGAGATACAGATAAAAGAACATGAACCTGTTTTGAAGTCTTGTATTGTATTGTGCTGTACGGTTCCTCACAGCAGAGAAATGTGAAAACCTCTTTAGAGTTCAACACTCCTGTGATCCGAGTCCTGGCCTTCTATTGATTTTACTCGACAACACTGTTCTCACATTATTGTAATTAAAACGAAATCTTGAACCTTGGATGGGATTTTTAAAGCACCGAACATAACACAGATATAAATATAAAAACGCTTGCGTTTTATTAGTACAAAAAACAAGGACAAATCATACAATACAACTTGATTCTAAAAAAAAATAGGCATAAATCTGAATTATAATCATAGCAGGTGTCCCATATATTCACTGACTGTGAAATCCCAATGCGTTTCAACTCCAAAAAATACTTATTCATGGGACAAAAGTCCTCTTCATCTTTTGATCCCTGAAGAAGACTCTTTGGAGTCGAAACGTGTTGGAATTTCTATGCGTGTAAAAAACAATCAGTGCATATAGAGTATGGGACATCTGTTATGATAATTAGAATTCTGATATCTTAGAATCATGTTGTATTGTCCTTGTTTTTACATTTTTTTTACTAATAAAAACTTTTTTCAGCGGAAATTCCGATCGTGTGTACAAAGCATAAGACTAAAACTAAATTGAAATTTGCTGCCAAAATTAACACTGCTGCCTAGGTGAATGCACTCAACACCTGTGCATCACGTGCAGGAAAAACACGACCCTCACACAGGTGTATGCTTAGATATTCCCACGTGGCAAAGTCTTAGAAAATATTTAAAGTGGATGTAAACCCAAATTTTTTTTTTTTTTTTATGTCACAATGTAGAGAAAATGGGCCAGATCCACAAAGAGCCGGCGTAACGTAAAAATTCCCATTTAAGTTACACTGCCTTAAAATTTCTACCTAAGTGCCCGATCCACAAAGCACTTACCTAGAAATGTTCGGCTGTGTAACTTAAATTCCGCCGGCGCAAGGCGTTCCTCTTCAAATGTGGGCGATTCCCATTTAAATTAGGCGCTCTCCCGCGCCGGCCGTACTGCGCATGCTCGTGACGTCATTTTCCCGACGTGCATAGCGCGAAATTACGTTACGCCGAGCTTTGTGGATCGCGCCGGGTTAATAAAGTTGCGTCGGAAAAAAAAAAAGATACGGCGGGGAAAAAAAAATTTAAAACAAAAAAAAAAACGCGTCGCTGGACAGAAGGGTCTGCTTTTACAAGGTGTAAACAGTTTACACTTTGTAAAAGCAGCCCTAATTTTACGATTGCAAACTAAAACTTACGGAGAAAAAACGAAGCTGAAAAGCTTCGTGGATCTCCGTAAGTGCTAATTTGCATACCCGAGGCGGCATTTCGACGCGAAATGCCCCCAGCGGCGGATGCGGTACTGCATCCTAAGATCCGGCAGTGTAAGTCCCTTACACATGTCGGATCTTCTGTCTATCTCTTGGAAACTGATTCTGTGGATCAGTTCCATAGTTAGGAACAGGGATACGACGGCGTATCAGTAGATACGCCGGCGTATCCCTTTTGAGGATCTGGCCCTAAGATTTCCTATCATCTGTGCCCAGTCTTGCCACACAGAGTTAATCCAGCGCTGAGCAATCCTCTTTTTATTGTTCAGTGAAATAAAACAGACTTCCAGATAAAGACCAAAGTCTTTGCTTGAGTGACAGGTTATTTACATATCTCGTGCACTAGCTTGCAGACATGCACAGCTTCTTGTCTATGTATATTCTGATGGCTGTTTACACTGAATTGTGGATCACCCCATATTTTGAAAACATTTAATCAAAACACAGGAAAGACAGCCAATCCTGGGAGAGCTGGACGGGAGAGGAGGAAAGGGGAGGGGGATGTGAATGGTGCACTTTACAGAAGCTGTGCATGTCTGCAAGCTAGTGCACGAGATATGTAAATAACCTGTCACTCAAGCAAGGACTTTGGTCTTTATCTGGAAGTCTGTTTTATTTCACTGAACAATAAAAAGAGGATTGCATCCACTTTAATTAATCCAGAGTTTTCAGGTTTAAATCACATTAATGGAAAATTATTTCTGATTGACTGCTATGAGTTCCTGCACTTTGCAAACTTTTTCTTTACCTTACTGAACAAGCTCTTTAGAATAACTTGCTCTTACTTTCTGTTTAAACTCCTGAGCCTTCAGTCTCTGTGTCTGGCTTGTGGTTTCTGATCCCCGTCCACTGGCACTATACACTCTGCTGTGTCTCTGTCTTCGGCCAACACACAGAAGGCCCAGGCGGAGAAAGTCCTCTGCACTGGAAGAAATCAGTTGGACCGCCTCTGATAAATCAGTCACAGGAACATCATTGATCTCCAGAAGGTAGTCTCCGGCTCTGACCCCAGCATAGGAGGCAGGAGAACCTGGAACCACACTGTCCACCACCAGTGGTCTCCCTCCAGTCAGGGCCAAGCCAATCTCCTCTTGGCTTTTCCTGGTCACTGCCACATTCTGAACTCTGGAGATGACCCCAATACTCGGTGGTACGGTAAGACACTCCCGGCCAAGCTGTATTAGTGACTCGCAGGACAGAAAGGACACTGGTTTTCCCTCCACTTCCAGAATCTGGTCTCCAGGCTGCAAACCGGCTGCATGGGCGCTACTTCCTGGCTCAACCCAGAGGATGTAACAAGGGCCCGTGCCACCCAACCCAAAGCCAAACGTCTCTGGCCAACCTTCATTGGTGACTGGCATCGATGAAACTGTAAAGACAGAAAACAAAGTGCTTTACTGCATGCAAAACATTACAGAAAAAGTTACTCCTACTTTGGAGAAATTCCCTGTCATTTGCTGTTGTGTCTCTATGACAGGAAGTAAAGGGGAATGTCCCTAATGGGACAGAGAGAGAAGAAAACTGACACGTATTCTGTCATTAAACAAAACAATTTGCTTATAGATATACATTAACTGGTTGCCGACCACTAGGGGCGCCCCCCGACTCCCGTGCGCGTGCCCCGCCGGGCACACGCGATTGCTCGTTACAAAGCGAGGACCGGGAGCTGTGTATGTAAACACACAGTTCCCAGTCCTGTCAGGGGGAGAAGTGCTGATCTTCTGTTCATACAATGTATGAACAGAAGATCAGTCATTTCCCCTAGTGAGGCCACCCCCCCTACAGTTAGAACACACCCAGGGAACATACTTAACCCCTTCCCCGCCCCCTAGTGATAACCCCTTCACTGCCAGTGGCATTTTTATAGTAATCCAATGCATTTTTATAGCACTGATCGCTATAAAAATGCCGATGGTACCAAAAATGTGTCAAAAGTGTCCGAAGTGTCCGCCATAATGTCGCAGTACCGAAAAGAAAAAAAAACGCTGATCGCCGCCATTACTAGTAAAAAAATATAATTTTTTTTCAAAATTATCGCTCTATTTTTGTTTATAGCGCAAAAACGAAAAACCGCAGAGGTGATCAAATACCACCAAAAGAAATCTCTATTTGTGGGGAAAAAAGGACGCCAATTTTGTTTGGGAGCCACGTCGCACGACCGCGCAATTTTTAGAGAAAGCGACGCAGTGCCGAATCGCAAAAAGTGCTCTGGTCTTTGACCAGCAATATGGTTAAAGTGGAAGTAAACCCATCTATCGTTTTCCAGCCAAGGAAGCTGCCATCTTGGCCTTTGTTAATCTTCAACTGCCATGGTCCTGCACATGTGATCAGTTATGACACCAGCCATTGGATGGTTTAACAGTTTGGTTGAGGACACAACCAATGTGACAGTTACATTCCTGTCACGTGTAGGGAATAAATCGTTTTTTAAACTGTTAGGGCCCTTTCACACTGGGGCATTTTTCAAGCGCTTTAGCGTTAAAAAAAGCGCCTGTAAAACGCCTGAAAGAAGCTGCATCTGCAATCCCAATGTGAAAGCTCGAGTGCTTTCACACTAAAGCGCCTGAAAAACACCCCAGTGTGAAAGTGGTCTTAGCGTTAAAAAAAAGCGCCTGAAAGAAGCTGCATCTGCAATCCCAATGTGAAAGCCTGAGTGCTTTCACACTGAGGCGCTGAGCTGGCAGGGCGTCAAAAAAAGTCCTGCATGCAGCTTCTTTGCAGCGCTTTAGGAGCGGTTAATACACCGCTCCTAAAAAAAGCTTCCTCAATGGGAAGGGGGCTTTAACGCCAAAGCGCCTGAAAAGCGCCTCAGTGTGAAAGGGGTCTTAGCAGCGCTTTACCAGCGTTTTTCGGGCGCTGGCAGTGTGAAAGGCCTCTGAAAGCACTTGGGCTTTCACATTGGGATTGCAGATGAGGCTTCTTTCAGGCGCTTTACAGGCTTTTTTTAAACGCCAAAGCGCCTAAAAAACGCCCGAAAAACGCCCCAGTGTGAAAGGGGTCTTAAATCAATGGGTTTACTTCCGCTTCAAAGAGCACCTAAAGCCAAAATGTATTTAAGTATAGTGTAGCGAAGAGATATAACACCCCTGTCAGGTTTTTATTGTTGCCTATGTCCTTACTGGGAGGAGCCAACCTCTCTATTTGTACTAGTGGGGTGTCATAGTGGCTTAATGGTTAGCAATTATGCCTTGCCCTCATATGACGTCGTCCCAGATCGACCGCTCTTGCACGCAGCGTGCCAATCACGGCCACATCGTGTTGCTAGGACACGGCACGGACCTCTGTAAAATAAAAAAATTCAGTTAATCGTCTCTCATCGCCTCACACTGACAGAGTGTGTGGCGAGGAGAGCCGATCAGCGGCATCTCCTCGCAGGGGACATCGAGAAATTTAATCAGGACACTGATCATCAGTGCCCTGATTACAATAAAGCACCACCAGTGCCAGCAATCAATGCCCACCAGTGCCAGCAATCAGTGCCCACCAGTGCCACCAATCAGTGCCCATTAGTTATGCCAGTCAGTGCTGGCTATCAATGCCCATCATTGCTGCCCATCAGTGCCACCCATCAATGCCCAGTGAGTACCCATCAGTGCTGTTTATTTGTGCCACCTGTCAGTGCCCACCAGTGTGGCATATTCGTGCCTCCTCATCAGTGCCACCTCATTAGTGCCCATCAGTGCAGCCTATCAGCAAAGGAGAAAAATTACTTAAAGCAGATGTTCCATTACAAAAAAAAAACAATTAAAAGTCAGCAGCTACTAACACTGTAGATGCTGACTTCTAATAAGGACACTTACCTGTCCTAGCCGCCAGCGATGTCAGCCCCCGCCGAGCAGCTCCAAGCGCCGCCATCCACAGTAAGGGAAACAGGCAGTGAAGCCGTACGGCTTCACTGCCCGTTTCCTACTGCGCATGCGCGAGCAGCGCGACGCTTTGTGAATGGGCCGGCTGCTTTCTGGGACACACACCGTTCCCAGAATGCAGCGCGCCCCATTCACAAGAAGACACCCAGTGTAGGAGGAGGAAGAGAATCCACCGCGGACGATCATGAGGCAGATTCGGCACTTCCGCATAGCAACAGCTATTTAGGGCGAGTAAAAAATTTTTTATTTTTTTTTTATTTTTTTTTAGATTTTTGGTGGAATATTTTTTTTCAGGTGACAGAAACACTTTGTTGTAAAAAATAAAAACCCCAGAGGTGATTAAATACCACCAAAGTTCTATTTTTGTGAAGAAAATAATAAAAATGTCACATGGTTACAGTGTAACATGACCGCGCAATTGTCAAAGTGTGAGAGCGCTGAAAGCTGAAAATTGGCCTGGGCAGGAAGGGGGTGAAAGTGCCCAGTAGGCAAGTGGTCAAATAGCATTTATATAAATTTAAGGGCATCAAGTTCGCAAGGAGGATGTTACTTACATAAATGTTTAGCGCGATATCTTGGATCCACGAGAACCCTCCGTACACTTAAACCATGCTGCTGTTTCATGAGCGGATCTACCAAAAAGTAATTGCTTCTCTCTGTGTATAGAGGCACCGCCGCACCCTGTATAGTCCATAAATTGCTGAGCGAATTCTGCGGCGTGGCACAACAAGCCAAATGGATACACAAGTGGACGGAACAAAGGACTTGCAGCCATACAGAAGATGCTGAAAGCAGTGTAGTGGTGTCTCCCACCTCACAAAACAAAAAGCTTAAGTGGGATTAACAGCTTGGCCAGTTAATAAGCATGGTAAATAAGCTTTATTAATTGGGAATTAAATGCATGGTCACTAACTAAATGTGATTTTGAATAGCAATACAATCACCGTGAGCACTGCTGGCAATTACCGAGTAGTAAAAGCACGAAGTGCACCAACATTCTGATTACATCATTTACTAAAATAAAAAAAATAAAATGCCATATGCTTATATTCAGCATGATTCAAAACAGCCTTAGGATCTGACAAGCTGTGCCAGAAGAGTGTGTTGTGAACTGCCTCAAACTCTATCATATCTACCTTCAGGGATAGCAAATAAACACTCTACAGCTGTCAGTGAATCACAAAAGCACTAAACTTTGCTCTATCGTGACCAAGATACTGCCAGCATCTATTCGGTTTAGTAGCTTCCCTCGTAAAGCAAATGTGAGGCCAGGATATGTACAATCAAGTATTTACATACTATACACTTAGCAATCCATAAATGACCTTTGAAACAAGCTCTCATTGATCTATGTAGCTACAGGCATGGTGGAGCAATTCATCCTCAAGTTCACAGCAGAAACACTGGTGGCTCAAATTTCTCAGCAGCTCATCTTACTCTGCTCCCATCTCCCATCAGAGACTCAGCTGCTCAGTTCCCTCCTCCTGGCAGGGACTCAGCAACCTAATCAGTTTTTAAAGACAATTTTAAGACAAGAGGAGTAGAAACCTGCTTTCGGCTGCTGCAGGAGCAAAAGGGATTGGTTCCTTTAAATGCTGTCCAGGTTCTGGGGACAGCAAGGAAGGGACATAATCTACCCATCACCTACCCTTGATCAGTGGTTAGATCACAATTGGCAGCTTGCCGACGCCAGTTTAAATTATTTCTTTGGGAGAAAAAAAACTATGGGCCAGATTCACGAACGAGTTACGCTGGCGTATCTATTGATACGCCACGTAATTTAAAAGTTGCGCCGTCGTATCTCTGCGCGGTATTCTGGGAACAAGATATGCCTGAAATATGGCTTCAGCCGACCGACGTAAGTCTTAGTACGCCGTTGTATCTAGGGTGCATATTTACGCTGGCTGCTAGGGGCGCTTCCATAGATTTACGTGTTGAATATGTAAATGAGCTAGATAACACGGCTTCCCCGTGCTTCACTGTGGCGGCGCATCGATCGTGTCATCCCCTTTATAGGGGAGACACAATCGATGACATCAGACCTACAGCCACACCCCCCTACAGTTGTAAACACACACTAAGTGAACACTAACTCCTACAGCGCCACCTGTGGTTAACTCCCAAACTGCAACTGTCATTTTCACAATAAACAATGCAATTTAAATGAATTTTTTGCTGTGAAAATGACAATGGTCCCAAAAATGTGTCAAAATTGTCCGAAGTGTCCGCCATAATGTCTCAGTCACAAAAAAAATTGCTGATCGCCGCCATTAGTAGTAAAAAAAAAATAATTAATAAAAATGCAATAAAACTATCCCCTATTTTGTAAACGCTATAAATTTTGCACAAACCAATCGATAAACGCTTATTGCGATTTTTTTTACCAAAAATAGGTAGAAGAATATGTATCGGCCTAAACTGAGGGAAAAAAAATGTTATATATGTTTTTGGGGGATATTTATTACAGCAAAAAGTAAAAAATATTGCAACGGCTGGAACCATGAACAATCAGAGCAAAAGTTGTCACCAGCACACCATGGGTCTCCAAAATAGGGTCCAAAGCTTTATTCAGTGATCACATCATGACAGCAAACAACAAACGTTTTCAGAGCCACGCAGGACCCCTTGGTCACATGCCTGATGAAGGGGTCCTTCGTGGCCCGAAAAAGTTGCTGTTTGCTGTAATGATGTGATCGCTGAATTTGGAACCAATTTTGGAGACCCATGGTGTGCTGGTGACATCTCGTGCGTATAATATCAGCAGAAAGTGTTCAGAAAACGCAGGCAGCGCCGAGACAAGGTCATCTAGCGTCCAGGGCAAAGATGCCAAATGGTGCCCCCCTCCTTCTCAAAAAGTGTATGAACAGTTTGTGTCAGCAAAAATCCCCTCCCTCCTCTCCAAAAAAAAAATTGAGCACTAATCTGCACAATTACCACTGAGCATAAATTCCCTTTGTAAGCCAAAGTTCTCCCCAAACAAAAATTCCCCCTCTTCTAGTACTCCTACCGGCTTGTAGATAGGCTATCTCTATGGAGCACCCCCCCACCTCACATGATACCACAGCGCCCAGGGTAGCCGCCCCTCCTGCCCCCTTTCCCCAGCCCTAGAGATATGAGGAGGGGAAAATGGTTCAACGCACCAGCTTCCAGTAAAGCCAGGGAATTCAGTAGCTGGTCATGATGTCTATCATTGTTGGGATCCTGCATTCCCACAAGAGACAGAGGGCCAGATTCTCCAAGAATGTGCGGCGGCATCGCGTAAGCTATTTACACTACGCCGCCGCAACTTACTGGAGCAAGTGCCGTATTCCTCAAGCACTTGCTCCGTAGTTTGCGGCGGCGTAGTGTAAAAGGCCCGGCGTATCCCCGTGTAATTCAAAGGGGGCGGCTTATATTTAAATTAAGCGCGCCCCCGTGCCGATCGAACTGCGCATGCGCCGGGCTAAAAATAGCCCAGTGCGCATGCTCCAGTTCTCGACGGAAAACGTCAATGACGCCGACGTGTGCGTCACTGACGTAAAGTCATATTCAAGAACGACTTACGAAAACGACTAACCCGACGGGAAAAGACGACGCGGACCCGACGCCATACTTAACATGGCATACGTCGGACTGGCGTAAGGTTACCCCTCATATAGCAGGAGTAACCTTACGCTTACGGAAACGACATAAACGAACAACAAATGAGACCTGAACGTAAACGCCACCTAGCGGTCAGCGTTGTATTGCATTTAGGATCCGACGGTGTAAGTGACTTACACCAGTCGGATCCTAGCCTAATTCCGGCGTATCTTGTTTTGCGAATACAAAACAATGATACGCCGGCGGGAATTTCGAATTGCGCCAGTGTATCTGTAGATACACCGGCGTAACTATTTTGAGAATCTGGCCCAGAGTCTGCATGGATGTTCTCTGGGTGTTCCTGTGGGCTTCCTCCATGTGTTCATGTTTCTTTCCAAAAGCATACTGGTAAGTTAATTAGCCTCTGAATTAACTGGTCCCATGGTGTGAATTTTTGTATGACTGCAGTAGGGGCGTAACACAATACATCTCTTTAGAACTACAGCCAGACCTGAACGGTTTGATACACTCTGTTAAAGGGTATCTACAGGCAAAGGTTTTTCATAGGGTGAGGAACGGTTGGAACCCTTGCTAGATTTTGTTACTCTCTGTGTCCCCATTAAAGACATTAACACTTTCTCTATTTGATTAGTGACCACGGTCATGGGACTGACAATAAGAGAAAATTTTACATTTTGAGGAATAGAGGGGGAAATGCTCCAAGATGGTATTCGTCTTCAATTTGGAAAGTTTACCTCCCACTTCCTGTTGAGTCTACAGGACAGGAAGTGAAGGGAGATCACCACAATGGGACACAGATGTTAGATATACTTTAAATGCTGCGTTCTGACTAGGTAGATAGCTCCTTTATGATGGCAACAGGACAGCCAGAGTCCATCATTTTTATGAGTGTGCCCCTGGCAGCTGTTGATCATTATATTAAGCACCTCACTGCTGCCATCTGCCCCCTGTGAAATCTCCTGATGCATTTTTGTGTAGATGCAATGAAATCCATAATAAGTAAAACTGCACACAGAGTGATCTTTCCCTTTTCCGAGATGCATTACTCACCTGCAGAGCTCCAGGAGCTGGAAGAGCAGAGGAGGGAGAGACAGGGCACTACAGGAGAGGCTCTGTGTTTGTAGATCAGTTACACAGCAGCAGAGGGTAGGGAGGTTCTATAACAAGTGCTCTGGTTGCTTTGAAACCTAATCAGCCATTTATTAGGACGGAAGCTTGAGTGATATGCTGCTGACAGCACGGGGAGCTCTGCCAGGAGATATTGTTAAAAAAACACTACACACGGGATGATTACAGTAAGGCCCCATGCACACGAGACGCTGCTAAACTCGAGTTCAGAGGCATTTGGGCATTTTTTTCAACTGCCCCTGAACCCATTTAATGTTATCCTATGTGTCCATGCACACAATCACGTTTTTTGTCGTTTTAAAGCAGTTGGGTTTATGTCCGGTTTTTCAGACGCAAAATTTTGGGCTCAGAAGCTTTTTTTTTTTTGCATTTCAAAGCTTTGGGAGGGTCTACAATGTCTTTGAGATAAACGCTGACAGCTGCAAACGCGGTAAAACGCAGCTAAACGCGGCAAAACGCTGCGCAATTCGCGGCAAAAACTGGCGTTTTAAACGCCGGTTTTTGCCTTTGAAAACGTGAGTTTATGGGTGTTTGTAATTGCTTCTCGTGTGCATGGGGCCTAACAGAACTTTATCTGCCATGCAGGCCATGCTTGGCATGTGTACTGGGCATTTGAGGGCAGCGTGAGTTGATATTATTTTTCTTATTCCATCAGCAATAAGTTCCTGCAAAATGCCACCAATTAGAATTTATTCTGGGAGAGTTGCCCTCATGCTGTTTTTCTTTGTTCTTTTATTTTCACCTGGTAATTAGACCAATAGGCGTGCGTAGGGGGTGTGCCTGGGCACAACCTAAGCACTCTTTGCAATGCCAATTCCCCCTACTGCCTGGGCTTTCCCCAGTCTTAGCCCCCCCACCCCCCACTAGCTTCTCTCCTCTCCTTTCCCCCAGACATGCTTGTAGGTTAACCACTTAAAGCGGAGTTCCACCCAAAAGAGGGGGGGGGTGAGTGTCCTCTTTTTATTGGGACTTCCTGTCTCACTTAATCCTTCCTGTCCTCGGCCGCCTAGGCAACTCCCTCTCTTTCCCTAGGTGGCCCCTCCCTGCCAGTGATTTTCTGGGACACAACACAGGTCCCAGAATATTAGCTGGCCAATGGCAGAGTGCAGCACGACTCGCGCATGCGCAGCGCGCGCCCGGCCATGCAGCTGTAAGCCGTCACGGCTGGGTGCCCACAGTAGAAATGAAGGTGCCAAAGAGAGACAAGCAGGGCTCCATGCGGCCGGATCGCTGGACCGTGGGGCAGGTAAGTGTCTGTTTATTAAAAGTCAGCAGCTAAAGTTTTTGTAGCTGCTGACTTTTAATAAACTAAAAAACGGTTGGAACTCCGCTTTAAGGACCGAGCCTCTTTCTGAGATTTTGTGTTTGCAAGTTAAAAACAGTTTTTTTTTGCTAGAAAATTATTTAGAACCCCCAAACATTATATATTTTTTTTCTAACACCCTAGCCTAGAGAATAGAATGGCGGTTGTTGCAATACTTTTTGTCACACCGTATTTGGGCGGCGGTATTGCAAGCGCACTTTTTTTGGAAAAAAAAAACAAATTTTTGAATTAAAAAAATAAGACAACATTAAAGTTAGCCCATTTTTTTTATATATTGTGAAAGATAATGTTACGCCGAGTAAATTGATACCCAACATGTCACGCTTCAAAGTTGTGCCCGCTCGTGGAATGGTGGCAAACTTTTACCCTTAAAAATCTCTATAGGTAACGTTTAAAAGATTCTACAGGTTGCATGTTTTGAGTTATAGAGGAGTTCTAGGGCTAGAATTATTGCTCTCACTCTATCGATCGCGGTGATACCTCACATGTGTGGTTTGAACACTGTTTTCATATGTGGGCACTGCTCACGTATATGCTCGCTTCTGCGCGCAAGCTCGTCGGGACAGAGGGCTCTAACATTTTTTTATTATCATATATTTAACTTTTTTATTGACACAGTTTTTTTTTTTTTAATTTGGGGTCACTTTTATTCCTATTACAAGGAATATAAACATACCTTGTAATAAAAAAAAGGCATGACAGGTCCTCTTAAATATGAGATCTGGTGTCAAAAAGACCTCAGATCTCATATTTAGACTAAAATGCATTAAAAAATATATATATTTTTATGTTATCCTAAAAAAAAAATGTCCCTTTAAGAGCATTGGGCAGAAGTGACGTTTTGACATTGCTTCCGTCCTACAGTGATATGAAGACGGGTGGGGGGCCATCTTCCTTTCACTCGTCTCTATACCCAGGCAGGATCAGCATCCGATCGCCTCCGCCGTTGCTGACGGCTCCGGTAAGTGGCGAATGGCACCGGAGAGGGGCGGGGGGGCCCTCTCCCGTTGTCGATAAAAGTGATCTTGCGGCAAATCCACCTGTGGCCGGTTTTTGGTGAAATGTTGTGTTTTCCACTTCTGGATTATGGTCCCAACAGTGCTCACTGGAATATTTAGAGGTTAAGGCCCCTTTCACACCTGCGGACCGTATGTCCGCTTTTTCATCTATCCGTTTACGGATGAAAAAGGGACATACATGTATCCCTATGGGATAGCGGGTGTCAGCGGATGATCTCACCCGGGTCCGCTATGCTCCGATTCTGCAGACGGAGGAAATCTTATTTTCCCATCTGTCTGCAGATCAGATCGAGTAAACACGACAGACGGTCCCCCCATAGGGGAGAGCGGAGATCTGACAATCCAATAGTGTGCAGGGACCGCCCTGTCATCTGCCGGCTCAGCGGGGATCAGCGGAGCGATCCCCGCTGAGCAAGCGGAGGTTCACAGGGCGGATCATCAAGGATCCATCCCGTGTGAAAAGACCCTTAGAAATACTTCTGTAACCAATGCCATAAGTATGTTTTGCAACAATAACGTTGCAAAGGTTTTGAGAGAGCTCTTCGCTTTTACCCATCATGAGATTTCTCTTGTGTGACACCTTGGTAATGAGACACCTTTTTATAGGCCATCAGTTGAGACTGAACCAGCCGATATTAATGCATCTTTGTGAAATTGTTTTTAAAAAAAAGGTTCCGAAATAAAAGCTAACATTTCCTAAATGTCCTCATTTGGCCGCAGTCCATCATCAGACTGCAAAGCCATCAGACTCATTTTGCAGAGAGCCAGTGGAAATCAAGGTTAATTGACCATGTATAAAATAGCCATGTTTTGTCACTGCCTCTAAATTATCCACATATGCATCTCAACGGGACAATAGTTGTTGAAACCTTTTGTTGCGGCCAGAGCCTTCCCTGAAGACCCATGAATTGCACCCTTCGCTCCATTATCACGTGTATTCTTGTGGCAGGCTGCAGCTCAGGTAACATGAGAGGATGGAGATGTCACTCTTAGATAACAGACTCAGATGTCCTGACACTCGCATACAACACCAAGTGTCACTGCTCATTAAGATGGGAATTTAATAGCGCTGACCAGGAAGACACTAAAACTAATCCACTACGCCTCCCATGAAAGAGCTATCAGTAGCATTTTAGAAAATGCCTCAAACCTGTACCGACTTTTATAGGTTAAACCTTAAAAAAGAAGCCAATCCTTTAACAATGCTCCATGCTACATCCATACTTAGGGTGTAACATAGTCACGCTCCGTACCCACCCCCAAACTGCCCATACACCGTATTTGCCAGCTTATAAGACGACCCCCTAATCTTCCAGCTGAAAGGTTGGTTTTGGGATATACTCACTTTATAAGATGACCCCCTTCCGACTCACCTCACTGTGCCCATTGCCTACCTCACTGTGATCATTGCCTCCCTCACTGTGCCCATTGCCTCCCTCACTGTGCCGATCTCCATAACTTATCCCTGTATGCAGATTCAGACTTCGGGCGTCCATTGTTCAAAAGCCGCGCCTCCTCCTCGTCCTGTTCCGTGATAGGCGGAACACTCAGTTTCCCAGCAGAGCCTGTGTTCAGTGTTCCACCTATCATGGACATCCTCTCGTCCTCGGACGCCCGCAGTCTGAATCTAGATACAGGTTCCCGGCGTATAAGACGACCCCTGATTTTTGGGGGATATTTTTAAGTACAAAAGGTTGTCTTATACACTGGAAAATACAGTATCCCCCACCGCCCCAACCGCCCCCCCCCCCAGGGGCTCTTCTCCCCACCAGCTCCTGTCACTTTTTAAATATGCCATGGCTCCGCCCAAAAAGCTGCGTCTTTTATTCACAGAAATCTGTGTGGGAATGGGCAGAGGGACTTGTAGTTCTTAATGGAGCAAAAGCATGGTGATATCAATACATATAAAGTTACACCGTTACACCAGGGCTCGACAAATCCCGGGCGCCAGGTCGCCATGGCGACTAGAAATAGGGTCCTGGCGACTTGGTTTGGAAGGGGCACTGGCAAGTGGCATTGGCAGATGGCACTGATAGCTGACATTTATGGGCACTGATGAAGAAGGCTGCCTGCAATGCCCCTACCTGGTACTCCTTGCACTCGGCCACATAACCATCTTGTTACACCCAGCCCAAACTATATGGATTGGGTGTAACAAGATGTCCGCTGCTGGCATACTGTGGCCGAGTGCAGGGTGTACCAACATGGGCGTCTCTGACAGCAACATGGAGCATCACTTCCAAGACCAAATGTGCCGGCTCCGGTCACCCTGAACTCTGCACTCCCTGCCAGCTCGACACGCCACCCGCTACTCCGCCAGGTATCGGCTAAGGCATCGGGAGCATGTGTGCGAGTACAAGTACTCGCGCAAATGCTCAGTATCGGTCCCGATACTAGTAACGGGACAACCCTAATAATAACCAATCCACTTCTACCTTGTTCAATTAAGCTTTGACAATAAAACCTGGAAGCTGATTGGTTACTAGGCAGAGCTGCACCGGAAGTTGCATTTGATAAGCAGCTGTGCAAATATTGTGTGACATAAAAAGACTGCAACAACTACCATTTTATTCTCCAGGGCCTCTGCGTTTAGAAGTTATACAATGTTTGGGGGTTCTAAGTCGTTTCCTAGTAAAAAAAAAGAAAAAGAGAATAATAATCTTTACTTATTTTAACATGTATGAGAAAAATGTCAAAATTTCTTGTGGTGCCAAAAGGTTAAAGTATTGAAGCCAAAGGACAAGCATGACAGTCAGTGAATTGGCATTTCTAGGAGAGAAGGACAGCTGAGGATTCCACATTACTCTCATATTACTGGTTCCCTTTAATATGACACAACAGATACATCCCCAGGGACTATGAGGTCTACCATTGGAATCAATGAAGTTCTGCTGTACATTTGCTCTGTTAAAATAAAAACACCTTGCTAAGAGCAGCCATATAATGCCTTCCTCCTCGTCCTTCTCCATAGATCTCCCATCCCCCACCCATACCACCAAATCCCTGTCTGTGAGCAGCATCAGCAATCCTTAGTATCGGCGATCGTCTCCAAAGCCTGAATCGGCGCTCCACTTAGTCCCCTCTGCCTGGGTGTACTGTACTTCATTACCTTGCAGAAGCTGCTCTCCTCTTCCGGGTGTAGGAAGATGGCCGCGCCCAGCGGTGTATAACAACACAGGTGGTTTGACATAACAAGTGAGTTCTCTCATTTATTCTGTTTTATAGAAGCAATTTTTTATTTTGTTGGGGTGTCGTGTATGTTGCAATTGTTAAAGAGAACCAGTCACAATTATAATACTCGGGAAAATAGGTGTACACTCAATGGCTAAAATCTCCCATGAGCTTTAACCTTTAATTGTCATTTTAAAAGTCACTTTCGGTCTCCTTAAATCTGCAGGTTTCATAAAAAGAATAGCTGAAGATCCCTGTCATGAAGGTCCCGATCCTGGCACTTCCTGCTATGGGTGACAACCAGGGGTGTTTGGATCGCTGTCTGAACCCAAGTGAGCCTGTCAGGAAGCTGTCACTTGTACTCGGCCAATCACTGTGACCGGGGCGTTCTTCTGCCCGCAGCTGCATGTAAACAAGGGGCATGCACAGGGCTTTTTTTCAGGTGGAACTCCGTTCCACCACCTCTGGCTTTTTTTCAGGTGGAACTCCGTTCCACCACCTCTGGCTTCCACCACTTCTGGCAGAAGTCCGGTTTCTGTGTTTACAAGTAACAGCTCTGCACTCTGTGTGCATCCCTTCTGAACTCTGCACTCTGTGGGCCGGATTCAGAAAGAGATACGACGGCGTATCTCCTGATACGCCGTCGTATCTCTGAGTTCGGCCGGTCGTATCTATGCGACTGATTCAGAGAATCAGTTACGCATAGATATCCCTAAGATCCGCCAGGTGTAAGTGTCTTACACCGTCGGATCTTAGGCTGCAATTCCAGGCTGGCCGCTAGGTGGCGCTTCTGTATATTTACGCGAGGAATATGCAAATGAGTATTTACGCCGATTCAGAAACGAACGACCGCCCGGCGCTTTTTTTTTTACGTCGTTTGCGTTAGGCTTTTTCCGGCGTATAGTTACCCCTGCTATATGAGGCGTAGCTAATGTTAAGTATGGCCGTCGTTCCCGCGCCGAGTTTTGTAATTTTACGTCGTTTGCGTAAGTCGTTCCCGAATACGGCTGGACGTAATTTACGTTCACGTCGAAACCAATGACATCCTTACGACGTCATTTAGAGCAATGCACACTGGGATATTTTACGGACGGCGCATGCGCCGTTCAAACAAAACGTCAAATACGCAGGGTCAACCCAAATTTAAATAAAACACGCCCCCTACATCTCCATTTGAATTACGCGGCCTTACGCCGCAACACATTTGTTACGCCGCCGTAACTAAGGGCGCAAGTTCTTTCTGAATAAAGAACTCGCGCCCAAAGTTAGAGCGGCGTAACGTATCGGAGATACGTTAGGCTGGCCGGAAAGATACGCCATTGTATCTGAATCCGGCGCAGTATGTAATGCAATCCTGGTATTTAATGCCCCTTTAAGACCCTCCTACTTTTTGTGAGGCGTATGCGGGGGGGGAGGGTTTTGGGGGGGTCGTGGTTGAGTTCCAGCACCCATTGTTTGAGGGAAAAAAAAGCCCTGGACATGCATATGAGCAGCTGCGGCTCAGTGAAGAGGAAAGAGGTGATCCCTGGTGCCCCACATCTGTATTATGCTATAGCAGGTATATGGAGATAGTGGACCTCCAGCTGTTGCAGAACTACAAGTTTTGCAACAGCTGGAGGTCCGCTAATTGCATATCCCTGTCCTATAGTATTGATAATAGTGGCAACCTCAGGAGCTTAAACATGGGGGTGGGAGCGAAACATATTTGGGGTGTGGCCTGGTTGGGGTCCAGGCGGAGGTTGTCACTCTTATCACTGCTATAGGATTACACGGATGTGCGGCCCCAGGGATCACCACTTTCCTTTTCCTTGAGCTACAGCAGGAGCCAGGAAGGGCTTCATACCTTGCCAGCACTCCCAGCAGAAGAATCCACATATGTACCCCATTCCAGATGAGCCTGAGCGGCACACAAAGAAACACTATGGATCACATATAGGCAGCTGCGGGTGGGGGAATCCCTTGCGTGCAGATGCTTGGTCCTGTACAGATGACAGCTTCCCGGGTGGCTCTCACACTTGGGTTGCAGTTGGATCTGAAAATGCCCGAGCTCCATCTTTAGTGAAATACTCTGTCCCTGTCTCTAACTTTATGCTTCTGGGTTGTCACCCTCTCTCAGTGTAGACTGTATACCAATCAGCCATAACCATAACCACCATGACCACCCACCTAAAATTGAGTAGGCCCCCTTGGTCACCAAAACAGCCCTTCCCCCGTCAAGGCAAAGTACCATCCAAATGAATGTCAGGACCCAAGGTTTCCCAGCAGAACATTAGTCAAAGCATCACACTGCTTCCACTGGCTTGCCTTCTTCACATACTGCATCCTGGTGTCATCTCTTTCCCAGGTAAGTGACGCACACACACACCCAATCATCCATGTGATGCAAAAAAAACCACACAATTCATCTGTAGCGCCCCCTTACTTTCAGTATGGGCCCTACGCTAAAGTTAGTGGGGAATGGGAGAGTTACCTTGCTCCCATTCACTATTTGTTTAAATTTTGGGACTTCTGTCATTCCAGAAATGTCCACTGGGTCAGTCTGTGGTTCAGGGATGCAATGTCATTCCTGGCCAGCAGTTGGCGCCAGAGGGGTTCTGGCAGAGTAAGTTTCTCCAGCAGCCAATCAGAGGAGCTTTTTCCCTCGTGGGACGTGCTGGAGAGGAGTATACCTGTGACAGGTGTCATGTGTTCTAAAATCTTCGCGGGGTCCCCGTTCCAGGTGCGGCATCCACCTTCAGGGTGCGCGCATCCATGGACCCCGCCGGCATGGCCTACCTAGCCATAATTGCAGATTGGCTGGGTTCCCGATTTTATTGAGAGGATCCCAGGCTGGGTGCCGTTCGATTGGGGAGTCGGTTTGAGGAGGACCCGGAGGCAGGTCGTCCAACAGAGCCTGAACAAACCAATTGGGGACCAGAGTACTGACAGGTATGTTTGCTGTCATCTGGCGACCGATGCAGAAATCTACTGGGAGGATTCGCTCCATCTATCTAGCTTAGTTATTGTAATTGGCCTGTGGCAGAGGCCCATAGCCGGGTCTGTGAGAGAGGCCTGTTCCTCCCAGAAATCCTAAGTGACATCTCGGCTGCCAGGCCTGTAAAAAAGGGTCTGTCCGGGGGCACTTTACCCACTCAGTTGGAGTGGCGACGAGTTGCAAATTGGTACTACGCAGAGCAGTACTGACTGCTCCATTTAATATCCAGGCCTGATATTGCAAGGTTCTTGCTCTCTCTCTATTCATCAACTTTGTCCTTCCCAATTTATGTTGATGTTGGCCGTGTTGGCCTGGAAAATAAAGCATTGGAAAAAACCTTTATTCACTGTCTGGACCTTTCGCTCACTGTTTGTTTCTGCAATTGCACCCCTGGGCCATATCAAGGTAACTCAATATGCCGATCCCAAAAACAAACCAGCGGCTCCTTCGGGGGTGAGCGCTACACATCAAACCAGGCCATCTTCTTTCATTGACAAAAAGAAAAAGGGTGATCTCACATCTTACACATCGAGGCTTAAAGCCTCGATGTGTAAAGAAAAACAACTGTGATTTCATACCGCGCTATAAATATACAAAAATCATGTATTTGTGATGAATATCAAGTGAATATAATATAAACAAAAAAGTTCAATGACCCATCACGGATTAATTAGACCCACATAAAGTGCTGGTAATTCTTCTATATATCAAATGTGACAGTGAAGAAAACTTATATGGCTAATGTCTCCTGCATCTCCTTCCACCAACTTCTAGGCAAATGTCCTACTCGCCAGACAAAATTGACACCCATGACAGGTAGTCAAAAACAGCAAGACAAAAGGATATCCAAAGAAACGGCAGCTCAGGGTTTGGCACAATACCCAAATTTGAAATGGCATATAAATCAAAGAGACAAGAACAGAAGCTCCTCATAGTGCAGTATCATTTAGAAAATGTATTAAAAATATACTGGTTGCACTTGCATAAGCAGAAGATAAAATTGCGTTTGTAAAATGGCAGGGACGCCGACAGCGTTCCGCCTGCATTACGAGTAGCAGGAGCGACGTAGCGAGTATCACAGGACCCAACGTGTTTCGTCAGCAACGTCTGATGTCATCAGGGGTCAGACGTTGGTCCAGTTCTTATGCTCACATGCCCATTGTAGGTGCTTTTAGCTGTGGACATGGATCAGCATGTGGGCACCCTGACCGGTCTGGACTATGCAGCCCCATAGTACACAACAAACTGTGATGCACTCTGTGTTTTGGTGCCTTTCTATCGGAATCAGTATTGACTTTTTCAGCCACTTGAGGCTGCTACAGTGGCTCTTCTATTAGATCGGACTACACAGGCCAGCCTTTTGCTCCCCACGTGCATCAGTGAGCTGTTGGCTGCCCATGACCCTGTTGCTGGTTTGCCATTTTTCCTTATTTGGATCACTTTTAGTAGGTCCTAACCACTGCAGGCCAGGAACATCCCACAAGATGGAGATGCTCTGACCCAGTCGTCTAGCCATTACAATTTGGTAATTTCTCAAATCCTTACACGTGCCCATTTATTTTATTTGTTTCCTGCTTTTAACACATCAACTTCAAGGACATCATGTTTACTTGCTGCCTAATATGTCCACCCACTTTCAGATGCCATTATAACATCAATGTTATTCCCTTTACCTCTCAGTGGTCATTATGTTATGGTTGATTGGTGTGGCAGTGAGGATGCACAGTCCAAATGTTCACCAGGTTCCAGCACACTCCTTCCAGCTTCCACTCATTGAGGGTGCTTAGTTGAAACACCCTCAATCGCATCAGTAGTTGGTGCATTCAGCATGGCTGCTGGTGTTAATGAGCCCATGCCCACTATATTTTTATAAAGTGTCACAGCTCTGATTTACTGCCATGTTACAGAGGCATACACCTAATCTTCTATGTCTGTGTGTTTTTTTTTCCAGTCTCAGAATGGACTTCCTGTGGCTTTTCATCCTCTATGTGTCTGTTCTTGTTCTCTGTGTTTCTGCTTATTGCTGCTTGTCAGGAAGATCCAGGAGCAGACTGAACAGTGTGTTCTACAGAGCTGAAGAGGTGAGATACGTTTTTTCCATAACAACATAAGAATAGTGTCAGACAGATATTTTGAACACAAGAAACTTTTATTAATCAACATATAACAAAACATCTGTCCTTGCCGGTGGTAGTCAAATTCATTCTATCACTTCTCTTTACCGCTTTAAATTAATCAAAAGGGGGGAAAAAAATAGCCCTGACATCTTCAATTTATGTTGGAGGTGTACTCCTTGCAGTGCTTGAACTAATGTAACCACTGGGTATTGGTAATAACCACAATAGATGGTGCTGTATAAAGAAACAGGTGAAGGGTCCTTGCACACAGGTGCCCTGAGCACACACAATATTTATTCTGAATTATTTCCCCTACTGGAAGCATAGGTACTACATACAGCCACCCATAGACCTGAATGGTTGGTTGTGTGTGGATGAACTTAGGTGTAAGCTGGTACAGTTTTAAACGCTTCTATAGCATATGGTGTAGTGGTTAGCACTTTCACCTAGCAGCAAAAAGGGTCGCTGGTTCAAATCCCGACCACGACACCATCTGCCTGGAGTTTGCATGGGTTTCCTCCGGGTACCTCCGCTCTCCATCCTGACAAATTGAGGGGGGGGGGACAGCACGGAACACGGGGGGGAGAGAGAGGACAGCACGGAACACGGGGGGGAAGAGAGGACGGCACGGAACACGGGGGGGAAGAGAGGACGGCACGGAACACGGGGGGGGAAGAGAGGACGGCACGGAACACGGGGGAAAGAGAGGACGGCACGGAACACGGGGGAAAGAGAGGACGGCACGGAACACGGGGGAAAGAGAGGACGGCACGGAACACGGGGGAAAGAGAGGACGGCACGGAACACGGGGGAAAGAGAGGACGGCACGGAACACGGGGGGAAAGAGAGGACGGCACGGAACACGGGGGGAAAGAGAGGACGGCACGGAACACAGGGGGAAAGAGAGGACGGCACGGAACACGGGGGGAAAGAGAGGACGGCACGGAACACGGGGGGAAAGAGAGGACGGCACGGAACACGGGGGGAAAGAGAGGACGGCACGGAACACGGGGGAAAGAGGACGGCACGGAACACGGGGAAAAGAGAGTACGGAGCACGGGGGAAAGACAGCGCGGAGGGGGAGAAGACTTGCAACTCCCCTGCCTGCCCAGGTATCGGCTAAGGCATCGGAGCATTTCCCCCGAGTACTCGGGGAAATGCTTGGTATCGGTACCAATACCGATAATAGTATCGGTATCGGGACATCCCTAATTTAAACCTTTAAAACAACAAGGGTACATTTTTTTTTTTTTTTTTTTTTACTTAAGCGTTTTTATTAGGAAAAGGTAGTTTACAATACAAACTGGTATCAAATATAAATCAGTGCAAAAAAGATGAAAAAATTATACTTCAGACAATATTTTACAATGATGTACCCATTGTTGTGAACAAACTCAATCAAACTCCAAGTACTTGGTGTGGTATGAGTCCAGTTTCTAAATGAAAAACAGAACCAAACAGCGACCAAGACAAGACCTCTTGGTGAACTTTTTGCTTTCTACAGTTTTCTGCATGGTATCACATTTTGTGGGCTGAGCAGGGTTTGGCTGATGCTGCTAAAGCTAAATGGGAATAAAAAAAAAAAGTGCCTTCTGTAAAGAAAAGATTGATACATGCCAGTCCGCCACTCCTCAAAGAGCTAAACTGGCTAAAGAATCTTCAGCGTCCAACGTATTTCCTGGAGTGTCAGATGCCTAGTCTCCCGCTGCACGCTGTGGCATTGATGTAGAGGTCAGTAGATGAGTCCATAGCACACTGCAAGGGACCAAGCTGAAGATTCTTCTCCAGCTTAGCATTTCAAATATAGGCAGTGAGGACAGCAAGGCAGGCAAGTATTAACACTACTTTATATCAAGTCCCCCTTTTTTCTTTTTCCCATCTTAAATATTTAATCTGGCGAAAGTCGCTTTCAAGTGTAGAGATAAGATGATGCTTTATCAGACCTTTGTAGATCCCATTAAGACCCAACACACAAGAAGTAAAAATGTGCGTGTCAAGTTAACGTGAAGTCTACCACTCTCTGATCCTTCAGTTCTGAACAACCAGATCCTCCTTGTGTACCCATTTCGTGAGCAACACCAAGCTGGAAACAGATATTCATTTCCATATGTAAAGCTGAACCCCTTTATATTTGCAGGCACTTTCCAATGTGTTACCAACATGGCTGCACAGTCGTCTTACCAGCTGCTTCTATACAAGGTATGTTATGTAAAATTTAGATTGTGTTGCACATTTACCGGGGGGTCATATCACTTTTTCCCTTCCTACTTTTTTTTTTTTTTTTATTATTTTAGGTTAAAACATCTACTGAAAATGTGTACGTGGTATTGAACATGTTAAAGTGGAACTGCAAGGAAAACTTTTTTCAGTTTTGAGTAGAATGTCTGTCTTAAAATTTGTTAAAAGCCATTTGTTTAAAAGCCAATTATCCCTAAATCCTTGTCCTAGAGATGCTTGTCACCAGGATAGGAAGTGACAAGAAATCTCTCTAGTGGTAACGCAGACTAGAATAAAAAACATTTTTACGATAAAGGGGTCTATCAAAAGTTGACAGCAAACACGTTTCGGGGTCAAACACAAATCCCCTTTATTGGGGTATAGATTGGAGAGCAATCAGGACAGTTGGTTGATTTTGCTCATTAGAATTGTCTGCCACAAGTTCTAAGTCATCCGCACATCTTGCCTGGTGATAGCATTTAAGTCTAAAAAAAAATCTTAACTGTCCTGCATGCTTGTTCTAGGGGAGCTCATTAGATAGCTGTTGCAGGATTGGGATGACAGCTCTGGAGTCTGCACCAAAATAAACAGTCAGCAGTGGCAGGTCCTGTTTTTTATACTCGCAGGTTCTCTTTCCTTTATCCACATAGGGTTGTTTATTATGCAACTTGTCCAAAACCAAACTCATAATATTTCCTTCCCCTGACTTCTCTGTCAAGAGCAATGGCACAGCCATCAACCCATCCCCGGGTGGGTAGGTGTAGTCCTGGACTCTGAAATCTCTATTCGGCCCCTCATCCAATCACTTTCCAAAGCTTGCCGCTTCCACCTCCACAACATCTCCAAAATATGCCGCCTCCTAATCGATGACACCACAAAACTCCTAATCCACTCCCTGGTCATCTCTCGCCTCGACTCCTCTGACTCCCTCCTCATTGGCGTACCTTTACCTTTTAAATAGGCTACCCCAGGGGTCAAGTCCTGGGGGAAAAAAGTGTGGGAACTCCCACCCAAGATCCACTCCCCCACCAAAAAAAAAAAAAAGATACGCTTATTTGCATAATTACTAAACCGCATGTTTGTTTTTGTTTTTTTGATCCACTGTACCTTAGTAATCCTTTATGTTACTGGCCGCTTCCTGTATATGGATTCATAGGGTAGTGTGCGGGTATTCCGTCACTTCCTCGATGCCGCAATGTCTCCTGGGAGCTTTTGTCATTGTTCCCAGGAGACATTGCAGAGGTCTGCCGCGAGTTATCGCGGGAACTTTAAGCAAGTTCTTTCTAAATCCTGCGATAACTTGTGGCAGACCTCCGCAATGTCTCCTGGGAACAATGACAAAAGCTCCCAGGAGACATTGCGGCATCAAGGAAGTGACGGAATACCCGCACACTACCCGATGAATCCATATACAGGAAGCGGCCAGTAACAAAGGATTACTAGGGTTCGCCTGCCCCTGACAGTGACTCGAGCTGGGCATCGCCGCTTAGTGAAGGATTGGCTCGGGCGGCTCGGCTGCTCTAGTCCTGCAAAGGGAACTGAGTTCCTGCTGTGAAAAAAGTGCAGGGACTCCATTCCCACGCGTTACCGCAGGACTTGAGCCCTGGGCTACCCCCCCTTCATGCTGCTGCCAAACTCATCCACCTTACCAGATGTTCACTGTCTACTACTTCTCTCTGCCAATCCCTCCATTGGCTGCGACTCACCCAATAAATTAAATTAAAAATACTAACAATATCTTACAAAGCCACCCATATTTCGCCCCTTGGCTACATCACTAACCTAGTTTTATAACTCCCAAGACCGCCTTCTCTCTAGCTCCCTCGTCACTTACTCCCATGCTCGCCTCCAGGACTTTTCCCAAGCTTCTCCCATCCTTTGGAATTCCCCACCCCAATCTGTCCAACTTTCTCCAACACTATCCACTTTTGGGCAATCCCTGAAAACGATTTTTTCAGAGAAGCCTATCTTGCCTCCACGTAACAACTATACTTTTATTTTCTTCATCGGTTCATCCCCTACAGTTATTACCTTTTTTGTATCACTCGACCCTTCCTCCTAGACTGTAAGCTCTAATGAGCAGGGCCCTCTGATTACTCCTGTATTGAATTGTATTGTAACTGTACTGTCTGCCCTCACGTTGTAAAGCGTTGCGCAAACTGTTAGCGCTATATAAATCCTGTATAATAATGAGACTTCTGTTACTTTGCCTTTTAGAAGTTCAGCTTTTGTGGTTCTGCACTTGGTTCTGGATGCAGCAGTGTTTGCGGAATACACCTGGGAGGTGCTGGACTACAGCCTGGAGATGGAACAACATTGGATGTTTGTCTTCCTGCCCTTTGCCTTAATCACTGTGAATCTCTATTTCTTTTACAAATGCTGCAATTCTGATCCAGGTAAGAAAGCACAGTTTGTAAAGCAGGGAGAATATTCTATAATGTGGAAGCCACCTACTACGTTGTCCACAGTTTGTGTATATCTGACAATCACATCTCTAAAACTATGGGAATTGATATGGAGTTTCAACAAGATTTGAGGTGTTTTTGTGCCCATTTAGTCATCCAGAAAATTTGTGAGGTTGGGTACTGAAGTTGGGAGGACCTGTCACGCAGTGAGCATTCCAGTTCATCCCAAAGGTGTTCAGTAATGTTGGGATCAGGGCTCTATGCAGGACACTCGAGTGTCCCCGCACCATGCCATGACTTTATGGAGCTGGCTTTGGGCAGAGGGACTGGAACAGAAATGGACCTTCCCCAAGCTGTTCCCACAATGTGGAAGCACACAATTACTTAAATGTTCTTTGAATGCCATAGCATTAAACTGGTTGTAAAGTCAGAAGGTTTTTTATCTTTATGCATCTTCTCTGTCCCGCAATGTCCACGAGTTCCTCGGCCATTCAAGACTCTGCTCCTGATTGGCTGGGACACAGCAGCAGCACCATTGGTCAGTTAACAAAAACCCGGGGAATGCCCAGGGAAAAACCAAGCCTACTTACCGACCAGCTTGCAGAAAACCAATTAACCTGTCTACAGTATGCGTTAAAAACAGGGGTTCAGTCCGCACGCATTTGCAAACGCATGCGTGAGCCACAGAGCCGCGCCAAGGCACCCTGTAATCTGTGGTCCTAAGGCCCGGTACACACGGGCAAACATGTACGATGAAACCGGTCCGTCGGACCGTTTTCACCGTACATGCCTGCCAGAGGGCTTCTGTACGATGGCTGTACTAACCATTGTACAGAAGTCCACGCGTAAACAATACGCGGGGCGTGTCCGCGTCGTCGCCGCGGCGACGTGGGCGGGCCTGCCATTTAAAGGCTTCCACGCATGCGTCAAAGTCATTCGACGCATGCGAGGGACGGCGGGCGCTCGGACATGTACTGACGACCGTACATGTCCGAGCGGGCAGGATTCCAGCGGACGGTTTTAAAACACGTCCAGGAATATTTGTCTGCTGGGAAAAGGCCCGGCGGGCAAATGTTTGCTGGAATTCGGCCCGCTCGCGCCTACACACGACCGAACATGTATGCTGAAACTGGTCCGCGGACCAGTTTCAGCATACATGTTTGGTCGTGTGTACGGGGCCTAACACTAAACAATGAGTGTCCCCACAGTGGAGGCACATGCATTTAAATGGATAGACGGGGGCAGGTGAACTGAAGGGAAGCCACCCCTCCTTAAAGGTACATGAGCACACCAAGCACCCAGCATGTAGCACAATGGCTGCAAAGGTGTTGGTGCACTGATGGACCAATATAAACACCACAGGGGAAGCATAAACCTGTGGTCAGTTAGCCAATCAGGAGAGAGGGAGGCGGGGCTGAACCAGGGCTCCGTGTCTGAATGGACACAGGGAGCTGTGACTTGGCTCGGGTGCCCCCATAGCCAGCAACTTTCTGTGGGGGCACTGAACAGGAGGGAGGGGCCAGGAGCTCCAGCCAGGCACCCTAATAGAGGAGGATCTGGGCTGTTCTGTGCAAAACCACTGCATAGGGCAGGTAAGTATAACAGGGGAAAAAAAAAAAAAAAACTTTACAATCGCATTAACAATACCCTTTACTGGAAATGCCCAAACTCAATTGATTTAAAGGGGTGTTCGCATACTTTTGGCCATATAGTATAGTTCCTTAGCTGCATGCAAAGTCCAGGTCAGACAGCCAATGAAACTGGATAGATGTTAGAACTGATCTGCATACTTTTGTCATTGACTCAGAAAGGACTGAAGTTTTAGATCAGCATAACAGCCAGTAAAGAAGTATTTTCAAAAGGTGAGCTCAGCAATGGTAGGAAATGTATGTATATTCTCAGCACAGTTTTCCTAAGAGGCTGCTGGTTCCTTGTTAGGAGCTAGTAGGCAGGTGACACAGGGAGCAGGAAACAGTGGAGTCCTCCTAGGCCATGGTTGCTCAACCTATGGCCCTCCAGCTGTTGCGGAACTTCAAGTCCCATCATGCCTCTGCCTTTGGGAGTCATGCTTGTAATTGTTAGCGGCTTGCAATGCCTCATGGGACTTGTAGTTCTGCAACAACTGGAGGGCCACAGGTCGAGCACACATGTGGACCTAGGCTATTCAACCATAGGACTGGCAGGACAAAATATTGCATCTATTAGCAAGACTCTGGCTTCTACACATTAGGTTGGAATTGCAGAGAAGTGGACAGATTAGAGAAGAAATGCATTTTAGTTCATGCGCAATTATGTTAACTACTGTTTTTTTGCTGTCTGTGTACCATAGGGGAAATTTCCCTTCCCTGGAATGCAAACACACCCGCACTTCCTGGTCGCGTCCCCTGCGTGCACGGCATTGGCCGGATGTACATGCAGGAAGGGAAGTGACGCGGCGAACGGCTGGAAGTGTTGGGTGGAGCGCAGAAACGCCCACACTTCCTAGCTATGGGACAGCGTGCGGTCCACCCGGCGCACCTGGCAAGGCTGGGTCCCCACATTATGCATATTGGATGGCACCTATCGTCCGGTAAGATTGCACCCCCTTCTATTAATTTGTGGGGAGAGTGCTATGGAGGTGAGATTTGGCAATTTTTTTTAGGGGGGACTTATACCCACATTAAAGCGGGAGTTCACCCAAAAATCAACTTTCTGCAGTTAGATCCAGCATACTGCTGACATCTGCAGCATGCTTGTCTTTTTTTTTTGGTACTTATCGTTTTAGCCGTATCTCTTCTATGCCTCCGAGCGGGGATTACTTCCTGGTATAGTCGTTCCTGAAGACAAGCAAGTTGATTGACAGCCTTCGATAGCGCGTCACGGCTTCCGAAAATACACACGAGTGACACTCGGCAATTTATGGCGCCTGCGCAGTCAGCTCTACACGGCAGGCGCCGTAAACAGCCAAGTGTCACCTCGGCTATTTTCGGAAGCTGTGACGCGCTATCGAAGGCCGTCAATCAACTTGCTTGCCTTCGGGAACGCCCATTCCCCGCTCGGAGCCATAGAAGAAATACAGCTAAAACGATAAGTACCAAAAAAAAAAAAAAAGTTGTCAGTTGTCAGCAGTATGCTGGATCTAACTGCAGAAAGTTGATTTTTGGGTGAACTCCCGCTTTAATCCCAGCACAAGATTTGGCTCACCCTTGGGGGGACTTATACCCACACCTATCCCAGTGCAATATACACCCATGAAATCTTGATGGGAGTTGTTTATTTATTGATTGATTGATTGATTGATTTATTGATCAATTTTGATACACTGGGCGGAGCTAGTTCACACAGATGGGTGTGACCTATCTGGGTAAGTGTCACCTGGGGTGTGGATACGTAAATACATATAGGGGTAACTAGGAGGGACAAGCCATTGACCGTCTAGGCTCTGAGGAAAAGGGTACGCCCTTGAAACGTGTCAGCCATTTGGGGTAATATCTGGATCCCCTCAACATCAGGTCCTGTCTGCAGGTGTCAAGGGACGCAGTCTGACCAATTGACAACCCTTTTTACATGCTCATTTGTGAGTATATATATTGCTTTTATGCTTTTAATAAAATATTTTACCATTGGTAATGCACAAGGTCGGTGCGCCCTCCTTTCTTCCTTTTCCTTCACTTCCTGTCCCAGAGATGCAACAGGAAGTTAGAGGAAATCTCCGAAAAGCAAGGAGGATTGCCCTCTTAGACAGTTGTCCCCAAAACAGGTGTCCCCATTGGGAGATTTCCCCTCACATCTTGTTCTGGGACAACTATAAAACTTGGGGACTCCCCTCATTTCTTTCTCAGCGACAGTGGCCACCAGTAAAATGTATACTAGTGAATCTCTCCAATGGGGGCACATATCTATAAAAACTTGAAAAAGGGTCTAACCTTTCCCCACTCCATTCAAAACGAAAAAACTGAGACCCAGATTCACGTCCAGCGGCGTATCTCTGTGTAGGCGTAACGTATCCGATTTACGCTACGCCGCCGCAACTTAGACGGGCAAGTGCTGTATTCTCAAAGCACTTGCTCCGTAAGTTGCGGCGGCGTATCGTAAATCGGCTGGCGTAAGCCCGCCTAATTCAAATTTGGATCAGGGGGGTGTGTTTTATGTAAAACTACTGTGACCCGACGTGATTGACGTTTTTGCGGAACGGCGCAAGCGCCGTCCGTGGAATTTCCCAGTGTGCATTGCTCCAAAGTACGCGGCAAGGACGTCATTGGTTTCGACGTGAACGTAAATGACAACCAGCCCCATTCACGGACGACTTACGCAAACGATGTAACTTTTTCAAATTTCAGCGCGGGAACGACGGCCATACTTAAAGCGGGGGTTCACCCTATAAAATAAAAATAAAATTTTTTTTTTCTTCTAGCCTAAAATTCGGCATTGTAGCGCGAGCTACAGTATGCCGGTCTTAATTTTTTTATCGCCGTACTCACAGTGTAATCGTACATCGTAGATTCCGACTGCCCACGGGGAATGGGCGTTCCAATCCAGACGGAAGGTGATTGACGGCCGGCTCTGGCGCGTCACGCTTCTCCGGAAATAGCCGAAATAGGCTTGGCTCTTCACGGCGCCTGCGCATAGTCTGTGCGCAGGCGCCGTGAAGAGCCGAGACCTACTCCGGCTGTCTTCGGGGAGCGTGACGCGCCAGAGCCGGCCGTCAATCACCCTCCCTCTTGAAAGGAACGCCCATTCCCCGCGGCAGACGGAATCTACGATGTACGATTACACTGTGAGTGCGGCGATAAAAAAATTAAGACCGGCATACTGTAGCTCGCGCTACAATGCCGAATTGTATGCAACAATGTTGTTCTGCAGGGTGAAACACCGCTTTAACATTGGTACGCCGCACTTATGCCTCATATAGCAGGGGCAACTATACGCCGGGAAAAGCCTAATGTAAACATTGTAACTTTACTACGTCGGCCACGTGTACGTTCGGGAATTCGCGTATCTAGCTAATTTGCATACTCAACGCGGAATTCGACGGAAGCGCCACCTAGCGGTCAAAAAAAAAATGCAGTTAAGATCGGACGGCGTAAGAGACTTGCGCCTGTCGGATCGGATGGATATCTATGCGTAACTGATTCTAAGAATCAGGCGCATAGATACAACGGGTCGGATTAGGACTTACGACGGCGTACATGGCGCTGCGCCGTGGTAAGTCCTTTCAGAATCTGGCCCTAAATATTTTACCTGGAGATATACTTAAAGTGAATTGTGATTGGTTGCTGCTGCACTGCAGTACTGGTTATTACCAGGCTACGGGACTGCAAACAAAGTCTAGATCTGCAGCAGGGTCATGTAAGAACACAACAATAGGTTAATTAATTTCCCTTTTCTGTGTTTTAGGGACGGTGACAAAAAGCAACGAGGCGTTTAGCACTGAGATGTACCAATATGACAACGTCATGTTCCATCAAGGGAGAAAATGTCAGACGTGTCTCCTGATGAAGCCAGCCAGATCAAAGCACTGCGGTGAGAACCTTTTATCTGGAGAACAAAGAATTTAAAGAGAAAAATTGCAGGCAAGGTGATAGCAGCCAGTCACTCATGTCAGCCAGAGAGCAGCAACACTGATATTTGCACTACACAAGTACCAATAGACATCAAAAGGGAGCCAGGACTTCAATAAGGCACTATTCCTATTGCTAAATTGTTTTGCCATCCTCTTCCTTGTACCTGTTAAATAACTGACCCAGAACAAATATGTGCATATTGGGTGTCCCGACATTTCACTGTCTGCGTACTTGTTCAGGATGGTCACATGCTAAGCTGTGACCATAGTATACATTTGAGTCCACATAATACACGACAAAATGGAAAAAAAAATGGCATCAGTCCCCCCCCAAATCCATGCCAGTCACTAATGCAAGCACGCAGCCCAGCAGGTCAGGAAAGGGAGGGGACGAGCGAGAGCCTCCTTCCCCCTGAACCATACCAGGCCACATGCCCTCAAAATTGGGGGGGGGGGGTGCTTTGGGGCAGAGGAGTTGATGTATACAAGGGCCTCTTCCCTACAACCCTGGCCGGTGGTTGTGTGGGTCTGTAAGTGGGAGGATTTATTCAGAATCCAGACTCCGCCTCCTCCCCCGTGTGAATGAGTATGGGGCACCCCCTGTGCTGTCATCGGCTGGTGATGCTGGATCACCGACGTCACAGGGGGCGGTGCTACAGGTGATGTTGCCGGGTGGCCCCGTCCCTTACCTATTTAAAAACTGTCAGACGACGGTGGCCTTCGGCACAAGCAGAGCTTTTTCTTTTTTTCTTTTTTTTTTTTATCGGTGCAGCGGTTGTCGTGATTGACAATGGATCTACACCCGGGACATTGTTTCTTTTATTTTTTTAACTTGTCAAAAACTTGTGTAGTGTTTTTACTCACTCTTTTGGAGACTGGGTAGGGGAACCCCATACTCGTTCACATAGAGGGGGCAGGATCTGAGGGGGTCTCCTTGTTAAAGCTCCCTGCCCGCAGACCCCCACAACCACTAGCCAGGGTTGTGGGGAAGAGGCTCTTGTCCCCATCAATATTGTGGCAAGGTACTTTGGGGGTCGGGGGCAGAGCTTTGTATGGTTGAGAAGGAGGGGGGCACTCACTTGTCCCCTCCGCTTCCTGACTTGCTAGGCTGCATGCTTGGATAAGAAGGGTCTGGTATGGATTAAAAAAAAAAATATTTGCCTGTGTGTTTTTTCGGGTTTTTTTATTGCCGTCAAGTATTATTTTTACATTCAGCTGTCACCGTTGTTTTTTTTTTTTTTAGTTTACTAAAAGTCAGCAGCTAAAAAAGCTGACTTTTAAAAAACCGACACTTACCTGTCCCACGGTCCAGCTATGCGGCCACCCAGAGGCTTGCTCCTCTCCCCCTTCTCTTCTCTGCGCCGTCATAGCAACTGTGGGCACCCAGCCATGACAGCTTACGGCTTCACAGCCGGGAGCGCACTGCGCAATGCGCGAGACGTGCTGCGCTCTGCTATTGGCCAGCCGATCTTCTGGGACCTGTGTTGTGTCCCAAGAGATCACTGACAGGGAGGGGCCACCTAGGGTGAGATAAATAAACTTCTCCCATTTATGGATGATGGAGTCCACGGTGCTCATTAGGAACTTTAGAGCCAGTTCAGTTCTGTGTGCTTTTTTTTTTTCTGCACAAAATGCAGGCACAGTGTTTTCCATGTATTCCAAAGGCTCCAGTTCACACCATGCGGTCAGTTTCCAGTCAGTTTCTGCTTCTATAAAGTAAAATGAAGGAAAACTCCCCTGAAGTGGAAATCTGAGGGGGCGTTGGCTATTTTCTTTGTTATAAATAGTAAAAACAAAGGCCCAGATTCTCAAAGGGCTTACGACGGCGCAACGCAATGTACACCGTCGTAAGTCCTAATCTGGGCCGTCGTATCTATGCGACTGATTCTTAGAATCAGTTACGCATAGATATCCATTAGATCCGACAGGCGTAAGGCTCTTACGCTGTCGGATCTTAAATGCAATTTTTTTGTTTTGCCGCTAGATGTCGCCTCCGTCGTTTTCCCAGTCGAGTACGCGAATTCCCGAACGTACGCGCGGTCGACGCAGTGAAGTTACGACGTTTACGTTAGTTTTGCGCGGCGTAAAGTTGCCCCTGCTATATGAGGGGCAACCAATGTTAAGTATGGCCGTCGTTCCCTTGTCGAAATTTTAAAATTTACGTCGTTTGCGTAAGTCGTCCGTGAACGGGGCTGGACGCCATTTACGTTCACGTCGAAACCAATGACGTCCTTGCGACGTCATTTGGAGCAATGCACCCTGGGATATTTTCCGGACGGCGCATGCGCAGTACGTTCGGCGCGGGAACGCGCCTAATTTAAATGCTACATGCCCCCTAACCAGCTAATTTGAATTAGGCGGGCTTGCGCCGGGTGATTTACGCTACGCCGCCGCAACTTTACAGGCAAGTTCTTTGTGAATAAAGCACTTGCCTGTAAAACTTGCGGCGGCGTAACGTAAATCAGATACGTTACGCCCGCATAGTTTTACGCCCATATACGAGAATCTGGGCCAAATTGCTTTAACCCCCTTTTCTATGATCTTTTTAGGTAAACTTCTTTATTAGCTGATGATAATCTCTTTTGACTCCTAACTTTTTGTTTGGTGGATTTGTTTTATGCTAATTGCATTGCTGTGTACTCTAAAGCCCCGTATACACGGGCCGAATATGGGGCAGCATCAGCTGTTGCGATAGAAATCGGCCACCATTTGGCCCCGTGTTTACTGCAGCTGGTCCAACAGCTGCCGGCCGTTCCTGTCGAAGGGTCATTACCGAAGAAGGTCTACCGATCAACTCCTGATCAGCGCAGTCCGCCAATGGCTGACAGTGCTGATGAGAGTGTTTTGGGGGGGGCGCAGAGCCTGGACCGACTTCTGTGACGTCAGCAGAGAGCGGACTTCAGCCCACTCTCTCCTTTCAGATCACAATAGAACAGCAAGGGGGGGGGTCACTGTACTAACATCGGATTGTTAGTACAGCCTCTCTGACCTGAGGTGTCAGTTGTCTTTTGTCCAGCCCGCTAGGTTGAACCAAAAAACAACTAGCCGTGTGTACTAGGCTTTAGTTGGTGTGTAAGAAGCCCTGAATAAATATGAATGTATAAATATGATAATCTTCTTATAGGTGTATGCAACGTCTGCGTGCAGCGATTTGATCATCACTGTGTGTGGGTAAACAACTGCATCGGAGCCCAGAATATCAGATACTTCTTCCTCTACCTCGTCAGTCTGTCTTTCACAGCTCTGTCAATGGCTGGAGTCATTGCAGGATTCCTCCTGCAGGTGGTGCTGTTGTCACATATGATGCATGCAGCCTATAAGGACATGGAAGGCCACGAAGAGTTGGTTGGCATCGTTTTCATCATTCAGGTAGGTTGCATGAGTTATAAGTGTAAAAATAAGTGCAGCGCTAATAAATTGTCTCAGCATGAACTGAGGCTAACAAAATTGTGCCAAGTTTACACTATACGTGAACCACTTGGATGGTGAAAAAAACAACATAATCACAAACAATATAATATGCAAGTGTTAAATACTAGGAGCAAAACTTAAAAGAACATATTATTATTTTTTTTTTTTTTTTCTTGGATGCATGTGTTATAAATGGCATACAAATCTATTAATGTGTTAGTCCAGTGAAAAATGTTTTGTTTTTGGGGAAGTTGGGACTAGAAACTTTGATAAAATGAAAAAAAAATAATAAAAGGTTTATTGGAGAAATAAAACGCAAAATAACACAAAAAAAGCAATACAGATAAAGTACTGCCAAGACAGCCTTACACAAACATCAAGCATTTGCCAATAACACTACATGTGTCATTAAATAAGCAGGGCTCAAAATTTCAAGTCCTGAGCTACTAGCCAGGCCTCAAGGCGTACTTGCCACCAGTTGCCCCGCCCAACCAGTACCATATCCCACCCCTAGACACGCCCTCATAAATTATCTCATTAAATGACACTTAAATGTTTTATGCAGAATCCAGTTATAAAATAAATATTAACAACAACTTTATCCATGCCCAAAAATGCAGCCTACCAATGCAGCACGTGTCCCCATATCGCAGCCACGTGTCCCCATATCGCAGCCAGATGTCCCCATATCACAGCCAGATGTCCCCATATCGCAGCCTACCTGTGCTGGGTAAGAGAGAGGAGCCACCGCCACCGCCTGGTTGTTCAAAGCACGGGGAACAGATTTCAATTCAATAGCTGTTTTCCCTGCACCGAGCGTCATATACAGCCCCTTGCCCTTGTCCGGGAAACTTTGATAGACAGATCACGCATCCAATCCTGGGATGTGTGATCTGTCTATCAAAGTGCCCAAACAAGGGGGAGGGGCTGTATATGGCGCTCGCGGCGGGGAACACAGCTATTGAATTGAAAGCTGTAATGTTCCCCGCACTTTGAAGGACCAGGCGGCGGCGACATCAGCGGCAACACGACTCTCCTCTCCTTGCTCGCCCCCCCTGTCCTCAGGCAGCCCACACTCGCCAGCCCTCAAAATGTACTCGCAAAATGCGAGCAGGCAAGTGTAAATTTTGAGGGCTGGCGAGTGTGGGCAGCCTGAGGACAGGGGGGGCGAGCAAGGAGAGGAGAGTCGTGTTGATGCTGATGTCGCCGCCTGGTCCTTCAAAGTGCGGGTCCCTCAAAATGTGCGGGTCCCTCAAAATGTACTCGCAAAATGCGAGCAGGCGAGTGTAAATTTTGAGGGCTGAAATAAGCACAATAATCGAAACGTATTAAACCTCGTCCACATAACGGTCAGAACAATTACCGCCCTGATATAAACATTCAGGGGTGTATCTCTCACCTTTTGGCTTCTGCTGTAAAGCATACATTTACATTATATAGTCAGAGAGATCCAGCCTAGCCAATGAGTACTCTGTCCATCACCAGTTCTAACAGACTCCAGCCTGGGGTATCAAGCCAGGGACCCCATAAGTTGTCAAATTTACAGGGACGCCCCCTATGTTATTAGATATACTTCTCTAATAGAAGGGTTTCCCCTATACAGTGTACCCATTCTTTGTGAGGAGGGTCAGTAGACTTCCAGTATCTGAGTATCACTCTCCGGTCCTGAAAAAGAGCTCTCTCATGGGAGTCGGCAATGGCAAGTAATCTAAAATGCCAAAGAGGCATGGTTTAGGGTCATGTGGTATGGAGGCCTGAAACAGTGTTTATAGTGTTTTAACACATCCACCCAACAGAGATGCAATTTGGGGCATCTCCAAGTTAAGTGAATCGGGTCCCTGTGGTCCCTTAAACACTTGCCACAGATAGGGAAGTCTAGAACAGTGGTCACCAACCCTGTCCTCAGGGCCCACTAACAGGCCAGGTTTTATGTATTACTTGGGGAGATGCAGACTAGAATACTGCAATCACTGAGCAGCAAATTACTTCACCTGTGATGTATGGCCTGGCCTGTTAGTGGGCCCTGAGGACAGGGTTGATGACCACTGACCTAGAATGCCCAGTAATCTGGCTGGCGTGAAATGTGCCCTCACGAGTAAATACAGTTGCATAAGCCTCTGTTCCACATTAAAGGGTTTGTAAAGGTAAAACATGTTTTCCTTAAATAGCTTCCTTTACCTTAGTGCAGTCCTCCTTCACTTACCTCATCCTTCCATTTTGCTTTTAAATGTCCTTATTTCTTCTGAGAAATCCTCACTTCCTGTTCTTCTGTCTGTAACTCCACACAGTAATGCGAGGCTTTCTCCCTGGTGTGAAGAAAGCCTCTTGAGGGGGAAGGGGGCGAGCAGGCAAGTCATGACACTCTCTACTTTGCAGATAGAGAAAGGAGCTGTGTGTTAGTGGGCGTCCTGACCCTCCTGCTTGCCCCCTCCCCCCTCAAGAGGCTTTCTCCACACCAGGGAGAAAGCCTTGCATTACTGTGTGGAGTTACAGACAGAAGAACAGGAAGTGAGGATTTCTCAGAAGAAATAAGGACATTTTAAATACTGGGAGATTGCTAGATTGGAATTTCAGTCAGTGGCGTCACTAGGGTTGGTGTCACCCCCACCAACTATAGTCCCCCCCTCAGTACAGACCCCCCTCCCGCAGTATAGATGCCCTCCCTCAGTATATAGACCCTCTCCCCCTCACTAAAGACACTCCCTCTATCACTACAGACACCCCCACCTCAGTGCAGACCCCCCACCTCAGTGCAGACCCCCCAACAGTACAGACAACCCCACCTCAGTGCAGACCCCCCCCCCCCCCCCCATCAGAACAGACACCCCCACCTCAGTACAGACACCCCTCAGTGTTAGTGGTGACCCCTCTGGTGGGTGTCACCCGGGTGCGGCCCGCACCTGCCTAGCAACAACACTGATTTCAGTGAAGTGAGTTTGTGCACCTAATCCTCCACACATCAGAATTGATTGTGTTGTGTTTGTGTTTCCCCAGCACCTCTTTCTGACCTTCCCGCGGATTGTCTTCACCCTGGGATTCCTGCTCATCCTTGCTCTGATACTTGGCGGCTACACCTGCTTTGTGTGTTACCTCTGCATCACCAACCAGACCACCAACGAGTGGTACAAGGCCCGAGGGCTCAACTCCTCTTCATCTGCTAGGACTTACTCCAGAGGCATTATGGGTAACCTGAAAGAAGTTTTCCAGCCTTATACCAGTCATAGAAAGAAGAGATGAGACTGTCCTAGAGTGACTGCAGTGTTCAAAGGGCACCTGTCACACACATTATGTAGGATGCTTGGTATGAACCAGCACTCAGATGAGTGCCACAATGACAGTTCTAGTTCCTAGTCAATGGATGGGGCTAAAGTACTTGGCCTTCACACAACATGGCTGCTACAGCTGGGGAAATGGGAGCATAATAATCTTCCTAAGGCTCCTTTAATGCTTTATAGCACTGACCAGCACCAAGAGCTTATGCATTAAATGCCCACAGTGCAGCATGATAAAAAAAATTACCGTAGGGAAAAAAATGTTTATAGCCAACTATCAATTGTACAGTTGAACCTCGGATTTCAAACATACTCCGTTCCAGGAGAATGCTCGTAATCCAAAAAACTTGCATATCAAAGCGAGTTTTCCCATTGAAGTCAATGGAAATGAAAATAATTTGTTCCGCATTGATTTTAATGGGATGCAATACCGAATGCGGCCAGAGGTGGAGGGACACCAGAGCGCCGAAAAGGCCTGAGGACACTTTGGCACATTTCCTGCGCCCCCGTACCTCAGGCCAAATGAGGTACTGCAGGCCTATTTTCGGCTTCTGTGCCCCCATACCTCAGGCCAAATGAGGTACTGCAGGCCTATTTAGTTAGAATTTTGCTCGTCTTGCGAGTCAGATTTTTTTTTTTTTTTAAATGCTCGCAAATCAAAACGCTCTCAAACCAAGTTACTCTTAAATTGAGGTTCCACTGTACTAACACCACCTTACCTTGTAAGATTATGAGCATTTATAATTCAACATGTGGTCAGACTTTTACATATAATATGGGGTTGATTTACTAAAGCCTACTTCGGGGGCGACTCGGCCAGGCGACATGAAGACAACATCTAAGGCGACTTGCAAAATGACTTCTGTATTGAAGTCAATGCAAGTCGCCCCGAGTCGCCCCCGAAGTAGTACAAGAACCTTTTTCTAAGTCGGAGCGACTTGCGTCGCTCCTATTAGAACAGTTCTATTCACTAGAATGGGACGCGACTTGTCAGGCAGCTGCGTCGCCTGACGAGTCGCCCCAGTGTGAACCGGGTCTTATTGTCAAAGCTTAATGGAAGAAGCTGATTGGCTACTATGCACAGCTGCACCAGATTCTTGCACCAGTTTTAATAAATCTGTCTCTGTGACCAGAAGAATGTGGACACTCTTCCAGAATATTGAGTTCAGGTGTTTGCGGTGAAGGATATTGGTAATGATACAGCTATATTCGGTTTACAGAGCTTTAAGCACTTCCCGCCCGCGCTGTAGCCAAAAGGATGGCTAGAGCAGGCTTACTGTACCGGGAGGGCGTCATAATGACTTCCTTTGATTGCACTGCCAGGGCGACTCGCTCTGTAATCAGCAGTTCTTCGGGCTCAGCTGTTCACAGATGGGGGGTAAAGGGCCAATCACAGTGGCCCTTTACCATGTGATCAGCTGTGTCCAATAACAGCTGATCATGATGTAAACACAAGCCAGTCATCGCCATTTCTTTCCTCACACTGACAGCGTGAGGAGGGGAGAAGAGAGCCGATAACTGTCTTGTGTGTTAATAATCTTTAACTGATTATCAGTGCAGTCCAAACAGTGCCCATCAGTGCCTTCATATCAGGGTCACCTATCAGTTCTGCCTCATCAGTGCAGCCCCATCAGCACACATCAGTGAAGGTGAAAAATTACCTGTTTGCAACATTTTATAACAAACTAAAAAAAGATAATTTTCAATTTTTTTTTTTTTTTGTTTAGCAAAAAAAATAAAATACCCAGTGGTGATTTAAATACCACTAAAAAAAATATCATATAGGTACAGTGTTGCATGACTGCGCAATTGTCATTCGAAGTGTGACAGCTCTGAAAGCAGAAAATTTGGCCTGGGCAGGAATGAATGAATGAATTGTATAGCGCTACACATGGGAACTGAATCGCCTCTGGGCGCTTTTCCAGCCAGTGTCTGCTTGTCTGGTGCGGTCATTTTACCCCGTAGGATCTCGACATGCTTGGGACACACAGTCATACACACAGATATACATATATATACTAGGGGCCAATTTTGGACCAGATCCAATTTACCTACCAGCATGTCTTTGGAGTGTGGGAGGAAACCGGAGTGCCCGGAGGAAACCCACGCAGACACAGGGAGAACATGCAAACTCCAGGCAGATGGTGTCGTGGTCGGGATTCGAACCAGCGACCCTTTTGCTGCTAGGCGAAAGTGCTACTCACTACACCACTGTGCTGCCCCCCTAGGGGGTAAAAGTGCCCGAAAGGCAATCCAGTTAAAAAAAAAAACACTAAATGCATGCTGTCTGATCAAATCCACCTGTCCGTGTTTCAGTTGGACCTGATTGTATCCTCCGGTCTCTGCTACGGTGCGGCAGATGTCAGCAGACACACCCCCGCTGCCATGTGATCCTATCGGCCAAAAACAGATGGATGGTAATCCTATTCCTCATCCGTCTGGGGGATGGGGAATTGGACGGGTGGTCTATTTCCATCCAATTGCTCTATAGAGGAGAGCAGGACTGTATGTTTCACACGGACCTGTCATCCGCCTGCTCAGCGCCCGTGTGAAAGGGGCCTAAATAGATGCGTTTTCAGTGATCACCTAAAGGCAGCATAGGAGACAGTCAGACAGGTTGGTGTAGGGTGTTCCAGAGGATAGGAGAAGACGGCAAGGCAGCTGCAGCGTGGGGGAAGGGGGCGTTGTGAGGAGCAAAGAGGAGTTTGGTTGCTATCTCGGGGACAGAGATTTAAGTACCAGCTTGTCCACAATGCAGCATTTGAGTGATACAACGTTCCAGCACCTATGCAGAACTGAAATGCATCTTGGGTAAATGTACTTTTGGAAAACTCAAACTATAGGAATGAACCTGGTACAGGATGACAGGATCAATGAAAAGCTTTTTATTGATCCTGTGCCTCTGAACCAGAAGAATTTTTAAACCTTCTTCAATAAAGGTGTCAACAGAGTGCGGCCGTCCAGTCTTTTCTTCGATTCGTTCCTACATGCAGAGCCACCACCTGTTTCCATCAGCAGGCGGGATGCATTATGAGATGTCTGCCTAGAGCAGTGATGACGAACCTTGGCACCCCAGATGTGTTGGAACTACATTTCCCATGATGCTCATGCACTCTGCAGTGTAGCTGAGCATCATGGGAAATGTAGTTCCAAAACATCTGGGGTGTCAATGTTCTCCATCACTGGCCTAGAGCGGTGTTCTTTTGTTATAAAACAAACTGTATGGTGCTTGTTGGAGAGAAGGTATAATCTGTTCACATACTTGGAGTTAGCGCAGAAAGAGTCAGACCATTCGTTTGTAAAAGAGTAACTTTATTAAACACAACTGTTGCAGAGCCAGTGGCCCCGCTTTTCACATTTCCTCTATGAGCCGACACAATATTGGCCATATTGTGTACTAGGCAGAGTCCCCAAATGTCATATATAGAGACTTCCTGACTACAGATCATGTTATGTTGGGTTGCATAGGCATCTGTGTGAGACCCAATGCTGTGTTGGTCCACCTTATATACCACTACACTATTATGGGTGTTATAGCTTAGTCTTCAGCAGTTAATCCAAGCAACAACATGTCACTGAAAGTGCAAGACTGAGAGAGAGAGACACACACACACACACACGAGGAAGATGCCGTTTTAAAATAGAAGGAACACATTGAACCCCTGAACCTAGGTTACCATCCCTTCTAATCGCTGATCTAGGACAAGCATGTGGAGTCTGAACTTCATCTTGCATCCTGGTCTCAGATTGGGATTCTTTAGGTTGTGAAGTCATGATCGAGACCATAGACCAGTGGTTCTCAACTCCTGTCCTCAGAACCCACTAACAGGCCAGATTTTAAAGCGGGAGTTCACCCAATCAAGTTTTTTTTCCCTTTTCCCCTTAGATGTATGCTCGTTTTGTCTAGGGGAATCGGCTAGTTGTTTTAAAATATGAGCTGTACTTACCGTTTACGAGATGCATCTTCTCCGTCGCTTCCGGGTATGGGTCTTCGGGAGCGGGCGTTCCTTCATTATTGACAGTCTTCCGAGAGGCTTCCGACGGTCGCATCCATCGCGTCACTAGTAGCCGAAAGAAGCCGAACGTCGGTGCGGCTCTATACTGCGCCTGCGCACCGAAGTTCAGCTTCTTTCGGAAAATCGTGACGCGATAGATGCGACCGTCGGAAGCCTCTCGGAAGACTGTCAATCAAAATAGGAACGCCCAGTCCCGCAGCCCATACCCGGAAGCGGCGGAGAAGATGCATCTCGTAAACGGTAAGTACAGCTCATATTTTAAAACAACTAGCCGATTCCCCTAGACAAAACGAGCATCCATCTAAGGGGAAAAAGTATTATGTACGGGTGAACCCCCGCTTTAAGTATTACCTTGGGGAGATGCAGACTAGAATACTGCAATCACTGAGCAGCAAATGATATCACCTGTGATGTATTTCAGTTATCTTGGAAACCTGGCCTGTTAGTGGGCCCAGAGGACAGGAGTTGAGTACCACTGCCATAGACCCTCCTTGCAGAGTTCCCTTTAAAACTCCACAAACGGACCCTTCATGAAAACACAAGGTCTAATATGCTACAACCCTGAAACTCTCAAAAACAATTGTAACGAAATGAAGCCAAAAAATATCAAAAGGAACATGGCTGAAAAAAAAAAAAAAAAAACACTATGGGGTTTATTTACTAAAGGCAAATCCACTTTGCACTTGTAAGTGCAGTCGCTGCAGATCTGAGGGGGACGTGCAAGGAAAAAAAACGCATTTTAGCTTGACTGGATGATAAAATCAGCAGAGCTTCCCCGCATTTCAGATCTAAAGCTACTGCACTTTCAAGTGCACTTGTATTGTAAAGTGGATTTTCCTTTCGAAAATAACCCCCCTATGTGATGTTAGTACAGCAATCTCTGCTGGAGCTATTGTGTTTTGACAAGGGGGACTGCCTGCCTGCCAGAACACTCTGATCAGCATTCACAGCCATTGGCTGCCAACGCTGATCAGGCTGCTGTTTTTCCAGCACACCCATTTGACTGGCTTCTGTCAGACAGGCTACTGTACACACGGGCCGGCTGATTTTTGGACAGTGTGTTTCAGACCTTACTGTGGAATACTTGCAAAGCAGGAAATTACAAATCTACAAGAAGCTCCAGCAGTGAGATTTCACTGAATCCTGCAAGAAGGCTCGGTGACCTCATCTAAGCAAGCATGTCTAAACCTGCGTGGGGACAGGGAGTATATCTTTTTTTTTTTTTCCTGATGTTTTGGGATTTTATTGACTTCAGTTTAATTTTATTTGAGTTTGTGGGGGTATGCTATTAGGGCTGAAGCATATGTGACATTTTAGGTGATTTTAGGATTGTAGTGGTGAAATAATCCCTGTTCTACACATTGCAGTCCCCACCACCACCAAATTAAACTGAAATCAATAAAAACTTATAGCCCCTTTTCACAGGAAAGGTTCGATCAGGTCCATCTGTCAGTTTTTTCAGGCAGACCTGATTGGACTTTGCATTCACCCCGATGGAGTAGCGGGTGTAAAACAAACTTGTGCTAATTTAAACCCACCTACACAAGAAGATCTGCCCTCTAGGCAGAACGGAAAGGCAGTTGGGTGTAAATAGACAGCAGAGCTCATGTCCGCTCTGCAGAAACTGAGTGGACGTTGACCGGTCATCCACCCACTCAATGGAGTCCACTATGCGTGAAAGAGGCCTAATACATCGGGGGGGGGGGGGGGGACTTACTCTCTCTCCCCCAGGTTCAGGCTTGCCTAGGGTCATTGAGCCTCCTTGCAGGCATTCTGGGCTTGCACCAGCCTGTGCCCAGCCCACTTTTAGAGAACGCAGCTGGAACCGGAGGCACCCACCCCCACCGGATGTGTCATCACCTGCCACTCGGCCCAGCCTTGACCTCCACTGCTGGCTGTGCAAGATGTGGGGAAATACCGAAATACCCATGGGTAGCTGAAAGCAGGCCCCCAAGCTTTAACTCCTACCATAAGGAGAAGCTGGGGGTGGCAATCCTTTTCAGCAGTCCAGGTGCCTTAGCCCAAGGCTCTGAACCGACGCTGCCTTCAAGGAGAGACCTCAGCCTCCCTGGCTGTCCAGTCCTGGTTCCCAGCGCTGTCTCCCCACCAGAACTGAAAACGCCAGCATGGCAGAGTGTGCTTTAATCTTGGGCTAAGGTGGTATTTTCTGTGAAGGGAGGAGCCAAGGTCTCTTAGGGGGTGGCTGTCCTGAAAGACACTTTGGGGGGAGGTACATGAGCTTTTGGCACATTTGCCACACCTAAGACAGCCCATTGAAATGAATGAGCTGCCCTGTGCACCATTCACAGAACACTAGGTATGAACCTAGCTTTAGGGGTTCTCTATAATATTACACAAACAACAGGAATACAGCTGCAAGAGGGCATCTCCTTTGTATTGCCTCTCTGAGAAGATGAACCTAGGAATGTGCAACCAAACGCAACACCTTTTAGAAGGAGACTTCCTTTTATTCCTGTCCCATAGCCAAAACATGAAGTGAGGAAATCCCTGGTTGTCACCACAACTCTTCCCCCCTTGGAAGATTTTCCCTTTATTACTGTCTAAGGGACAACCCATAAGTTGGGTTTTTCTTTCACAATTGATGATAAAAGAGAAATAGGACATATCGATCCGATGCATCAAAATGGGCTGGGTGCTCGTCACAGCTCATCACCAAGATATGGCTGCACACCACCAAATGATCCAACGTAGATGTATTAATACATAAATGTCATCATGACTGCCACCAAATCAAGGACACAGGAGAGGTGTTGTGTTTCACACTTGACTTCTTCAAAACCTTAACCTTGAACAAGCACTAGTCAAGTGTGAAACACGTCACCTCTCCTGTGTCCTTGATTTGGTGGCAGTCATGACGACATGACAATCCCCTTCCAACAATCATACCGTGTGTTGTACGAGGCTTAAGGCCCCTCTTACCCCATCACTTAGCTTGGCCTGGTGGCCAACTCTAGGAAGAGCCCTGGTGGTACCAAACTTCTTCCATTTACAGATGATGGAGGCCACTGTGCTCATTGGGACCTTCAATACTGCAGAAATATTTCTGTACCCTTCCCCAGATCTGTGCCTCCATACAATCCTGTCTCTGTGGTCTACAGACAATTCCTTGGACTTCATGGCTTGGTTTGTGCTCTGACATGCACTGTTAACTGTGGGACCTTTATATAGACAGGTGTGCGCCTTTCCAAATCATGTCCAATCACCTGAATTTACCACAGGTGGATTCCAATCAAGTTGTAGAAACATCTCCAGGATGATCAGTGGAAACAGGATGCAGCTGAGCTAAATTTTGAGTGTCATGGCAAAGGCTGTAAATACTTATGTACATGTGATTTTTTTTTTCGTTTTATATTTTTACTAAATTTGTAAAGATTTCAAATGTCTTTCGGGGTACTGTTTGTAGAATTTTGAGAAAAATAATGAATTTAATTAATTTTGGAATATGGCTGTAACAAAATGTGGAAAAAGTGAAGCGCTCTGAATACTTTCTGGATGCACTGTACGTCATAAAAAAAGTGAATTATTTGAGGAAGTGGCAGTGGATTTCTCTAAAGTGAACCTATGAGGGCATAAATAAGGGAGCTGCCATTGCTCATGTGTGAGTCTCAAAGCAGTCCCATCCTGATCCTTGCATTAATAACTTGTATGTAGCAATTTTGGAATCCACATACAACAAATAACGTTTGCATGCCAGTGGAGATCAGGATCAGCATGACAGTCATGGATCCTACAACTTTTAAAGCTGAAATTTTGGTATGGCAATTTTTATAGTTACACTGGTCCAGCTTGGAGCAATGTATGCATGCATGCGCCATACCTGATGGATCCCCCTGGAAGCTGCAACGTAGTAGACATTGCTACTACAGGGATCTCCATTGACTTCTGGGTCCTGTGCTGAGCAGCTGCCCTGCCACATTGTGAACACAGGAGGTCACTTGTTCAGCACAGACATCATTCAGGGAAAACTTTGTATCTTCTTAATGAATGCAAAAGCATTATCTTGGACAGGGTGGAGAAACAGGGTGCCGATGTCACGACCTCGCCCAACCAGAGAACCTGTGTCAAGCAAGCAACCTTCTGCATTCACTATGCAGCAGGACAGCCGGAATCACTGAAGTAGCAATGACGACTACAGCGATTACCTGTTCCCACTGGTATGGTACATACATACAATGGTGCAGGGCTGGACTGGGACAAAGATTTGGCCCTGGACTTCATCCAGACTGGCCCACTTTGATAGGTCTCTCCCATGGTGGCCAGACAACTCCTGCACCCCCACCCCCCGGCCACCCAAGCCCCCCTCTCCCCCTTCACTAGCCGTTCTACTTTATTAGAGTAGAACGGCTGGTACTCTTATAGGCAGTGCCAGTGGGGAAGCTAGACATCATTTCACTCAGGGCAAAGAATCAGTTTGGTGCCCCCCTTATGGGACAAGATTAGGCAGAAGTGAGAAACTCCCAGGCCATAGCTGTTGAGTCAGCTGTCTGTCCCCTCCCCCATGCTCCTCTGTCGTCCCCCCTGCTCCTCTGGTGGTCCTCCTGCCTTGTTGTTCCACCCAGGTGAGCGCTGTGGGCAGGGAGAGGAGGTGAGCGATGCGGGAAGGGAAAGACAGAGGAGCGGAGGGGGGCCGCTGTCACTGAATCCGGCCCACTGACCCATCAGCCCATCGGGAACCTCCTGTAGTCCCAATGGCCAGTCCATCCCTGCAATGGTGCAAGCTGAAACTATGTAAAAACTGCCATAGCTAAACTTCAGCTTTAACTCAAAAAGACCCATTCCTAAACCACTGCCACACTTCTCTCCTCGCAGGTTCAGGTGAAGTCATCTCCTGCAGTAAATATAAAGCTGTATGCAGGCTCAGAAACCAGGGAGCCAAGATGACAACTAGCAACATATGACTGAAGAATGGTCGTCGGCTTCACCTCGGAAATCTGTCAAGGACAGTCAAGTTCCACCAGCTGCAGTGTAAAATTTACTTGGAATAAGATGAAAGCAGAAGCTACAGGGGTTTGTAGGCAGAAGTTCTATTGGATTATTCTAGGCCAGGGCTTTCAATCACTTACCTATTTTGTAGAAGCCAGCCATATCGCAAAAGGGAAAATGTGCTGGAGGGACTTCCCAATAATACATTGGGTAGACTTGTACTTAAAAAAAAAAAGACAGCCAATGGACTTCCCATGTCTGGATCAATGGCAGGCGAGTGTAATTAAAGGATTACACCTCCCTCAGTGCCCCCAGTGCAGAGATTTTTGACATTTCCTGGCCCCTGAACATGAGTGCCCCCCCCCCCCCATGGGCCGCTTTTCAGTCATTAGTCCATAAGTGGTCAACAGCAAGTCATACTCTCCTAATCTTAATCAGGAATTTTTGGAGTTGCTCTTTAAATAAAATGCTACACTCTGACCAAAACTTGTTACTTCAATATGCATTCATCTCAGCTTGGCCATACAATGGCAAAATGGGATCTCTTAGTTCAAACACTGGAGAGAAGCACATTCTCCAAATAAGGAGACCACAGCATGGCAGATAAACACTTCATGGCAACCTCCGGACCTACACTTTTAAGAAACTCTGTACTGACAGCAGTAAAAGTACCAACTTGCCCCTCCCCCACTTTTTATTGCTGGCTGTGGGAGACTTTCACTTGCTCCTCTAACACTAAAATATGAATGATGAGGAAGTCTGAATAGGGATAAACACAGTAGACTAAGGCCCCTTTCACACTAGCGAACCAATAGGGTCCCGCCTGTCAGTTTTTGAGGCAGAGCCGATTGAACTCTCCAGTCTCCTCTATGGAGCGGTGGGTGTAAACGAACACGTCTGTTTACACCCGCCGACATTTGATCCGATCCTTTCCACTAAAAACAGACTGATGGGGAGCCGTTCCCCATCCACCTGGCGGCTCGGAACGGGTGGCAGTTGTGTGTAAATGGACAGGTGGTCTTTTTACATCTGACCGCCCATAGAGGAGAGCAGGTTGTGTGCTTTGTACATAAGCGAAGCAAACACGGACCAGCCAGGGATCAGCAGACAGAATCCTCAATGAGCAGGCAGAGTCCAACAAAGCCCCACCCATGAGGAAGGGCCTAAGATCCCTCACATGGGTATCATCCATTCCAAATATATTCAGTTTATGTCAGGTTGCACATCCATCTTCAGTTCAGTTTACAAGAGTTTTCCCTTCAGATCAGATTATATATTTTTTTTCATTCATATTTTCTTAGTTGTTGCAGACAAAGGTGACAAAAGTAAAAACAAAAAATGTTTTTCGCCTAAAAAAAGAATGGATGCAAACTGATGCCATCCATTTACATCTGATCACATCCATCTAAACGATATATATAAAAATAAAACACCCCAACTAGAGATGCACCGAAAGTTTGGTGGTCGAAACATAATGGCCGAAAATGGTGCCAAAAACGCACGCAATTTTGCTACGCTTTGTTTTTCATAGGTCATGTGACTCAAAGACTGCATCAAACACTTAACACCGGTGCGTTATTGTGTCTTGCTGCGTTTTTAATGCATTTCAATGGGGAGTGTGCGTTTTTGGTGCAGTTTTTTTTAACTGACCAAAAATGCAGCAAGCAAAATTTTTTAGCACCACAATGGAAGTGCAACGGACCGGTATTAACACATACATAGACTTTAAAGGGATGCATTTTTCTTGAGCTAAAAGGTGCCAATGTTGGCCGACAAATTCATATTCATTTAAATTCATATTAATTAAAAAGTAGAAAATAATACAGCTCTATATAAAAAAAATGTAAAACTAATTTTCCACTTCGGTTTCAGACAAGTCCATCCTGCATTTTCGGTTTCGGCATCAAAATTTTCATTTGGTGCACCTCTAAAAAAAATAAAATGGACCTGAACGGACATGTAAATGGATGGCCATCCCTTTACATCCACCCACCCATAGACATACATTGTGGTTCAGTCTGGATGCGTCTGGAAAACAGACATATGAATCTAGACTGGTACATCTGTGTGAAAGGGGCCTTACAGAGGTTTTAACCCTCACCATTGCACAGATTTCTAGATAACAATGTGTAACATTTTTACGAGAGTCAAAGTGGTTGAATGGAGCTGGCTTTCATTCCAAACATTAATGACTGAAATATTACTCTTCCATATTGAGTCTGACTATTCTACAACTTATTCTCCAGTGTAGGATTAGATCATCCGTGTTGGTGGATAGATATTGGGACAGTATCGCCATTAGACCTGACCCATAAAGTGCCTAAATGCAGACACCTTGCAGTCTCTGTTTTAGTATTGAAAGTATTATGTTTGGTTGTAGCACCCCTTGGATCCTAGGCGAAGGTTGCACACAGAATGGATCCTAGGCTCAGATTGTACCCAGGGGCCCTTGACAACTTTTTAAACAAAGCTAAGGCTCCTTTCATCCAGTACAGACACAATAAGAGGCCTGCACTTCATCACTGTTGATACCTTAGGGCACAGGTGTCAAACACAAGGCCCGCGGGCCAAATATGGCCCTCCAGGCCATTTCATGAGGCCCTCGCACTCCTCTGCTCCTCCTCCAGTCCTTCAAGCAATGCATACAGCTTCTTCCCAGCAGCAGCATAAGGAAAGCGGGATGCACTGTGATGTCAGGGAGAGTGGGGGACTCAACTTCTGATGGTGGGGTGGCTCTTCACATCTAATGTAAAGGAGGGGGGACGCTGGACATCTAATCTTACAGATACAACCGGCCCTTTTGTGGGCAATCATAATGCTGATGCGGCCCACAATGAAATTGAGTTTGACACCCCAACTTTAGGGCTTAGGCACTGTAGGCCAGATCTGGTTCAATTTTCTGACAGTTGCTCAAGAGGCGCAAAAATTACTACATGGCTCCTCGCTGGAGTGCACTCTATTTCAAAACCATATTCAGCCTCTTTTTTAACCTGGAATTCTTGTTTAATGGTGGCCATACAATTGTGCCTACACACAAATCAAAAGAAAGCCTTCCAGTGGTTGCCCAGAGGATCCACCACAACCCACAAAGGCCCAGCCATTTGCAGCCTTCATTTATGCTTATAAAGCTGCAGACTTCTCAATGTGAGAAAGACCTGGGTGCAGCTACCCACAACAGTATTTATCAGTAGATTTCAGAGTTCATGTACAAGAGGCAATTCAGAAGCAAAGTTCCAAGGCACAACTACCATTCTAACATTCCACATGGTTTTTGCCAAAAGGCCTGAGAAGGCCAGGAAGTGTGTGAAAACGGTTCACAGTCCTGCACCAGTCATTTAGAGAAGGAAGAACCCTGTAGTGGGTTAGCCTGTAGACTATTGTGCCTGACATTCCCAGTCACAGCACCATCTAGTGGCTGAAAATGTATACTATCCGTTGCTGGCCACACCAGACAGTATTTTGCTCCCCGTTTCTTTGCTACATAGAAAGCAGCAATCAGCTACAAAATCACAGTTTGGACCTCCACCTCTTCATGTATTGCGGTGAGAACAAATTCGTCTCCGTTTTGCTCCACCATTTTTAGATCTTCGTGTGTCACCACTTCCTCCGGCATTGCCAATTCCTCGGTTATTTCCACTTCCTCCGGCACAATAACCTCCTCACTGCCAGCGGCTTCACTCGTTATCAATGTCCCATCTCCAACAGCTGAGGCCAAAGTCAGGGCCACTTGTTCAGTCAGAGATTCTGGAGTTGCTATAGTAATAGTGTCTGTAGTGGGGACCTCCTCTATGCAGGGCTCAGTGCTGTCATCCAGTGTTACATTCTGTACGATGATCTGCTGGCCAGGACTGGCTGTGTTCACTATCTGCTGGACCACCTTCAATATATGGCTGTTCATCTGTTAAAACAGAAAATATATATATATATATTTTTTTCCAATATACATTTTTTATTTTACAGTTCAAATAACACTGGCATAATACCAGCTTATGAGCCCAACATCTCCACATCATATTATGCTTCCAGTAATTAGTGTTCATGAAAATCTTATCATGGGGTACCATTAAGAATAAATGGCACCCCTACATGTAAAAGATTGAGAAACAGATTTAGAAACGGAGCTACATAAATTTGTAAAATAAAAAAGGTAGCAGCGCTCTCTGCAGGGACAACCCAATCCATACACCAGGTCTGCTCACAGGTGCCGAGGCTCGATGTATCCCAGACTCCAATGCAACAATAGTAAGAAGAGCCAGCAAGACTGGAATCCTTCAAGTGTCATTTATTGGTACATCAGTGACAATAAAACAAATAGAGCTGACGCGTTTCGGCAATAGTCTTAGTCGTACATGGATTTGTGTCTCGTATTGGCATAAATGCTTTTCGACAGTGAAAAAAGAAAAAGAAAAAATGGGGTGCTTCAAAGTGGAAATACAGTGAGTAAAGAAATAATCACCCCCCTTTAAAATAATCGCATTGTGTTGCTTTGCAGCCTGAAATGAAGACAGACAGTTTTTATTTCGACTTAAATACTGCAGTCTACAAACAGTCACCATCAAATATAACTGAGCTTGAAGAGTGGGCAAATATTAATAAGTCTAGATGTGCAAAGTTAGTAGAAACATATCCCAACAGACTAAAGGCTGTAATTAAAGTGGTTGTAAACCCAGTAAAAAAAAAAAAAAAAAAACACCTGCAAGACAAAGGCATAATGAGCTAGTATGCATAGCATCATAGCTCATTATGTAATACTCGTCTCAGATCGAAGCCCCCGCAGTCATCCTCGTATACCGCTCGGACGGCCGACATCTCTCCCTGTGGTTACTTCCGGGTATCGCGGCTCCGTCGCCGTGTTTGGTCGGACGCTGTGATTACGTCACTCTCACACACGCGTGTGGGAGCCACCATCACAGCACGGCCTCCTTTAGGAACGGCACTATCGCCGTTTCTAAAGTGCGCATGTGCCGTAGACATTGGCGCCTGTCATTAATATAAATATCTCCTAACCCGTGGATATTTCGAGCACCTACAGGCAGAGCTTTTTTTCTCAGAAAACAGGTGCAGGAACTCAACCACGACCCGTTCAGATTTCACAAACAGTAGAAGGGTCTTAAAGGGGCATTAAATACCAGAATTGCATTAAATGCACATTTCAGGGGGTTACAAAGCTGTCACTTGTAAATACAGAAACCAGACTTCTGTGTTTACAAGTGATTGTGGTGAGCAGGCACCAAAGGGTCTGAGCCAGAGGTGGTGGAACTGAGTTCCCTCAAGTTCCCCCTGAAAAAAAGCCCTGCCTACAGGTAAGCCTTAATCTAGCCTTACCTGTAGGTAAAAGTGGTTGTAAAGGGTTTACAACCACTTTAAAGCAAAAGGCGTTTCAGCAAAATACCGGCAAGTGGCAGCCGATTCTTTTTCCAACTCGGTGATTCGTTTTTTTCAGGTTGGGGTTATATCTTTCACTTGGATGTTATAAGTTGCACGGAGTAAATACAGCTGGCTAAAAACCAAAAACTGTGCGTCGTCATTTCAAGTTGCAAAGCAACAAAATGTGATTTTAAAGGGGGTGTTATTAGTTTCTATACCCACTGTAAACGAAGAAAGATCCTGCCTGTCTGTTCATCTACTGTATTGCCAAAGGATGACACTTTGGAGATCTTGCATACGCTGGTAGGTAAGGGTTGGCCGATTCATCATATTCAATGTAAATTTTGCATACAACTTACCTGGTGTGTTCCTGTGCTTTGCAGTAGCTCAGCAGCCTCACTGGTCTCAAAATCTTCAGAGGTCGCCTATGTGCATGAAGACAAAAAACAGAACTGAAGTGACTGCGTCTTTTAAAAGAAGCCTTTGCTATACTGTACCCAAGATAAAAAAAAGTGGGTACCCTTGATTCCTGTGCATAACCAGACTTTCCCCCATGTTCAAAAATGTTTGGCTTTTCTTTAGGGCTGTGCGTTAAACGCGATATTAACGGCGTTAACGCAAACCCATGTTAACGCCGTCAATATTTTTATCGCGCGATTAACGCAGGAGCCCTCGGGGTGGACATGCAGAGTGTGCAGCGGCGCGGCTTACCTTTTCGCTGGATTCACAGACAAGTTACTCACCTTGTCCCTGGATCCAGCGATGCCACCCCGCTGTGTGATCGAGCGGGTCCTCCTTGCTTGGCGGGTCCTCCTCGCTTGGCGGGTCCTCCTCGCTTGGCGGGTCCTCCTCGCTCGATTCACAGTGCCTGTGTGCCGCCGAGCTCCGTTCCCTGCGACGTTACGACGCACGGGAGCGGAGAACGGCGCCAAATTTAAAAAAGTAAACAAACACTATACATACAGTATACTGTAATCTTATAGATTACAGTACTGTATGTAAAAAATACACACCCCCCTTGTCCCTAGTGGTCTGCCCAGTGTCCTACATGTTCTTTTATAAAATAAAAACTATTCTTTCTGCCTGAAAAACTGTAGATTGTCCAAAAGTGTCCCTTTATGTCAAAAATGGTTTTAGATCAGCTAGAAAACAGCGATAATAAATTATAATCACTTGCAGAATTGTGCGATATTTGTGGGGAAATTCGTCATAAATTAGAGCGATTAATCGTGAGTTAACTATGACATTAATGCTATTAATCGCGATTAAAAATTTTAATCGTTTGACAGCACTACTTTTCTTGTGAAAAAAAAAATGTTTGGCTACCCATCTACTGTCTTAAAGAAAATTACATTCATAGTGATAAATACCGTCTTGAAGACAAGGCTTCTTCTGACACTTTTTGTAAAAATCAAATTTTTTTTGCCTAGAAATTCACTTAGAACCCCCAAATATTATATATATTTTTTAAAGCAGAGGCCCTAGAAAAAGAAAATGGCGGGTATTGCAAGTTTTTACGTCACACAGACAAAAAAAAAAAAAAAAAACCCAGTTGTTCAGTTAAATAGAAAAGGTGATGTTATGCCGAGTAAATAGATACCAAACATGTCACGTTTTAAAATTGTGGCGTACATTTTATTATCCATAGCCCTTTACAAGTTACTTTAGATTTGCACAGGAAGTCTGGTGCTTGAATTACTGCCCCCGATCTGAAGTTGACGAAGATACCACACGTGTGGGCTGATCACTGTTTGGGGTACCAACGCATGCCTATTCTTTTGTGCGCAAGCACAGGAGGGGGACTTTGGTGCCTTTTTTTTTATTGTTTAGACTGTTGAATTGTTTTCCTTTTTAAGAATTATCCCTTGTGATAGCAATAGGCAGCGACAGGTACTCTTTTTTGAGAGATCTGGTGTCTATTAGATCCCTCCTCTGCCCTTAAAAGCTTCAGATCATTCCAAACTCTGTATGATTCAATGATTTTTTTTTTTTCAAACCCATAAGGATTTGTTTACAACAAGCAAAAGTGATGAAATGCGTCATCGCTTCCGGTTTCCTATACCATAGAGATTATTGGAGCTGTTCCAGTCTCCAATCAGCTCTGTGGTTAGCTGGCCAAATCGCTGACTGGACACTTGGGTCTCCTGGTGGGATGGGACAGTCATTGAAGGCAGCAAGAGGGGCCACCCCCCCCCCCCAACTGCATGTAAAAGCAATCCAGTGGCTAATTAACCTGTAGGATCACTTTTACAAGAAAGCTGACAGCCAGCTGAAAAAAAAACAATACCGGCATGATGCCCATAGCTGCAGGCATTATCCCGGTATAACCACTTGAAGTCCAACGGGTATGTCACTGGTCATTAAGCGGTAAGTTGGTGCTCTGTAGTCATCACTACACTTAAAGCGGAGGTTCACCCTAAAAAACAACGATGTATTATCCCAACCAGCATACTAGCGTCAGCTACAGTATGCTTTTTTTTTTTCGCTGTACTTACCGTTTAATCGTCCAGTTTCGTTTCAGTCTCCGGCGGGGAAATAGGCGTTCCTATGAAGAGGGGAACATGATTGACGTCCGGCTATGGTGCGTCACGCGTTCCGAAAATAGCCGAAGTAGGACTCGGCTCTTCACGGCGCCTGCGCACAGACTAGGAGCTGACTGCGCAGGCGCCATATATATCCGAGTCCTATTTCGGCTATTTTCGGAACGAGTGACGCGCCATAGCCGGACGTCAATCATGTTCCCCTCTTCATAGGAACGCCTATTTCCCCGCCGGAGACTGAAACGAAACTGGACGATTAAACGGTAAGTACAGCGCAAAAAAAAAACAAGGCATACTGTAGCTGACACTAGTATGCTGGATGGTATGGTAGATAAAGAAAATACATTTTTTAGGGTGAACCCCCGCTTTAATAGGCTCAAGCTGCCGGACTATCCTAGCTGCTGCTTCAGCATATCCCAAACCCCCCTGGAAAACATTCAACTATTGCTGTGGTTTGTGTCTGTAGATTTGCGTTATCCTGGACATAATATTCCTAATTTAGAACAAACCATACAAAAGATGGACTTCTAAGGTTGGACACCTTAAAAAGTGCACAGTTGTATGGTTTGTTCTGTTGCTGTGCTATCACGAGCCAATACTTCCCAAATCCTCATAAATAGCCTTCCAGTGTGCATTGTCTCATATGCTAGACAGTTACCTCAATAATATATTCCTGAGTGTCAGCAACCACTGAAGAGAACTCTACCAGCACTGTGTGCGGCTCCTCGGACAGGATGTCATCAGCCATGGAATTACTGCCACAACCTGCCAAGTTTTGCAGATGTGCTGCACAGCCACCTGAAGCAATAAAAAGAAAAATAGTAACAAAATCACTGGCAAAAACAGGGCTAAAAATACAAAACAAATGGAGAGGAATGTGGAATGGTTGTTAAGGGAAGTAGTAAAGTTGCCCTGACTGGCGTTTGGCCTGTGGTTCCTAATGCACCAGAGTGCGTCACCACACAGCTTCCCTGCACCGCTCACCGTAATTGAAGTGGATATGTACACTATGGTAAAAAGCAAAGTTTAACAAGCACCCCATAATCTTAAAGGACAGCGGTCCTTTTTTTTTAACCACTTCCCGACCGCCGCCTGTAGATTTACGTTGGCAGAATGGCACAGATGCGTGTGCACGCCCTTGCCGCGACATCCGTGACCGCATTTTTTCCCAATGTCCCTTCACGGAGCTGCCCAACGAAGAGATGTAAACAAGGCATTTCCCTGTTCTGCCTAGTGACAGGACAGTGATATACTGCTCCCTGTCATCAGGAGCAGTGATCACTCATGTCACTTGTAGCCCATCCCCCGACAGTTAGAAGCACTCCCTAAGACACACTTAACCCCTTCCTCACCCTCTAGTGGTTAACCCCTTCCCTGCCAGTGTCATTTACTAATCAGTGCATTTTTATTTAAAAAAAAAAAAATTATATATTTGTTGGGGATATTATAGCAAAAACTAAAACATTTTTTTTTTTCAAAATGGTTGCTCTTTTTTTGATTATAGCGCAAAAAATAAAAACCGCAGAGGTGATTAAATACCACCAAAAGAAAGCTCTATTTGTGGAAAAAAATTACAAATTTTGTTGGGTGCCACGTCACACGACCGCGCAATTGTCGGCTAAATGTCGGCTAAACCTCGCGGCGGGAACGGCGGCCATACTTTAACATTGTTATTCCACCTCATAGGTGGAATAACTTTAGGCCGCCTAAGGCCTTACGGAAACGACGTTAATCGTCGGGCTCGCGTACGTTCGGGAATCGGCGTAAAAGCCAATTTACATAATCTACGCCAGCCGCAATGGAAGCGCCACCTAGCGGCCATCCAAAAAATTGCAAGCTAAGATAGAACGGCGCAAGCCGGCCTATCTTAGCTTTGTTTAAGCGTATCTCTGTTTGAGCATACGCTTAAACAAACGCCGGCGTAGATTCAGATTTAGGTCGGCTTATCTACTGATAAGCCGGCCTAACTCTTTGTGAATCTACCTATGTATGTCTTGTAGAGACCAACTCAGCCTAGGCTGCTAAAAGCAATGAGCCAATTTACCTTTGGTTTTCATATGGCGATTTAGTGTTCCATGCTCTGCAAACGCTCTGCCGCACTTGTGACACTTGTAAGGCTTTTCTCCCGTGTGGTGCCTGATGTGCCGCACCAGGGAACCCTTCTCCCGGAAGCTGTTAGGGCAGTATGGACAAACAAACGGCCTGTCTGCAAAGTGGGTGCGGTAATGCACTTGCTGAGCATTCTGGTTTAAAGAAGACAAAATGCATGAGAGGAAAAACAGACCTCTGGTAATCCAAAAAGTTTAATCTTTATTATTTCATGTACAGTCTTTGTTATCTCAAACAGGGGTCTCAAACTGCCGGCCCTCCAGCTGCTGTGAAACTACAAGTCCCATGAGGCATTGCAAGACTGACAGTTACAAGCATGACTCCCATAGGCAGAGGCATAATGGGACTTTTTTTGCAACAGCTGGAGTGCCACCAGTTTGAGACCCCTGATCTAAAATATACTTAAAACTCAACTCCATGCAGATACTAAGTTGCATTAATTTGTGTAATTTATATCTATTCATACTTTATTAAATGCCTACTGTGCTCATGTGCCAACAAAGAACATGGTTATGAGAGGAGAGAGAAGAGTGACGGATTAGCTTTTCCTTTCACTGTCTGGTCACAGGCTGGGGGAGGTACAAGACCTTCAAGTATTACCAACCAACATGAAAAAAAATGAAGGTCTGCTGTCCTGCCAGAAAGGGCTGTGTTGTCTAAAAAGAGCTGTGTAAGCCTTAAGACTGGATGGACAGCAACAAATTCCTCAACTGGAAAATCAGCTTCCATACATCTTCTGTGTTTTTAGCCTTTTGACTGAACTTCAGCTTTAAAGTGGTAGTAAAAGTTTGTGTTTTTTCACCTCAATGCATCCTATGCATTAGGGTGAAAAAACACCTGGCAATGATGGCCCCCCCATTTTACTTACCTGACCCCGTTCACCTGCTGTGCGTGTCCGGCGTCCTCTTCTCCACGGTGTCTGGCCGTTGACTGGATAGGTAGATAGCAGCGCAGCCATTGGCTCGCGTTGCTGTCAATCACATCCAATGACGCAGCAGAGACGGGGGTATAGCCGCCGGCTGTATCACAGGGAGCGCTCTGCCAAGGGGGTTAGCTCGCGGGCGTGCTCCCATGACGGGGGTTAGCTCTTGCGGGGAGGAGCCGAGACAGCCGCCGAGGGACCCCAGAAGATGAGGATTGGGGCCACTCTGTGCAAAACGAGCTGCACAGTCAAGTTAAGTATAACATGTTTGTTATTTAAAAAAATAAAAATAAAATGAATCCTTACAACCCCCTTTAAAGGATAAATTCACCTTCAGTAATATGTTAAATGCACACCCACATTTAGGGTGCAATATGTTACTAGGAAGCACCCCTTGCTCACCCCCCCTCCCCCCTTCACTGTGACAGCAGACTGGGGTTTTGCTCCACCCACAAAGCCACATCATTCAATCACAAATTTAAATGAACTGCGAGCACGCTAAGAAGCATGGCCATGGTTCATTCATGCTGCCTACTGCTCAGGAACTGTCTGCCCAGACGGAGGTATGGGTAGAGCGTTCTAGACGGTGTGTGCAGGAGCTTAACATTACACTCACTATGGATCACGGGTGCAATGCTCTGCAGGCTAAGAAAAAAAAAAACATATGTGCATTTATTTTTTTCAAAAGGTGAACTTAACCTTCAATTCTCTTCTCCAAATAGGTACCCCACCATCTTCCTGTACTATGGTCCTAGAGAAAGTCTTCACTTTTACAATAAATAAATGGTGGTATCACACTAACCCACTTGTAAAAGACAACTCATGCACAGTGCACCTTACATACAACTCCCCCCCCCCCCTTAAAAGCGGTGTTAACCCTGCCCCACACTCACCTTTGTTTTATATCTCTTCCCACACTTGGGGCAGGGGAATGGCCTGTCTTCTGAGTGAACTCTCATGTGACCTTTGACGTGAGCAACCGTCTTGTACAGCTTCCCGCACTCACCACACTTGTATTTACGGTTATCGCCATGCGATTCCTGGTGCTTCCTGAGCAGATGAGCCTTTAAGAACTCCCGACCACACTGGTCGCATCGGTACAGTTTACAACCTGCCCAAAAATCATTGACACCTTAGCATTGTTTGGAATATAGTAAAAACTAAAATGGAAATACATTAAAGTCTATGGTCAAAATAAAAAAATCCCATTGTATGGGATGTACTTTCCACATTAAAAATCTCAAATTTTAGAAATGCTGCCACATACACCACACATGCACAGTGTTGATCACGGCAGAAAGGCTGTTAAGGCATTTCCTCTGGATGTGTGACAAAGCTCAGACATGCTTTTCCAATAGCATTGCCTCCCATCCAGATGCTATCTCATGCCCAACTGCAACTGGAGGTAGTGACATACACACCATCATCATACGCCACCAACATCATCGTCATAGAATACCCCAAAGGTCTGGACCGCACGGCGCTGCCTAGCCCCACCTCTCTGTAGTGAAGTGCTGGGGTATAAAGCAGTGGTGGTTTCCAGTTCTTTGCAATTCATGGTGCAAACCAGACCCTAAAGTATTCCTCTTTCCAAGCAAATTGTTTCACATTCTAAGTTGAGAGGGGCAGGACTAATATTACAAATAAGGTTTTAATTTTTAAAGCTGAACTGCAAAACACAAGGATGAAATATGTAAACGGGAGCAGTTTTACAAGACAAAAGGAGTTCTATTTCTGTCCATCCAGTCCCATGATTTATACAATTCGGCCATACAGCTTAGCCCTGTCTGGCAAAGGAAAATAGATTTTTCTGTGATACATTTACAAGCCGAGTCCCTCCTCCAATCTGTGAGTGAGCAGAGGAAAGCAGCAGACTACAGAGCTCAGACTAGAAATCCCACTGAGGACGACAAGTGACCATGTGTCGACACGCGTAGGGGAGGGGTGAGGACGGTGAAGTCACCCGGACTCTTACGAGAAGAAAGCATTCAGCGGGCAGACAGTGGTTGTGCGGCTTATCCTGATTTAGCCTGGTGCGCTGTAATGGACCAGGAATGTGTGAGTACTCAATAGGAATATGTTTTAATAAAGTCAATGTCTTAACGATATAACTATTGGAGCTTTTTATTTTTACCCATATGCACCTTTCTAAACACTGACAGGGAGATTGCTCTATGGAAGAGCGTAGAATCCGGGAATCTAGACCCACGAGATTGAGCCCTGGAGAGGCACACAAGCGCTGTTTGACCCAACTTAAAGCGGGAGTTCACCCACAAAAATTTTTTTACCCTTAGATTGATGCTCATTTTGTCTAGGGGAATCGGCTAGTTGTTTTAAAATCGAAGCAGTACTTACCGTTTTAGAGAGCGATCTTCTCCGCCGCTTCCGGGTATGGTCTTCGGGACTGGGCGTTCCTATTTTGATTGACAGTCTTCCGACAGGCTTCCGACGGTCGCATCCATCGCGTCACGAGTAGCCGAAAGAAGCCGAACGTCGGTGCGGCTCTATACTGCGCCTGCGCACCGACGTTCGGCTACTTTCGGAAAATCGTGACGCGATGGATGCGACCGTCGGAAGCCTGTCAATCAAAATAGGAACGCCCAGCCCCGCAGTCCATACCCGGAAGCGGCGGAGAAGATGCATCTCTAAAACGGTAAGTACTGCTTCGATTTAAAGAAAACTAGCCGATTTCCGACAAAATGAGCATCAATCTAAAGTAAAAAAATGCTATGTCCGGGTGAACCTCCACTTTAAGTGTGGGGGGGACACACCTGGACGTGAGGATACACTCATAAGATGGGAGCACGTGCGAGGTGGCACAGTGTTTTTTTGGAGCACTTTTCTGGATACACACTATACAACCTTTGTTGTTAGATTTCCTTTAGATTTATCAAAACCATGTAGTGCAAGGGCCTTTTTAGACCACTTTCACACTGGGGCACAGGCGGCATCGGCGGTAAAGCGCCGCTATTTTTAGCGGCACTTTACCGTCATTTTTGTGGAGGTGTTTTAACCCCCGCTTTGCCGGCGGTTCGGCCACGGTGCCCATTCATTTCAATGTGCAAGAGCGGTGGAGGAGCGGTGTACACACCACTCCAAAGATGCTGTTGCTGGACATTTTTTAATGTCCTGCCAGCGCACTGCTATAGTGTGAAGGCCCTCGGGCTTTCATACTGAGACTGCAGGGGGTCAGTTTTTCAGGTGCTTTACAGGTGCTATTTTTAGCCCAAAAGCGCCTGAAAAACGCCCTAGTCTGAAAGAGGTCTTAAAGTTTGACCTCATATTATAAGGTTTCGGTAAGTCTAAAAGGAAAAAAAAAAATATCTAAAAAGGAAATTGTATAGTGCGTAGCTAGCTTTAGTGATGCTGTACAGTGGATTGCAAATGGCCAATAACACATAGCCACATTTAGTGTTTATACAATGATGTATTTAATACTGTATCAATGCACAAAACGCATCTATTTTTATTTTTTAAATTAGCTGCCATAATTTTGGTTTTAATTAGACAAGGGCCATTTCTTTTTTTTTTTTTTCAATCTCAGAAACCTTTATTGATTTACAAGACAAGGGCTCTTTTTAGAGAGAGTCAGATGGGTGTGAAATACATTTGTTGAGTATATGTTACCTTCATGACCCTTCAGATGTACCTTCAAGGAGTTGCTAGTCTTGCAGATTTCACCACACTGAGGACACACCAATTCTTCTGTGTTGCCCACTATGATATCTGTCTATTGAAATGATACAATTAGAAGTCAATGGGGATTTCTGTCTTCTACATCAGGAATGGACAAGTCCCAGGAGCTGAGCGATGGGCACAACTAGATTTCAGGATTTACCATCAAAATAGGCAAGAGGGAAAGGAAAAAAAAAAATGAAGGGGATGAAGTTTCTCTTGAAAAGACAGGAGCTACTGTGTTTTTTACTGCCACTTTAATTCAAGAAATAAAGAGATAATGCCAACTGAGTGTGGATGCAGAAGGTTTCTATACAAATTAACTCACTGCATATCTGTGCATTTTGCATGCCCAGAACATGCAACTTGCAGTGAAATCCACACTCACCCCAGGTTTAACAGCCACTGTTTGCACCTGGACCTCGTGCAGTAGGTTGCCCTTCTCATCTGCCAAAAAACGCATCACTGGAGAGCCATTTACCTCATCTGTCCCCGTCTGGGAAGAAGTGTCCGTAGATGCAATGTCTGAATAAAGCAAAGTATTGGGAGACTTAATAAGAGAGAAAGACGGTCAGAGTCCCTTACCCCACAGAGAAAAGTATTAAAAAAAAAATAAAAAAATAATAATAATTCTACCGCTGTTATTTCCTGTGCAATTTGTATGAGCAAAACACACGCTTACATGAAGAACGCTCTTTAGCAGATATACCATCAGCAGATGCCTTCCTATTACTTACCGTATTTATCGGCGTATACCGCGCACTTTTTTGCCCTGAAAATCAGGGCAAAATCGTGGGTGCGCGATATACGCCGATACCCGCGCCGAGTTTGAATACTGCGCCGACATATACCGAGCGCAGTACACGCGTGTATTGTCGGGCAGTCTCGGCTCCTCTCGCGCTGACGTCCTGGACGTGAGCGCGACAGTAGCCGAGCCTGCCCGAGTGTACTGTGCTCGGTATATGCCGGCGCAGTATTCAAATTCGGTGCGGGAAACAAGCGAGGAGGACACCGCAGAAGGACGCCGGACCCGACGAAGAGGACACCCGATGCCGCAGACGGATGCCGGACCCGACGAGGCCGCCGCGCAAGACACCAAACTAAGTACAAAAATCTTTTTTTCCACAGGAATTGGGGGCAACTTTAGGGGTGCGCGCTATGCGCGGGAGCGCGCTATACCCCAATAAATACGGTATAAAAAAGGAGTGTACTGTAAATAAAAAGTTCTGGTGGAAATCACAAATCTGTAAAATGCAAACCACCTAGTAGTCCAGTCTAACACTAGAATCACTACATCTACAGACATCCATGATCGAATACTAACCTATCTAGCCCAGTAAAGAAGAAGTAAACATGCCTTTCTATGAAGCCGATCCGATCTCCAGGAGGTGGAAGCTCTGCAGAGGACACAGCCGACAACAGCTGTGAAATGAATGGGAAGGGACATCACCCATAGAGTTGCTATGGGGCTTCCGTTGTTGGATGTGTCCTCTGCACCCCCCTCCACAGCGAAGCTTCAGCCAACAGCTGGGTGGACATCTACTTTAAAGTGGATGTAAACCCAAATTTTTTATTTGCTGTCACAATGTAGAGTATTAGATTTCCTATCATATGTGCCCAGTCTTGCCGCAAATAGTTAATCCAGCTCTGAGCAATCATCTTATTGTTCAGTGAGATAAAACGGACTAACAGAGAAAAACCTTAGTCCGTTCCGCCCCCTTGCTGTGAGTGACAGGTTATTTACATATCTCATGCACTAGCCTGGAGACGGGCATTATTTTTTAATTCCCACCCCCACTCTTTTTCTGAAGTCATGTGGTTACTTTTCTGGATTTTGACTGGATGTTACTGATCATAGCAGAATTTAGTGTAAGAAATACATAGGACAAAATGCATGTTGACAAAAGGAGTGTAGAGGTGGGCGGGGAGTCTACTGACATCACGACTCCACCCACCGAGCTCCAGGCAACAGACCCACCCACAGAATCTGCAGTTTTTCAGTTCTTATAACAGACAGAGGGGAGACATTTGACAGGTAAGGATACATGCAGGAGGCATCTATATCCTTATAGATCAGCACTACGGCAGTAGTTTAGAAAGAATGAGCGTGGCTTCACATCCACTTTAAGCACCTTCTACCAGCCTCTATACACAAACATACGGTACCAAAGTGCTCTGTGGACCCACCTGACGAGTTCTCATCCCGGCTGTTCATATAGGTTTTCTCCATATTGATCATCATCTTCTCAGTGCAGGGAGTGAGGGACCTCATGTGCCGGGATAACGCCCCAGATTCTCGGAAACTCTTGCCACACTTTGAGCAAACATAGGGTCGCTCATCTGGTAAAAACACAAATATAAAAATTTATTATATATATTTTACACACACCCCTTAACCACTTTAGTTTAGGTTTTATTTTTAAAACAGCGCTGGAACCGTGCAGCATTTTTTAAATGTGTTTTTAAACACCCTCCCAGCCACTGTACCAGCTGAAATTTAGGCTTTTATGTGGATTTGATCCAAAACGGCTCTGAAACCGCCCAATCTCTTCCACGACAGCTGCACTGTGTGCCTCACACACTCCCCAACTCCCCCCCACCATGTCTATCAGGCTTCCCTGTCCCATCTGCAGGCCCGGTGCAGTTATGGCGGGTGGCACTGAGAAGGGCGGCGAGAGCTTTATGAACAGCCATTTATAAGCCCACCCTCCTGGACATAGACCAGGAAGTGATGTGTATGACGTCACTTCCTGGTGTGGCACTGTCAATCACAAGGATCAGTGCCCAGTGAAACAGTTGCTGGAACATGATCTGTGTTCCATCAGGTGCAGTGTAGAAAGCCCAGATGTCTCAGATAGTGAACCCGTTACCTATACAGTGCCTTGAAAAGGTACTCAAACCCCATGACATTTTCCACCTTTGTCATGTTACAATCAAAACGTAAATGGATTTTAGGCGATGGACCAACACAAAGTGGCACAAAAATTTTGAAGTGACAAGAATTTTTTTTACAAATAAATATCTGAACAGCATGGCGTGCATTTGTATTCAGCCCCCTTTACTCTGATACCCCTAACTAAAATCTAGTGGAACCAATTGCCCTCAGAAGTCACCTAATTAGTAAATAGAGTCCACCTGTGTGTAATTATATCTCAGTATACATACAGCTGTTCTGTGAAGCCCCCAGAGGTTTGTTAGAGAACCTTAGTGAACAAACAGCATCATGAAGGCCAAGGAACACACCAGACAGGTCAGGGATAAGCTCTGGCGTGTTCGCATAGTACACGTGCAGAGCCCGCCAGGAAGTGTGCACGGTGCTGCGCTAATCACAGCCAGGAAGACATTTCACGATCCCTGCAGCCGACCATCGGGACAATGTCTCCCTGACTGTGATTAGCGCAGCGCCGTGCACACTTCCTGGCGGGCTCTGCACGTGTACTATGCGAACAAGCCAGAGCTCATCCTTAGTCAGGGATAAAGTTGTGGAGAATTTTAAAGCAGGGTTAGGTTATAAAAAAAATATCCCAAGCTTTGAATATCTCACAGAGCTCTGTTCAATCCATCATCCGAAAATGGAAAGAGTATGGCACAACTGCAAACCTACCTTGACATGGCCGTCCACCTAAACTGACAGGCGGGGTAAGGAGAGCATAAGGGGCTTTCACACAGGGCTGTCCGTGTGCGGGCTCTGCTTTGCTCAGTGGGATTGCTCTGTCGATCCCCGCTGAGCAGGAAGATGACAGGTCTGTCTCTGCACACTGTCAAAGCGCCGCTCTCACCTATGGGGGGAATCGGATGACAATTGTAGAATCCGTTGTCATCCGATCCGCCAGACGGAAGGAAAATAGGAGTTTTTCTCCGTCACACTTTGGAGTATCGAAGCGGGTGCGATGTCAGCGGGCACGTCACCACTGACATCCATGGCTCGATAGAGGCCCGTTCAGGTCCGCCTAAAAAACTGGCAGGTGGACCTGAACGGTCCGCTCGTGTGAAAGGGCCCTTAATCAGAGAAGCAGCCAAGAGGCCCATGGCAACTCTGGAGGAGATGCAGAGATCCACAGCTCAGGTGGGAGAATCTGTCCACAGGACAACTATTAGTTGTGCACTCCACAAATCCGGCCTTTATACCCCTTTCACACTGGGGCATTTTTCAGGCGCTTTAGCCTTAAAAAAAAAAGGCGCCTGAAAGAAGCTGCATCTGCAATCCCCGAACATGGCGTAGATATATCTATGCCCGGAAGTGGGCGCAAATACCTGTATTAGACAGATATCTGTTCCCCCCTCCCCCATGAAAACTGTGATGCAATTTTGTTTAAAGCTACGCTAACTAAGGGCCAGTTCACACCAGACGCATTTCCGTACAGTTTCGTGTGCATTTTTTTTTGCACCAAAAATGCATGCACAGTGTTTTCAATGTATTCCAATGGCTCTAGTTTACACCATGCAGTCAGTTTCTGGTCAGTTTCTGCACTAAAAACCATGGAATACATGGAAAACACTGTGCATGCATTTTGTGCAGAAAAAAAAAAGCAAACGAAACTGCGTCTGGTGTGAACTGGCCCTTAAAGGAGTTGTAAAGGAAAAAAAATGTTTTGCTGAAATGACTGTTTACAGGGTATGGAGACATAATAGTTAACGGATTCCTTTTAAAATGTATTAAAAATAGATAAAAATCAATCATCTAATGTACCTCTAGTTTCAGTTTTTGCATCTAGTATCGTTTTTGCATGTTATCCTGCCTCTGTGCTAGACAGAGCCATAGAGCAGTGATGGTTTGGAAAATAAAACTAGAAATCTCCCAGTACTGTGGTCATCAGGAAACAGACAACCAGGAAGAGTCCAAAACAGAGAAGGATTACAGCAACATCAGAGCAAAAACGAACAATGAGGACATGAAACCAGGACTGCAGTAAGGTAAAGGAAGCTATTTAGCTAAAAAAAAAAAAAAATCCTTTAGTGACCCTTTAACCACTTAAAGACCTCAGGTGTTTTTCAGATTTGGTGTTTGCAAGACTAAAACATTTTTTTCTGCTAGAAAATTACTTAAAACCCCCAAACATTATATATATATATTTTTCTAACACCCTAGAGAATAAAATGGCGGTCATTGCAATACTTTTTGTCACACCGTATTTGCGCAGCAGTCTTACAAGCGCACTTTTTTTGGAAAAAATTCACTTTTTTGAATTAAAAAATAAGACAACAATAAATTTGGCCCAATTTTTTTATATATTGTGAAAGATAATGTTACGCCGAGTAAAATGATACCCAACATGTCACGCTTTAAAATTGCGCCCGCTCGTGGCATGGCGTCAAACTTTTACCCTTAAAAATCTAGATAGGCGACGTTTAAAAAATTCTATAAGTTGCATTTTTTGAGCTACAGAGTAGCTCTAGGGCTATAATTATTGCTCTCGCTCTAACGATCGCGGCGATACCTCACTTGTGTGATTTGAACACCGTTTTCATATGCGGGCGCTACTTGCGTATGCGTTCGCTTCTGCGCGCGAGCTCGTCAGGACGGGGCGCTTTAAAAAAAATTTTTTTTTGTTTTCTTATTTAATTTTATTGATTTTATTATTTTTTACACTAAAATATAAAAAAAAAAAAAAATGATCACTTTTATTCCTATTACAAGGAATGTAAACATCCCTTGTAATAGAAAAAAGCATGACAGGTCCTCTTAAATATGAGATCTGGGGTCAAAAAGACCTCAGATCTCATATTTAGGCTTAAATGCAAAAAAAAAAAAAAAAAAAAGGAAAATTTGTCATTTAAAAAAATGACAGAAAAAAAATTGTCTCTTTAAGAGGCTGGGCGGGACTGACGTTTTGACGTCACTTCCGCCCAGCAGAGCTATGAGGACGGGTGGGGGCCATCTTGCCCTCACTCAAGTCCTCACACACAAGGCGGCAGCATCGGATCTCCTCCGCCGCTACCGACGGCTCCGGTAAGCGGCGGAGGGCGCGGAAAAGCGGCGGGAGGGGGGGGGGCCCCTCTCCCGCCACCGATAACGGCGATCTCGCGGCGAATCCGCCGCGGAGACCGCCGTTATCGTTTACACGGCCGCCAGCTGAAAACATGGATATCTCAGTTGTGGCAGCAGCTGCTGCCGTTACTGAGATATCCATGTTTAAAAAGAGGACGTACATATACAGTGGGGGGTCCTTAAGTGGTTAAAGAACACAACGATATGAGAAATATCACTGCACTGAATAAAACCCTCTTCTGATAATGCTGCTCCTTAAAAAAAATGTATAACAGGTCAACCCTTACCTGTGTGCCGCCGGTGGTGTCTAATTAGGGAGCCCTTTGTCCTGAAGGCGTCCCCACACATTCTACAAACAAAGTCTTTCCTGTTGGAGTGGATGAGCATGTGTGCTTTCAGAATGTTAGCCTAGGAAGAATAGATTAAGTCAGCAGACATGACTGCCCAAAGACACAATGCAGAACTAGAAAATGTCAACCCACTGTCTTAAATGTCTTCTCGCACAACTGGCACACATAGCGACCTCTGTCATCCACAACCATTTTCATCATCGAGGTCTCATCTTGTGCTTCCTCCGGGTCCTCATCATGCCAATCCAAATCATATTCCTGGGTATCACTTCTCTGGTCATCATCAAGAGTCTCCTCAGTGGGGATAGAATCCTTTACCTCTTCAAAGGCTGCTGGATGACAAGAAACATCACATGAACACATAATGAAGGGGAAAGCACCATGAAGTCAATAGGATGGGCTTAGACAGTACTTGTAATGGAACAGAAGGCAATAAGATGAAAAGAAAGTGCAACAAAAGTATACAGCCTTCTTTAGTCAGTTATGTGGGTTTAAAGGGGTTGTAAAGGAAAACAATTTTCATAATAAGCATCCTTAACCTGCAGACATTCCTCTTTTCACTTCCTCATTGTTCGTTTTTGCTCAGAAGTTGCTCTATTTCTTCTCTGTTCTGTTCACTTCCTGCTTGTCTGATTGTTACTCACCACGGTGAAGGGAGGATTTACTGCGGTGGTCAGTAACGTGCTCGCCCCCCCTGGGAACTACATCTGTGCGGCAGGACGCTCTCTACATGTTAGAGACTTCAAGGAGGTGTGAATTGCTGGGCGTGCCACAATTCATACTGGGAAATGTAGTTCTTACATGAACGAGCGCCGCAAACCAGGAAGTGAATGAGAGAACAGAAACTAGAACGCCGGAGGTGATATAGATGAAGGAATTTAATAGGTATTTACTCGTTTCTTAACAGAATCATTACACTATTCTGTCTACCTTGCAGACATTAATTTTAGGCAAAACATTTTTTTCCTTTACAACTCCTTTAAGCCCGGCTTATGTCACTAACCTCGGTTCTGCTTTCATATAGGGCCATGATGGTGAACCGCGGCACCCTAGATGTTTTGGAACTACATTTGCCATGATGCTCCACTACACTGCAGAGTGTATGAGCATCATGGGAAATGTAGTTCCAAAACATCTAGGGAGCCAAGGTTCGCTATCACTGATATAGGGAGTTTAAAGTCATTTAATGCGATAGTCCAAGGTGCTAAGGGCTAGTTCACATCCGTGTGTTTCAGTAATGCACATGCTGGTACACCATAACACTATTCATTTAATGGCATCCCAATCCACCTCCAGAACCCCCACCAAAAAAAAAAAAAAACGCAACAAGACACAAATTGTCTTTTGCTTGGGTACATTACAGCCCATTCGTTTTAAAAGAGAAGTATATATTTTTTTTTTGCTAGTCATACTTGCCTCAGTGGATGCAGCATCAGAACAATGCTGCATCTGTCCCTCTGCAGAGGGGCGGGGAGCGGCCGTCTCAGCGGCTCGCGGAGACTGCCATCAATCAACAGCTGGTGGATCCGGACTCAGTGGTCACGATGACGCGGAGCCTAGACTGATATCTGTGACGTCAGCGGAGAGCAGACTTCAGAAAACGGGACACAGGAGTGCAAAACGAATTGCACTCCTGTGACCCAGAGGGGAAGCCCAGCCTAAAAAGATCAGGACTTCTCCTTTAAATGGGCTGGCCAACGTAACTCACCTCAAGGCAAAAAATGCGGCTGTTATAGTGCAGTGTCCTGAAGTGAACGTCCCTTTAGTGAAAATGGGGCCCGTCCCATCTAGAGGCTTAAAGTGGTTGTAAAGCCTTACAGACCACTTTCACCTACAGGTGAGCCTAGATTAAAGGAGTTGTAAAGGAAAATTTTTTTTGCCTAAAATGAATGTCTGCAAGGTAGACAGACAGAATAGTGTAAGGATTCTGTTAAAAAACGAGTAAATACCTATTAAATTCCTTCATCTATATCACCTCCGGCATTCTAGTTTCTGTTCTCTCATTCACTTCCTGGTGTGCAGCGCTTGTTCATGTAAGAACTACATTTCCCAGTATGAATTGCGGCACGCCCAGTAATTCACACCTCCTTGAAGTCTCTAACATGTAGAGAGCGTCCTGCCGCACAGATGTAGTTCCCAGGAGGGGGCGAGCACGTTACTGACCACCGCAGTAAACCCTCCCGTCACGGTGGTCAGTAAAATCAGACAAGCAGGAAGTGAACACAACAGAGAAGAAATAGAGCAACTTCTGAGCAAAAACGAACAATGAGGAAGTGAAAAGAGGAATATCTGAAGGTAAAGAATGCTTATTATGAAAAAAAAAAAAAAATCCTTTACAACCCCTTTAAGGCTTACCTGTAGGTGCTTGAAATATCTCCTAAAACTGCACGGTTTAGGAGATATTTACAATTACCTTGTACGGTGATGCCTTCCGCACATCAGCGCATGCGCACTCTAGAAAGGGCACGCTGTGCCCTTTTTTACATGGGGTCATGCCGTGACTGGCGGCTCCCGTGACCCCAGCCAGTCACAGAGCTGGAGTTCGCAGCCCCGGAAGGAATGGACGCTTCCAGCCAGCAAGGAAATCGGGGACATCGCAGGCTTCGGTTTCAAGTAAGTGACACATAATGGGCTACTATGCGATGCATAGTACCTCAATATGCCTATACTTTGCAGGGAAACAAAGAGGAAGTAAAACCCATCACGGTTTACTTCCTCTTTAATGCGGTAGTAAACTTTGCTTTTGTACTTCTACTTATAGGTAAACTTATTATAAGGCTTAACTGTAGGTACAGTTGATACATGCCATCATGAAACCCAGACAAGACCACCACAAGTAATGGGAGGCAGGGCAGGAGCATGGCTCAAAAAGTATTACCATATTTATCGGCGTATACCGCGCACTTTTTTGCCCTTAAAATTAGGGCAAAATCGTGGGTGCTCGATATACGCCGATACCCGCTTCCTGCGCCGTGTTTGAACCACTGCGCCAACATATACCGAGCGCAGTACACTCGGGTATACTCGGGCAGGCTCGGCTCCTCTCGCGGTCACGTCCTGTACGTCCTTTACGCGAGAGCAGCCGAGCCTGCCCGAGTATACTGCGTTTGGTATATGTTGGTGCAGTGGTTCAAACACAGCGCCGGAAGCGGGGATTGGCTGAAGAACACAGCGGGGAGGACACCACGATGGCCGCAGAAGAACGCCGGACCGGACAAGGCCGCCGGGCAAGACACCGACGAGGGGCATCCAAACTAAGTATTTCTTGTTTTTCAGGAATTTTTCTTCTAGGTTGGGGGTGCGCGCTATACGCCGGGGCGCGTTATAGGAAGATAAATACGGTATTGCCTGTGTGTGGGGGGAACAGGACGGGATGAGACTGGACAATCTGCAGCTTTAAAAAAAAAAAAAAAGGTCTTAAAGCAGTAGTACCAAAAACAAAATCGCAAACTGGTATAAAACTCCACTTTTTCACTTGTACCTACCTACCCATTTAGGAGATATTCACAGTTGTAGCAGCCAGTGACGTCACGCGCATTCGCTCTCAGCATCAGTGCAATCAGTACAGATACATGAAAATATCTTTTTAGTAATAAAGAAGAAGGTGAGAGCACATTTCAAGACATTCAGGATTACCTTGATCGTCTGCAGTGCTGATCTCCTCTGATGAGGCCTCCACAACCACGTGGGAGATGCTCACAGGATCCTCTACAGAAGGAACCACCTGCTGTTACACATAATTAGAGATGAAGATAATATTATAATTAGGAGTTCAATACCTACACAAAAAAACAATCCTTACTCCCAAATACCGAACGTAAAAGAAACGTCTCATCAGACATCTAGCGTTCAATCTCCTCGTACCTCCTGGCTGCTGAGGACTGGTATGGAAGACTCCAGGGACTGCTCCACGGCCCTCTGACACATCTTTTGTACCTTGTGCTGGACAAACTCTTCCAGGCTCGTGAATTCTGTCTGACAGCGGCCACATTTATGCACATCGTCTTCGTCATCTGCAACAACAGAACTGAGGTTTTAGACATTTTAGTGTGGCATCCTATACAATTCTGCTCGCTGCAACTTTGCGTTATTTTTCATAGCGAACAGCGGCAACGCACACCGTACATACAAGCATTCTGACACAATGAACTGTATACAAAATAACATGAAAACAAATCTAAAAAGAATACATGTGGTGAATGTGTATAAAGCTAACCATACACATTACAATCTAATTGTACGATCCCTTCTAGAGGTAACAATTTAATAGTGCAAGGGCTTGTCTGACTGGAAACAAAACAATTGATTGTTAAGCTCGGGCCTCACACTAAGTAGAATTGCTTTCACCCAACAGGGAAAAAAAATTGCTTATAAATTGTTAGCCGGAGTTTGGCTTCAATTTGTTAGTGTATCTAAATCTACTAGTCCATCTAACATTCCCCTCCTGCCCAGAAGACTGGCAATGCTGCTGTTCAAAGGTGCCCCCTGTGCTCCTTCATCCAGAGTGGGGGCACTCTAATACAGGAGGGCGTGTTACTGGCCAGATCACCAGGTGAAAACAAAGGGGGGAAAATAGCGTAAAAAAAGAAAACGAATGCAGCCACCACATCGAATGATTGGTAAGCTGCAATATATTACATTGTGGGTTTAAAACTGCTTTAATACCTCTATAGAGTCACATTGCCTTAAAGGAGTTGTAAAGTAAAACATTTTTTCACCCTAATGCAATCTATGCATTAAGGTGAAAAAACATCTGATGCTGTCGGCCCCCCCGTTATACTTACCTGATCCCTTGAAAGTCCCGCGCGCGGTCCCCAGATCCTCTTTGCCGCTCAGCCTGGCCGCTGATTGGCTAGAGCGACAGCTGGCGCGCTGCTGTCAATCACATCAAATGACGCGGCGCTCCAAGGGGCGGGGCCGAGTGATACAGTGAGCGGCTACGGCCGCTCGCTGTATCACGGGAGCGCGCCCGCAATTACTCACCACCACGCAAGCTCTCGCATGACTGTGGTCAGTACTTGCGGGGAGGACCAGAGACAGCCGCCGAGGGTCCCCAGAAGACGTGGATCGGGGCCACTCTGTGCAAAACGAACTGCACAGTGGAGGTAAGTATAACATGTTTGTTATTTTAAAGGAAAAACATTTTTTCCTTTACTAACCCTTTAACCGGTTAAGGACCGCCGTACGACTATTTACGTCGGCAGAATGGCAATGCTGGGCACATGACTGTACAGGTACGTCCCCTTTAAGATGCCCAGCCGTGAGACCCGTGGACCCAATCGCCGCTGGTGTCCCGCGATCAGGTCACAAAGAACGGGGAGAGGTGAGTGTAAACAAACCTTCTCCATTCTTCCTAGTGTGGCTGTCAGTGATCATCTGTTCCCTGTGTTAGGGAACGACGATCAGTGACGTCACACGCACAGCCACGCCCCCCAAAGTAGGGCCCCTTTCACACGGGGCGGATCAGTAATGATTCTCCCCGTGAACCTCTGCTTGCTCAGCGGGGATCGCTCCGTAGATCCCCGCTGAGCCGGCGGATGACAGGGCGCTCCCCGCACACTGTGAAGGGACCGCCCTGTCTTTTCTCCGCTCTCCCCTATGGGGGGGGGATCGGAAGAACATGGACTGTATGTCCGTGTTCATCCGATCCGATGACGGAAAGGAAAAATAGGGTTTTCCTCCGTCTGCAGAATCGGAGGAATGCGGAAGCGGGCGAGATCGGGTGTCATCGGTTGACACCTGCAATCTAAAAGGGACCAATGTATGTCCCTTTTTCATCCGCACACGGATGGATGAAAAAGCGGACATACGGTCCGCAGGTGTGAAAGGGGCCTAAGAATCACTTCCTTAGTACACACTTAACCCCTACAGTGCCCCCTCCAGGTTAACCCCTTCACTGCCAGTGTCATTTTCACAGTAATCAGTGCATTATTATAGTACTTTTCGCTGTAAAAATGACAACTGTGTCAGCCATAATGTCGCAGTCACGAAAAAATAAAAAAAACAAACGCTGATCGCCACCATTAGTAGTAAAAAAATAAATTAATAATTAAAATGCCATAAAACTATCCCCTATTTTGCAAACGCTATAACTTTTGCGCAAACCAAATCAATAAACGCTTATTGTGATTTTTTTTTACCAAAAATATGTAGAAGAATACGTATCGGCCTAAACTGAGGGGGGGGGGGATGTTTATATAGCAAAAAGTTGAAAATTTTAATTTTTTTTTTTTTTTAATTGTCGCTCTATTTTTGTTTATAGCGCAAAAAATAGAAAACCGCAGAGGTGATCAAATACCACCAAAAGAAAGCTCTATTTGTGGGGAAAAAAAGACGGCAATTTTGTTTGGGAGCCACGTCGCACGGCCGCGCAATGGTCAGTTAAAGCAACGCAGTGCCGAATCGCAAAAAGGGGCCAGGTCCTTTACCTGCATTTTGGTCTGGGTCTTAAGTGGTAAATGCCTACCCGCCACAGCAGCCTAGCTTGTCTAAGCTCCCATGTAAGGCTGGCCATACATTATGCAATTTTCTTTCCTTCAACTAAAGAAAATTGCTAGATCAACACAACGTTAATGGGGGAAATTCCTAGCACTGCGTTATTTTTTACTACGGCTTTAAACATGGCCTCATTTACTGCAGCATGTTGAAGATGGATTATTTTCCTTTAACCAAAACTCTGTACAACGAAATACATTCGGCAGCAAACTTTTATTTATAGAAACTAATAATGAGGTGTTTTCAGGGGATCGGCCTTTGTATTTCTCTCAGTAGCAGATATTATAGACTCTGGGCCAGATTCAGAAAGGAGATACGACGACGTATCCGGAGATACGCCGTCATATATCTGAGTGTGCGGCGTCGTATCTATGCGACTGATTCATAGAATCAGTTGCGCATAGATTTCCCTAAGATCCGACCGGCGTAAGTGTTTTACACCGTCGTATCTTAGGCTGCATATTTACGCTGGCCGCTAGGTGGCGCTTCCGTATAGTTACGGGATGAATATGCCAATTAGGTAGATACGCCGATTCAGAAACGTACGTCTGGCGCATTTTTTTACGTCGTATACGTTAGACTTTTTTCTGCGTAAAGTTACCCCTGCTATATGAGGCGTAGCCAATGTTAAGTATGGACGTCGTTCCCGCATCGAGTTTTGAAAATTTTACGTTGTTTGCGTAAGTCGTTCGCGAATAGGGCTGTACGTAAGTTACGCTCACGTCTAAGGCAATGACGACTTGCGGCGTAATTTCGAGCATGCGCACTGGGATTTTTTCACGATCGGCGCATGCGCCGTTCGTAAAATGCGTCAAATACGTGGGGTCACAGTGAATTTACATAAAACACGCCCACATCATCCCCATTTGAATTAGGCGGGATTACGCCGACACACATACGTTACGCCGCCGTAACTAAGGACGCAAGTTCTTTCTGCATACGGAACTTGCGCCCTAAGTTACGGCGGCGTAACGTATCTGAGATACGTTACGCCGCGCCGACAGATACTGCAATGTATCTGAATCCGGCCCTCTGTGGAGATCTCAGGCTAGGACTGAACACAAAGGGCGTTGTGATTGAGCCTATCGGTAGACAGAGATGAGAAGAATGGAAACCCGGACTGGAATGCGAGGAGGACGTTATCTACAGGCAGCACCTGACTCCATTCTTCATATCATGGACTGAAAACCAGAGGCTGCAGAAAAATAACTCCTTCCCCTTCAACCTAGAATAGGATTATTATTATTATTTTATTTATTTTTTATTGCCGGGCACATCTGAGTGACATCATTCATTTTAGGACCATCATTCATAAAGTAGAACTAAAAAGGCAAAAAACATTCTCATACACACGATGAGAATATTGGATGAACGATCGTACGTTTTTTTTTGGTTTTTTTTTTTGTCTCATATCGAAAACGAAGAGATTACTCAAGTCATACAACTTCAGAAATGATGTAACGTGCTGTGATGTATTCTTTCGTTTCCGAGCATGCGTGGTCTTCAGACGAATACTGTACTGGTATCGTGCAAGGGAATTTTTTGTGTTTGTCCCATTAGATAATTTTGCACGAACGGTGGTAAACGTCTCTCGAAAGCTGTGTGCCAACGATCAGATTATTATACCATCGCTTCAAAAAGTGTATTTTTTTTTTGCACCCGATTTTCTGAAGTTTTTTGGTTTTGTATAGTGAAGAGAGATTGCAGCCCCTGACAGGTTTTTATTGCCGTCTGTGCCCCCCGATAACCACTTGACCCCCGGAAGATTTACCCCCCTTAATGACCAGGCCATTTTTGCGTTACTTTAACTGACAATTGTGCTGTAATGTAACACTGTATCCAAATAAAATGTATGAGAACGCCCATACACGAATAGAGCTTTATTTGTGTGGTATTTAGTCACCACTATGATTCTTATTATTTTGCGTTATAAACAAAAAAATATATATACACACACACACACACACACACACACACACACACACATTTATTTATATATATATTTTTTTGGGGACACTACAGAAGGGGGGCATAGTATTCTACTGGCGGGGGGGGGGGGGGGGGGTGATGTGAAAGTAGGCAGAGGACACTACAGTGGTGGGAGGGGGGACACCATAGGGGGGGGTGTGGAATATTACTGGGGGGGGTGATGTGAAATCAGGCCGGGGGGGTCAAGGAAGGACATGGTATATCACTTGGGGGGGGGGTGTGAAAGCAGGCAGAGGATACTACTGTGGGGGGGCAGGACTTAGAGCCCTTTCACGCCGAGCCGCCCTGGTCTATTTTAAACAGCGCTTTACCGTCGGATTTTCATCGCTTTTCGTTCGCCAACGGTGGACTTTTAAACCCCGGTAGCGGTCGAAAAAGGGTTAAAAAAAAAAAAAAACGCCCGCAAATAACCGATGCAGCGACGTTTTGCTTGCGGTACGGCAGTGCTGCCCATTGAATTTAATGGGCAGGAGCGCATTAGGAGTTTCAAAGAAGCTGCTGGCAGGACTTTTTCTGACACCCTGCCGGCGCGCCCGCGGGGCTTTCACACTGGAGTCAATGGAGCAGCTGTTTTAGGGTGTATTGCAGGCGCTATTTTTAAACGCTATAGCGCCTTCCAAACGCCCCCAGTGTGAAAGGGGTCTTAGTATATTACTTGGGGGGTGATGTAAAAGCAGGCAGCAGACACTACAGTGGGGGGGAGACACCACAGCAGGGAGGACATAGCATATTACTGGGGGGGGGGGGGGGGGGGTATGTGAAAGCAGGCAGAGAACACTGGGGGGTGGGAGACATAGTATGTTACTTTGGGGGGTGTGTGATGTAAAAGCAGGCAGCAGATACTACAGTGGGGGGGGGGGGGGACCACAGCAGGGGGGACATAGTATATTACTGGGGGGGGGGGTTATGTGAAAGCAGGCAGAGAACACTACGGTGGGGGGTGGGAGACATAGTATGTTACTTTGGGGGGGGTGTGTGATGTAAAAGCAGGCAGCAGACACTACAGTGGGGGGGACGGGACACCACAGTAGGGGGGACATAGTATATTACTGGGGGGGGGGGTTATGTGAAAGCAGGCAGAGAACACTACGGTGGGGGAGACATAGTATGTTACTTTGGGGGGGGGTGTGATGTAAAAGCAGGCAGCAGACACTACAGTGGGGGGGGGGGGGGAGACACCACAGCAGGGGGGACATAGTATATTACTGGGGGGGGGGGTATGTGAAAGCAGGCAGAGAACACTACGGTGGGGGGGGGGGGTGGGAGACATAGTATGTTACTTTGGGGGGGGTGTGATGTAAAAGCAGGCAGCAGACACTACAGTGGGGGGGAGACACCACAGCAGGGGGGACATAGTATATTACTGGGGGGGGTATGTGAAAGCAGGCAGAGAACACTACAGTGGGGGAGACATAGTATGTTACCTTGGGGGGGGTTGTGATGTAAAAGCAGGCAGCGGACACTACAGTGGGGGGGGGGCAGATGGGGCACTTTACAGCAGGAGGGGGGGTGATGTGAAAGCAGGCAGAGAAAACTACATGGGGGGGTCACCAAAGTGGGGGGAGTGAAAGCAGTCAGAGGACACTACAGCAGGGGGCACATAGTATATTACGGGGGGGGGGGGGTTGATGTGAAAGCAGGCAGCGGACACTACAGTGTGGGGAGGGGGATGTGAAAGCGGGCAAAGGAGACACCAGCAGGGGGGACATAGTACACTACTGTTTTTTTTTTTTTAAAGGGGCAACCCCCCCCCCCCCGATCTTTGCTTTCCTCCATGTTGTCTAGGTAACTCATCCTCTGGAAGGTTGCCTACCTACAGCCTATGGACTATTGTTTTTTCCGTAGTTTGGCGCCACTCCACAGGCGCGCAGTTCTAGTGCTCGACATGTTTGGTATCCAACCGCTCTTCAGAGGGCATTTGACAAGCAGCTGGGGGTGTCGCGTCACCTCTTTTAACCCTTTACCACGTGGGTGCGGCACGGCTCCATTCACTTTTAGTACTGCCGGTGGGTATACCGTGTCGTGTACACAACCCCCTGCAGCCACTGTGTTGGAATAAAGGAGGGGTGGTAAAACTATGGCGCAATCGCCCATTTCTCCAGCCACAAGTATAAATGAGCCCTATAAGTGGAAGTGAAGTTGTACTTTGGACACGCTGTGATCCTTATAGTAGAAGAGACAAGCGGCGGTGGCGGCGCCCCCATCACCAAACTCTGCGCTTAGTTGGGGGGGGGGGGGGGGAGTGTTCCGCTGCGCTCCCTGCACATAAACACGTACGCTCAGCCCATCCAATCACACATGATTCCCTGATGTAAAGCGCTGCGCAAACTGTTGGCGCTATATAAATCCTGTATAATAATAAATAATAATGTAAAATAATCGCCTGGTCTCTGACCAGACCACTCCTACCATCTACAGCAATTCACAAAATAAAAAAAAGGCAACAATACTTTTATTTTATGATTGTACATTGAATTTTCTAAAACTGACACAAACAATGCACAAGAAGTGAAGCTGATGATGGAGAGCTGTCAAAACAAATAAACACAAGCCCCGCCCACACGTGCAGCTTCAATAACACGCCGCCCGTGCCCGGGTGTCTGTCGGGGGCGCGCGCTCACCTTCCTCCCTGTAGTGGCTGATGAGGGACGCGGCGGGCTCGGTCAGGCAGAGCGGACTGCTGGGAGCTGCTTCCTCCGACTCCCCCACCCCCGGCTCCGAGCTCATCCCAGCCAGGACTGGCTTCTCCTCCTCTGTCGCAACGAAACGAGCGCACAGCGGCTGGAGCACGGCGCAAAATGGCGGCTTTACGACTGTGTCGTCATAACAACGGAGGGGGATGGCTGATCCTGGGAGGGGGTGGACGGGGCACGTCAAGGACGCCGCTGACGCTGGAAGGCTTGGCGGCCATGTTTGGTGTGGGCAGAGAATGGGCTAGAGGGGTTTGGGGGGCCGCTGCTGCTTTTCAAATTGCTAACAGATAAAACCCGTAGTTCAAAATAATTTCAAGGAAAACTGAGCTATTACATTATAGTAGCTCATTATATAATAATATGATGTGTATATATTAGTGCTGTCAAGCGATTACAATTTCTAACCGCGATTAATCGCATTAATGTCATAGTTAACTCACGATTAATCGCGCGATTAAGGAGGTTCACCCTTTAAAACATTTTTTTTTTTGTTTTCTTATTTATTTATTTATTTTTTATAATATTAAATTGTGTTTTTTTATTTTTTTACATTTTGATCACTTTTATTGCTGTCACAAGGAATGTAAACATCCCTTGTGACAGCAATAGTTGGTGACAGGTACTCTTTATGGAGGGATCAGGGTCTAAAAGACCTCCGAGCCCTCCTTTGCACTTCAAAGTATTCAGATCGCCGAAAACGGCGATTCTGAATACTGTGTACTTTTTTAAATCCGGCGCCATCCTCCATCCGCCTGAACACAGAACGCGGCGGATGGAGGATCGGGTCTCCCGGTGGGACAGGAGGCCCGGTCAGAGCGGCGAAAGGCGGCGGGAGGGGGGGGATGTCCCCTCCCGCTCCTCCGGCATAACAACCGAGCGGCTTTTAGCCGCATCGGTTGTTATGTTTGGATAGCCGATCGCCCGCTATAAACAACGGCGCAGGCATCATCCCGGTATAACCCCCGAACGCCGAGGACGCATATATTTGTCCCGTCGGCGTGAAAGGGTTAATCGCGCGATAAAAAAATTGACGGCGTTAAAATGGGTTTGTGTTAACGCCGTTAATAACGCGTTTAACTGACAGCACTAGTATATATACATAATTATTACACACACACACACACACTACTATATTGTCAAAAATATTAGGACGCCTGCCTTTACACACAAACATGAACTTTAATGCCATCCCAGTCTTAGTCCGTAGGGTTCAATATTGAGTTGGCCCGCCCTTTGCAGCTATAACAGCTTCAACTCTTCTGGGAAGGCCGTCCACAAGGTTTAGGAGTGAAGCAAGAAGCTGGCCAGCAATGACTTTATGTTGAAAAATGTCAGTGTGATTTTCCTAGGTGAATAGGTAAACATGAAGTCACCATCCAAGGTGACTAGGGGATGCCACCATCTTTGATAACTAGGTAAGGATGATGTCACCATTCTAGGTGGGGGAGATGCCACTATTAATGGTGACTAAGTGAGGGTGATGTCCCCATCCAAGGTGGCTAGGTGAGGGTAATGCCACTATCCTTGATAACTAGGTGAGGATGATGTCTCCATCCTAGGTGCTTAGGCGAGGATGATGTCTCCATCCTAGGTGCTTAGGCGAGGATGAGGTCACCATCCAAGGTGGCTCGGTGAGTGTAATGCCACCATTGTTGATAACTAGGCAAGGATGATGTCACCATCCTAGGTGAGGGTAATTTTACCATCCTAGGTGAGTGAGATGTCACCATCCCTGGTGCCTAGGTGAGGGTGACGTCTCCATCCTAGGGGGGGGGGATGATGTTGCCATCCTAGGTGAGGGTGATGTCACCATCCTAGGTGCCTAGGCAAGGGTGATGTCACCTTCCTAGGCGAGGGCTATGTCACCATCCTAGGTGAGGGTGATGTCACCATCCCTGGTGCCTAGGCGACGGTGATGTCTCCATCCTAGGTGCCTAGGCGAGGGTGATGTCACCCTCCTAGGTGAGAGTGATAGGACCATCCTAGGTGAAGGTGATGCCACCATCCTAGGTGCCTAGGCGAGGGTGATGTCACCATCCTTGGTGCCTAGGCGAGGGTGATGTCACCATCCTAGGTGAGGGTGATGTCACCTTCCTAGGTGCCTAGGCAAGGGTGATGTCTCCATCCTAGGTGCCTAGGCGAGGGTGATGTCACCTTCCTAGGCGAGGGTGATGTCACCATCCTAGGTGCCTAGGCGAGGGTGATGTCACCATCCTAGATGCCTAGGCGAGGGTGATGTCACCATCCTAGGTGAGGGTGATGTCACCATCCCTGGTGCCTAGGTGAGGGTGATGTCTCCATCCTAGGTGCCTAGGCAAGGTTGATGTCATCATCCTAGGTGCCTAGGCAATGTTGATGTCATCATCCTAGGTGTCTAGGCGAAGGTGATGTCACCATCCTAAGTGAGGGTAATTTCACCATCCTAGGTGAGGGAGATGTCACCATCCCTGGTGCCTAGGTGAGGGTGATATCACCATCCTAAGCGCCTTGGGGGGGAGGGGGGTGTCATCATCTGGTGAGATTGTAGCCATTGATAAGTACACTAAATCTCATGAGAAGTAGCTCCATTAGATGCAATATAGATTTTGGATACTCAACAATGCCCGGGATCTCACCAGAAAACATTGCCCTTACCTAGGCACAGAGGGCAGAGGTTAAGGTAAGGACAATTGATATATAAACAATATTTTTTTCCCCCAGTTTTTTTTTTTTTTATTATTTAATGCATTTTGAAAGGGGTGAATCCAAAAAATGGACATTACATTTTTGTGGCCAAATCCATTGTATTGGCTGTGATCTTGTTCTTTCATTCCCTACAAGGTTCAGACTTCACTGGTTGCATTCATATGGCAGACTATTGACCATTGCCAGTATCAGTAATGGCCGCTGCCATTGTTCCGCCCTCACAGTTGCTATGGGCGACCTGACCTTATCAAGTTTCGGGGGAGGACAGCTGAGCATTTTTTTATCACGCCTCCACCAATCAGCGCCCTCTGTGAGGCTACCGCCAGCCAATGGCGTGCTGGAGAGAGCACACATGAGAATACTCTGCCGTCAGAATGAATATGGCCGCCTCCAAGTGTGTCCGCCTGGACGGAGAGCTCTCCCGTCGCTTCTTGGCCTCGGTGGACACGGTGCTCTTCGACTGTGATGGCGTCCTATGGCGGGGGGACGAGGCGGTCCCGGGGGCCCCGGAGCTGGTGAACGGGCTGAAGCAGAGCGGGAAGCGGGTGTTTTACCTCACCAATAACAGCACGAAGACCCGCGCCATGTACGCCGACAAGCTGGGCCGCCTGGGCTTCTCCGCCGAGCCCGAGGAGGTGTTCGGGACCGCCTACTGCACGGCGATCTACCTGCGGGACACGGCCCGGCTCCGGGGGAAGGTCTTCCTGATCGGAGGGGGCGCTCTAAGCCAGGAGCTGGAGGCGGCCGGTATTCCTCACCTGGGACAAGGAACGGACCCGGTCACCGGAGGGATGAAGGACTGGGCGGCGCTCAGCCGGGACCCCGAAGTCAGGGCGGTGGTGGTCGGGTTCGATGAGCATTTCAGTTACATGAAACTGACCCGAGCGCTCCATTACCTGCAGGACCCCGAATGTCTCTTCATCGCCACCAACACCGACACCAGGCTGCCCCTGGAGGGGGGCCGGACCATACCCGGTATGTAGAACCTAGGGGGGAGGGGGGCACCTCACCGGACCATCCCTGGTACGAGGAACCTAGGGGAGAGGGGGGCACCTCACCGGACCATCCCTGGTACGAGAAACCTGGGGGGAGGGGGAGCGGACCATCCCCGGTATGAGGAACCTAGGGGGGCACCTCACCGGACCATCCCCGGTATGTGCAACCTAGGGGGGAGGGGGGCACCTCACCGGACCATCCCCGGTATGTGCAACCTAGGGGGGAGGGGGGCACCTCACCGGACCATCCCTGGTACGAGAAACCTGAGGGGGAGCGGACCATCCCCGGCATGTAGAACCTAGGGGGGAGGGGGGCACCTCACTGGACCATCCCTGGTACAAGGAACCTAGGGGGGAGGGGGGCACCTCAGCGGACCATCCCCGGTATAAGGAACTTAGGGGGGAGGGAGCCAGACCATCTCCGGTACGAGGAACCTAGGGGGGAGGGGGGAGCGGACCATCTCCGGTACGAGGAACCTAGGGGGGAGGGGGAGCGGACCATCCCTGGTACAAGGAACCTAGGGGGGAGGGGGAGCGGACCATCCCCGGTACAAGGAACCGAGGGGGGGCACCTCACCGGACCATCCCCGGTACGAGGAACCTAGGGGGGAGGGGGAGCGGTTTATCCCCAGTACAAGGAACCTAGGGGGGAGGGGGAGCGGAGCATCCCCGGTACAAGGAACCTAGGGGAGGAGGGGGGCACCTCACCGGACCATCCCTGGGTACAAGGAAATTAGGGGGAGCAGACCATCCCGGGACAAAGGAACTTAGGGGGGAGGGAGCCAGACCATCCCGGTACAAGGAACCTAGGGGGGAGTGGACCGTCCACCGGTATGGGGAACCTAGGGGGGAGGCGGGCCGGACCGTCCACCGGTATGGGGAACCTAGGGGGGAGGCGGACCAGACCATCCCCGGTATGAGGAACTTAAGGGGGACCGGACCATCCTCGGTACAAGGAACCTAGGGGGGAGGGGGAAGCGGGCCATCCCTGGTATGAGGAACCAAGGGCGAAGGGGGGCTGGACCATCCCCGGTATTGGGAACCTAGGGGCATGGGACCATCCCCGGTACGGGGAACCTGGGGGGAAGGGGGATCGGTCAACGGTCCATTCCGGTATGCGGAACCTAGGGGGACTGCACTATCCCCAGTACGGGAACCTAGGGGCGAGTGGGATCAGACCATCCCCGGTATGTGGAACTTAGGGGGGAGGGGGAACAGACCATCCCTGGCACAAGTTACCTAGGGGGAGGGGGTCCATCCCCGGTACGAGGGACTTGGAAGGAGGGGGGCCAGGCTATCACCTGGTATGAGGGGGAGGGTGGCTGAGATATACCTGGTACAAGAGAGGGTTCACTTCTGTGCATTTCTGCAGGCCACGTTTGCAGTCCATTCATTTCAATGAGCTGCCATGTCTGCATTTCCTGCAGAGAAAAGTGCATTCCCCTTTTACAAACGCACCCCACAGGGAAAGCGCAATGACCATGCGGTTCCTGCACACGCGCTGCGGTTTTTATATGCGTTGGGGTGCCATTCAGAATGAACAGCAGCCCCCGTGGGAATCGCAATGCCTTCAGCCACACACACATACTAATACTGGTGAAGCTGTGCATAGTAAACAACCCGCTTCTAACTTCAGTTTGTTCAATTTAAGATTTTCCCATTTTGCAGATTTGCACTACAGAACGTGTTCCATAGGAAAGCACGTAAAATGGAATGTAGCGCAAATCTGCAAAAAGCACTAAAACTGCATAGGTGAGAATCCAACCCAAGACCTGGGAGCTCATTGGTTACTATGTAGAGCTGCACCAGATTCTGCGTACACCGCAGTTTTAGTACAATCCCCCCCCCCATATTGTAGCAGAATTACCTTGTACTGTACATGATCTCCTATGCTTTGTGTGATTGGAGGAGCCAGAACATGACTATACAAGGTGAATGCAGTACAAGGAAGCCGGTGTCTGGTAACTGCCAAGATCTAATCAGGAAAGGTCAGATCTGCTCAATCATTATGACGGAGGAAGTGGCAGGATTTCTGTGCTCACAGGCTTCCCTCAGAGTTGGGTGTTGCGTATGAACACGTTTTATTTGGCCAACAGCTAGGCATTGACCAACACCCTGTTGACTAATGTGTCATTTGCAATATGTAACGTGCACTGAGAACTTCTAGTATGTAGAGCTTGGTTATTGAACCAAACACGATGCCATCACACAATTACTGTATCAATTAATTTTTCAAGTGAAAATGCCTTTTCGAAATACTTTTTATTTTTCTATTCTTAAACTAGAAACTGCCAGGTAAAAAAAATTTCGGGGGGGGGGGAGGAAGCATATCGAAAAGTGAAGTTTTACTATTAGGCCTCATTCACACGGACGGACCGTTAGGGTCCGCCTGTCAGTTTTTATGGCGGACCTGAACGGCCGATCCATGCAACCCTATGGAGCGTCGGATGTCAGCGGAGACATGTCCGCTGACATCCGACCCTATCCGATCCGCTAAAAACAGACGTATGGGGGCACGTCCCCTTCCGTCCATGGCAGATCGGATCCGTTTTCATCAGATCGCTCCATAGGAGACTTCGGTGCCCGACAAGCCCCTCCCCCGCTCAGTGAGCAGAGAGGAGCTTGTCATCCGTCGGCTCAGCGGAGATCTGCGGACCGATCTCCCGCTGAGCAGGCGGACTTCGTAGCAACGGAGTCCGCCTCGTGTGAATGAAGCCTTAGTGTGTAGTTTGACTCCATTCTTTGCTCTTTTGAACAGCTATAAGTTCTGCTTGAAATTTCAATCTCTTCTTCTAAATGTGTTGTACACTGCTCGGGAAAAAATGAAAGGAACACTTTTTGTCTAATCGATGTAGAGCAGGGATATGCACCTCCAGCTGTTGCAAAACTACAAGTCCCATCATGCGTCTGCCTGTCATGCTTGTGGCTGTCAGAGTCTTGCTATGCCTCATGGGACTTGTAGTTCTGCAACAGCTGGAGGTCTACTAATTGCATATTCCTGGTGTATAGCATCAAGTCAATTAAACTCCTGGGATATTGATCTGGTCAGTTAAAGCGGTGGTTCACCCTCCTTCACATCATTAGACCATTACATTCGGCATCGTAGCGCGAGCTACGGTATGCCGGTCTTAAATTTTTAATCCCCGTACTCACTGTGCTATCGATCATTGAAGAATCCGACTCCCGCGGGGAATGGGCGTGCCTATGGAGAGGGAGGATGATTGACGGCCGGCTCTGGCACGTCACGCTCCCCGAAGACAGCCGGAGTAGGTCTCGGCTCTTCACGGCGCCTGCGCACAGGCTATGCGCAGGCGCCGTGAAGAGCCAAGCCTATTTCGGCTATTTCCGGAGAAGCGTGACGTGCCAGGGCCGGCCGTCAATCACCTTCTCTCACCATAGGAATGCCCATTCCCCGGAATCTTCAATGAGCCATTGCACAGTGAGTACGGGGATAAAAAATGTAAGACCGGCATACTGTAGCTCGCGCTACGATGCCGAATGTAATGGTAGAATAAAACATTTTTTTATGCTGCTTTGGTGTTAATGACACTAACAGGTGCACTAGATGGGCAACAATGAGACAACGTCCAAAACGGCAATGGTTTTACAGGTGGGAGGCTACTGTAATTTTTTTTTTCTTCTCATCTTTTCTGACTGTTTTGCATTTGGGCAGGGTCAGTGTCACTACTGGTTAGGGCTGCAACGAACGATTATTTTCATAATCGATTAGTTGGCCGATTTATTGTTTCGATTAATCGGATAATAGCCAAAAAAAAATTGCATTTTTAAATTTTTTGGGCCAATTTGTTGTTGGGCAGGTTACACAACACAAATTGCCGCAAAAACACATTACATGCTTTTCTGCAGCTTCTCCATTGAAGTATATTAAACCAAAAAAAAAAACAAAATGGCACCGTTTTGCGCTAAAAACTTCTTGCCCTTTCCAAATATGCAGCAGCTGAAAAAAAAATCATAGATGTGAACGTGTCCCATAGGAAAACATGTAAATGAACTGTAGTGTGTTTCTGCAAAAAGCACCAAAAAAGAGGAGGTATGACCCAGGCCTGAGATGTTTAGTAACATAATGGGGGTTAAAAAAAACAAAAAAGTACAAAAAGAGCAAATAATCGCTACTGTAAGGGGTTCATTTTTTTACTGTGGGACAGTGAAAGTAATATTTACAGTAGCGATTTGCTTTTTTGTACTATAAAGGGCTAATTTTTGTTTTTTTAACCCCATTATGTTACTTGCCGATTAATCGATTATGAAAATTGTAATCGATTAATTTCATAATCGATTAGTTGTTTCGGCCCTACTACTGGTAGTACAAGCTGATCCCTGGACCCTATGGAGATTGCCAAGGCAGTCCAACTCCTCCAAGATGGCACATCAATAGGTGTCATTGCCAGAAGGTTTGTCGTGTCTCCCAGCACAGTCTCAAGAGCATGGAGGAGATTCCAGGAGACAGGCAGTTACTATAGCAGATCTAGACAGAACCATAAAAAGTCCTTAAACCATCAGCAGGACCGGTATCTACTCCTTTGTGCAAGGAGGAACAGGATGAGCACTGCAAGAGCCCTACAAAATGAACTCCAGTAGGCCACTGGTGTGAATGTCTCTGACCAAGCAATCAGAAACGGACTTCATGAGGGTGGGCTAAGGGCCCAACATCCTCTAGTGAGCCCCGTGCTCACTGCCCAGCACTGTGGAGCTCGATTTGACATTGAACACCAAAATTGGCAGGTCTGCCCTACTGGTGCCCCCCATGCTTTTCACAGATGAGAGCAGGTTCACCCTGAGCATATGTGACAGACATGACGGGTTTCGAGAAGCCATGGAGAACACTTTATGCTGCCTGTAACATCGTTCAGCATGACCGGTTTGGTGGTGGGTCAGTGATGGTCTGGGGAGGCATATCCATGGAGGGCCGCACAGACCTCTACATGCTACACAATGGCATCCTGACTGCCATTAGGTATCGGGATGAAATTGTCAGACCCTACGCTGGTGCAGTGGGTCCTGGGTTCCTCCTGGTGTACGACAATGGCCGGCCTCATGTGGTGGGAGCATGCAGCCAGTTCCTGGAGGATGAAGGCATTGATGTCATTGAATGGCCCCCACACTCGCCTGACCTAAATGCAGTAGAACACCTCTGGGACACTGTTTTGATCCAATACGAAGCTGCCAGGTTGCACCTCAGTCTGTTCAGGGGCACAGTCGTGCCCTGGTCCAGATCTGGGGGGGGGGGGGGGGGGAATACCCAAGCACACCATCCGTTGTCTCATTAGGAGAATTTTCTAAATTTTCCAAATGTTGTCAGACAGAGTGTCCTTAAATTCAGCCCTCTAGATTTATAATTTTAATTTCCATCAAAGTACATGGCATCCTTTCATTCCTAACGCATTACCCAGTCAATATCAGTGTAGATATCCAGCAAGATATGTTTCTACATTGAGATTCAATATGTTTTCAATGTGTTCCTTTCATATTATTATTATTATTATTATTATTATTATTATTATTATTATTTATATATTTTTTTTTTTTTGGAGCAGTATGTCTGCATCCCCTCCCCTCTGAATACTTATTGATGCATGAAAGTTTACTTCTGCGTGATTAGACAGATTGTAGATCTTGGAAATTAAATTTATTTTAATTTTTTTTGTCTTTTCAGGAACTGGTTGCTTGGTACGGGCGGTGGAAACTGCTGCTCATCGCAAAGCCCAGGTTATCGGAAAACCCAACTCGTTCCTGTATGACTGCGTGGTCAAAGAATGTGGTCTGGATCCCTCCAGGACTGTCATGGTGGGAGATCGCCTAGACACAGACATTCAGATGGGTTCTACGTGTGGCATCCGCACACTCCTCACCCTCACAGGCTTTTCCAGTCTGGAAGACGCAAAGGCCTACCAAAACAGCGGCGCCCTCTCTCTGGTCCCTGACTTCTATGTAGACTCGGTTGCTGATCTGCTGCCAGCACTGACTGACAATGCCAGTTGAAGTGATTCCAGTGGAACTGGATGCACAACAATAACCAAATTTGTTCTAATTTATGCAAATAATGTGGTTTCCGACCTGCACTGCCTATACCACAACTGAATCGTTATCTGGATTTGGACAATACAAACACACAGGTTATCCCGGTGACAGTTTTAATAGTTTTATGAAAAAGTTATGGTTCAATGCCAAGCTCTTGTACAAATGATGGGCTAGAGACAGATATATAATATATGAATAACTAAACATAATTTATTTTATTACCTAATATAGTGGTTATACAGAAACAGCTCTGTAATATATTAAATTATTTTTCTTATGTTGGGAATAGCCTATAGTCACATGTGTACTAGAATACAGTACCGGCATTGTGTTTTTATGTCCATGCAAGATTTGAAAAAGTATGCATTTTAAGTAACTGCAAATTTTAAAGTTGTGTATTTGACCACAGGACAAATTTGTCTTAAAATATCCCAAAGTCTGTGCTGCTTGTGTGTTTTTTGTCTTTTCTAAGAGGTTGCATCTGTTGTGTTCTGATTTCTGTCAGTGCTCCTTGTAGTAAGTAAGCACTTTAAGAAACTTTACCCTCAAGGGAAGTAGTGGACTCGCAGTTGTGAGATTAAAGGATATTTGTGTGTGTGTGTGTGTGTGTGTGTGTGTGTATATGTATGTATGTATATACACACGCACATGCCTGTAATGCATTACACTCATGATCAGGAGATTGCGGGTGTAATGCTGATCCTCTGTTGTCTGCTCGTACATCCGATGCAGTTACTGAATTGCAAGAAGTGTCAATGAACTACAGGAGCACTCACAGTTCATTGAGAGGTCGATGTAATTCACAGAATTTTTGGTGAATGAATGATGTGTCCATGTGGGTAGAGCCGCTATGTGTATATGTGTATTTAGTTTAGAATATAAAACAGAGCCTATTGTGTTTTTCCCTGGCTTGGTACTGTACATAGGTAAAGTAAAACCAAACGCACAAAAATTGTTTTACTAAAGCTGCCAAGTAAACAAAAGTACGCTCATCTACAAAATAGGCTCAATCGCAGTATACTAGGACACAAAGAAACCCAGCGCAAACTGACAAAGAATTGGGATAGGACAGGGTTTGACAAATTTTCTTGGAATCTAGGAGCCAGCTAAAAAAGTTAGGAGCCACAAAACGCGCCCCGTCCTGATGCAAAGCCGCGGCCTCAATTACCGGCAGGTCGCAATTGTGACCTGGCGCCCGGATATTGTCGACCCCTGGGATAGGAGATGCCCTTTTAGAGATTCACACCATACAACAGTGCAAGGTAATATTGGTAAAAGCACAAGTGTCACCATAAATCCTATAATAAGTCAAAGCGAATCAAGTGGGAGATTCAGGGTCTGCATTGGTGGAAAGATCGTCTACCCAAATATCTCACACTTAAAATTTGTTTCAATAACCCCCTTGGTAAAAATGTGGCCTTCTATAATGGCAGAGTCGAATTGACTAGCTTTTTCCAAAATGTCAAGAGAAGGGGTGGCTGGGGTTTTCTATTTTAGCACAATAGATTTCTTGGCAAAAAAACAATAGTAGCCTCAGGAGAGTTCTAGAGGCTCTATGATGGGCCAGAGGGTCCACCAGCCCCAGCAGACATATATCCACCATCAGTGACACCTGAACTGTAGTCACTGAAAGAATGAAAGATGCTTTGGCCACCAAGTTTAAATATGGGGACACCACCAAAAAATGTGGATGAAGTCCGCCGAGGCTGCTGCACACCTCCAGCAATCAGGAGGGACAGAAGTGTATATCCTGTGTAAATGTATGGGGGGGGGGGTAGATTCTGTGGATCATTTTAAAATGTATCAACCTGTCTCTGGCAAAGATCAATTGCAAAAAAGAACTTTTCTACCCAGTCTTCATCATCCAGCTCTGGGAAGTCTATTAGCCATTTGGTGCTGAGAACCTTTAAATCCCATATGGATGGAAGATATTAGTTCTTTGTATATATTGGATAGGGATTTAACTGAAGTGTCATCTCTGAGTAGAGTCTTGAGGCATAAAGAATAACTGGTTGAGTGCAAAATTGGGTATGAAAGGTGTGTCTAAGCTGCATGTTTCTAAGTAAATACAAGTTAGGGAGGTTGTACTGCTGCTTTAAGCTATCAAGGGGCCTCAACTCCCCCAAATCTGTTTGAGGCATTTAATGCCCCTTACTGCCCAAATATGTGGATAAGGTATCAAGACAAATTCTGGCAGCGTTGGGTTAAACCTTAAGGGATTGAGTTGGGAGACGTGTCCTTTCCGAGCCATTGAACAAGCTCAATGTAGCTTTCATCGCTATTGTTAAGGGGAGAGGAGTAGCAGGGCCTCGGTATAGGAGGTTCCTCAAAGCCTCGTAGGAGCACAGACAGGATGCCTCCAACACCACTGTGGCATTAGATTCATCTACTGTCAGCCAGTTATGAGCATGCGTTCGCATGGCTGCCAAAATATATTTGTAGAGATCAGGACAGGCTAAATCACCCTGTTGCCAGGGCCGCTGCAGTAACCTGAGTTTAAACCTCAACAGTTGTGAGCCCCAGAGAAAGGTGATCAGGCTAGAATTGATTAGCTGAAAGGGGAGTATTTGAGCGCAGCAACAGTTTCATTTAAAAAAAAAAGATGACTCCGTCCCACTAGGGATAAGGGGAGTCTGGCCATATTAATTTTTTTTTCATATTTTGTAGCAAGGGGACTAGATTTAGAGTGCAGTAGTCAGATGGCCATCATTTCTAGCTGAAAACCAGCTACTGCTGGAGCATCTCTGAGGGCCAACGGCTCCATCGTCAGGGCAACCCTGTCTCATAGCCCTCTCCACCCGGGAGGGTGCCAAAAGCTCACCTCCCAACCTAAAAGTTTTATCCGGTTTAAAATTCTGCCCCGAAGCCCATAATCTTGAGAACGTGTAAGGCCAGGCCACAGAGTCGAAAGCCTTCCCAATATCTAGTGCTGCTAACACTGGTGGGCAACTGCAGATGAGTGAAAACCCATAATGCATTTGCATCAGTCGACTTCCCAGGTTTTAAAGGAGTTGTAAATAAAAAAAAATTTTTTGCTGAAATTACTGTTTACAGGGTATAGAGACATAATAGTTAACTGATTGATTTTTATCTATTTTTAATCGTTTTTAAAAGCAATCATATAATGTACCTGTAGTTTCTAGTTTCGTTTTTGCATGTTGTTTCCTGCCTCTGCTGTACAGAGCCAATACAGGGCAGTAATGGTTTGGAAAACTAAACTGGTGCTGTGAGGTTTTAGACACACAGTAATCACACCTCCTTGATTAGTGACCACAGAGAGAAAGCTCCCAGTACTGTGGTTATCAGGAAACAGACAACCAGGAAGTGTGGAGATCAGAGAAGAATTACAGCAACTTGAGAGCAAAAACAAACAATGAGGACATGAAAACAGCTCTGCATTAAGGTAAAGGAAGCTATTAAGATAAAAAAAAATGTTTCCTTTACAAACCCTTTAAAGTGTAAGTAAACCCACCTATCATTTTCAGGCAAGGAAGCTGCCATCCTGGCCTATGTTTAATCTTCAACTGCCATGATGCTGCACATGTGATCAGTTATGATACCAGCCATTGGATGGTTTGACAGTTTGGTTGAGAGCACAACCAATGTGACAGTTAGCAATCCCGGCATGCCGGAAATTTAACTGCTTTTTGAAACTGTTAAATCGATGGGTTTACTTCCGCTTTAAGCCAGTTTGGTCAATGTTAAAGCAGAGCTCCACCCAAAGGGGGAAGCTCTGTTTGTTTGCCCCCTCCCCCCCTTGCTGCCACAAGCTCAGCTGAAAGTTGTCCCCTGTCCTACTTCCCCTGCCACTGGGCCATTCACAAACCGCAGCAAATTAGGGAACTGGCTGTGAGAAATCAGCTTGGATGAAGACACCTCTGGGTTCCTGGACAGGTAAGTGTCCTAATATAAAAAAAGTCAGCAGCTACGGTATTTGTAGCTGGTGTGGGCTACTCCTTCATTATTTCTTCATCAATTAAGCAGGTAAAAGGTCTGGAGTTGATTCTAAATGTGGTATTTGCATTTGGAATCTATTTCTGTGAAACTACATCATGTGTTCAAAGGAGCTGTCCCTGGAAGTGAAACAGGCCATTGTAAGGCTTCAAAAAGGGAAACAAATTCATCAGAGAGTTAGCATCAATATTAGGAGTGGCCAAATCAACAGTTTGGTACATTCTGAGGAAAGAAGAACGCACTGGTGAGCTCAGCAACATATAAAGGCCTGGACATCTATAACCAGCCCTTTCCTCCCATGTACACCCTCCACAGTAGCCCCTACAATACAGCCAACTATAGAGGCCTGGTGTATCGCCGCAAATCCAAATCTCACCCCTCTAAAATTCCAGATAACAGCTATCTCATTCCTAATTCCTGATATATCACTGACTAATTGGTGCAACACCAGAGATCCCCTATTGGAGGTTTTGTTTGTAGGCCCCACGCTCAAAACATTCAGAGCGCTACAACTTGAATATTCTATCCCTCCATTGAAGTACTAAAAATATATCCAAATCTCCCAACCAATAAAACATAATAACAAATTGATTACCTACCTACCCTGGCAAGTTGCCTTATTCTACACAGCCATTAATACATATATATATATAAGCTGAAAGTGCACACTCTTAGAGCCGATTCACACTGGGGCGGCACGACTTTGGGGGCGACTCGGCCAGGCAACCTGAAGACGACTTCTAAGGCGACTTGCAAAATGACTTCTGTATAGAAGTCAATGCAAGTCGCCCCTGAAGTCGTACAAGAACCTTTTTCTAAGTCGGAGCGACTTGCGTCGCTCCTATTAGAACGGTTCTATTCACTAGAATGGGACGCGACTTGTCAGGCGGCTGCGTCGCCTGACGAGTCGCCCCAGTGTGAACCGGGTCTTAGGTTTGTTTGAGGGTATGTACATCCAAATCGGAGGATGGGTTAAGAAATTACAGCTCTTAAGAATAACCATCCCCCCTTTTTCAAAGGACCAAAAATAATTGGACAATTTAATCAAAAGCTGTTTTGTGGCCAGGTGTGGACTACACCTTCGTAATTTCTTCATCAATTAAGCAGGTAAAAGGTCCGGAGTTGATTCTAAGTGTGGTATTTGCATTTGGAAATCAGAAGTCAAGAGTTTCCCACCCTCCTTTACATCACAGTGCACCCTCTCCTTACCTTCTGCTGCTACCAGGAAGAAGCTGGGGTGGAGCTGGGAAGCAGAAAGTGCAGGGTCTGGAGGAGGGCTGAAGTCTGCTGAATTCTGAGACCAGGGTAGGCTGAGATGAGGGGGGGTGCTGCAGCTACACAGAGAGGCACAGGATCTGTAGGAGGAATTGTGTCCTCCCTACTGCTGAGACAAGGTGGGGCAGAGAAAAAGGGGGGTGCCACAGCAGCAGAAGAGGTACGTGGGCCACATGAAATGGCCTGGGGGGGGGGGCTGGATTTGGCTTTGATACATGTGGTTTAGATTCTTTGTCACGTTTTAATTGTTGTCACCATCCAGTGGAAATATGCGACGGTTCACACAGTAAAAATCAGACAGCATCTAACTCTGGTCTACTCTATCTAAAAAAAAGTTTTGGCAGAAGTCGTAGTTTGAAAGAAGGGTCACTTGGAATTGGAGTACAGGTTTAATGTTAAATTGAAATGTTTTTCTCCTTAGCTCCGTAGGTTTCGGTACACTGTGTGTCTTTTGTGACTTGCTGCAGGCCAGGAATTTGTGCACTTGGCGGACTCTCCATCCAAGCCATGATAAACTTTTTTTTTCCCCCCCATCAAGCACAAAGCTGAGATTTGTCTTTCCATTTCACTGATTCCAGCTTTCCTCTCCCAGTTTCTCATCACAGCCTTGTCATTGTTCCATTCCTGGTTCTCAGGTTTCTCAGGTGGGGCTTGGCTGAGAAGGTGGTTGTGGAGGTGCTCATTCCTGGGGTGTTGATGGACGTGCCCTTCATGTGTGCTGTCCCAGGACTATGCAGGGTCTGCACATTAGAAGGACGTGCAGAGCCTGGGAGAGCAGCACAGTATGGAGGGGAGCGGAGACCCAGTGGTAAGACATGTACTTTGCTTGCTGGACAGAGTACTCACAACAATCACATCCACTTCTCAGAAAGAACTGCAGCCCAACTGTGGCTGGTCTAGATATTATTTTCATAAGGAGGATGTGAAATAGCTTTGTAAGTAACATTTATTACTTCTATTGTTTCCTGATGTCTTCACAAGCTATTCAGATATCCATCAAATCCAAGATAGAACAATTAAATCCTGCTTATTACCATAGATTAGAAGGTAGATACATGGAATGTTGTGCCTGTGTTTTTTACAGTTTTATCAAGGCAACAAACTGCCCACTTTTATTTGGTGAGGTAGTAATTACAAGAGCTTGCTGAAGTTTAGAACATGATTCATAATGTTGATTAAGTTAGACTTGTTTTGAAGAACACAATTGAAGGAAAATATTGGTTACATTGACCGAGCTTAGAAGAACACAAGTGATGGATAATATTGATTAAATTGTTCAAGTTTAGAAGAGCACAAGTGATGGACAGTATCGATTAATTTTATTAAGTTTAGAAGAACACAAGTGATAGTGGTGGTTAAATTGACCAAGTTTGTTTTCTGTTAAAAAAAAAAGAAATTTACCAAGTTTAGAAGAACATAAGTGGTAGTGCTGGCTAAGTTGGCCAAGTTTAGAAGAACACAAGTGATGGATAGAATTGATTAAATTGATCAAGTTTAGAAGAACACAAGTGATGGACAGTATCGATTAATTTGATTAAGTTTAGAAGAACACAAGTGATGGAGACAGTATAAATTAAATTGACAGCTTAGAACAGAGCTCTTCAAACTACGGCCCTCCAGTTGTTCAGGAACTACAATTCCCATCACGTCTAGTCATGTCTGTGAATGTCAGAGGTTCTCAATGCCTCATAGGATGTGTAGTTCCGCAACAGCTGAAGGGCCGTAGTTTGAGGATCCTTGGCTTAGAAGAACACAAGTGATAGTGGTGGTTAAATTGGCCAAGTTTGTTTTCTGTTAAAAAACATTTTTTTTACCAAGTTTAGAAGAACATAAGTGGTAGTGCTGGCTAAGTTGGCCAAGTTTAGAAGAACACAAGTGATGGATAGAATCGATTAAATTGATCAAGTTTAGAAGAACACAAGTGATGGATAGTATTGATTTAATTGACCAAGTTTTGAAGAGCACAAGTGATGGACAGTATCAATTAAATTGACGTAGCTTAGAAGAACACAAGTGACAGTGGTGGTTAAATTGACCAAGTTTGTTTTCTGTTAAAAAAAAAAAAAAAATTTACCAAGTTTAAAAGAACATAAGTGGTAGTGCTGGCTAAGTTGGCCAAGTTTAGAAGAACACAAGTGATGGATAGTATTGATTTAATTGACCAAGTTTAGAAGAATGCAAGTGATTCATAGAATCGATTAAATTGATCAAGTTTAGAAGAATGCAAGTGATTTATAGAATCGATTAAATTGATCAAGTTTAGAAGAACACAAGTGATGGACAGTATCAATTAAATTGACCAAGTTTTGAAGAGCACAAGTGATGGACAGTATCAATTAAATTGACGTAGCTTAGAAGAACACAAGTGATAGTGGTGGTTAAATTGACCAAGTTTGTTTTCTGTTAAAAAAAAAATTCTTTTACCAAGTTTAGAAGAACATAAGTGGTAGTGCTGGCTAAGTTGGCCAAGTTTAGAAGAACACAAGTGATGGATAGAATCGATTAAATTGATCAAGTTTAGAAGAACACAAGTGATGGATAGTATTGATTAAATTGACCAAGTTTAGAAGAACACAAGTGATAGTTCTGGTTGAATTGACCAAGTTTGTTTTCTGTTAAAAGAAAAGATATTGACCAAGTTTAGAAGAACGTAAGTGATGGGCAGGGTTGATTGAGTGTCTCCATCACCTTCACAATGTCAAGCTTACAGATCTGAAGTCACTCCTCAATATATTTCTATAGAAAACCACTTAAACACTTGAACCATTGTGCTCAAGCTCTTCAAAAAAGCCACTTCAATTTTAAATGTTCAACATATATAATACTAAAAGTAAACAAAAAAAAAAAATAGGCGACTGATCTCAACTTGAATCAGATTTTTTGGGATATATTTTGAAAACCTAAACCTCAAAGGGTCTCTCAGCCACTGATTCAGTAAATACAGCTTCAAGACACATGGCTAATTAGAATTGGAAATCGGGTAGTCTCTGATATCGGTTTGCTAAGGTTCATTTCCAAAGTTAATTTAATGCAGTACAAAGTCCATGGGGGAGAATGAATTCTTTGTAATGGATGTTAAAGCTAGACAATGTGGAAATACATTTGCTGCCAGCATTCCAGTAAAGTATGAGGAGATGCTAGCTGACTTAAAGAACCATTAATTCATAAAATATATATATATATATTTATATATATATATATTATACAGTGCTCCCAAAACACCCATTGCAATGAATCGGCATCGCTTCCAAAGCGCCTGAAAAGCCCTTCGGAAGTGCCACAATGTGGGAGTTTTTTTTTTTTATTCAAATATAATTTTTATTGAACTCCAAGAAAGGGTAGAACCCAGATTATACAGGAATAACATACAGTTGAAAGGGGTCTTAGACCAGGCCTTTTCTAACACTTTGCTAACATATTTTTTTGCTAGAAAATTACTTAGAACCCTCAAACATTATATATATATTCTAGCAGAGGCCCTCAAAAATAAAATGGAAGGTTTTACAATTTTTAATGTCACACAGTATTTGCACAGCTGTTTTTCCAATGCAATTTTTTGGGGAAAAAATACACTTTAATGAATTTTACTGCACACAAATACAATAAAATACCCAATTTTGTGGTAAAAAAGCCTTTATAGAATACCAGTTTAGAGTTATACAGGAGGTCTGGTGCTAGAATTATTACTCTCGCTCTGATGTTTACAGCAATACCTCACACGTGTGGTGTCATTGCCATTTACGTATGCGTGTGGGACCAATACATGCGTTTGACTTTTCACATTAACATGGGGGAATGGGGCGCTTTAAAAAAAAAATGTATTCTATTATTTTAATGTTTCTTTAAAAAGATTTTTGATCGCTTTTATTGCTGTCACAAGGAATGTAAACATCCCCAGCAATAGGCAGTGACAGGTACTCTGTTTCAAGAGATCTGGGGTTTATTAGTCCCCAGATGTCTCCTCTGTACTTAAAAGCACCTGATCACAACAAGATCAGTGTGATCAGATGCTTTTACAATTTACATCCGGGGAAATCGTAAGTTACAAAATACTCATCACTTTCGGTTTCCTATACCATAGAGATGATCGGGGACCTTCCTGTCCTCGATCTGTTCTATGGTAAGCTGGCAGAACTGCCAGCTTCAATCCAGGCTCGCAGGTGGGCCAGGAGAGGCACGTGCGGGAGGAGCTACCCTATCTGCCGACTGTAAAAGCAATCCAGCAGCTAATTAGCCGCTAGGATGGCTTTTTTAAAAATCTCCTGAAAAAAACAACACTGGGATGATGCCTGTAGCTGCAAGCATTGTCCCGGTATACTGTTTGAAACTGCTGACGTATATGTATGTTAGGGGGTCTTTAAGTGATTAATACTTTTTCTGCACAACAGGTGCTTACAAAATTCACTTCTTCTCAGTGGTTTCAGGTATCTCCAGCCAAAATAAATTTATTTTGGACAAAGCTCCATGCTATTCTCGCCTATTTTGGGCTTCAGTTGTGAGCTTCCTCTCACTTCTATCTTGTAGACAACATTGTTATAAGGAAGAAAATTAGAGAAAATATGTACAGTACATACAGTATATAGCAATAAGAATACTTTGTTTTGGTAGACTAGTGCAAGGACAAAATCCCTATTAATTTTTTATTGCTGCCTGTGTCACCACTGCAGATATTTGCTCACTTCCTGTGTTGGGGATGTTGTCACTGTGGCAGGAAGTGAGGGGTTCTAATCTAGGCCCCTCCCGCTCTAAAAAAATGACAGTTACACTTGAAAGCAGGACCGCTTATGGCTCCTCATAGGAATGAATGGGGCTGCAACTAGCATTCCCAAACAAAAAATGACCAATATGGCTGTGATGAGGCTATGCAGCTTCAAGCGGGCCTGCACAGTGAATGTCACTGGATTGCGACACTCTGTGGCATGGAGAAACTTTTTAAAGGGGAAAAGGTGAAATTTTCATTTAAATCTTCTTAAAAAAATTACGGGACACTGGAATTTAGATACAGTTGGGTTATTCTGATGCCTACAGAAGGTTTTGACACTGGCAAACAAAAAAATTGTAAACCACTCTCTACTATAACGTCTCTTTGATCCAGAATGTTTTAATTTTGTGTTAAAGCAGCACTAGGGAAATTAAAAAACACAGAAGGGCGAGAACTGTGACCCCCCCCCCCAATGGACTCTAAGGGGCAGATCCACAAAAGAATTACGCCGGCGTATCTATTGATACGCCGCATAATTTTAAAGTTTCCGCGTCGTTTCTTTATTTTGTATCTACAAAACAAGATACGACTGCATCTGGGATCGATCCGACAGGCGTAGGTCTTAGTACACCGTCGGATCTTAGGTGCATTTTTCCACCGGCCGCTAGGTGGCGTTTCCATCGAATTCCGCGTCGAGTATGCAAATTAGCTAGTTACGGCGATCCACGAACGTACGTCCGGCGCATTTTTTTACGTCGTTTGCATTCGGCTTTTTCCGGCGTATAGTTACCCCTGCTATTATGAGGCGTACTCAATGTTAAGTATGGGCGTCGTTCCTGTGTCGAATTTTTTTTTTTTTACGTCGTTTGCGTAAGTCGTTCGCGAATAGGGATTTACGTAGAATGACGTCACCGTCGTAAACATTGGCTTGTTCCAGTTTAATTTCAAGCATGCGCACTGGGATACCCCCACGAACGGCGAATGCGCCGTTAAAAAAAAACGTTGTTTACGTCGGGTCACGACGTATTTACATAAAACACACTCCCATCACATCCATTTGAATTGCGCGCCCTTACGCCGCCAAAGATACACTACGCCGCCGTAACTTACGGCGCAAATTCTTTGAGGATTCCAAAAAAAAAAGTTACGGCGGCGTAGTGTATCTTAGATACGCTACGCCCAACGTGCGCCGATGTACGTGGATCTGCCCCAAAGAAACTGATTTTACAGTAAGTACGGCTGTCTTGTGCATTGAGAGACACAAGAATTCAGATACCATTTGGATGTTCAAAAGCAATACAATTGAGGACACACAAAAAAACACTAATAAGCTTCACTAGAAGAACTGGGGGCTTCCTTTACCCCAGGAGCCACTTGAAAAACAAATGATAGAATCTGAAAGTATGAGGGGGAACCGCTACCAAATAGGGTAACCTGCCAACATGACCACAGAGGATTAACCTGATTGTCCAGACCATGATAGAGAAGGCTACTGCCAGAGGGAAATGACTTCACAGGTGATTTCGAACTGGAGTCTGTGTGAAGCTGATTGACCAGAACCCACCATAAACAGGTGGAACAATATTAACCTCTCAAACAAGGGAAAGAAGGACCCACAACCTGATGTAGTCAACAGGAAAAAAAATGGGAATAACCCTCAGAAGGAACACAATACTAAAGTAACCCTATACAAAATACAGGTCCAAGCAAGAAAGACCAGCCAGTCTAAAAGGAAGGCCTGAGGTCACCGTCTGACATCACTAATCCTTAGGATCAAGGGGGAAAAAACATGTAATTAAAGGAGATTGTCTGGGCCGAAGACCAATCATGCTAAGTGAGGTACACCAGGGAATGCACAGTTATGGTACAACCCAAAATCCAACAAGAGCATGAAGTGTTCAATGAAACCGTCAAAGAATTCAAGGATTTGGCCCCACGATGTCAAAATGACAGAAGGAAGAACTGCCAAAGAGTATTTAGAAATGAACACTAGACCTTGGCCCCAAATGAGAACGAGGATGGAATGAAACCTCTCTGACACCCCAGGATGACACTAAGGCCGCGTACACACGGTCGGTCCAAACCGATGAGAATGGACTGAAGTTCAGTTTCATCGGTCCAAACCGACCGTGTGTATGGCCTATCGGTCTGTTGTCCTTTGGACCAAAATTTTAAAACTTGCTTTAAAATCGAAGCTGTCAGAAAAGGGGACAGAGAGCTAAAGCTACACTCTGCAGAGCTCAGTGACGAAAGCTCTAAGAGCTGATTGGAGGTAAGAGACAATGTGGGAAAGACACATCTAGGGAAGGGACACACCACCTTCATATAGCACACAGGAACAGAGCTGAGGGTGTCAATCAGCTGGAGCTACCTCCCCTGTCACCATTTTTATCTTGGTGTCAGGAAAATTTGAAGTGATTCATGCTGACAGTAGAGGAATGAAGCAAAGTCCAAATGAAAAGAACTCATCGCTCCAGGTGTAACTGATAAGCCCACTGGAACACACACCTAAGTGCTAGCCCCGGCTCGCCCTCCATGGGAAATCATCAAAATACGAAACGGCTGCACCTCATTTGGGCTTCAAGTAAAGTTTATTGGAATATGAAAATATGCCAAATTACACCAGGGGACACCATCAGTGGTCAAGGTAGACGCGTTTCACAGAACAGACATGTGCTTAATCATTACTCAGTTGTAAAACCTGTTACACCACTTTGATCTACAGGTAAGCCTATAATAAGGCTTACCTGTAGATATTGGAAATATCTCATTGACCTGCACGATTTAGGAGATATATGCTTGCGCCTACGTCATTGGGAGTGACGTCACGCGACTCCGGCCTGTGACAGAGCCAGAGTCCACGGTCCTGGAAGGAAGAGGGGTGAAGATGGATGCGGCCACCAGCGGGGACATTGCGGCCTTTGTTTGCAACATAATATTCTAGTATGTGATGCATACTAGCCCATTATGCTTTTACTTAGCAGGGGAAAAAAGAGGAAGTAAAAGCCATCAGGGTTTACTTCTCCTTTAATGATTAAGCACATTTCTGTTGTGTGAAACGCGTCTACCTTGACCACTGCTGGTGTCCTCTGGTGTCATTTTGGATATTTTCATATTCCAATAAACTTTACTTGGAGCCCACGTGAGGTGTAGAAGAGTGAAGTAACAGACAGAAATTAAACTTAGTACTCTCAATTGAGACAAGTACACACTATAGAGGGATATGCTTTGTTCATATTTCATGTCTGAGGTTTACAACAACTTTAATGGACAAAAAAATGCCCTTATTGTTGTAATTATATTTTAAACAGCTGTGATAATGGGTATGTTCTGATTCTGGTTTGTCCCCCAGCCCCCTACAGAAAGTGGACCGCAAGAAAGATCAAAGGCTCCTACGAGGATATTTTGGGGTTTCCTGGCCGTGGCTTTGCTCTTCTCCATAGTGGGAATAAGTGTGGTTGGAGTGTTGGGCTGGAAAGATAATAAAACAAAGGTAAGTAGGAAAACTTACAGCTTGTCAATAATTAATTTCCTAAGGAAGAAAAGTGACCCAAATCTAATGCATAGTTGGTTTTAAAAATGCTGAACGGGTATTCCATAAATCTCATTGCTTGTGCTTACTATTAAGTACAGTTTAATGGTCACTATTATTATTTGCACACAGATGAACCAGTTGTTGGGTGAGCTAAAGGAGTAATTATAAAGCAGGTAATGCAATAGACAGATATAGAGGCTGCAAATTACTTTTTATAGGCATTCAACAAATACCCTTTCTGTTCCTTTCCACCATGCAGCTCTGTAGGCCGTTCTGCATGATGTAGTCTGTTCATTAAATCTAACTAAAGTTTTTAAAGGGAACCTCTCTGCTTCCTATCAAGACTCCCATCCAGCTCTGTACACTCACCAGATGGCAAAAGTAGAAATGCCTTGAACTGGTATTTTGGAGCATGGTGACATCCTGTTAAGATCTGTAAGGTGGCTTGGTTGACTCCAATAAGGACAGACTTTGTGCAAAAAAAAAAGCTCACCAACGGGAGCCCAAATTATGCTCTCATAGGGCCAGATCCTCAAAAGGGATACGTCGAGGCTGCAATTGATGGGGCATAGTTGGCTGCATTTGCTGGGCACAGTGACTGCATATTATGGGCACTGAGGCTGCAATTGATGGGGCGTAGTTGGCTGTATTTGATGGGCATAATAACTGCATATTATGGGCACAGAGGCTGCAATTGATGGGGCACAGTTGGCTGCATTTGCTGGGCATAATGACTGCATATTATGGGCACAGAGGCTGCAATTGATGGGGCACAGTTGGCTGCATTTGCTGGGCATAGTGACTGCATATTATGGGCACAGAGGCTGCATTTGCTGGGCACAGTTGGCTGCATTTTCCGTGCAAAGTGACTGCATATTATGGGCACAGAGGCTGCAATTGCTGGGCACAGTGGCATATTATGGGCACAGAGGCTGCAATTGATGGGGCACAGTGGCTGCATATTATGGGCACAGAGGCTGCAATTGATGGGGCACAGTTGGCTGCATTTTCTGTGCATAGTGACTGCATATTATGGACACAGAGGCTGCAACTGATGGGCACAGTTGGCTGCATTTGCTGGGCATAGTGACTGCATATTATGGGCACAGAGGCTGCAATTGATGGGCACAGTTGGCTGCATTTGCTGTGTACAGTGGCATATTATGGGCACAGAGGCTGCAATTGCTGGGGCACAGTTGGCTGCATATTATGGGCACAGAGGCTGCAATTGATGAAGCTGTTATAACTGCAAAGGGTGGGCCAACTCAATATTAAACCTTATGGTTAATGCCCCGTACACACGATCCGAATATCGTACGACAGATCGTATGACTTTTTTCGCTTAATAGTCGCAAGTAGAAATTGAATAGGTTATTAAAGTCACCAAAATTCTCGTACAACAGAAAAATAAAAATGGAAGTGATGTCCTGTGTTGTAATGTATTTGTATTGTATTTTGGGACGACAACTATACTGACTAAACGAAAATCGTACGATCTGGCACGTACAAGGAAAATTTCCGTGCATGTCCAATAAAATAATATCAGATAAACTGTCACGATCGGCTCTCGAAAGCTCAGGACTAAAGAAATTTTTCGTACGATATTCGGATCGTGTGTACGGGCCATAAGACTGGGATTCCATTAAAGTTCATGTACATGTAAAGGCAGGCGTCCCAATACTTTTGGTAATACAGTATAGGTGTGCACCCCACAGCTCAAACATACAGTATTTTCATGTGTGTGCATGTGTATGTATACTGACGTGATTTTAGGAGCAGTGTTAGGGGCTTTGGTGAAGTATCAGGGGTCTCTAAACAGGGGTAATCTGTGCCACACAAGGTGATTAGGGTGTGCCCAGGCACACCTGGAAAACCCTGTGCGCACTCCTATGTCAGATGAACTGATTTCTAGCAGGATCAACACGTGTTTTTCTCATACAAGTAGATCTAAACACATTCAATTACCGTATTTATCGGCGTATACCGCGCACTTTTTTCCCTTTAAAATAAAGGGAAAATCGTGGGTGCGCGATATACGTGGATACCCGAATCCCGCGCTGTGTTTGAACCTTGCCGCCGACATATACTGAGCACAGTACACTCAGGTACACTCGGCCATGCTCAGCTCCCCTCGCGCTCACGCCCTGTGCCACCTCCTATGCGAGAGGAGCCGAGCGTGCCCGAGTGTACTGCGCTCGGTATTAGGGTGACCACATTTCCAAACTACCATTCAGGGACACCCCCCCCCTTCCCAAATATCGAATCACAGCACAGTGATTGGACACAAGAGGCGGGATTTATGATTTCCCCAATCACAAGCAGGGAGCGGGGATTGTGTTCCTCCAGGCATTCCCGACCAGGCAAGTACTGTTAGTGAGTAAAACAGTGATGTGGCGGCATCAGATTGGCTCGGGGGGTGTCTGTGTCAGTTTCATTCCGGGACACTGTATTGTCCTGGAATGAAGGTGCCCGGGACAGACCTGCAAAATGAGGGACTGTCCCGGGCAATCCGGGACACGTGGTCACCCTACTCGGTATATGTCGGCGGCGGCATTCAAACACAGCGCGGGAAGGGGGGATCGGCTCAACAACAGCGCGGGAGAAGCGGGGAGGACACCACCGAGGCCGCAGACGGACGGCGGACCGGACAAGGCCCCTGATGGACGCCAGGCAAGACACCGATGAGGGGCATTCAAACTGTAAGTATTTTTTTCCCGAAATTTTCCTTCCAGGTTGGGGGTGCGCGCTATACGCCGGGCGCGTTATATGAAGATAAATACGGTATATATTTAACAGACCAAAGGGGGACAAATAAGAGAAGTTGATTGTTCAGGTTTACCTACAATGCATTCCATCAAATGCAATCTCCAGTGCTGTAACCAGGCAAAAGGTTTGTGTATTGGGGGAGGGTATAGCAGAGGGGGATAGGACAGGTGCCAGGAGACTCTCAGTGATCTTCTCCCATTTCACCGCAGACTTCCTGTAATAAGGGATGTGAATGAGAAAAGTCACCGCAATGCCCTTCACCTAGTGACTTGTTAAGTGAAATGTGTTGGCACTATGTAGCAGCTCTCTTCCAAGTCTCTCATTTACAGAGCTCCAAACTGTTGCTATCATGGACTTGAATTCTTCTATGTTTCCTGCCATGACAAGTGTGCTTCCTTTACGCCTGATACATAACATAAACGATTAATACATAACATAAAAATTACCCTTACTGCGGACCCCCCCTTCACACTGCAAGGGTTAACTGCTCATTAACCACTTAAGCCCCGGACCATATTGCTGGTCAAAGACCAGAGCACTTTTTGCGATTCGGCACTGCGTCGCTTTAACTGACAATTGCGCACCCGTGCGACGTGGCTTCCAAACAAAATTGGCGTCCTTTTTTCCCCACAAATAGAGCTTTCTTTTGGTGGTATTTGATCACCTCTGCGGCTTTTAGTTTTTGCGCTATAAACAAAAATAGAGCGACAATTTGGAAAAAAAAAACATTTTTTACTTTTTACCATAATAAATATCCCCCAAAAATATTAAAAAAATAAATGTTTTCCTCAGTTTAGGCCGATACGTATTCTTCTACATATTTAGATTTAAAAATCGCAATAAGCGTTTATTGATTGGTTTGCGCAAAAGTTATAGCATTTACAAAATAGGGGGTATTTTTTTGTCATTTTTATTAATATTTTGTTTTTTACTAGTATTGGCGGCGATCAGCAAATTTTTTTCGGTACTGCGACATTACGGCGGATACTTCGGACACTTTTGACACATTTTTGGGACCAATGGCATTTTTATAGAGATCAGTGCTATAAAAATGCATTGATTGCTATAAAAATACCACTGGCAGGGAAGGGGTTAACACTAGGGGGCGGGGAAGGGGTTAAGTATGTTCCCTGGGTGTGTTCTAACTGTAGGGGGGTGGCCTCACTAGGGGAAATGACTGATCGCTGTTCATACATTGTATGTACAGACGGTCAGGCATTTCTCCCCAGACAGGCCCGGGAGCTGTGTTCAAATCGCGACCGCGGGGCATGCGTGCAGGAGTCAGGAGCGAGCGGGCGGTGCGCGCGCGCGCGCCACTAGTGGCCTCTTCGAGAGCCGACGTAGAGCTACGGCCTCTCGCGCAGGAGAGTCGACCTGCCGCGGTAGAACTGCGGCGGCTGGTCGGCATGTAGTTAAAGTGTTACTAAAACCCACAACAGTAAAATCAGTCTGTATATGCAGTATAGCATGCTTGTTATACTCACTGTGAACCTAAGGGGTTAATCTTCTGCATTGCATAAAAAGGCTGTTGATCCTGTCTTCTCTGACCCTCCCCTTCTTCCACAGTCCCCAATCCATCTCCAGATAGAACACAGCCTTAGGAGCACTCTGCACATGCTCAGTTTGGTGTGTATTGCTAGAGAGTTTTGTTTTTTTTTCTTGGGAGAGTGAATGTGATCAGCACAGGGCCAATCAGCACTGTGCAGACACGGGGTCAGAGGTTCTGCAGGACAGTCAGAGGAGAATGAAAACTTCTCCTACAAGCTTTAACCAGACACGGATAGAAGTCACAAGACTGCCATACACTGCTGATGAGAAAAGGTATTTAGCAGTTTATATTTACTGAAATGATTGCATTTCTATGTTCTGTGTATTGTGGGAGACCAGATATAGTGTATGCAGAGTCCTGGGTTTAGTAACACTTTAAAAATGAAGAGGTATTTACCTATTCCCATAGATAAATAGCAGAGGGAAGGACCTTTCACACTTACATGTATGCCGTGCCTATCACATACCTCCCAACTTTTTGGGATGGGAACGAGGGACATCGATTAACAAATGCACCACACACCCTTAAAAGGAGAATTATACAAATATATATATATATATTAGTTAAACCACTACTATTCCTTTATATTGGCTTTTGAAATTAACCAATTCAACAATTTAGAAATTGGATGAAAGGTTTAGCACTGGAAAACACTTTTTGAAAGATAAAAAGTGCATTTTATATACAACTATATGGATCAGACCAAAATGGTTTTATTGCTGTGGGTTTAGTAACACTTTAACCACTTAAGCCCCGGACCATTATGCAGGTAAACGACCTGGCCCCTTTTTGCGATTCGGCACTGCGTTGCTTTAACTGACAATTGCGCGTTAATGCGACGTGGCTCCCAAACAAAATTGGCATCCTTTTTTCCCCACAAATAGAGCTTTCTTTTGGTGGTATTTAATCACCTCTGCGGTTTTTATTTTTTGCGCTATAAACAAAAATAGAGCGCCAATTTAAAACAAAAAGCAATATTTTTTACTTTTTGCTATAATAAATATCCCCCAAAAATCTATAAAAAAAAGTTTTTTTTCCTCAGTTTAGGCTGATACGTATTCTTCTACATATTTTTGGTAAAAAAAAAAAAAAAATCGCAATAAGCGTTTATTAATTGGTTTGCGCAAAAGTTATAGCGTTTACAAAATAGGAGAAAGTTTTATGGCATTTTTATTAATATTTTTTTTTTTTTACTAGTAATGGCGGTGATCAGCGATTTTTTTCGTGACTGCGACATTATGGCGGACACATCGGACACTTTTGACACATTTTTGAGACCATTGTCATTTTAACAGCGAAAAGTGCTATAAAAATGCACGGATTACTGTGAAAATGGCAGTGAAGGGGTTAACCACTAGGGGGCGCTAAAGGGGTTAAGTGTGTCCTATTGTGTGTTTCTTACTGTAGGGGGGCGTGGCTGGACATGTGACGTCACTGATCGTCGTTCCCTATGACAGGGAACAGACGATCAGTGACAAGCCACAGAGAAGAACGGGGAAGGTCTGTTTACACACACCTCTCCCCGTTCTTCAGCTCCTGTGACCTGATCGCGGGACACCGGTGGCGATCGGGTCCACGGGTCCCACGGTCATGGAGCTTCGGACCGGGTCGTGAGCGTGCCGGAGGCGGCATGCTCGCGACCCATGGCTGGGTTCTTAAAGGGGACGTACATATACGTCCTTGTGCCCAGCCGTGCCCGTCTGTCGACGTATATCGTCGTGCGGCGGTCCTTAAGTGGTTAAGTCAAAAAGTAGTGACGTTGATCATGGCAGTCGCTCAAATCTTTGCTTAGACTCTCTTGACTCCAGTCACACAGGTAAATTACATAGCTCCCAACTGTCCCTGATTTCATCGGAATGTCCCTCTTTCCTCCTCATTTGTCCCTCATTTTGGTCTGATCCATATACCGTGTTTCTCCGAAAATAAGCCCAGGTCTTATATTAATTATGCCAACAAAAGACACAGTAGGGCTTATTTTCGGGGTAGGTCTTACTATGTAATGTGATGTCTTCTCTCCCTCCCTGCCTGTCAGGAATCCCCAGTGTGAACTGAGTTAAAATGTTTGTAAAATCCTATAATCCACTCTATTACGGTATTATATAATGTACAATGTGTGTGTTTCTATAATATAATTGTGCCAAATACCTTTGTTATAGAGCCGCTCTGTGCTTCTGTTACCCGCCGGAGCTCTCTTCCCCCGCAATTATATTACAGAAACACACACATTGTACATTATATACTACTATAATAGCGGATTATAGGATTTTACAAGCATTTTTAACTAGGGCTTATTTTCAGGGTAGGTCTTATTTTTGGGGAAACAGGGTAGTTGTACTGTATATAAAATGCACTTTTTATCTTTCAAAGGGTGTTTCCCAGTGCTAAACTTTTCATCCAAATTCTAAATTGCTGCATTTGTACATTTTAAAAGTCAATATAAAGGAATAGTAGTGGTAAAAAAAAAAAAAAAAGTCCTTGTGGATTTAATTAACCTTTTTTTGCTTAATTCTCCTTTAAGGGGGTGTGACAGGGGGCGTGTCCTATGCCTACATACGTTTGTTAGTAGGTGTTCCTTGTTCCGATCTTCAAATGTTGGGAGGTATGAAATTATAATTGACATGAACTTTATGTTTAGCCTCTGTTACAGGTCGTCCGACTGACCTACAAAAACCTGCAGGGTTCCTCAGTAAACCAGTCTGCCATTACCGACAGGAAGAGGAATACAGTCACTTATCGGGTCACTTCCAGGAACCAGACCTCCGTGGTGTTATATGACAGCAAACATGTGAGTGCCCGTTACTACAATGCAACACCCAACATACAACTGTACTCCCTGCATAAAGGAAACTACCGTATTTATCGGGGTATAACGCGCTCCCGCGTATAGCGTGCACCCCTAAAGTTGCCCGAATTCCTGTGGGAAAAAGTTTTTTGTACTTACAGTTTTGGTGTCTTGCGCGGCATCCATCGGCGGCCTCGTCGGGTCCGGCGTCCGTCTGCGGCTTCGGGTGTCCTCTTCGTCGGGTCCGGCGTCCTTATGCGGCGTCCTCGCGTCCTCCCCGCCGAGTTTGAATACTGCGCCGACATATACCGAGCGCAGTACACCCGTGTATCGTCGGGCAGGCTCGGCAACTCTCGCGCTGACGTCCTGTACGCTCAGGACGTCAGCGCGAGAGGCGCTGAGACTGCCCGAAGATACACGAGTGTACTGCGCTCGGTATATGCCGGCGCAGTATTCAAACTCGGCGCGGGAAAGCGGGTATCAGTGTATAACGCGCACCCACGATTTTGCCCTGATTTTCAGGGCAAAATAGTGCGCGGTATACGCCGATAAATACGGTATAATGCTTTTGGGTCAATTGTACTTTGCTTTTATTTTTTTAACTGTTTTAACTATTTGCCGGGTGCCGCACGCCTATTTACATCGACAGAATGGCACGGGCAGGCAGATTGGCATACAGGTATGTTCATTTGAATCTACCGCCCGTGGGTCCCGGGAACTCTATGTTCCCGGGAGTTCCGCGATTGCGGTCGGCAAGGGCAGAACAGGGTAATGCCTTTGTAAACAACGCCTTCCCCTATTCTGCCTAATGACACTATCACTGATGACCATTCCCCGTGATCGGGAACGGTCATCAGTGACGTGTCACGTGTAGCCACGGCCCCTTACAGTTAAAATCACTTCCTAGGGAACACTTAACCCCTGCTGTGCGACCTAATGGTTAACCCCATTCACTGCCAGTGATCAGTGCATTTTTAGAACACTGATCGCTGTAAAAATGACAATGGTCCCAAAATGGTGTCAAAAGCGTCCGATGTGTCCGCCATAATGTCGCAGTCACGATAAAAACCGATGATCGCCACCATAACTAGTAAAACATTTTTTTTTATAAAAATGACATTAAACAGTCCGCTATTTTGTAGAAACTATGGGGCAGATCCACAAAAGAATTACGCCGGCGTAATCTACTGATACGCCGCGCAATTTTAAAGTTCACGCGTCGTATCTTTGTTTTGTATCTACAAAACAAGATATGACTGCATCTGGGATCGATCCGACAGGCGTACGTCTTAGTACGCCGTCGGATCTTAGGTGCATTTTTCCGCCGGCCGCTAGGTGGCGTTTCCTTCGAATTCCGCGTCGAGTTTGCAAATTAGCTAGATACGGCGATCCACGAACGTACGTCCGGCCGGCGCATTTTTTTACGTCGTTTGCGTTCGGCTTTTTCCGGCGTATAGTTAAAGCTGCTATATGGTGGCGTACTCAAGGTTAAGTATGGCCGTCGTTCCCGCGTCGAAATTTGAATCTTTTACGTTGTTTCTTAAGTCGTTCGCGAATAGGGATTTGCGTAGAATGACGTCACCGTCGTAAGCATTGGCTTGTTCCGGTTTAATTTCGAGCATGCGCACTGGGATACCCCCACAGACGGCACATGCGCCGTTAAAAAAAAACGTTGTTTACGTCAGGTCACAACGTATTTACATAAAACACGCCCCCATCACATCGTTTTGAATTGCACGCCCTTACGCCGCCAAAGATACACAACGCCGCCGTAACTTACGGCGCGCATTCTTTGTGGATTTGAAAAAGAAAAATAAGTTACGGCGGCGTAGTGTATCTTAGATACGCTACGCCCGGCGGGAAGATGCGCCGCGCTACGTAGATCTGCCCTTATAACTTTTGCGCAAACCGATCAATAAACGCTTATTGCGATTTTTTTACCAAAAATATGTAGAAGAATACGTATCGGCCTAAACTGAGGGAAAACATTTATTTTTTATTTTTTTTTATTACCAAAAAGTAAAAAATATTGTGTTGTTTTTTTTTTTTAAATTGTTGCTATTTATTTGTTAATAGCGCAAAAAATAAAAACCGCAGAGGTGATCAAATACCACCAAAAGAAAGCTCTATTTGTGGGGAAAAAAATGACTTCAATTTTGTTTGGGAGCCACGTCGCAGAGCATTTTTTTGCAATTCGGCACAGCGTTGCTTTAACTGACAATTGCGCGGTCGTGCGACGTTGCACCCAAACAAAATTAACGTCCTTTTTTTTCCACAGATAGAGCTTTCTTTTGGTGGTATTTGATCACCTCTGCGGTTTTTATTTTTTGCGCTATTAACAAATAAATAGCAACAATTTAAAAAAAAAACAACACAATATTTTTTACTTTTTGCTATAATAAATACCCCCAATTTATTTTAATAAAAGCAATATTTTTCCACAGTTTAGGCCGATATGTATTCTTTTACATATTTTTGGTAATAAAAAAAAAAAAAAAAAAATCGCAAAAAGAGTATATTGATTGGTTTGCGCAAAAGTTATAGCGTCTACAAAATAGGGGATAGATTTATGGCAATTTTGTTTTACTATAATGGCGGCGATCTGTGATTTTTATCGGGACTGCAACATTATTGCAGACATATCGGACACTTTTGACACAGCTATAAAAATGCACTGATTACTGTGTAAATGTTGCTGGCAGGGAAGGGGTCAACACTAGAAGGCGATCAACTACTGTGTTCCCTAATGTGTGTTCTAACTGTAGGGGGAGGGGACTCACTATAGGAGATGACAGATCGTGGTTCCCAGCTTGTAGGAACTCACGATCTGTCATCTCCACTCTTCTCAGAACAGGGACAGGTGTGTTTTTACACACACACGTCCCTGTTCTTCCTCTTGTGCCCCACGATCGCTTGTGGCCGACGGTCATCGCGACCACCAGTCACGAGCATCGGAATCCCGCTGTGTAGCAGGGCGTGCGCCCGCCCACTATCCCGCTTAAAGGGATCGTCGTACAGCTACGACGATCCACGGGAACGAGCCGACCTGCTGCAGTATAATGATGCCGGCTGGTCGGCAAGCGGTAAAGGGGTTGTAAAGGTTCATTTTTTATTTTCTAAATAGGTTCCTTTAAGCTAGTGCATTGTTGGTTCACTTACCTTTTCCTTCAATTTCCCTTCTAAATGTTTTTTTTCTTTGTCTGAATTTCTCACTTTCTGTTTCTCCTCAGTAAGCTGTTCTGGCTAACTAACCCCCAGCCAGATAGAATCCTCTGCCACGAGATTTAGTACCCGGATCTCCAGCTGTACAGTTTAGAGGGCCAGATCCACAAAGCAGTTACGCTGGCGTATCTATTGATACGCCGCGAAACTTCTAGGTTGCTCCGGGGTATCTTTGTTTTGTATCCACAAAACAAGATACGCCTGAAGCTTGGCTAGATCCGACTGGTGTACGTCTTAGTACGCCGTTGGATCTAAAGTGCATATTTACGCTGGCCACTAGGTGGCGCTTCCGTTGATTTCCGCGTCGAGTATGCAAATTAGCTAGATACGCCAATCCACAAACGTACGTCCGGCGCATTTTTTTACGTTGTTTCCGTAAGGCTTTTTTTCGGCGTAACGTTACCCCTGGGTCTATGAGGCGTACACAATGTTAAGTACGGACGTCAGGTCAGCGTCAAATTTTTCGTCGTTTGCGTAAAACGTTCGCGAATAGGGCTTTGCGTAGAATTACATTCACGTCGAAAGCATTGGCTTGTTGCGGGTTAATTTGGAGCATGCGCACTGGGATACCTCCACGGAAGGCGCATGTGCCGTTAAAAAAAAAAACGTCATTTACGTGAGGTCAAGACGTATTAAGATAAAACACGCCCACAACTTAGTGATTTGAATTGCGCGCCTTTACGCCGACACATTTAGACTACGACACCTTAACTTACGGCGCAAATTCTTTGTGGATACGGGAAATACGCTGTAAGTTACGGCGGCGTAGTGTATCTGAGATACGCTACGCCGGACGGAAAAAAACGCCGTGCTACGTGGATCTGGCCCAGAGCCTTTAAGCCGACCCGGCAACACTGTAAGGCATCATAGAATACGGTGCATCCTCCAATAAAGTCACCAGGCCTCTCCCGAGATACCAGCCTTCCGCTTGGTCCTCTTCAGGACAGGTCCTCCCCTGGTTTCCTCCATTGAGTGGCTACCTCCTGCCGGACAGACAGCACAGGATCACCTTCAAAATGCAGGCCCCAGTCAAGACGACTGGGCCTACCTGGCAGAAATGCAGACTCGGGCCAGAAGAAGGAAAAAGAGGAGGAAGGAGGTGTTGGTGAGTTCCCATGATTTATGCCCCCACCCCCCACGCTACAACTGCAACCTTATATTCCTAGTCGCCATGGGTGTCTGTCAAAGGTGGATGGAAGAAAATGTTTGACCCACGGGGAGATTTACTAAAACTGGAGCGCACAGAATCTGGTGCAGCTGTGCATAGTAGCCAATCAGCTTCTAGGTTTACGGCCGCTGATCTCCACTAAACAGGTGGATGACAGGTCTGTGTCCTCTCCGCTATCCAGAACGGGCACGGACACAACCCGATGTTCTCTATGGGGCAATCCAATCAAAACGGACCGCCTGTCTGTTTCCATTCGACTGAAGGCATCATTTGTACTGTCATTTCTATGATAGATACTAAGGGCCAGATCCTCATAGCGAGTACGCCGGCGTATCTACTGATACGCCGACTTACTTTCAAATTACCCGCTTCGTATCTTTAGTTTGAATCCTCAAACCAAGATACGACGGCTTCTGGGTTTGATCCGACAGGCGTACGGCTTCGTACGCCTTCGGATCGTAGGTGCAATACTTCGGCGCCCGCTGGGTGGAGTTTGCATCGTTTTCCGCGTCGGGTATGCTAATTAGCTTTTTCCGTCGATCCACGAAGGTACGCGCGGCCGTCGCATTCTCTTACTTCTTTGCTAGTCGGCTTTTTCCGGCGTATAGTTAAAGCTGGTATTATCCGGCGTATAGATAGACTTACCATGTTAAAGTATGGCAGTCGTTCCCGCGTCGAAATTTGATTTTTTTTTGAGTAAGTCGTCCGTGAATAGAGATGGACGTAAGTCACGTCTAAGTTAAAAAAATGACGCTGTTGCGACGTCATTTCGCGCAAAGCGCGGCGGGAAATTTCAAAACGGAGCATGCGCAGTTCAATCGGTGCAGGGACGCGCTTCAATTAAATGAAACACGCCCCCTACCCGTCGATTTGAATTCTGCCGCCAGAAATACACTACGCCGCCATAACTTACGACGCAAAATCTTTGAGGATTTGAAAGTACGCCAGGTAAGGTACGGCGGCGTAGCGTATCTCTGATACGCGGCGCAAGTGCAATTGTATGTGGATCTGGCCCTAAATACCTATAAAAGTGTTACATCTGCTTCTCATGCACGCGGGTAATGTGATTTTATCATCTATCATTTTTCAGAGTCTGGTCTGCTATAAGGCTGCTGGAGAGAAATCCTGTTTCCTGCGTCGCATGGAAATCCGAGATGTAGAAAACATTCAATCCTTCTTAAATATATCTGTGCCCAAGGTGATATATTACAACATTTTATATTGCCCTACCTCGTGTCATTTGTTGGTTTGTACTCTATATGACCAAAGGTTTGGAATCACCTATCCATCACATTGACTATATGGCTAAAAGTATGCAGATCACCCCACCCCAAGAGGACTATGCCAAGTAAAACAAAAAGGAAAAACTTAATGTTTTCCCCCATATTGGATACATAATGGAGGGTTATAACCCCTGTAATTTTTTTTGCCATCTGTGTCCCATAGGGGAGATTTCCCTTCACTTCCTGTCCCATAACCAAAGCAGGAAGGGACATGAAATCCCTCCAAAGTATATACAAGGTAGTTATATAAAAAATACATTGACCCCTTCTTTGTGCACTGGTGCGCAGTCATGTTGGAACAGGAAGGGGTCATCCCCAAAACTGTTCCCACAAAGTTGGGAACATACAATTGTCCAAAATGTCTTGGTACGCCGACGCCTTAAGAGTTCCCTTCACTGGAACTAAGGGGCCAAGCCCAACCCCTGAAAAACAACCCCCCACCATAACCCCCCTCCACCAAATGATTTGGACCAGTGCACAAAGCAAGGTCCATAAAGACATGGATGAGCAAGTTTGGGGTGGAGGAAATTGACTGAGCTGCACAGAGTCCTGACCTCAACCTGATAGAACACCTTTGGGGTAAATTAGAGCGGAGACTACGAACCAGGCCTTCACGTCCAACATCAGTGCCTGACCTCACAAATGCTCTTCTGGAAGAATAGTCAGACATTCCCAAAGACACACGCCTAAACCTTATGGACGGCCTTCCCATAGAGATGAAGCTTTTATAGCTGCAAAGGGCGGGCCAACTTAATATCGAACCCTACAGACTAAGACTGGGATACCATTAAAGTTGGTGATATAGTGTATTTTTTTCCCTAAGCAAGTCTCTGCTCTGTTGCAGGATGGGGTCCTTTTGCAGAACAATAGGACGCGCTACTACCGAGAGTTCCTAGGAGTGCTTGCCGGACGGAAGGTCAACCATGAGCTTGTAGGGGAGCCTGTACAGCACTTGTGTGACCAGCTCCCTATATACTGGGTGAAGAAGAGTGAAGGTAAGTAGACACTACCCAGCCAGGCAGATGAACGAGGGGGGCGGACATTTGTTGAGTTGAAATGGTTACAATAAAACTGAACTTCACAGCCTTACCTTCTAGCACAGGTTTACATGATGCTCCTCTACTGAAATGGCTTAAGGTCTGTACACACGATCAGATTTTCCGACGGGAATTGATGTGATGAAAGGCTGTTGTCAGAAAATCCGACCAGTTGTACGCTCCATCGGACAATTGTTGTCAGATTTTCCACCAACAAATGGTGGATAGCATGCTGTAAAATTGTCCGCCAACAAATGTGTGCTGTCGGATTATCTGATCATGTGTACACAAGTCCTTCAGGAAAAAAAAAAAAAAATCCAAAAGTACAAACACGCATTCTCAGAAGCAGTGCTCACCATAACACAACATTAGCAGAAGTTGCCCAAAGGGTGTCGCTAAAGAGCTGAAAAACCACGTAGTTTCGTGTTTGTTGACCAACTATTCTTTGCCGTTTTGTATGCAAGACATGTTCATGGCCAACGCCCTTCGGACAAAAGTCCTACACTTTGTCCGCAGAAAATGCGATCGGGTGTACCAGGCTTTACTCTGATTTTACTGCACACGATGAAGCCTCTCACAACGTGCGTTAAAAGCTGCAGCAAGTCTAATAGTAAAAACGAAAAGGGAGTGCAGCGCTAATAAATGATATGTAAAATATATAGTTTCTGAAAATATATGCAATTATGAGCTCATCCTAAAACAAATAAAAAGAGCAAGGAAAAAAGTGTTGGTGTAGTAGAAGGAAAAATCTCCAAAAGCCACTCAGTGATGAAGGGTTAAGTAAAAAAAAAAGTCCAACGTTATATCTTGTGATAAAAACAACAGCCAAGAAGAGTGATCAAGTGAACGCCAATCTTCTACAATTAGGATAGATCTTCACACTGCACCCGTGAGTTAGGACTGCCTGCTTACCAGAAGGAGAGACTGCTTTGCATCAGTCTCATAACACGTAGAACCAATCTGTGTGATAGCCGAAAGAAACTCAGCAATGGATCCAGGATAGATGCAAAAACGATATAAAGAAAAAGGACTCTCATAGCGTATTAAGTATATGAACGAAGGGGATTTAATAGGTGATGCACTTACAATTAGATGATGAAAATGCAGCATAAAGTGTGCTGAAGAGCTGTGGTGTCTCCTCTCCGATGCCTCTCGCTACTCAGACAAAAACACCGCAGACGCTCAGGACGGAACGCGATGACGTCACGGCACCCTACGATCGTTTCGTCACGACAGGACTTCAACGGGGGATAAGTCTAATAGTGCCGGACTCATTTCCTGGCTGGAAGACGTCCAACCCTATTCAGTTTGCTGTATTGATTAATTACAGTAAAGGCAAAACCCACCAACCGGTCTGTATTTCTCGGCGTCTAGTCTTGAGATTTACACAAACACTATGAAATAAAAAAAAATGCCGGAGTTCAGTTTTAGGCCCCTTTCACACCGAGGCGTATTTTAGGCGTTTTTGCACTAAAAATAGCGCATAAATAACCCTGCCCCAGCATTCTCAATGTGAAAGCACAAGGGCTTTCACACTGAGGCGATGCACTGGCGGGAGAAAAAAAAAATCTCATGCAAGCAGCATCTTTGGAGCAGTGAGAGGAGCGGTGTGTATAGCGCTCCTTCCCATTGAAAACAATGGGACACCACAGTAATACCGCCGGCAATGCGCCTCTGCAGAGGCGCATTGCAGGCGGTTATAACCCCTTTTCGGCCACTAGCGCAGAATAACGCCGCAATTCCGACGGTATAGCACCTCTAAAAAATTGCGGCGCTATACCGCCACCGCACATACTGCCCCAAAATTAAAGGGGCCTTAACGTATAACTAAAGACACAACTTTTTTTGGGGGGGTTTTAGAGATGGGTGGAGAGGGATTGAAGAGGAATTAAACTCTGATGGGTTTACTTCCTCTTCGTTTCCCTGCAAAGTGTGATCTACCTAATATGCAACGCTGTATCCTGGCCTAGGCCAACAAGGCCCAGGCCTAGGGCAGCACTTTGCAGGGGGGCACCACAGACAGTGTCCCCGCCGGCTTGCACTACACGGTTAGGCAAATTAGTTTAGCTCTCCCATAAATCAGCCGCACTGCTTCCAGTATGTGGGCGGTTGGCATTCTGCAACTGCCCCATTGCAGAGATTTCCCTTCACTTCCTGTCCCATAGTCAAACAGGAAGTGCGAGGAAATCTATGCAAATTAAGGGAATCCATTACCCCCCCCGCCAGACCATCAGAACTAGTGTCCCCACTTGAAAATTTCAGGGTGGGTCCTAAACCACAAGGGGTGTGGCCTTGACAGGAAGGGGTGGGTCATATTTAAATTAGGGGGTGCACCAGTTTAGTCAGGCCTAGGGCAGCACAAAGCCTAAATACACCCCGGCTAATATGTAACATTGTATCATCCGATCTCTGCAGGTCCAACAAGACGTCTCATTTATCTCTGCATAGACATCTGTTTTCCCAACAACATCTGCGTGTCCGTCTGTTTCTACTACCTGCCTGACTAAGCTGGACCTGATGGCGCCGGCCCCACGCGGCTCTGCCCGGACCCCTTGAAGCAGATTTGCACATAGTTCGGCACTTCTTATTTTTTTTTTGTGTTTATAAAATGTTTGACCTTTTTTGTGCAGCTGGACTGTGCTGCGTTTTGCACATTCCCTACTAATGAAACAGTGTCTGGCAGCAGTTGTTTGGTTCTCATTCATCACCAGTCAAAAAATAAAAAAAAAGACTTTTTATCCATGAATAATAATTGTTTTAGATGTTGCTTAAACCAGTGACTTTACATGATGAAGCTTGTGAGATGGTCCGGGTGCAGCCCTGACCTCCATTCTATAAAAGCTGGAGAAGTATAGTAATGGGCGGGACAGGGTGTTACATAAGGGTTTGTCCTGTGTTGTTCAATAAAGTTTATTGAATGCATTTGCGCAGTATCTGTGTCATTAAAGCGGATCTTCACGGCATCTGAGCACCAAAAACATGATTTCATTCATTTTTTACTATAAGGCATCCGCGTACAGTGGGGGGAAATAATGATTTGATTCCCTGCAGATTTTAAGTTTGCCCACTTACATAGAAATGAAGGGCCTAGAATTTTTATCATAGGTGTATTTTAACCACTTCAGCCCGGAGGATTTGGCTGCCAAATGACCGGGCCCCTTTTTGCGATTGGGCACTGCGTCGCTTTAACCACTTAAGACCCGGACCAAAATGCAGGTAAAAGACCCGGCCAGTTTTTGCGATTCTGCACTGCGTCGTTTTAACTGACAATTGCGCGGTCGTGCGACATGGCTCCCAAACAAAAATGGCGTCCTTTTTTTCCCACAAATAGAGCTTTCTTTTGGTGGTATTTGATCACCTCTGCAGTTTTTATTTTTTGCGCTATAAACAAAAATAGAGCGACAATTTTGAATAAATGCAATATTTTTTACTATAATAAATATCCCCCAAAAATATATATAAAAAAAAACGTATTTTTTCCCTCAGTTTAGGCTGATACGTATTCTTCTACCTATATTTGGTAAAAAAAAAAAAAAAAAATCTCAATAAGCGTTTATCAATTGGTTTGCGCAAAATTTATAGTGTTTACAAAATAGGGGATAGTTTTATTGCTAATAATGGCGGCGATCAGCGATTTTTTTCGTGACCGCGACATTATGGCGGACACATCGGACAATTTTGACACATTTTTGGGACAATTGTCATTTTCACAGCAAAATAATGCTATAAAAATGCATTGTTTAGTGTGAAAATGACAATTGCAGTTTAAGAGTTAACCACTAGGGGGCGCTGAAGGGGTTAAGTGTGACCTCATCTGTGTTTCTAACTGTAGGGGGCGGGGCTGGACGTGTGACATCATTGATCGTGTTTCCCTATATCAGGGAACACACGATCAATGACAGCGCCTTAGTGAAGAACGGGGAAGCTGCGTTTACACACAGCTCTCCTCGTTCTTCAGCTCCAGGGACCGATCGCAGGACTCCAGCGGTGAATTTTTGCGCTATAAAAAGAAAAAAAAAAAATAGAGCGACAATTAAAAAAATATATTGCTATTTTTTTTTTTAAACTAGAATAAATATCCCCTCAAAAAATATATACATCCCCCCCCCCCTCAGTTTAGGCTGATATGTATTCTACATTTTTTTTTTACCAAAAATATTGCGATAAGCCTTTGGTTTGTACAAAAGTTATAGCGTTTACAAACTAGGGGATATTTTTATTAATATTTTTTCTTTTTGTACTAGTAATGGCAGCAACATTATGGCAGACACATCGGGCACTTTTTACGCTATTTTGGGACCATTGTCATTTATACAGCGATCAGTGCTATAAAAAAAATTGCACCAATTACTGTATATACACATGACTGGCAGGGAAGTAGTTAACCACTAGGGGTTAAGTGTGTCCTAGAGATGTGTTCTAACTTTGTGGGGGCGGGGCTTATTGTGACACAACACTGATCACTGCCATGTCACTAGGCAGAACAGGGAGATGCCTTGTTTACACTGGCATTCCTCCGTTCTGCAGCTTTGTGACACGATCGCGGAACACCGGCAAACAGAGTCCACAGGCCCTGTGGGCACTGAGCTTGCGCCCACACAGTGGCAAACTTAAATCAACGCACACTCATTTGCCTGTCTGTGCCTTTCTGCTGACGTAAAAGTGCGTGCAGTGGTCCCCCTCCTTACAGTCATGCCTGTAAATATCTAAATGATTACAGTCGAGCACGGAGGTGGAACCATGATACTTTGGTGCTGTTTCTCTGCTAAAAAGGTACAGGCCAACTTGTTTCTGGATTTTTGGTTGGTATTCTGCCTCTATCATTTAAAATAGACCTATGATAAAATTATAGACCCTTCAATTCTTGGTAAGAGGGCAAACTTACAAAAATCGGCAGTGGATCAAATAATTATTTTCCACCCTGTATATGTATTGCTGAAAGCAGAGCTATAGGTTTATTGAGGTCACATCCTGAGTATGTGGTCCAGTTCTGGTCATCAGTCCTCAGGAAGGATGTGCTAGAACTGGAGAGTCCAGAGAAGGCCTAGAAAGCCAATAAGGGGACTGGAGGATCTCCATAATGAGTAAAGTCTTCAATCATTAAAACTTTTTTTCACTTGAGTACGGACACTTAAGAGGTGATATGATCGCACTATACAAATATCTTAATGGTGTTGCTAGCACCGGGAAAAAACGATTCTCAGGTTGTTTAAGACGACATGATGCCATTCAATGAAGATGAACAAGAATCAGTTAAACGTAAGGGACCTTTCACACAGACCAATTGGGTCTGCCTGTCAGGCAGACCTGATTAGACCATCCATTGCTCTCTATGGAGCAGTGGATGTCAGACGTGTCCGTTGACAGCGGGTGACAACCGATTCGATCCTGTCCGCTAACAAACGGGTGGGGATCTGTTCCCCATCCATCTGGTGAATCGTATGACAGTTGGATGGAAATGTACAGGTGGTCCGTTTCCAACTGACAGCCCATAGAGGACAGCGGGCTGGGTTTCATTGCTCTGCATCAGTGGAGTGGACATGGACCTGTCATCCGCCTGCTCAGCAGAGAGATGCTCTGGTGGACAGGGCCAGTGTGAAAAGGGATAAATTCACCTTTCAGAACATAGGTTACACCCATTTTTAGGGTGTAACATGTTCAGCATGATATCTCTCTAAGCTCTGCCCACATGGCTGTATCATTGATTCACAGCTCCCTATGAATAAACCATTACGAGCTTGTAGTTCTCAATGAACTACTCTGGCCCTATTGAGCTCTCTAGGTAGTTCATTGAGCTTCCTGTCATTCAGTAACTGCCTTCCCGTATCGGAGGTACGAGCACACAGCTACACAGACAGGCTGCAGGACTGTAGCATTACACCCACGCTAGGTTGATTGTGGGTGCAAAGTTTTCCAGGTTCCTGACAAATAAAAGCACTTTTTTTTACCTGCAAAAAAAAAAAAAAAAAAAAAATCGTAAAAAAGGTGAACTTATCCTTTAACTGCTTCAATAAGGTGCGCTTTCATCCTCCTTCCTGCCCAGGCCAATTTTCAGCACTGTCACACTTTGAATGACAATTGCGCGGTCATGCAACAATTTACCAAAATTACATTTTTATCATTTTCATCCCACAAATAGAGCTCTCTTTTGGTGATAGTAATCACAGCCGTGTTTTTTTTATTAAATCATAAAATTTTGTAAATAAGTAATTCTTCTTTTCGCTGATGAGGCGGCACCAATGGCCAACGCTGGGGCTACATTGATGATCAGCGCCCCGATTACCTGTACAGTCTCTGCTGCGAAGAGATGCCGCTCATCGGCTCTCCAAATGGAACTTTCCACGTTTACAGATACAGCCGAACACATTCTTAAGACCCCTTTCACACTGAAGCGTTTTTACAGCATTTTAGCGTTAAAAATAGCGCTCTTAAAACGCTCTCCATGCATCTCAATGGACCCTTTCACACGAGTCCTGCAAGCAGCATCTTTGGAGCAGCTTTTGGGCGCTGAAAAAAACGTTACAAAAACGCCCCTCTCCATTGAGAGTTTAAGTGTGGATCTTATTAAAACAAATTATACAGGAGTATGGGAAATGGTAAAGACCTAATTAGTTACACACACAGGTTGAACTGGTGTCTTTAAATCAACTTAAGTAACTTGGCAGGGGGCATATCACACCTCTGAAGAGAGACCACTGCTTCCACACAGAAAGCAAGGGTCCTTTACTATAGCATACTGGCAGAAGACAGGCTTTTCTATTCAGGCTGTGGCCATATAATTATATTCATAAAGTATTCTGTCAATGCCTATGCCTTAAATACTGGCCACAATATTCAAGATTTGTCAACGATTTCCATTAAAGAGTAACTACATACATATATATATATATATACACACACACACACACACACATACACATATACACACATATACACACACACACACACACACACACACACACACACACACACACCAAAATTCCCATCTGGGCGATTCATCTACATTGCTGGGATTTTAATAAACTTTGTTGCAGATTCCTACCTTTTGTTTTTCTGAAGAAATCCCTGTGTGTCTGTCCATGTGCAAAAATAATTTAATTAAGAAACCGTTCCCATTATCGACCAGCTGCTTCACCTGCAGGGTACTAATGAAGAAAGAGGCAGGTTCTGCATCCCTTTAGACATAATTTCCTATTGGGAGTATCTCACCCAAAAAACATTTTTATTGCAGGGGGATGCCTTAAATCTGACTTCTGGGAAAATCAGTGAGCCAGTTACACAAGCAGAAAATGATGTTTCTCGGCGCTCGGTATAGATCCTGTGTACAGAACACCTCCAGGTAGCCAGATTGCATTTTACAGAAAATTACAAAGCTGCAGCTAGAAAATGAAAATGTAATTTTTAATATCATTTAATTACAATATAACTTGTGTCACAATTGTATACGCCATATTCTTTCCTTTATTTTCCCCACAAACTTGAAGTTACCTATTAAAATAAGGTATGGTTTTACTAATGCTGGCCATACACTATACGAAAAAAATCGGCCAAACCCATTATCAAAAAGCAAACGTTAGTGCCATCATGTAATGACCGATAAAACAATTTGGTTCGTTTTTTTTTACATATACCTAATGCAGACAGGAAACACATTAACCTTTCAATTTATCATTTGGCAGAACATTTCCAAACTTGTCCTTCGTTTTTTTCAGCTCAAAAAGGTCCCAACAATTATCAATTTTGTGCCCATTAACTGTTCGAAAAAACGAACAAACTGTCTAAACGACCAAATTTTGGCCGATTTTTTCCATATAGTGTATGGCCAGCATAAGAACGTATACCTAAAGAGGACCTGTCAGAAATCGGCATCTGTAACAATCTGAATCTCCACTCCTGAATTGTTATAATAGCAAAGCCTTTCCGCTCTAGAGACTGGTTTTGATTAGCTTTTATTTTCTCCCCGTCAGGCTGCAAGGTGCTCCCTTTTCGCCTTCCTGAGGTCAGTGCTGAAACTGGAAACTATTATTCAACAAAAAACAGCAACTCTAGCACACCAACAGTTCCGACAGCGCCGGTCGAAAAAAAAAAGTGTACTAACCATGCAAGGTTAGTCCAGCGATCTCCCCCACTGAGCTGTTGTGTTCCGACAGGGGGACAGCCCCCCCACCAAAACAGTCCGATCAGTGCTCTCTGCCATTGGCAAAGAGCGTTGCTCGGGGGTCAGCCAGCTACTGGTTTTCCAGCATGCACATGGGCAGAATGTTGGCGTTTTTTTTTTTTGGAACCGGTAAATGTTTCGACGTTCTACCCGTTTGTACGGCGGGGCTAAAGTGTCACCAGCCATGAGCTCAGGTGGGAGATAAGTCAGCCCCCAAGGACGCTTTAAGCCTGACATTCTTGCTCTGACAGGGAGAGAATTAAGATGAACAAACAGGCTGATCCCTAGGAGATAAGACTGCATTATTATAACCATTTTAGAGCAACGATCTAGATTATAACACATGCCCCTCCTGACTGACACTCTAACTCAATCAGGCTGCCGAGTTATCATTTCAAAAGATCCAACTGTTCAACTGGGGCCCCATCTTCCCCAACTGGAGTGCTGACATTTTTCTCCACTTCAGAATAAAAGTCTCTGTCTTTGGCTGACTGTAACCCAGCAGGGTGGATTGAAAGCCGAACCTTGTGCCAAGGGGCTCATGAGATCAGTTTGGGTCAACCCAACACACTGTCATTAAATGCTAGACAGACCACCGCTTTCTGGTGCCCGCTGTATTCTCTCTTGATCTCGCCGGTCTCTACACACCACAGCCGAGCCAGGTTATCGGACGATGCTGCAGGAGGAAACAGAAAATGTTACATTAAAACAAATATTTCTAGCTCTTTGTAATTACTAGAAAATATGAAACTAAAAAGTTGCTTTTCAGGTCAGCTATAGATTTAATAAAGAGGCTGCAACTAGAGTTGCACCAATACCACTTTAAGACCGAGTACAAGTACTGATACTTTCTCTAAGCCCCCCCAGTACTCACCGTTACCAATACTTTTTTTTTTTTTTTATGTCATGCAACAGTGCCACCTATATGTAGCACTGATGACCGTGTCAGTATTTTTATACAACGCTTTCTTTGTGTTGGGTTGGGGTGGACGGTGTCAGTCTTTTAATGTTTTTTTACAAGTTAACCTTTAAAAAATATATAAATTTAAATTATGTTTTATGAGCTCTGTTGGGGGCTTTGGTAAGATATCGGTGGTATTAACAGACCCCTGACATCTCCCTTTTGAGACAGAGAAAGGGACCAAGGACACAGATTCCCCAGTCCTTTTCTCTGTAGCCTCAGCTATACTGAAGATGAAGGGAGAGGAGACAGAGGCTCCTCTCCATTTATAAACGGAAGCATCACACAGTTTACGATGCTCAGTTATGAAGGGACAGGGTTACTGACTGTGGATTTATAAAAGGAAGGAGGTGGTAAATTACATATTTACTGGCTCCTTCCTCTGCTCTCCATCCTGACAGATCCAGGACAGAGGCGCATGTAGGGGGGGGGGGGGAGAGGAGCATGTAGGGCGGGGATATGCAATTAGCGGACCTCCAGCTGTTGCAGAACTACAAATCCCATGAGGCATAGCAAGGCTCTGACAGCCACGAGCATGACACCCAGAGACAGAGGCATGATGGGATTTGTAGTTTTGCAACATCTGGAGGTCCGCTAATTGCATATCCCTGAGTAGGGGAACACAGTCTGGGATGATTGGTGCAGTGGTGGGGGAGTTACAAGCATCAATCTTCCTGTATAGGATTTCAATAACAGCTAAAAGCCGCAGTGGATAAGCGCCTGTCAGCTACTTTATTGAAATCTCTACAGGAAGATCGGTGCTTGCAACCCCCCCCCCCCCCCCCCCATCATCATCCCTGACTGCCCAGGTATCGGATAAAGCATCGGTGCATTTGCCAAAGTACCAATCGTTAGACTACTCTTTCCATAAGTGACAAATTAAAGCCTATCAAAGGCTACTCTGTTCATATGGTGACAACCCTGCAGTGAGTTCACTGCAGAATGAAAAGAATGTTCACCCTTACAGTAAGTGGGAAAAAACATTTAATGGCTGAATCAATGAGTAAAGAGGCAGGCCATAAATTAAGCAATTTTCTTTTCTTCACTCCTGGGTTTAAAAAAAAACCCCCCCCCCCCCCCCCCTCGGTGCACTATTATTTGACAGAGAGGTTTCCAGGCCATCAAAATTGCTGCTGCTGTGTATAGCCAAATCACACAAAAGAAACCCTCATACAGGCTGACTGTACTAAAGTCAATCTATTGATCAACTTCAAAACAACCAGCCCAACCATAGATGGATCAAAATTCAGCCGGCTGCTAAACTTTTGCTCCGTACATGGCCGACTTAAAGCTTTGCTTCGGGGGCTACGAAAAACAAAGACTGCTGCAGTATTGCTTGCGATAGGCCGAATTATATATGTAATATTTTATTGTCGACGGTTCACTTTAAGCACATTAGATCTGTACCTGTAACAATGTACTGGGAGTCCCCAGAAAAGGCACAGTCCCACATCCAGCCTCTTGATGTCTCTCCGGGGTTATTACTCTTTATACTCAGCTCTGTCATCAGTGAGAAGTTAGAGGTCCTCCAGATCTTGCAGGTCTGATCAGCTGAGCATGTGGCCAGGAGTCTGAAAAAAAAACGTAAAGAAGCCCATCAAACCAGTGTCTACCTCAGGTAGAACCACCTTACCAGTGGCCACTGCCCTCGATGTCTACTAGGGCAAAATGCATTGTGAGGTCACCACACCGATAGCGACATTACCGAGGAGATACCAGCTGATCGGATGGTTATGAAACCGATACTGCTCTTGATTTACATTTATGCGAGTGTGCACTTTTTAATGCTTTGATAAAATCTTGGATTTGATTTAGTACAGAGAATGAGAATCATTCCTCTTGTATGTTAGTTACCTTTGGAGGCCTGATAAAGCGTTTGAAACGTTCCCAGTTACTTCCGTCACCGTTCTTGCTAGAGAGCAGTATAAGCATCTCCTCACCACCTGCGTTTTCTCTCCCAGTAATCATTGTGTTCCGCCAGCCATAAGGGGTCCCCCCCCACCCCGCCGGCAGAACACAATAGCACTGTGGGAGGCATTCCCCTATTAAAACAAACTGTTTTGATGGGGGGGGGGGTGGGGGGACCCCCAAGAGATCCTTTCACCCCTTTCTTGGATTTTTTTTGCTACAGCTCCTTAAGCATAAAAGAATGAGTTGTCTTGTAGAGAAAAGCCAACCTATGTCTGTAGTATGGTAACTGTACAATAATACTGGACCTTTCTGTACATCAGCTGACTATACACTTACGTGGAGTCTGGGCTGAATTTACATCGCAGCGCACATCGCTTGTGAGCCGGGATTTTGGTTTTGGGGATAAGTTGTGTCAGGTCTTCTCCGAGGCCTCCTGTCAAATTCCAAACAAAGCAGTTTCCCTGTAGGCAAGAGAAAGTTTTAGAGCGCCTATATAAAACTTATAAGAGACAAAAAGGCCACATGTATTAAAGTGCTTGAATGCCCACATCTAGAAAACCTAAAAGTCCGTACTGTAAGGGTTAACTGCTTGTTTATGTCTAAGGGACTTAAAGCGGAGGTTCGCCGGTAAAATGGTGTTTTTACCCTTAGATGTATGCTCATTTAGTCTAGGGGAATCGGTTTGTTTAAAAATCCGAGCATTACTTACCGTTGTAGAGGGCGATCTTCTCAGCCACTTCCGGGTATGGGCGTTCCTTCTTGATTGACAGTCTTCCGACAGGCTTCCGACGGTCGCATCCATCGCGTCACGAATTTCCGAAATTAGCCGAACGTCGGTGCGCAGGCTTCTTTCGAATACTCGTGACGCGATGGATGCGACCGTCGGAAGCCTTTCGGAAGACTGTCAATCAAGAAGGAACGCCCACTCCCGAAGACCCATACCCGGAAGTGGCGGAGAAGATCGCCTTCTACAACGGTAAGTAATGCTCGGATTTTTAAACAACAACCCGATTCCCCTAGACTAAATGAGCATACATCTAAGGGTAAAAGAGCAAAAACGGCCTTTATGGGTGAACTCCCGCTTTAAAAAGCAGTTCGACTTACCTGATCCTCCACTCCATGTTCTGGCAATGAACGGTTCCTCAGCTTTCCTTACATTCATTGCAGGCATATGGTCCTACATCAGTCTTGATGACATCAGAGGACCATAGACTGCTGGAGCACAGAGAAGAGGATGCAGAAACCCATCTAGCACTGCAGAGGAGTCTGCAGGAGCAGAGGATCAGGCAAGGCAAGCCATACATTATGCAATATTCTTTCCTTCAACCACAAATTGAAGGAAAGAAAATTGCTGAACTCCAGGGAACTTTCAAAAACTACCCATGTATTTGCTCTCTATACTGGTTCCTGGTGACCATTGTCATGGGACTCGGTGATGGGACCTGTTCTGGTGACAACTGTGAAAGGGGGCATTTATTGTTAAGTGTTAATCATTCCCTTCTCTATATAAAATGCAAACCGCTTAGTCTTTAAAATATACTTTAAATGATCGTTTCTGTTAAACACGTCCATAGCAGATACTCACTGAGCCATTGACGGCAGCCATGTAACTGGCATCGGGGTCAATATGGACGGCGTTCACAGCCGCGTCGGCCTCAGGAATCAGCTGTTCATTCTGGTCAGTTTTCAAGTCCCAGATGTGGATGGCACCGCTCTGATCTCCAACAATGAGTTCAGCCTGAAGAAAGACAGCAAATATTACAGTATACAACAACTGAATAAAATAGTGAGAGCTAAAAAGACCCAATGCTTATTAAAAAAAAAAATATATATAATATAATATATAATAAAATATATATTTTTTTTATTACAATTAGTGGGGTTGACAAGCAGCTGTGTTCCTCTCCCTCCCTGATGGGTCCACATACAGATGATTTGTCAAAAATGTTATATATATATATATATATATATATATATATATATATATATATATATATACACACACACACACACACACACACACACACACACATATATATTCTGAACCCCAGGAAGTGGCTGGGGATTCAGATTTTTCGCCCCCATTCCTTGCGTGCTAAGGCAGCTGCCCACTGCTGGCCCTGATCTCCAGCACTGCCCTCTTGGAAATTGGAAGCTGGCTTTTACTTTCTGATGAATCACAGTCAGCTCCTCACTACGCATGCCAGATTGCATGGAACGGGAAGACTGGTCCTGTAGCCTCCTGCATTGTGTAATGCATCCCAGGTGGGACAAGGCAATGTTATCCTCGCCAAGGTGAGTATTGAGCAAGAGGGAGGTACCCACCTAAAAAAAGCCTGCAATTCAGTTACAGGCTAGAGCATGGGTCTTCAAACTATGGCCCTCCAGTTGTCCAGGAACTACAATTCCCATGATGCCTAGTCATCCCTGTGAATGTCAGAGTTTTACAATGCCTCATGGGATGTGTAGTTCCGCAACAGCTGGATGGCCGTAGTTTGAGGATCCCTGGGCTAGAGGGTGGGAACAGCCATAGACGGATCAAATAAATTTGATACATTCATGGGCAGCTTTAGGGAGCAAAAGGGCCCTGGTACTTATGTGGCTATTAAATCTCCAGGGGTATTAGCACAGCTGTATAGTGATATGTGCAGCAAAAACTTCCCCTTTAGTTTTAATAGAGTAGAAAAAAATAAAAATAAAAAGTTGCCAGAATTTTCTGCTGCGTGAGAAATTTACCCAACTTCCTGATCACTAAAATTAAAATAATCTTTAGTAGAGCAGGGAAAGGCTAGAACCGTCAACTTTTTATTGTCATTTCCAATCTCACTTCCTGTTTTCATGACAATAAATGCCTGCTCTACAAAAACAAACAAAATAAAAATGTTCAATCGATAGATGGAGAAGTGCCCATGAATATGGATATGTTGCAAGTCAAACGTATGGCCTTGATAATATTTCTATAAAGTTGATGTAAATAAGTTCTGCCCTTTCTGGAGTTACACTTTAAAAATGACTCTTTAAGGACCAATATACATTGCAAAACAAGCAGGCATAGTGGCTTGTACAATTTGTGCAATACAACATACACCCCCGTTCTCTTCTGAATTACAGATAGAGATACACACAGCACGATACATAACAATGATGGTATTAATGCTCTATGAGGCTTCAGCACAAAAAGCACAAGGAGTTGGCTTTCCAGGAAGCTGCCCGAAGGTAATACACTTCTCTTCTGTTCATATACAAAGAGGCATTGTACACCATGAAATCTCCCACATAACAAGGTATCATTGTGTCTGCAGGCTTATCTGGTGTGCAACTCCCAGCCGCAGGCAGCTGACCTATCCGCGTCCAAAGAACACTTTTATACAGACTCCAAAGAGCATGTGCATAGAACGTCTACCCTCAGCATACTGGCCCATAATAATTTTTTTTTTTTTTTTTTTTTTTTTTTTTTTTTACACACACAGAAATAAATTAACATCTTGCTGCCCACATATCCCATATGCATGGGATTAAAGAGGTGGATGTTAATGTGTCCATGGGCGGCTGAGATATAAGTGCTGAGGGCACGTTCCCTGCAAGCTCCCAGCACAGTGACTGAGTGGTCATAGACAGCTCATGGTTTCTAGTAATGATTGGGCGCCTGTGAGACCGGTACCCCCTCATGTGACAGCCAATCACATGATCAGACAGCCCTTTCCACCCCCTGGTTATTAAACCTGAAAGTTAAAACTGATCACGTAAACACCTACTTATAGCTGGTTTGATAGTGCAAGCTAGTTTAAGTCCCTTCAATTCAGCTCAAGATTGTTAATTTTTTCTAGAACAGCACTTTCTGTTCTGCAGTGGCTCCTACTACTATCCCAATGGAGCCCCAGCAGCACGTGTGCGCCCCTAGGGTCTATATTGCTATGACTGACAGCCCAGCATTGTGCATGTGCCGATGGGAGACTTAGTTCTTTGGGTGGAAATGGAGGCAATAAGAGGGTGTGCAGTCCAAGGTGTATTATTACAAGAAGGGTAATAAAAACTTTTAGATGTGGAGTACATGAAAAATATTAACGTTTTTAGTTTCCAATATTTTTTATTAAAGCGGATGTGCCACGGGAAAAATATATTAAAAGCCAGCAGATACAAATACTGCAGCTGCTGACTTTTAATATAAGGACACTTACCTGTCCTGGAGTCCAGCGGTGATCGCAGCAGATGACGAGCCGATCGCTCGTCACCCTGCTGCTCCCCCCTCCATCCTCGGTGAGGGAACCAGGAAGTGAAGCGCTCCGGCTTCACTGCCCGGTTCCCTACGGCGCATGCGCGAGTCGCGCTGCGCCCGCCGATTGGCTCCCGCTGTGTGCTGGGAGCCGAGTGTTCCCAGCATACAACGGGGGACGGACGGGAAGGAAGGAAAAAACCCGTCCTTTGCCCGTATCGTAGGGCCGGAAGTGGGTGCAGATACCTGTCTGTAGACAGGTATCTGCACCCCCCTCCCCCCTGAAAGGTGTCAAATGTGACACCGGAGGGGGGGAGGGTTCCGATCAGCGGGACTCCACTTTAGAGTGGAGATCCGCTTTAAGTTTTCAAAAAAAAATTGAGGGGAGGGGTATACAAAGAAAATTGGGGGGGGGGGGGGAGAGAGGGGAAAAGCACTCACAGTCAGCATCTGGAGGGCCATTAAACAAATACAGATTATTGCAAGTTTACACATAACAGTTACATATCTTGTGTCCATGAGCACTCCCTCTAGGGCCATCCCCAAACAGGGATAACCGTCAACTTAGCACAGGATCGCCCAATTGGAGCGCTATCTAGGCCCAGGGGGCCAACATACAATGGCCCACTACAGCTGAATTGGTAACGTAACAGTAGTAGAGCAGAGAAGAAGGAAGAAGGAAGAAGAGGAAGAAGGAAAGATAGGAGAGGAGGAAAGAAAAGAGAGCAAGAGAAAAAAAAGGGATGGTGCATCCCCACCTTAATCCAAAAAGGTGAAAGCCCTAGCATCGATTCGGATCAATGAGCATTTGTGAGGTAAGCGATCCAGGGATCCCACACCTTGTCAAAAACTTTGACTTTATCATTCAGAATGGCTGACAACCTTTCGTTCACCATAATCCATGACAGTTTAGACTTCAAAAGACCAAAAGGGACAGTGGAGGATCTCCATGACTTGGCGATGGAGATTCTGGCTGCCCCACAAATATAATATATATTCAAAGGAAAACTAACCCACGATGTATGTATGTATGTATGTATGTATGTATGTATGTATGTATGTATGTATGTATGTATGTATGTATGTATATATATATATATATATATATATATACACACATATACATACACACACACACACAATCTCAAATACCCATTACTACTGTGTTTCCCATTACTACTGTGTTTCCCCCTGAAAAGAAGCTCTACTGTAATTTTCGGGGAGGGCGGCAGTTTAGTTTAAAGTGGTTGTAAAATTCTAAAATGCACTGTATCACAGTAGTAAACTGTAATCTACAGAATATGTGATAAATACCCTTGTTACAGCGCCGTACAGTGCTCAGCTGATAGTGGTAGTTCCCCATTTGCTGTGCCGGATAAATCGATACCCAATATGTGAAGCCAAACACACAGGTGAAGTATATTTATGAGATCAGATTTACCTGCCAAAGTCCTGATGTATGATAAGAATAGCATGTTAATGATACAAGTACCTGATTGGGATGGAGGAAAACGCAGTTGATTGGAGCGTTCACCTGGAAAATTCGCTGGCACTGAAGGTTGCGGGACCTGCATTATACAATGACAGCACATGTACGTGGGTAAGCAAGTGCTCTTTGGGCACTACACAGAATGAAGTCATACAATTCAGAATCCCAGAAGAGACCGTACAGCCCAATGAGAGGTTCACTCAAAGCAGAAAATATGTGAGCTGGTGCACAGCTGCCACCCTATAGCTAAAAGAATTAAATAAAAACTGCTATGGGGTGGATGGCAAGCAGTTAAAGGCAAAAGTCCTGCCTAATGATGAACAAAATAAGATACATATCATTTTCCAAAACACACTTTTTACACCACCTTTATAGATTCGGGGACCTGGATGAAAAAAAAAGTGACAATTTGGGGTCACCCCTTTCAGCTTACACCTGTGCCACTTCATATATTCTGACCCTCTCGGGGCGCCGTTTGAGTTGTCTGCTTTTGCCCCGTTATGCCCTCTCAGCTCCTGGTTGTGAAGTTTCTTGGCTGGTCTATGTTTTGCATGGCCATACCACCATTGCGCAGATGTATATGTAGGTTTGTGGGCTAAATGTATATATTTGGGGGGGGGGGGGGGGTCTCATGTTCTATATTTGCCCACATGTTATGTTCCCACACTTTCTTTAGATCATTGATATAGGATTGCCTTTCTTATTTATAGATGATCGCTACGGTTTTGCTCCTGATGAGTGGCCAAAAAGCCCCCAAAACGCGTAGAGATCATAACTACCGATATGTGTATATATTCATCAACCTCTTATGGATGTTCCTTTTAACTTATTTCATCTTTTGTTCATTTTCAATAAATGACACTTCAGTAGGTCATTAATCTGTACAGGTATCAACTGCAATGTGTGTATATATGCATCAACTACTCCATGTATCTGTAAATATGATATGTCCTTGTTGGAATGTTAATTATTGTGCAATATCTGGTTCGAATGTAAAAAAATTGATATATAGCAAAATGCATAAAATATGAAATTATATGAAAATTTGAACCAATTAAAGGCTGTCTTTTATCCAAGTTATCCATTTTCTTCATGCAAAGTCCCACCCCCTGTCTTTTTTTAAAATACATCCTTTGCTAGCTACAGGAGCCTCTCCCCCAGGCCCATCTGCCAGAAAGTGAACCTTTTACCCATGTTCAACCATTCCTGTTATGACTCAAAAAAACTGTAATCTTTTGATGCCTCGTATTCTGTTTTTTCTTATTATTAAAGCGACGCAGTGCCGAATCGCAAAACCTGGCCGGGTCCTTTAGCTGCATTTTGGTCCGGGGCTTAAAGCGGATGTGCCATGGGAAAATATTAAAAGCCAGCAGCTACAAATACTGCAGCTGCTGACTTTTAATATTAGGACACTTACCTGTCCTGGAGTCCAGCGCCGATCGCAGCAGAGGAGGAGCGATCGCTCGTCTCTCTGCTGCTCCCCCCGCCATCCTCAGTGAGGGAACCAGGAAGTGAAGCGCTGCGGCTTCACTGCCCGGTTCCCTAGGGCGCATGCGCGAAACTTTGAGGTCAGGTAATGTTGGATGAGAAGACCTGACTAGCAATTGTCATTCCAATTCAGCCTGAAGGTGTTTAGTTGGGTTGATGTCAGGGCTCACCGAAGGCCACTCAAGCTTTTCGACACCACACTCAAACTGAACCCTGGGCTCAATTCACTAGGAGTTAATCTGGAACTAAAAAGCTAATTTTTTTAGTTTTGGATAGAGTGGAGAGAGATTAGAACACCTTTTCAGTTTTTTTTTTTGCCGTCTGTGCCCCCATTAAAGCGGAGCTCCACCCTAAAGTGGAACTCCCGCTGATCGGAACCCTCCCCCCTCCGGTGTCATATTTGACACCTTTCAGGGGGGGGGGGGGGTGCAGATACCAGTCTAAAGACAGGTATTTACACCCACTTCCGGCCACACAGTCTCGGGCAGACGTCACCTCCCGTTAAACCCCCCCCATTGTGTTCTGGTAACATTCGGATCCCAGTACACAGCGGGAGCCAATCGGCAGGCGTAGCGCGACTCGCGCATTCTCCGTAGGGAACCGGGCAGTGAAGGCGGAGCACTTCACTTCCTGGTTCCCCCGCCATCCTCGGTGAGGGAACCAGGAAGTGGGGGCAGCAGAGTGACGAGCAATCGCTCGTCCTCTGCTGCGGACGGCGCTGGACTCTAGGACAGGCAAGTGTCCTAATATTAAAAAAAGTCAGCAGCTGCAGTATTTGTAGTTGCTGGCTTTTAATATTTTTTTTTCAGCGGACATCCGCTTTAAAGCGGAGGTTCACCAGTAATATGCTCTTTTTACCCATAGCTGGATGCTCATTTAGTCTAGGGGAATCGGCTAGTTGTTTTAAAATCCGAGCATTACTTACCGTTGTAGAGGGCGATCTTCTCCGCCACTTCCGGGTATGGGTCTTCGGGACTGGGCGTTCCTTCTTGATTGACAGGCTTCCGACGGTCGCATCCATCGTGTCACGATTTTCCGAAAGCAGCCGAACGTCGGTGCGCAGGCACAGTATAGAGCCGCACCGACGTTCGGCTTCTTTCGGCTACTCGTGACGCGATGGATGCGACCGTCGGAAGCCTTTCGGAAGCCTGTCAATCAAGAAGGAACGCCCACTCCCGAAGACCCATACCCGGAAGTGGCGGAGAAGATCGCCCTCTACAACGGTAAGTACTGCTCGGATTTTAAAACAACTAGCCGATTCCCCTAGACTAAATGAGCATGCATCTAAGGGTATCAAAGGTTAAAACAACATTTATGGGAGAACCACCTCTTTAAGGAGATTCATCCTCTCCATTTATCCGGTTGACCATGATCAGTGAAAGTAAAAGAAAAATCACAAATTTTTGGTTGTCCCCAGAAAAGTAATAGGAGGGGAAATATTTCAATGGTGAGATAGAGAGATATTTTGCTGACGGTTCTACTTTTATTTTAACACAAATACTCCTGCAGTATTTAACTCAGGAATATGCAATTCACAAAAAAATTCATGTTACATACGACATAAGTCATTCTTTTATTTCGCGGTATTTAATGTGTGTTTTTGCTTTTATTATTATTACTGCAGACCAGCTAGACAAGCGATATTGGGAATTTAATGTAAAGAAAAAAAATTACCGCTTTTTAATTTGCAGCGTGGTAATTTTCTGTAAAATACAATCCAATATGGCAACCTGGAGGCGTTCGGCACACTGTTGGTGCACGGAAAGCCCCCAGATATGAAATTTCCTGCTTGTGTGATTGACTCACCGATTTCCTCAGAAGTCTGCACTATGACAAATCAGATTTTAGGAATCCTCTGCAACATAAATTAGATTTTTGGTGAGATACTAAGGGTTAGTTACATCTAAAAAAGGAATGCAGACCCTGCAACCTTCCACATTAGAACAATGAAAGCGCATCACCCGATTAATAATGGGAAAAAAAAAAACACTCCCAATCAGATTCACTCTGCGCACGGACATAATCAAACAGCTTTTTCTTTATAGAGCAGAAATGGGTAGGAATCTGCAAAGTTTGTTAAAACCCTTGCAATGTACACAGGTCACCCATAGGGGATTTTTTAATTTTGAGAAAGAAAAAGAATTGGGTCCCTTTCAGACAGGCGTTCCAATCATAGCCACATGCCAGTTTTTCATCGCAAACCTGATAAGGTGGTCCATTCATCCCTATGGACAGGCGGGTCTGTTCACACCTGTCTACCTCTGGGTCCGATCAGGCCCAACAAACACACACACACAAACTGTTCTCTTCTGTTTGGATGAAGCTGATCGAGGGCAACCGGGTATAAATGGACAGCAGGGTCTGTTTACTCCTCGCCACCCATAGATCAGAGCAGGGTCTGTCCCTATCTGGTCTGCAGATACTTCGTGGACACCGAGGCATCATCCACCTGCTCTCATTTTATCAGCGGGGAGGGGGGGGGGGGGGGGGAATCAGATCACAGGTGCCCCATGTAAAAGGGGCCTTACTCTAATTCTAGTACCTCAGGTCCCAGATCCGGGCCATGCAGTCCTCTCCTCCTGTGTACATCCAGCGTCCGTCTTCATGGAAACCCACCGATGTGATGTTCTTGCTGACGCCGTCATAGTTGATAACAGGATTCGGGTTGTTGGAGTTGAGATCATACATGCGGATGTGCTGATAACCTACAGAGGGCATACAAGTCAATGACCTACAAAACTAAAAATTTACACATTTTGAAATGTGTGTCTAATTTCAGAGTATCTGGTTATAAAGGAAATTTTGTTTTTGGGTGTGGTTAAACATTTACCAGTTATTCGCCAGAGCCATTTTCATATTTCAGCCTATTTAATTGGCAATAGAAGTGATAAATATATGGCAGGTAAAATAGGTATTGAACACATGACCATTTTTCTATATTTCTTATGTGTTTCATGTCAATTGCACCCTTTCAGTAACACCACATGTATAAAAAATAAACTAGAGCTGCACGATTAATCGTTAAAAGATTGCAATTCAACACCCCACAAGAGCTTAATCCAGCATCTATATGCAAGTGCAGAGCAGTTCACTTGAACAGCCGGTGTTCCAACAAGCTGGTTCCTACTATCGATATGGTTCCGACGGAAAACTCCAAGCGGGAACAGCCGTTCGTCATCTGTAGACACGCTCGCTCCCGATGGCGGATTATACACTATAGTACACGCCGTTCTACAGAGAGGGCCAGCAAGGGGCGGATGTGGTATTGACCAGTGTTTTTTTGATTGGTTATTCACGCCGCTCTTTATAGCAAGGGGTGCATGTGATACAGCCCCTTGCTGTTGAGAGCAACGTGGATAACCAATCAAAAAAGCACTGCTCAAGCTCCATAGGTATTGGACGGAGGTCCTGGCTACGCTGAATTCGGTGTTCCAGACCAACGTTCCATTGGACCCACTGTGCTGCCTGCTGGGCATTCTTGAGGGGGCGATAACGGAGGAGACCACCAGAGTAGCATTTGCCAGGGCACTGTTTCAGGCGAGAAAGCTCATTCTCATACATTGGAAATCGAGAGAGCCTCCCTCGTCCAAGACATGGGTGCAACACATGGGTAGGACGCTCCTGATGGAAAAATACATCTACCAACACAGAGGGACCGCAGGGAAATTCTTTAAAATATGGGACCCATGGCTTGAGACACCAGGACTAAGCCCCCTGGAGTTGGTACAAGGAAGGCTGTTAGGAGGAGTGTAGGGGAGGAGATGGCCAACTGGGCCACGTATCTCGATACTTGGTATGGTACTGATCGGAGGGGGTGCGAAGGGCGGACTGGGAAGAGGAGTAGGCAAGACAGGTCCAATTGGTAGAGATGGAGTAGTGTATATGTGAAAAGATTTCATACCATACTGCTGTGACCGGATTTGTAAGCCTGTACAGTTTTGATGTTGCAATGCACGGTGTACAATGTTAGCATATGGTTTCTGTTTTCTTGACTGTATGTTATGTGAGCAATAAAAACCTTTTTGATTAAAAAAAAAAAAAAAAAAAAAAAAAAAAAAAAAAAGCACTGCTCAATATCACGTCCGCCCCTTGCTGTGTAGAGCGGCGTGTACTAGTGTATAAGCAGTCTTCAGGCAGCTGGAGCGAGCTTGTCTAAGCCGATGATCAGCTGTTGAGGCGCGGAGACTTCCGTGGCCTCCTACTGCGCAGACGAGGCAGGAACCATATCGATGGAGGAACCAGCCCGACAAGACACCGGCAATGTTTATCAACAAAATTGTGTAGCCCTGAAAAGACAGATACAAAAGAAACATGGTGTCTTTCCGTTTCTTTATTTACAGATCAAAAGGGATGAATTTCAGTCTGCAAATGAAATCGGTTTAAAGCAATTGTGAAGTCATTTTTTTTTTTAAAATTGTTCCTGTTTACCCCTTATTAACCCTTGATTTATTCTAATCAGCCTTAACTCATTCTCCTTCTCCATTTAAATTATTTTCCTGACAATTTTTTTTATAAACCATATGATGAGATGACGTAGATATACGTGATCTCGCCCAGCAGAGCTGACCTGCCGCGATAAAACTGCGGCGGCTGGTCGGCAAGCGGTTAAAGTGTTACTAAATGCACAACAGAAAAAATCAGTCTGTATATGCATTAAAGCAGGATTGTTATACTCACTGTGGAACCCAAGGGGTTAATACTTTGCATGGTGTAAAAAAGGCTGTTTGATCCTGTTTTCTCTGATCCTTCCCTTCTTTTACTGTCCCCAGAGCCTTGAGGGCACTCTGCATATGCTCAGTTTTGCGTGTTGCTAGAGAATTTTTTTTTCTTGGGAGAGTGCATGTGATCAGCACAGGGCCAATCAGCACTGTCCAGACAGAGGGTCAGGGTTCATGCAGCCTCACTCATAGGACAATCAGAGGATAATGAAAACTCCTCCTACAAGCTTTAACCAGACACCAATAGAAGTTACAAGACTGCTATATACTGCTGATAAGGGTCCTGGGTTTAGTAACACTTTAAATAAACATTTTGCATGTGTGTTTACACTACAAAAAATATGCACATCAACAAAGTCAGAAAAGAAAACTAGACAGGAAGAGCAAAAAGAGGTTACCTGCAGCCGCTATCATGCTCCGGTCGGGGGTCACCTCCAGAGAATTCACCTGCTAAGAATCAAAGTCAAGGAGGACAAAAATGTGGCAACAGTGGTTGGGAGGAACAAATCCCACAGGCTACGCCATACCACTCATTAGCTATATTAATGGAGAAGAAGAGGAATTCAACCTCTAATGTGGCCAATGATTCCTTTTATAGAGTTTCTCCAGAAAAGAGTCAAACTCCTTCCACACGCTCTGTGGAAAGAGTTTGCAAGAGCCAGTGGTGCTGTGATGTTTTTAGGAAGCCATGTACAGCACTCTGCTGGCCCCTCCCACTATCAGCCTGTGTTGCATGGGGAATCACAGACACACAGTAATGAGATCACTGGATATAAAATAAGGTATGTAATGAAAATAAAAGATAGGGGGGTGGCTGGTATGTCCTTATTAGATAAGGCACCTCATGCCTTATCTAACCTGGCATGACAGGTATGTAATGAAAACAGAAAGGTCTTATTTAAAGGGGTTGTAAACCCTTGTGGTTTTTCGCCTCAATGTATGCTATGCATGAAGGTGAAAAACCTCTTGCAGTGTAGCAGCACCCCAGTGCCCCCGTTTTACTTACCTGAACTCACTCTGTCTCACGCCAGGGACAGGCACACCAGCTCTACCCAGTGTCTCATGCCCAGATTGACTAGATTAATAGCGGCGCAGCCATTGGCTTCCACTACTGTCAATCAAATCCAATGATGTGGGCGGGACCAAGTTCTGATGTCTGTGTCAATAGACGCAGAAGCAGGGCACGGGAGCGCGCCCGACAGGTGTCCCGAGGAAGAACGCTTCTCCAATAGGGCACTTGGAGAAGCGTTGGAGCCAACACTGAGGGACTACAGGAGGATTGGGGCCACTCTGATTAACCAACCAACTGCACAGGAGGAGGCAAGATAGATACACAAAAATCTTTACAACCCCCTTTAAAAAAAACGCAATTAGCAGGCAAAGGAGGAACCAGAGAAGGGAAGATATAAGCAAATTAAACTTCAGCTTAAGGCCAGCCATATATGATGCAAATTTCTTTCCTGTAATCAAGGGTTGCAGGAAAAAAAACAAAATTGCACAATTCTCTCTCCCCCCCCCCCCCCATCAACACAGACAGTGCTGACATAGGAAGCCCCTCCTGTCGAGCAATTGTCCCCGCCAGGAAAAGACAGTGATTAACGCTAGCAGCCGCTAGTGATAATTGTAAAAGAAACCAGCAGGCTGGTTGAACGATCAACTTGGTACTGTACAGTCTGCCCATTAATGTTTCGAATCTGCCGATTCCTGCAGCACCAGCCAAGATTGGAAACCGCGTATGGTCGGGCTTATTCTAGTTACCGCTCTTTCTGTACAGTTAATCTACTGGAAAGGATACAGAGTCTTGATGCTGCACTGTGCGGGTACAGATGCCACTGTGGGCTTGCCAAAATCGTACAGTGTGGTCATATCCGGCTGTGGCAAGGATGACGGGGTCACTACCCACCGTGCCCTGAGAGGAGTTCATCATGTTTCCTAAAAAAAAAAAAAAAAAAGGGGTAAATGGAAAAAAAAAATTAAAAATTAAAACAAAACCATGCAAGAATGAATATGTATAATGAACACAAACCACTGTAAATGAAGCTGGATTTTCCTAATCCCGGTTATTTCTCTTAGATAAGCCAGCATGCAAGTTCTCCCTCTTCCTATCCGATAGGCTAAACATAGTACACACACACACACACACACACACACACACACACACACACACACACACACACACACACACACACACACACACACACACACACACACACACACACACACACACACACACACACACACACACACACACACACACACACACACATTGACTCCAAGCAAATCCGCAGTGGGTAGCATGCCATGACTTCCAATGCTGCTCTGCAAATACACAGATGTAGTTCATCCCCCACTCCATCTATGCATCTATTGATAAATCTTATATACAGCAGACCACCTGAGCTCCTCTCTCTGATGAGTTTACCTGCTAATGGACATATACAAATAAGGGAGGTGCTCAGATGGTCTGCTGTACATTGAATACATCAATAAAACACGTTATGGCTTCGGATCATTTCTCGGGCGAATTGGCAAGTCCAAGAAACACCGGTGAGTAGGGAGGGGTGCCCGCTGCCGCAACTTCAAAAACCGTTCCAGCAGCTCATGGGCCACTCGGACTGGTTTCCTGAGAAACCCGTTTTGCGGTCAGCAAGTGGTTAAAGAATAAGCTTATCTTTCATAAAGGATGAGTTCACCTTTTTAGAACATGTTCACTCATATTCAGGGTGTAACTTGTTCCTAAATCAACAACCCCCACCCACTGTTGTGACAGCAGGTCCCTGCACCCATTGTCACAATATAAAAAGCGCAGATAAAAATAAATAAATAAAGCAAACGTTTATCAGTTGTTAGAGAGGGACAGCCGTGTCTTCAACAACTGTCAGTGGGGTTCCCCTGTTGACAGCTGAAATGCAAAAGAAGTCCTGCCAATTGGAGCGGTCAGTGAAATTGTGGCCGGAACTCCGCTTTAATTTACTCCAATCAGCCATGTTTCATGTGTGTGTAAAGGCAGGTGTTCCATTTGTGCCCTCTGTTCAAAAGTGCCCACCATGCATGTGCAGAATGGAAGAGTACTCCGGAGCAAAGTTATAGCGCATGCGCACATCGTAGGAGCCTTTTTTCGACAGGAGATACCATTTGACTGGCACAATTTAATGCTATGCAAACAGCGGAGGGACACTGCATTTGTCATTGTGCCTCGCTGCTGTGCAGTGGGTTTACAGCAAAGCAAAATCTGCCATCTACGGTGACCCTCCACTCTTTGCATAGCATAAAATTGTGCCCGTGAAATGGCATCTTCCGTCGAAAAAAAAGAAAAGGCTCTTACGATATGCGCATGCTCTATGGTGACGTCACACCAGCTGATCGGCAAATCAGCTGGAATGCTCTTCCGTTCTGCGCATTCACAAATCGATAGAACACAGGCACCCCGATACTTTTAGTAATAGAGTGTATGTATAGAACAGTTGACCCTTGAAAGTCCTTGAAATAAGGATGGATGCTCACGTGCAGAAACGTATAGGTTATTATGAGAGTTACAGTATGTCTAATCAATGAACTAGCGGAAACGGCAAGTCCAAAAAACAGCGGCGAGTAGGGAGGGCCCGCTCCCGCCAATTTAGAAACAGTTCGTGGCTCATGGGCCACTCGGACTGGTTTCCTCAGAAAGCCATATTGCGGTCCGCAAGTGGTTAAAGAATAAGCTCATCTTTCATAAGGAAAAGTTCACTTTTCATAATGTCATTTACAGTGGAACCTTACCATACCATTATTTCCCAAAAGTCCCTTCAGGCTAGCAGTGGGAATACACAACCCGTCACCCAGTTATGTGTTCATTCCAAAATGCTTAGGGCCCCAGGCTGCCAAAAATGACATGTCACATTAAAGTTGAGAAGCAGGGGGGGGGGGGGGGGCGCAGCCGACAGTGACATGTCACACTAAAGATTACAGTTGAGAAGCGGGGGGAGGGGGTGTTCTGCTGTCGGAAATTACATCTTACATTAAAGTGAAAAGCGGGGGTTCCGACTTCTTACCTCTTCTCCCATGCAGCCAGCGAGTTAAGAAGCAAGGCGAGGGGCCAAAAATAACTTCTCACCAGGCGGGGCCTCTAGTAATTTGGGGAGCCCTCCACATCTTTGCGGGGCCCTAAGCGGTTTGCATAGTGAGCCTATATAGGGCGGATCGGCCCTGCTTCCGGGTTACTAGATCTGAGACCCGAATGAAGCATCGGCTTTGTTCGGGTCTTCAGCCAGCGGATGTGCCGGCTGGTTGCTCAGGCCCCCCGGCGTGACAGGAGAGCCCAGGCAAGCAGCAGAAGGGTGAGGGGGACATAACCTCCTGCTGCTTGTAATAACAACCAAACGGCTGCTGAGCCTCATCGGTTATTACAATAAAGCCGCCTGTCCGCTCTAATGAAAGGTACCGTGTTGATGCATCACCCTGGTAAAACCCAGTACGTTTGTAACCAATACACAAAAAAAAAAAAAAAAAAAAGAAGTAGTAAATATCGGCCGCACTGATAATCAGTCAATCCCTACTCCATGTAGTCTCATACACCCAAAATGCGCAGCATTTTCCAATGCATGGGGGTGCCGTTAATGCATCACCAAAAGAGTGGCGTTTTGCTTGTGCGTCAGGGAATGTGCGCGACTTACAACATTTTCATACCTGCTGCAGTGTGACGCTAGGCTGGGGGTCCTGTAGGCTCCATTCACACCTTTGCGTTTTGGGAACGTGCGCAGAAATGCGAATTTTTGTGCATATTCCCGGAAACGCACCAAAAATGACATTATTTCTTAATGATGCCCCAAAACGCAGCTAGCAGGCACACGTTTTGCCACAAAATGTTGAAATAATAATAACTCATTACAAACACGCACGAGGCTCACTGATAAAAACAGGTGCAGGAGCTACTTTGGCGCTGTTGTCAGACGTAGGACATCCCAAGTGCGACAAAACTGCACAGGTGTGAACGGGGCCTTAGGTAACCCGCATGGGCAACGCACAGAGCCATTCTTCCACAATGCCAAATAACTGTCTGAAACCGACCTCCACCTGGGAGCCCGGGGGGCCCCTTCCTGCTAGACCCCCCCCCGGATGTCCCTGGAATCCCCCCACACTGTGAAATAATGGAGGGGTCAGATGGCCCAGTATGCAGGCAGGAAGAGTTTACTATAAGAGTGAAAGGGGGGGGCTAGAAACTGCAATGCAAGCATTCTATGGCCTTTCAGCTAATGGAGGAACCATAAGTCCCAGCGTGTTGGGAGGGATCCCTTGTAGTCTGAGGATCGCCCCCAGTCTCACCTCTCTTGCAGTGTTGTCTTCCTCTCCAGCTGGCCTCGCAACAACACGTCGCATCCAATGACATCATCATAGCGTCTCCGTCACTAGAGCACACAGCCGCCTGCACAGGGGCCGCCATTTTGTTGTAGTCCAACCCTCTTCCCTCCACCCTCCTTATAAATACGAGACTAGAAAGTGGGCATATGAGTGGGGAGGAGCTATGCTAAAATATAGTCAGGGAACACATACCTTGCCAGTTGCCAGTATCTAATAAATAGAAAAAAAAAAGCTTCCCCCTCCCTACAGTCACAACAATCTGGCATGGCTACATAATAATGATGGTTAACCAAATTCCATCCTGGCCATTTCTGACACGTCGCTCCTACATGTAAAAATCTACTTTTTTTTTTAACTAGAAAATTACTTAGAACCCCCAAACATTTTATATATATGCGCTGCGTGCTTTGCTCTGGGTGCTTTGCGCCACGTGCTCTGTGTGCACTCTGCGCTGTGTGCTCTGCGCTGCATGCTCTGCAGTGTGTGCTCTGCTATGTATGCACTGCAATGTGTGCTCTGTTCTGCATGCTCTTCTCTGTGTGTTCTGCGATGCGTGCTCTACGATGTATGCATGCTCTGCTCTGCCATGTTTGCTGTGCTGTGTGTGCTCTGCGATGTGTGCTCTATTCTGTGTGCTCTGCTGTGTTTGCACATGTGTGCCCTGCATGCTCTCCTCTGTCTGGTCTGTTATGTGTGCTCTGCGATGTATGCATACTCCGCTCTGCAAGGTTTGCTGTGCTGTGTGTGCTCTGCGATGTGTGCTCTATTCTGTGTGCTCTGCTATGTTTGCACATGTGTGCCCTGCATGCTCTTCTCTGTCTTTTCTGTTATGTGTGCTCTGTGATGCATGCTCTGCAGTGTGTGCTCTGCGATGTATGCTCTGCAATGTGTGCTCTGTTCTGCATGCTCTTCTCTGTGTGTTCTGCGATGTGTGCTCTGCGATGTATGCATGCTCTGCTCTGCCATGTTTGCTGTGCTGTGTGTGCTCTGCGATGTGTGCTCTATTCTGTGTGCTCTGCTGTGTTTGCACATGTGTGCCCTGCATGCTCTCCTCTGTCTTTTCTGTTATGTGTGCTCTGTGATGCGTGCTCTCCTCTATAGGCTCTTCCCTGTACAATGTGTGCTCTGCGATGTGTTAGTGAAATGAATGTTTTCTTATAATGAGTGCTCTGTGTTCTCTTCCTCAGCTGTGGGTCATGATTTTGCACCATTAACAGCAACACCAACTGTATATTTCTCCCCCTCCTCCCTTTTACATCAGGATTGCTGCTTTTATATTCCCATTTTTCTCTATTGTAACTCAGAAGCATGCACAATACGGCCTCGAATCTCCGCCCTACGCATGCGCAGTGTTGCCACGAAAAATACGATCCATAGTACGCATGCGTCGTATTCCCGTTCCGACGCATGCGCAGACCCGGCAAAATCCTCCCCTAGTATGTATGCTTCAGATTCCCCAATAACACAAAAATCCTCCTGCGCGTTGGTGTTTCGCCAAGACCGGGTAATGCAGTGTAGTCTCACGGCAAAGTCTATAGTCTTGCAGCCCTCCACAGAACAAAGGGTGTTCATATGGCTAAAAACAAAGAAAAGATAGGAGGGCGCACCGACCTAGTGCATTACCACTTAAATTTTTTATTAAAGCGGGGGTTCACCCCAAATTTTTTTTTTTATTTTACACACATTAGAGCCAGCATACTAAGGGCATTTACATTCGGCGTTTTTTTGTTTTTTTTCCCCTCTGTACATACCTTTATATTGTTTTTCTCCAGGGCTTCCGGGTTCCGATGACTGCAGGACTAGGCGTTCCTTTGCTTCAGTTGGATGATTGACGGCTTGTGAAACAGGTGACCTGTCGCACAACGCGCGTCACCAGATGTCGGGAAATACCCTAGCTGCGAGTCGGCACTATACGGCGCCTGCGCAATGAGCTCTACACAGCGGGCGCAGGCGCCGTATAGTGCCGACTCGCAGCTCGGCTATTTCCGTAAATCTGGTGACGCGCGTTGTGCGACAGGTCACCTGTTTCACAAGCCGTCAATCATCCAAGGGAAGGATAGGAACGCCCAGTCCCGCAGTCATCGGAACCCTGAGGCTGGGATAGGAACGCCCAGTGCCGCAGTCATCGGAACTCTGAGGCTGGGATAGAAACGCCCTGTCCCGGATTCATCAGAACACGGAAGCCCTGGACAAAATCAGGATATAAAGGTAAGTACAGAGAAAGAGAAAAAAACATGCCGAAATGAAATGTCCTTACTATGCTGGCTGTAATGTAAAACATTTTTTTAGGGTGAACCTCCACTTTAAAAACAGAATAAAAGCAGTAGTCCTACTCACAAGGAAAATTGAGTAAGCGCCTTTCAGACAGCTGGACTGGACCTTGCGGCACCTGCCAGTGGAACCTCAGACATCTGGACGGCTGACGCGTTTCTGGGGCGTACCCCCTTCCTCAAAGCCTAAATGGTCCGTGGTGACTCTCTCCTGTATGTCCTTATTAATATAGTTTTGTGTGTGTGTGTGCACACGTGCAAAGATGGCCCCCAATGCCGAGGACCGCTAACCAGCAGGCCCCACCCCTCTCGTGGAGCCCCACCCACCCATCATTCCACCCCTAGAGGACAGGCGCAGATAGCATGTAAAAGGGACGCACCCTATCTAAATTGTCCTTGGCTATCAGTAGACAGCTGCAAAGTGAATAACCTTCTTGCTTTGATGAATAGTGGAAAGGTCACATGGGAATGGAAGGGGTGAGCACAATATATTGTAGGGGGCACCACATATTGCCAGACTTAGGGATCCTTACCCGCTCCCCTTAATACTGCAAGAGAGACAGGAACAGCAGTGGGGCCGTATGCGGCCGACGTCCGGATATGCTGAATATCCCCGACCATCACGTGCATCTATTGGAGCACACGCCGTTGCGCAACCAGGAAGTGCAGGTACCTCCTGCGTTCCACCACGCAAGATTCCCACCGGACGCATGTGCAGTACGGCCTGGCAACATCCCCACCTAGTACGCATGCGTCGGATTCCCGCCCGACGCATGCGCAGTGCGACCGCGAGAAATCCGCCCCCTAGTACGCATGTGTCGGATTTCCGCCAGGCCCATGCGTAGTGCGACCCGGCACTACGCATAAGAGTTCCCTTTATTGGACTCTGACAAATGATTTTGACCAGTGCACAAAACAAGGTCCATAAAGACATGGAAGAGCGAGTTTAGGGTGTAGAAATTTGACTGGCCTCAACCCGATAGAACACCTTTGGGATGAATTATAGCGGAGAATGTGAGCCAGGCCTTCTCATCCAACATCAGCGCCTGACCTTACAAATGCAGTTCTGGAAGAATGATCAAACATTCCCATAGACACTCCTAAACCTTGAGGACAGCCTTCCCAGGGGAGTTGAAGCTGTTATAGCGGCAAAGGGGGGGCCAACTCAGTATTGAACCCTACGGACTAAGGCCTGGTTCACACTTATGCATTTTGTAGTGCATTTTCAGTTTAGAAACATAATACAGTCCATTTAACATGGTTTCCTATGGATGCAGTTGACATCTGTGCATTTTATGGCCAGTTTTTTTTTTTCCAGGTTTTTGGTTCCATAGATGTCAATGGTTTAAAGTGGTTGTAAACCCACTAACTAAAAACATCTAAAAATAATAATCCTGCAAGACAAAGGCATAATGAGCTAGTATGCATAGCATAGGCCTGATTCACACCCATGCAGGTTGCAGTTTGCATATTGCGACCTATGTACAAGGGACACAGCATCGGTCTCCTCTCCCTCGCATAAATTTGGCTAAGATACGAGCGGCGTAAGTCTCTTACACCGTCGTATCTTAGAGTGCATATTTACGCTGGCCGCTAGGTGGCACTTCCGTAGATTTCCTCATCGAATATGCTAATGAGCTAGATACGCCGATTCACGAACGTACGTGCGCCCGGCGTAGCAAGATACGTCGTTTACGTAAGACATACGCCGGCGTAAAGTTACCCCTCATAAAGCAGGGGTAAGTCATGTTAGGTATGGACATCGGAAACGTACGAACAGCGTCGTGTTTTACGTCGTTTGCGTAAGTCGTCCGTGAATGGGGCTGGATGTAAGTTACGTTCACGTCGACTAGGCATTGAGCGGGCGTAATTTAATTTGAAAATTCGACGTGATACTGAGCATGCGCGCGCATGCGCCGTTCGTTAAAATCGTCAATCACGTCGGGTCACGATACATTAACATAAAACACGCCCACACTAGCCTACTTTGAATTACGCGGGCTGACGCCGGCACAGTTACACTACGCCGCCGTAACTTTGGCCGCAAGTTCTTTGAGAATACGGGACCTGCCTCACAAAGTTACGGCGGCGTAGTGTATCTGAGATACGCTACCCCCGCCTATAGATGGGCGCTTTTTTGAGAATCTGGCCCAAGGTGTGTGTAAAGGCAGGCATCCCAATACCTTTGACAATGCATAAAATGGTAATGCATAAAATGGCATTTGAAACAGAACGCCGAAACTGAATGCAGCAATTCATCTCAGCCTGTTCCCCTCCTGGGCAGAGGTAGATGTAAACCTGTTTGTCTTGAAAAAAAAGAAACAATTGTAAACTAGGCTGTAAATCAGACTCATGTCTACTGGTCTCTGCGTTCTATGGGGTAACCTCTGTAGCCAGCTCCGTTTGGCACAAAGCTTTGGAGCAGCCTGTATGTGAGATAGTTCTTCTTGTCCCCTCGCCTCCCACAAGTCACTTTGCTTGTTCCAGGAAAACGCTGACTGCAGACTTGGCAAGAGGCATCTTGTAATTAACCATAAGTGTACGCTGCTTTCTTCCAGCTGGGATGACCGCGCAGACTGAGCATCACTGAGCAGACAGCCCGTCACAGGAGACAGCATCACATGGAAATCTGCAAGGCCAGGGAAGACCTGGATGCTGGAATGGGGCTGGTGTGACCCTTGTGGCAGGTAAGGGACATTTAAAGAACAATCCTAACTAGTCATTTACTTGACTCCAATATAGGTGGGTGTTAGGCTAGTCACAGGCAGTCATATATATACTCATATATATACTATATTACCAAAAGTATTGGGACGCCTTCCTTTACACACACATGGGGGTAGGTAGATTCACTAAGAGTTAGGCCGGCGTATCAGTAGATACGCCGACCTAACTCGGAATCTGCGCCGACCTAAGTTTAAGTGTATTCTCAAACTGAGATACACTTAAACCTATTTAAGATACGACAGCTTGCGCAGTCCTATCTTAGGGTGCAATATTTAGGCTGGCCGCTAGGTGGCGCTTCCATTGCGGTCGGCGTAGAATATGTAAATCACTAGATACGCCTATTCACGAACGTACGCCCGACCGACGCAGTACAGATACGCCGTTTACGCAACGCATTATCAGGCCTAAAGTTATTCCATCAAATAGCTGGAATAGTAATGTTAAGTATGGCCGTCGTTCCCGCGTCGAAATTCGAAAATTTTACGTCGTTTGCGTAAGTCGTCCGTGAATAGGGATTTACGTCATTTACGTCCACGTCAAAACCAATAGGCCCGTGCGGCGTACTTTGCCGCAATGCACACTGGGATATGTAGGCGGACGGCGCATGCGCCGTTCCAAAAAAACGTCAATCACGTCAGGTCAAAACAAATTAACATAGAACACGCCCCCTCAGCCTATTTTGAATTAGGCGCCCTTACGCCCGCTCGCTTTAGGCTACGCCGTTGTAACTTAGCAGGCAAGTACTTTGTGAATCATGTACTTGCCTCGCTAACTTACGGCGGCGTAGTGTAAACACGATACACTACGCCGCCACAAAGTTAGGGCGGGCTATGTGAATCTAGACCATAAACTTTAATGGCATCCCAGTCTTAGTCAATATTGAGTTGGCCCACCCTTTGCAGCTATAACAGCTTCAACTTTTCTGGGAAGGCCGTCCACAAGGTTTAGGAGTGTGTCTATGGAAATGTTTGACCATTCTTCCAGAAGCGCATTCGTGAGGTCAGACACTGATGTTGCACTAGAAGGCCTGGCTCGCAGTCTGCGCTCGAATGCATCCCAAAGGTGTTCTGTCGGGTTAAGGTCAGGACTCTGTGCAGGCCAGTCAAGTTCCTCCTCCCCAAACTGGCTCATTCATGTCTTTATGGACCTTGCTTTGTGTAGTGGTCCAAATCATTTGGTGGAGAGGGGGTTGTTTTTCAGGGGTTGGGCTTGGCCCCTTCTTCTGGGTCCAGTGCTGAGCAGCTGCCCTTCTGCAAAGTAACAGCTGGGGGTTGCTTGCTCAGCACTTCTGCCATATTTTCATTGAATACAAGACATTCTGTGATTGGAAGAGGTGGTGAGGCAGGGTGGTAAGGTTAGGATCTCCACCTAGTCCAATCAGTAAACATCTTGGCCCAGATTCTCAAAAAAGCGCCTATCTTTAGGCGGGCGTAGCATATCTCAGATACACTACGCCGCCGTAACTTAGAGCGGCAGGTCCCGTATTCAGAAACATCTTCCGCTCTAAGTTACGGCGGCGTAGTGTATCTGATACGGCGTAAGCCCGCCTATTCCAAACTAGGCTGGTAGGGGGCGTGTTGTATGTAAATGTTGTGTGACCCTACGTAAATGATGCTTTTATCGAACAGCGCATGCGCGCGCATGCTCAGTATCACGTCGAATTTTCAAATTAGATTACGCCCGCTCAATGCCTAGTCGACGTGAACGTAACTTACGTCCAGCCCCATTCACAGGCGACTTACGCAAACGACGTAAAACACGACGATGTTCCGACGTTTCCGACGTCCATACCTAACATGACTTACCCCTGCTTTATGAGGGGTAACTTTACGCCGGCGTATGTCTTACGTAAACAACGTATCTTGATACGCCGGGCGCACGTACGTTCATGAATCGGCGTATCTAGCTCATTAGCATATTCAACACGGAAATCTACGGAAGCGCCACCTAGCGGCCAGCGTAAATATGAACCCTAAGATACGACGGTGTAAGAGACTTACGCCGCTCGTATCTTAGCCGAATTTATGCGTAACTGATTCTAAGAATCAGCCGCATAGATATGACGGCTCTCATTCGGACTTACGACAGCGTACATGGCGCTACGCCGTCGTAAGTCCTTTGAGAATCTGGGCCCTTGTATTCATTGAATAAAATGCACTGGCTTAAAGGGTTAGTTCTGCAGTCAAGGAACCCCAGTAGCTTACAATTAATGATGAAGTGTAGACAAATTAAAGGGGAGTTCCAGTCATTTTTAATGTTTATTAAAAGTCAGCAGCTACAAAAAGTATAGCTGCTGGCTTTTAATAAACATACACTCACCTGCTCCACGTTCCAGCGACGCGCCGGCCGGGGCTCCACTCCTCTTCCCCCCCTCTATGGCCGGCATCTTCATTCTAAGTGTGGGCACCCGGCCGTGACAGCTTTCGGCTTCACGGTCGGGCACCCGCTGCGCATGCGCGAGCGGCGCTGCGCCATCCGATTGGACAGGCGATCGCCTGGGACCTGTTACGTGTCCCAGGCGATCGCCTACAGGGAGGGGCTGCCAAAAGGCGATATGACTATTCGCCTTTGCAGCCCCTCGGTGGAAGGAGGAAGTGGGACAGGAAGTCCCACTTCTCCTGAAGCCCCCACTCCCCCCCCAAAAAAAATGATGGCATGTAAGGGAGCGAGGAGTGGATTAAGCAGAAGTTCCACTTTTGGGTGGAACTCCGCTTTATGCTTTGTTTAAGTTACATACCTATAGGCTTAGTGTGGGTTTTCCAAAGCCTAACTGGAAAAGTAGCATTCTGAGCGATCCTCGCCTTCAGCATATAAGGTAGAACAGACTGTATGTTGAGCGCACTCCCATCATCATCACAGGAAAGTGTTGCTTACAGCAGGGGTTGACAAATTTGCTTGGAATCTAGGAGCCAGCTAAAAAAGTTAGGAGCCAGAAAACGCACCCCATCCCGACGAGCTTGCGCGCAGAAGCGCATATGTAAACGGTGTTCAAACCACATGTGTGAGGTATCGCCGCGATTGATAGAGCGAGAGCAATAATTCTAGCCCTAGTCCTCCTCTGTAACTCAAAACATGGAACCTGTAGATTTTTTTAAACGTCGCCTATGAAGATTTTAAAGGGTAAATGTTTGTCTGCATTCCACGAGCGGACGCAATTTTGAAGCGTGACATGTTGGGTATGAATTTACTCGGCGTAACATTATCTTTCATAATATAAAAAAAATGGGGATAACTTTACTGTTGTCTTATTTTTTAATAAAAAAAAGTGTAATTTTTTCCCAAAAAAGTGCGCTTGTAAGACCGCTGCGCAAATACGGCATGACAGAAAGTATTGCAACGATCACCATTTTATTCTCTAGGGTGTTAGGATAAAAAATATATATCATGTTTGGGGGTTCTAATTAGAGGGAAGAAGATGGCAGTGAAAAATAGTGAAAAATTACATTAGAATTGCTGTTTAACTTGTAATGCTTAACTTGTAATACCAACGGCCACCAACAGATGGCGCCAGTTTACACATCTGGTGGTAATAACTTGTAACGGCTCATAACCAGATGGCGCCAGCCCACCTTCCAAGCCAAGTCGCCAGGACACCATTTCTAGTCGCCATGGCGACCTGGCGCCCGGGATTTGTCGAGCCCTGGCTTACAGCATGAGGGAGTGGGCACTGCGCATGTGTAGATTTGTGGATGAGGGAGGACACTTGTTCTATGATTGTTCCTGTGATGCACAACCATACAAGTCTGCGACGCATTTATACTTCAAACAGATGTGCAATTAAGAAATGGTCAGGGTCAGGTTTCATTCTGTAGCAAGTGCTACTTTACAGCATCTGTACCCCTGTAGTGCAGAGATTCCCAACCGGGGTTCTGCTGAAGTCTTCGAGGTTTTCTCCTGCAATTCACCAATGTAGTAGATGTATGCCCATTGTGAATTTAATGCTCACTGACAGTAAGTACTGTCTGGACACATTGATACCCAATGCCTCCCCTGTAGTTCCAGCTACTGTGCCATCACTGCACAGGGCGGAGAGGGACAAGAGGAGATTGTGCAGTGTCAGGGAAGGGTTCGCAGAAGGACTGGCACATCGGCTAATGCCCAGCAGAATCAAAGATTGGCCCAAAGAAATTGGACAATGCAAGTGCGCACACGGGAACAAATGGCCGCAAGGATGACAGATTCTGGCACCCAGTGGCTTATTTAAGGTCAGCAGCATTAACCATTAGTTGCTGGATGATCTTCAGATCTGCCAATGTGTTCCTGTTCTTGATATTATTGGATTTCCTGTTACCGACTCGGATTGCCTTTAACCTGTCTTGTCTCCATTCCTGTCTTTGACCCTTGTCTTGCTCTATTGACCCCGCTTCTGCCTGCTTATCCATATATGACCTTTGGCTTGCTCTTTGACTCTGCTGGTGCCTGATTACCAGTGTATGACCTTGGCTTACTCCTGACTCTGCTTGCTGCCTTACTCCCGGCTGACATTCCCTGTATGACAACTGGTCTGGCTCCTGACCCTGCTTCTGGCTCTCCCTTCAGCCAAGTCTCATCTGGTATGCCTGAGGGACTCCTGCCCAACAGTACATCCTGCTTGTCCAGCCACCATCCAGCAGACATCACCTTATCACTCAGTCTGTCGCAGCTGGCAACCCCACCTCTTTGGGGATAGCATTCCCTGTTACCACCTTCAGGGGTGCCCTGCACTCAGTTTAAAGGGAAGCTGTCAGGAACGTTACTTACCGAGGCCGAGATGCCAAGGGCGGCTCACCTTTGCGACTCGATGCGATCCACCCACTGGGGTTTGAGACAGAAGGAAGGACGCACCAAGAGGCACCGGGTCCAGTGGCAGGAGGGAATCCAAGGTGAACCGGGAACTGGATAGCCGAAGCTCACTGGAGGCTGTTCAGAAGCACACAGGAGATAGCCCAAACAGAAGGTGCTCAAACAGGAACAAGACTGAAGAGTAATCCAGAGAACAAGCCAAGGTCAGGGGTTGGAGCAGGTAGGGTATCCGAAGTTCAAAGCCAAGGTCAGGGATAGAGAAGTCAGACAGTCCAAATTTCAAGCCGGGGTCACAGGGTTGGGTTGAGCAGCAATCCAGAGAGCAAGCCAAGGTCAGGTAAACAGGATATCCACAGACAAGGTTTCCAGTAGCAAACACTGACAACGAACCAGCAACTTGCAAGGAGGAAGGGGCTGGCTTAAATAGGCCGCTCAGGCCACTGATTGGTCCAAAGTAGCACAGGTTCAGAACCAGGCTCCAACGGACAGCAAGACGAATAACACTGAGCAGTGGCTCAGAGGCAAAGACCTGGACCAGCAATGGAGAGGTCCTGGGTTCGATTCCACCCAGAGCCAACTGGGGAATGTGACCGTGAAAGGTTAGTGCCCTGACAGAAGCCCTCTCAGCACTTTGGGCTCCGACCAGGTACATGACAGCAGGAATGGAATGTTGTAGCATACCTGTACTCCTACTAATCTTAACTGTACTCCACTGATCCCTGCTGGCCCTCATTTTCTGTCCGGGCCTGTGGGCATCCACAGGTCCGCGTCTGAGCATTTGCATGCGCCTTAGGAACCTCAGCTGCTCTTTGGCCAGCATATTCCAGACAGCAACAAATTTGATAAATGCCCTTCCCAGGAAAGAGGGGGTACCGGAGGATAGGATGGTGACAGCTACTAGTACCGTAAACCAAAATAACTATCACCCGGAAAATGCCCTTCCCACTTATGTATTATTGCAGCTGTAATCTATTTGGCTGATTTAGCTAAAAGTTCAATTGGACTTTAATTTTTGTGTTTTGTTTTTGAGCCAGCAGGTGGCACTGTAGTCTCTTTTTGACATACCTGGCTATATTTCATTCTTGGGTTTTGCTGAGAGAAGCTCTATGTTTACAGAACTCATTGGCTGAAGCTGAACAATCACCATAGGTGTGCGCAGCCTATTGAATTATGGTGTGCACCCCGAAGCTCAAACACACGTGAGCGCCACCTGCTGTCATAGGGAGGAGGCTCTGTTGGTGGGAGACAGTTGATTGGGAGCATATTTTGTTAGGGCTTTTGAACAGGGCTTCGCGTAAATTACGTTCACGTCGAAAGCATTGACTATTTGCGATGTGATTTCGAGCATGCGCACTGGGATACCCCCACGGACGGCGCATGCGCCGTTAAAAAAAAACGTAATTTACGTGGGGTCAAAATGTATTAACATAAAACACGCCCACATCTTAGTCATTTAAATTCCGCACCCTTATGTCGGGTACACACGGGCAAACATGTACGATGAAACCGGTCCGTCGGACCGTTTTCACCGTACATGTCTGCCCAGGGACTTCTGTACGATGGCTGTACTAACCATCGTACAGAAGTCCGCGCGTAAACAATACGCGGGGCGTGTCCGTGCCGTCGCCGCGGCGATGACGCGGCGACGTGGGCGGGCCTGCCTTTTAAATGCTTCCACGCATGCGTCGAAGTCATTCGACGCATGCGAGGGACGGCGGGCGCTCGGACATGTACGGTAGGTCTGTACTGACGACCATACATGTCCGAGCAGGCAGGATTCCAGCGGACGGTTTTAAAACAAGTCCAGGAATATTTGCCCGCTGGGAAAAGGCCCGGCGGGCAAATGTTTGCTGGAATTCTGCCCGCTCGCGCCTACACACGACCGAACATGTATGCTGAAACTGGTCCGCGGACCAGTTTCAGCATACATGTTTGGTCGTGTGTATGGGGCCTTACGCCGACACATTTACACTACGCCGCCGTAACTTACGGCGCAAATTCCTTCTGGATACGGAAAATACGCTCTAAGTTACGGCGGCGTAGTGTATCTGAGATACGCTACGCCTGCCTAAAGATAGGCAGATCTTTGTGGATCTGGCCCAATGTGTTCCTCCGGACAGCAGGGCTTTCCCTGCCGGGAGAACACAATAGCTCTGTGGGAGGGATTTCCTCATCAACACTGTGTTGATGGGGGAATCAAGCCATTTTCTTTCCTGCAACCCGTGGTTGTAGGAAAGAAAATTATTCCATCTATGGCTGGCTTAGTATTCATCTCCAGTGTGGATAATAAGCCTCTCTGACCATTACAAGTCTATGTTTCAGGACACAGACTTTGAAAATTGGCTATTCCTCTTGCCTCACCTACCATCCCCCTTACTATATTTGTTACTAGAAATGGGCAGAATTAAGTTTAAGATATGGAAAAATTTGTGTATTTTTTGGGAGGTTTCCGTTGATAACTCTATCTAGTGTAACTCCAGCCAAGACTTTTGATAATATTGGGAAGGGTGAGTCCGCTTTCTGATAAATAGCTGCAATAAAGAGTATGCAAGGACAAAAAAATATATATATTCAGTATATCTCTGCAGTACATGCACATTTCCCCATGTCAGTGTTTCTCAACTCCAGTCCTCAAGGCACCCCAACAGGTCATGTTTTCAGGCTTTCCATTATTTTGCACAGGTGATTTGATCAGTTTTACTGCCTTAGTAATTACCTCAGCCGTTTCATCTGAGGAAAATCCTGAAAACATGACCTGTTGGGATGCCTTGAGGACTGGAGTTGAGAAACACTGCTCCATGTTATATCTCTGTACATGTAAGTTCAGAAAAACACCTGTGGACTGTGGCCTTCCTGTAATGACCGATAAATCGTTCAGTGGACATAAATGAACCAATTTTTTGTTAGTTTTTTCACATATACCTGGTGCAAACAATTTGGAAGGGAAACACATGGGAATGTAGGCTGTACCAAATAAATTCAACTAATGCCTATAAATAAAAACTCAACATAGACCAAAATATATTTAAATAATTTTATTGATAATTTTTTTTATTTTTTTTTATTGGTAATGGAAATGGCCGCGGCACCTTTATTGGTATATATAAATAATCCATTTAATATTATTTAAATTCTTAATAAATCAAACTTTCAATATTTCAATTCTTAATAAATAACTTTCAAATTCTCTCTCAAGATCTCGCTCGAATACCATAAATAATAAATAAATACAAAGTCTCCCCTTATCTTCAAGGGTGACATACCACATAACAGGTGCTGCGACAGGGGTGGGGGGGAAGGGGGAGCACACCACGCTGTTCCAAGTTACAGCTGGTTAAGGCCTCAGGGTAGTGGGCTTATATAGCCCCATACACGTGTATTAAGCCCGGGAAAAACGTGACTTTCAAAGCCCGGGAAACACTTGACCTTCCCGCTTAAAGTCACGTTTTACCCGCCCAAAGTTAGGCTTTTACCCGCCCAAATTACACCTGACAGCCCCAGCTAAAGTGAAGCTGACAGGAATCCATTTTTTTTTTTTTTAATTCAATCGTATTTTATTTAGAAAAAAAAAAGAGAAACAGAAAGACAAATAACGTCTCCAACATTACATACAGTAAAAGCAATTACATCAACAGTAAGCATTGTGTTTGACATAGTGAAATCATGTCTTAGTTACGTGAGAAAAGGGAAAAGGGAAAAAAAAAAAAAAAAGGGGGAATAGGAGCAAGTGTGTGTGGACCACCATATGGCCGTACGATTGAGCATTCCCCTGGTATATGAAATAATCAGTAGTTGTATCTACCAACCTCACATTAGTGAGGGGTGCAGTGTTACATCACACGCGGTATAATGGGCGAGATTATACATGAATCTGGAAGTAAAATAAGACCCATGGGGTCTCACAACGGGTAGATAGCCATAGGCGGGTCGGGGCCATGATACGTTCATTTTTTTTTTTTTTTTTAAACAAACTTAAGACCATATTTAAATATTATTATTATTTTTTTATTTTTTTTGACAGCCACTCTCCCCATGTTGTTGGGCACTAAGTAATGCCCCCTTTTCATTAACCTTTCAATTTATCGTTGGTTCGGCAGAAAATTTCCAAACTTGTCCCTAATTTTTTTTTGGCTCAAAATCGTTTCAACCGATTACCAATTTGTACCCATTAACTGTGTATAGAGGGGTGTAAATAAAGGCCTGCAGAACACCCACTCAGCGCCAAATCAAACCCACAGATCCCTAAGCAGCACCAACAGAGACAAGAATAGTAAAATATTTTTCAATATAAAACCATTGAGCAGCCGTTTAAAAAATTAAAAGGAAAATAAAAACACGGTATAAGAATAAAACAGTTCAGTCTCTGTAGTATTAAAATACACAAAACAGCGCTAAAATCATGCTTTCTGTTGAAGTCGTTAGATGAAACGCCGCGTCAGAGCGTGACCCACGACATCCCCGCTAACCCGGAAGCTCTCCAAACTAGGAAGCTGCTATGGTATCTGAAAGGATTGCCCTGCTCCCCATGGATGTCTGGATCTGGTGATAGCGCCCTCTGGGGTCACTTTTATGCTCATTTTATTGTGATTTGATGTACGTAGATAGGTTTAAGGGGGCTTTCAGTGTATGGGCTACTTTGGATTAATAAACAGGATTACACTATATTTCTGTTCCTTGTTTTTATGACCTTGTGTGGAGCTCCTGTGCCTGCTGTCCCCGCCTGCTGGTGATGGTCCGTGACAAAGTGGCTGATGTATTCGCTTACTTAAAGCGGGGGTTCACCCAAAAAAAAAATTTAACATTAGATTCAGCTGAGTTGTCAGAATGACAATCGGCTGTTTTTTTTTATTTTATCGCCGTACATACCGTATTTTCACCGCCGCTTCCGGGTATGTCTTCTGCGGGACTGGGCGTTCCTAATTGATTGACAGGCTTCCGACCGTCGCATACTGCGCAGGCGCCGTATAGAGCCGACTCGCAGTCCGGCTTCTTTCGGCAACTTCTGACGCGCTGTATGCGACGTTCGGAAGCCTGTCAATCAATTAGGAACGCCCAGTCTCGCAGAAGACATACCCGGAAGCGGCGGTGAAAATACGGTATGTACGGCGATAAAATAAGAAAAAACTGCCGATTGTCATTCTGACAACTCAGCTGAATCTAATGTTCAATTTTTTTTTTGGGGTGAACCCCCGCTTTAAGGCTCAAATTTTTCAGTTTTCTGGTGAAAACATTGAGATCATTGTTTTCCCTGGTGGAAGGCGCACGCTAGGTAGGATTACCAATATTGAGACACCATTCAGCACTTTGGATTGTTTACATCACCTTGACTCCATCTAAGACTTTCTTTATTCAGTGGTTTTTATCACGAGTCTACCATTATGGATTTTTTAGCGCTGTTTTGTGTATTTTAATACTACAGAGACTGAACTGTTTTATTCTTATACCGTGTTTTTATGTACCCATTAACTGGCCGAAAAATAAACGAACTGTCTAAATGACGGAATTTTGTGGCCGATGTATGGTAAGGTGACCAGATTTTTAAAATGAAATCCGGGGACATATTTTTTCTTTACTAGTAATGGCAACAATCAGCACCTTCTGCCCATCGCCGCCCGACTCACAGCCTCTCAAGTCTTACTCTTCGGGCACCGGCTACTACTGGATGGGGAGCGGAGGAAGATCACTCTGTCAGGGAAGGCAAGGAGATAGGCAGGTGGCTGGCCAGGATTTGAGCCAAGGCAGAAGAACATGCGAGCGAAGCTGAATGGGCATGCGCCCGAAACTGAAGAAATATTCCCTCCACTCCGACCAGCACATGATCATCAGAAAGGGGCACAGATAATGGAAAAAATACAACCCCCCTATGCTAGTAGGCACGGCTGAGCGGGGGGGTGTAATTCTATTTTTTTTTATTTAAATTCTGCACTGACTGTCTTGAAATTGCCCCTGCCCCCTATTAAATCCAATCTGGGGACAAAACCAGGGACAGACTTGGTCCGGGGACAGTGTCCTCAATCAGGGGACTGTATCCTGAAACTGGGGATGTCTGGTCACCCTAATGTATGGTCTGCTTTAGGCTAGGTTCACACTTATGCAAATCGGAGGTGGATTTCACTGCATCCAATTTGCATTACAGGAGATTGTGATTGGCTCTCTATGGAGTCGATTCACACATCCCCACGGCGGCTGCGGAGCGCATTACACAGAGGTCCTGTGTGTCTTTGGCTCTATTTCAGGTCAGAATTCAGACAAAAACTCATACTTGGTTCGCACGGGACCCCTGCTGTCAGCCGCATCCGTTTTAAGTGTGAACCCAGTTCAATGTGTTTCAGTTGGAGCTTTTATCTACTTTAAAGTAGAACTTTAGGCAAAAGTATTTTTTTTTTCATTTTGGATAGAGTAGTTATAACTAGCGATGCACCAATATAGAGTATTTGCATGAGTACCGTATTTATCGGCGTATACCGCACACTTTTTCCCCTTAAAATCAGGGGGAAAATCATGGGTGCGCGATATACGCCGATCCCCACTGTCTCTCCTAGAGCCGAGCCGAGTGTACTAGGCTAGGCTCGGCCACGCTCGGCTCCGCCCGCCGCAGCCTAGAGCCGAGTGTACTGCGCACTCGGCTAGGCTCAGCCACGCGAGAGGAGCCGAGAGAAGCCGAGACAAGCCGAGAGGAGCCTAACACACAGGAAATCCGGCTCCTCTCGGCTCGCGCCAAATCCAAAAACGAACACCAGACACGCTGGGCCGCAGACGGACACCTCCAAAGCTACAGGCGGACACGCTGGACGGAGACGGACACCTGGATGGAGGCCGCAGACGGACACCTCCAAAGCCGCAGACGCACACCCACAAGGCTGGACGGACCCCGCGCAAGGCCACAGACGCACGCCGGACAAGGCCGCCGATGGACGCAGAGCAAAAATGTAAGTTTTCTTTTTTTTCCTTTTTTACCTTTTTAAGATTGGGGTGCGCGTTATACGCCGGCGCGCGGTATACCCCGATAAATACGGTACTCATTCTCGTGCAAATGCTCCTATACCCAAAATCGATACTGTTGCGGTGCAATTTGAGCCCATACAAAATGAATGGGCTCAAATCGCACTGCAAAGAATCGCATGCGATTTGATAATTTCTGTGCAGATTGCATGCGGTTTCCCACACTACTCCTGTGTAGGAATGGGCTTGGGCATGTTCAGGATCCCACTTGCCCAATCCCGCTAGGAAGCTGACACTGCACACGGCTAATCACAGGCTGTGAAATGGGTAGGTGGGATCCTGAACACACTCCGAGCCCATCTCTACTCCTGTGTGAACTCAAGCTTGTCATAGTGACTTCAGCCTGGGTTCACACCAGGGGCAGCCCGTCCATTAGGGGCTCCCGGGCATGAATGAATCGCATAGCATGAATCTATCCATGGCTGTTGTGGCCACCCCCTATTCATGCGTCCGGCCCCTTTCAGGGCAAAGGGCGCATGAATTAAAACGGCCAGGTTTTTTTTTAAGCCAGAGGCTCTAATAGGCTTCAAAATAGGATGGGCTTGAGTCGCCGAGGATGCCAACCCAGGTGTGTTGCAATAGCGAATGAATAGTCACTGTTGCAACACTGATCCTCCTCCCGACCAATCGGGAAGCGGATCTGATACTCGTCACCCGATTAGCTGAAAGGACAGGCGATCATTTTGGATGCTTAGGAGGAGGGGAGGAGATGCACAGCAGTAGCGAGGAGGAGAAGAGTTGCTGGCCGATGCCTGGATGCCCGGTCCCCAGCAATGCCTGATCTCCGCTGCTGCTCCTAGGATGCCCCCCTGCCTAGATGGGTTAAGTGCCGGTGGACCGACGGGCAAACAGCTAGCGGGGGTGTTTGCATTTCCGCAGGGGGGTTCGTTCCCCCCCCCCCCCAAACAAAAAATCACCAGCCACCACTGGTTTACACAGCAGCAGTGAGAGGAACCGCACCACATTCCTGTTCAAATTTCATGTGATTCTTTGCAGTGTGATTTGAGCACATTAATTTTGTAATCGCACCACAAAGATATCGGTATTCGGTCTCGGCGGCTACTTGACTGAATGTATCGGTACTTGTACTTGCTGGGAAAAAAGGTACCGGTGCAATCCTAGTTATAACCCCTGTCAGTTTTTTTTCCATCATCTGTGTCCCATTGGGGAGATTTACCTTCACTTCCTGTCCCATAGACAAAAGCAGGAAGTGAGAAGAAATCTCTGAAAATTAAGAGGATCCCTTGGGGCCCTGAAGTTCACCAAAACTGTCCCCACTGGAAGATTTCCCCTTTATTACTGTTCTTTTGACCACCCAAGATGTGTGATTTCTAGCCAGATTCAGAGAAACTTAGGCTGGCGTATCAGTAGATACGCCAGCCTAAGTCTGAATGTGCGCCCGCACTAATTTAAGCGTATTCTGGTAACCAGATACGCTTAAATTAGGCTCAGATACGAGCGGCGTAAGTGGCTTACACCCTCGTATCCTAAAGTGTAATTTTTTGGCTGACCGCTAGGTGGCGCTTCCATTGCGGTCGGTGTGGAATATGTAAATCACTACTTACGCCTATTCACGAACGTACGCCCGGCCGCCGCAGTACAGATACGCCGTTTACGTAACGCAATATCAGGCCTATAGTTATTCCATCAAATAGCTGGAATAGTAATGTTAAGTATGGCCGCCGTTCCCGCGTCGAAATTTTACATCGTTTGCATAAGTCGTCCGTGAATAGGGATTTACGTAATTTACGTCCACGTTGAAATCAATAGGACCGTGCGGCGTACTTAGCCGCAATGCACACTGGGATATGTAGGCGGACGTAGTTCCAAAAAAAACGTCAATCACGTCAGGTCAACCCAAATTAGCATAAAACACGCCCCCTCAGCCTATTTTGAATTAGACGCGCTTACGCCCGCCGCATTTACGCTACGCCGCCGTAACTTAGCAGGCAAGTACTTTGTGAATCAGGTACTTGCCTCGCTAACTTACGGCGGCGTAGTGTAAATGCCATACGCTACGCCGCCTCAAAGTTAGGACGCCCTACCTGAATCCAGCTATTCCTTTCACTCTCAGCCTAGGTTCACACTGACTGCGGGACTTAAGTTGTGCGATTTCAGAGACATCTGTGCGGGTTTCTGCACAGGTGTCAATGAAAATCGCACCCCGAAATCGCCAAAAGTAGTACAGAAACTACTTTTGGGAATCGCTGCAACGCCGCATTTGCCGTCAACTGCCGCCGATTTGGCATGCGATTTTCCACGTCAACTCGCATGCCAAATTGCATCAAAAAGGACAAAGAGAGAGGGTGTTCTAATCCCTCTCCACTCTATCCAAAACTGAAAAAATATGTTTTGCCTTTAGTAATACTTTAAGGAATGCATGTCTTTTGAAAGACCAATTTTTGTGTCATTGTGATGAATCCTGGGGCTACGCCTTGTTTAGATCTCTCTGTGTTCCTGTCTGCAGATTATGTGAGTAATAATTCTAAGTATTGTAAACGTTTCACCTGTTGGAAAGAATGGGGTTTGTAATGGTAACAAAGCAGTAGCACACTCCTTATCGTGAGAGCCAGTGACATTTCAGCATGTTTACCAGGAAATACAAGTCTAGCTGGACTTCCTGGTTTGCCTTCAGAGTGTGTCAAGGAGCCCAACGACAAGTTGTCTGAGGAGACTGACTGATCTTTCCAAGTGTTTGGCAAACTGAGAATAATATGAGGTACGGTTCTTTAAGGATTGTCCTATCGCCTGTCCCAACTTCCCAATGTACCACCAGCTTCTGTCTGCAGATGCTCAGAAATATTTGAATAATGCTTCCCTTTTTAAAACTCTTTGAAGCTCTTTTAACCACTTAACCCCCGGACCATATTGCTGGTCAAAGACCAGAGCACTTTTTGCGATTCGGCACTGCGTCGCTTTAACTGACAATTGCGCGGTCGTGCGACGTGGCTCCCAAACAAAATTGGCGTCCTTTTTCCCCCACAAATAGAGCTTTCTTTTGGTGGTATTTGATCACCTCTGTGGTTTTTAGTTTTTGCGCTATAAACAAAAATAAAGCGACAATTTTGAAAAAAAATGAATATTTTTTTACTTTTTGCTATAATAAATATCCCCCAAAAATATATACCGTATTTATCGCGGTATAACGCGCTCCCGCGTATACCGCGCACCCCTAATGTTGCCCCCGAAATTCCTGTAAAAAAAAGTTATATGATTTTATTACTTACAGTTTTGGTGTCTTCCCAGCGTCCATCGTCCGGTCCGGCGTCCGTCTGCGGCCTCGATGGTGTCCTCCCGGCTTCTCCAGCGCGCGCCTCACGTCGAGTCCCCGCTTCCCGCGCCCAGTTCGAACGCCTCCGCCGACATATACCGAGTGCAGTACACTCGGGTACATTCGGCAAGGCTCGGCTTAGTTCGCGCTCACGCTCTGTGACGTTTATGCGTGAGCACGAGCGAAGCCGAACCTGGCCGAATGTACCCGAGTGTACTGCACTCGGTATATGTCGGCGCAGGATTTCAAACAGAGCGCGGGAAGCGGCTATTGGCGTATATCGCGCACCCACGATTTTCCCCTTATTTTAAGGGGAAAATAGTGCGCGATATACGCAGATAAATACAGTAATTTTTTTCCCCCTCAGTTTAGGCCGATACGTATTCTTCTACATATTTTTCGTTAAAAAAAATCGCAATAAGCGTTTATTGATTGGTTTGCGCAAAAGTTTTAGCATTTAAAAAATGGGGGGTATTTTTATGGCATTTTTATTAATATTTTTTTTTTTTACTAGTAATGGCGGCGATCAGCGATTTTTTTCGGTACTGCGACATTATGGCGGACACTTCGGACACTTTTGATACATTTTTGGGACCATTGGCATTTTTATAGCGATCAGTGCTATAAAAATGCATTGGATTACTATAAAAATGCCACTGGCAGTGAAGGGGTTAACACTAGGGGGCGGGGAAGGGGTTAAGTATGTCCCTGGGTGTGTTCTAACTGTAGGGGGGGGCCTCACTAGGGGAAATCACTGATCTTCTGTTCATACATTGTATGAACAGAAGATCAGCATTTCTCCCCCAGACAGGACCGGGAGCTGTGTGTTTACACTCGGATCTACAGCGACTGCACTTGAAAGTGCACTTTCGAATGCACTTGTAGTGCATTTGCCTTTCGTAAATAACCCCCACTGTGTGTCTAGTACCACATCCTAAAGAAAAATCTACACAAATTCCTCTACCTAACAAATTGAGGACTTTTCCGGTACCACTCAAAAATTGTAAAATATATCAAAATGTTTCTTGTACAAAAGATAAAAATTGTATAGACAATGACAAGACTGATTTATACGTTCACAGCTTAAAATATATGATACTGTTTGTAGTTTCCGCATCATCCCTGCTGTGATTGGGTTGCTTGCTGTAACTTGGACGCGTTTCACGGGTCGCTGCCCGCTTCATCAGGAAGAAAAAAACTACAGCCAGGCTCTATCACTAATTACGACCAGTTGCTGCCAATTTCCTTAGCAGATTGAGCAGTTCATTGGGCACGTATATGTGGCGCCTATGTACTTTATGGTACTGGTGCTAGTTAAATTTAAGGGTAGATCAGAGTGTAGTTAAACTCTGATCCATAATTGTTAGTTGTAAAATAGGGTTTCTGTCTCAGCTTGGCTGTGCTGTGGGCCCATTCTGTTGTACTGGGGTGTTCTTCCAGCCCCGGTGCTGCAGGTGGCAGCAGTGGAGTCAAGGTTTGGGTGCTCTTTCCCAGCAGCCAACCAGGAGGGTTTGACCTCGCTGTGCATGCTGGGGAGGGGTATTTGAGGCAGATGTCATTGGTTCTGGGTCTTTTTCATCCAGTGTGGCACCCACCTTTAGGGTGGCCACACCACGGCGCCCTGGCGTTATGGCCTACCTTGCTGGGGCGTGCGTGCCATGCAGTGTTCCTGGTTCCGGAGCAATACTGGCCCGGAGCATCTGAACAGCGGCGGGGACCCAGTGAGTGACTGGGTTCCCACCTTTGAAGATCCCAAGCTGTACTGCTGTTCGGTGGGGAGTCAGTCTGAGGAGCGCCATTGAGAGGGTGGCGGTCCATAAGGGCCTGGACAAACCACCGGGGATCGAGGTAACCAGACACTGAGGGATTGATCACCTGTCAGTCGGTACCTGGGCGACAAGTTGAAGGAGATCCAGGCGTAACTCATCCAAGGAGGGATACCTCCGAGAATTCAATCCAGAAGGGGGCTTGTGGCAGAGGTATCTTTCTGAGGCTCACCAAGGAGGGTCTGTGGCAGAGACTTTATCCTGAAATTGCCTGAGAGATACCCTGGCTGCCAGGTCAGTGAGAGAGGCCTGTCCTGGTAAGCTAAACCTACTCCGGCGGGAGTGGCGCAGAGAAGTGTTACGTTTGGGAACAGGACTGTTTCCTTATCATAAAGCCTGAATCTACAGTTCTCTCTCTTCTTCAACTTTACTTTCCCCACCACAAGTTATTGTTTTTACCCGGCTGGGTAATAAAGAGCACAGCAAAGAGCACCTGTCGTGGAAATTCCTTTACTTCCACTATATGCAATACGCATCATTCATCCCTAGGAATTCAGAGGAGCCATGAGGTAATACGCCGCCCAAACATCCAGCAGCTCCTCCGGGGGTAGTGCTACATATATGCACCCTAATGTTACCCAAGGTCACGGTTCAAGCCAATATCGGTAGTAAGGAGTATCTTTTTTTTTTTTTATTTACTTTAAGCTTTACCCATTGCTATACCCACACATTTCTTCAGACAAGTCTATGTCCTCTTCACAAATTTGATTTCGTCATAACAAACACCCTAGAACTAATCGAGTATTACGAAGATATCCTAAACACCTCAGGGGCCTGTGAGTTGTGCCTCAATTCATTAGTTAGGGGTATTTGTGCCACCCTTTATTTGTGATGGGCCTATAGGACAGCTTAGGCAGTTAGAGAGAGTTGGTAAGGCTCCATACTTAGGCTCTCTACTTAGGCAGCTGGGACAGTGTTTGCCAACCAGAGTAGCATTGGATTTAGGGCAACCAGGCCACTGGTTTGCAGGCATCTGGAAGTGTCTGCTATTCAAAGCTAGCTGCTGTCCAAGGTAAATATTTAGACGCTTCAAGCTTAAAAAAAGTGGATGTAAACCCAAAAATGTACTCTTTTTATTGTTCAGTGAAATAAAACAGACTTCCAGATAAAGACCAAAGTCCTTGCTTGAGTGACAGGTTATTTACATATCTTGTGCACTAGCTTGCAGACATGCACAGCTTCTTGTCTATGTATGTTCTGATGGCTGTTTACACTGAACTGTGGATCACCCCATATTTTGAAAACATTTAATCAAAACACAGGAAAGACAGCCAATCCTGGGAGAGCTGGACGGGAGAGGAGAGGAGGAGAGGGGAGGGGGATGTGAATTGTGCACTTTACAGAATCTGTGCATGTCTGCAAGCTAGTGCACGAGATATGTAAATAACCTGTCACTCAAGCAAGGACTTTGGTCTTTATCTGGAAGTCTGTTTTATTTCACTGAACAATAAAAAGAGGATTGCTCAGCGCTGGACTAACTCTGTGTGGCAAGACTGGGCACAGATGATAGGAAATCTTATTCTCTACATTGTGACATAAAAAAAAAAAAAAGGACAATATTTTGTCACTCCACCCTCCATGTCATCTTTGTGCAGCTTTTATTCCACTGACACAGTGATCTTTGTCTCTTTTTGAAGTATTGGTGTTGGATTTTGGCTGTGAACTCGTCCTTCCATTGTTCCCTTTTCTCTGCAGAGATGAATCACCAAAGGAGGATCTACTGGCTGCGTTTGGGAGTCCTACTTATTCTGTCCCTGGCCGTCATAAAGTATCTGTATAAAAGCAGGTAGGTGTGAGAATGCTGACATGCAACAACAGCAAATACTGGGCTTCCGGACAGATACAGCACAGAGTAGATATGAACAAAGAATTGTGTTTTCATCGCTGTTTCGTTTAAAGGGGTTGTAAGGGTTCGTGTTTTCTCACCTTAATGCATCGGATGCATTAAGGTGATCCAGCGAGCTCCTAAGGCCCCTTTCACACTGGGCAGGGGAGGTACAGTGGTGGTATATTATTTAAATTTGTATTGAGTGGTATACAGCAGATACAATAACAGGGTAACTTCGCCAAAACATATAATCAGTAGACAACATCATTAGCATTACTAATACATCAGGGTATACTCTGGAAGGGCAGAGCACAAACACGCGATAACAAAAATAAAAAATAAGCAATGCTAAGAAAAGGGTGCCATTACCCCTCCAACCGGTCTACGTTAAAGGCAGTCTCTCCCCTCTAAAGTAAAAGAGAGATCAGCCAGATCATTGGGGGAAAGTCTATAACTGTGAGTATTACTAGGTTCTGCGCACACCACTCTTTTGTTATTTTTCAGAGAGAGAGAGGGAGGTGGGGGAGGGGTTCTTCAGGGCGGGAGGTGGGGTTACAAGGAGGCGGGAGCTGTTTCATCTCACGGGAGCCAGGGTAATCAGGACCGATCAGACAGTAGGACTCACTGGCAGCAGCCCCCCGGCTAGGCATATTTGAGGAATTCATCAGAGAAGCGGAATTGGACCCAATAAAACCATCTGGTCTTGTGTTCCTCCGTCTTATCTCGCAGAACCGAGGTCAAGTCTTCCATTTGCTCTATATCTTTCACCCTTGCGAACCATTGCGCCACCGTCGGCGCAGATTGTTGTTTCCATAGGGGCGGCATGCACGCCTGTGCAGCGTTAAGAAGGTGTTTGAGAAGGGATTTATGATAACGTTTCCTGGATAAAGGGGTAAGGTTTAGTAGGATTGCGGCCGGGTCGGGTATAGCGGTTTTTAGCGTCGCTATACCATCGTATTTACCGCAATATTCGACCGCTAGCTGTGCGGTTTTAACCCCCGCTACCGTCCGAAAAAGGGTTATTACCGCCGGCAATGCGCACGATTTCAATGGGAAGGAGCGGTAAATGATCGGTAAACACCCCGCTCCTATACCGCTCCGAAGATGCTGCTTGCAGGAGATTGTTTTTCCTCCCGCCAGCGCATCGCCTCAGTGTGAAATCCCTCGGGCTTTCACATTGAGAATGCTGGGGCAGGAGTATTTCAGGCACTATTTTTAGCGCTAAAACGCCTGAAATACGCCTCAGTGTGAAAGGGGCCTAACACCCTGTATTAGGCTGACAATACTGTACCTATGCTGCACTGAAATCCAAAGCACTGTTTTCAGTCCTGTCTGTTTTCAGTTCCTTCTTGCTGGACTACCGAACCCTCTGCCCCATTCCACATGAAAAACAATGCTGCCTCTTTGACTCCCAGGAGCTTTCCTAAACACTGTGCATAGGTAAAGGGCCCTCGGGAGATGTAGGTCTGGGGGAGCAGACAGGCCATACTCCATTTGAATCTCAAAGAACTGAGTGAAGTGGGGTTCACCACTCCAGGGAAATCCCAAGTGCAATTGTGGATAAGTCCAGGTGGATGTGGGTGCTGGCAATGCACTAGGCAATAGAAAGTAGCAAAGGACGGATGGACGGCCGCACACCAAAGAACTCTTGAGTTGTCTTTATTGGAGGAACATGAGCAAACACCGCAAATACACAGCAGGAATCAAAAACAGCCGATGCGTTTCACACTTAGTGCTTATTCATGGCCATGAATAAGCACTAACTAAGTGTGAAACGCGTCGGCTGTTTTTTTATTTCTGCTGTGTATTTGCAGTGTTTGCTCATGTTCCTCCAATAAAGACAACTCAAGAGTTCTTTGGTGTGCGGCCGTCCATCCGTCCTTTGCTACTTTCCATTACCAGTGTTAACCATTTTGAAGCCCATTGTGCTGCAACAGCGTCCATTACTCTCAGTTGCAACCCCCTTTGCTATGCAACCCATTCACTTGATGTGGTACTGCCTGCCGAATGAGCATAGTATAAAATGTTATACTATGCTATGCTATATTTTACTCATACTATATTCATACTATAGTTTTTCACTTCTGTGCACAGTCCCCCGCAGGTTTCAAAACCCGTTATAGTGAAGGCCAATGACCCTTTTTGGGGTGACAAGGTGGAAGCCAGGATAGACCCAATCATCAAAGAGCTACCCCCGGAGCCACCTAAGGAGGAGCTGACAAAACCCGTGGCCAAGAAACAGACAGCAGTGCGCAAGGACTTTAGTAAGGTGCAGATGCAACTGGTTCACCTCGACCTCAAGGGAGCTCCTCTGAAGATTTCTTACTATGAGCAGGTGAGCGACCAGATTAGTTTATTAACACTTGTGTCTAGTCATGTGACCCGAATCAGGACATTGGTTACCTGTTGCCTGCCACATGATCTTAAAGAACTTATCTTTATCCAAGCCAAACAATGGATCCCTTACATCAGCAGAGGCCATGTGACGACTGCTAAGGCACTGGACATGTGACCCAAGCACAAGAGGGATGGAGAATCTCCCACTTTGAAAAAAAAACTTTTCAGGTGTTCATTAACATTTAATCTTCAGCCTTTACCTATCTATCTGGCCCTTGGGGCACGATACCTCCCACTCATACAAGACACTATTCTGCCTACTGACATGGGGCCCAATTTCTCCCACTGATACCAACAATTAGGCCCTATTTCTCCCACTGATACCAACAATTAGGCCCTATTTCTCCCACTGATACCAACAATTGGGCAATATTTCTCCCACTGATACCAACAATTGGGCCCCATTTCTCCCACTGATACCAACAATTGGGCCCCATTTCTCCTACTGATACCAACAATTGGGCCCCATTTCTCCCACTGATACCAACAATTGGGCTCCATTTCTCCCACTGATACCAACAATTGGGCCCCATTTCTCCCACTGATACCAACAATTGGGCCCCATTTCTCCCACTGATACCAACAATTGGGCCCCATTTCTCCCACTGATACCAACAATTGGGCCCCATTTCTCCCACTGATACCAACAATTGGGCCCCATTTCTCCCACTGATACCAACAATTGGGCCCCATTTCTCCCACTGATACCAACAATTGGGCCCCATTTCTCCCACTGATACCAACAATTGGGCCCCATTTCTCCCACTGATACCAACAATTGGGCCCCATTTCTCCCACTGATACCAACAATTGGGCCCCATTTCTCCCACTGATACCAACAATTGGGCCCCATTTCTCCCACTGATACCAACAATTGGGCCCCATTTCTCCCACTGACACCAACAGTGGGCCACTATTCCTCCCAATGATACCAATTGTGGGGCACTATTCCTGCCCCTAATACCAAATGTGGTGATGTTTACTCCAACTGATGCCAGGAAAATGTCCACTCCCGCTGGCCACAGTCTGGCCCCCCTAGAGTCTAAAGGACATTAAATTGGCTCTTTTGTTTAGAAAGTTTAGAAACCCTATTGATCAAAGTGTAGGGGCTGAATTTTATATGAACATGCTTTACAGTGACACTAAAGGTTCACTTAAAAAAAGCTGCCACTGTGCAGTTCGTTTTGCACAGAGTGGCCCCGATCCTCATGTTCTGGGGTCCCACGGCGGCTCTCGCGGCTCCTCTGCGCAATAGATAACCCCCTCTGGGAATCTTTCTCCCGAGGAGGTTACCTTGCGGGCGTGCTCCCGTGTCATACACTTGGCGTCCATAGTCACAGAGTGTATGACTTGGCCCCCGACGGCCGCATCATTGGATTTGATTGACAGTAGCGGGAGCCAATGGCTGCGCTGCTATCAAGCTATCCAATGAAGAGCCGAGAAGCTGCGGAGGACTGGGGCTGGGTGGACGGACACTGCAAGGTGTTTTTTCACCTTAATGCATAGGATGCATTAAGGTGAAAAAACACAAAGGTTTACAACCCCTTTAATCTTTAGATTCACTTTAAATATCTGCACTGATCGTGCCACACTTCTTATGCCTTGTACACACGATCAGAATTTCGGATGAAAAAATTCCGTTTGACTTTTTTCATTGGATATTCCGACCGTGTGTGGGCCCTCTGCTGGGCATAGCAGAGGGATCAGCAGTTTTCAGAGCGGTATTTTCTTTTACCCCACTTTTTTCCGTCGGAGTTTAGAAATAGAGCATGTTTTATTTTTTTCCGATGGAAATCCAGATCGTCTGTGTGGAACTCCGACGGAGAAAAAAACACGCATGCCCAGAATCAAGTCAACGCATGCTCGGAAGCATTGAACTTCATTTTTCTCGGCTCGTCGTAGTGTTTTACGTCACCACGTTTTGGACGGTCGGGAATTTGGTCTGACAGTGTGTATGCAAGACAGCTTGAACGGAATTCCGACGGAAAATTCCATCGGATTTTATCCCATCGTAAATTCCGATCGTGTGTACAGGGCAATAATCACTGTCTCTGATATAAAAAGGTCTGTGTTGTCACCATTTTCTGTAGTTCAGTGCAGCCAGTAGGAATGGTTTATTTATTAGCTGATCCACTCTTCCAGTATCTTCTGGATTTAAAGGATCACCTTGCAGTAGGCATGTAGTTCATTGTATTCTAAAGCAGACTTTTTGGGCTCATTTCAACCAGATTCTGATCACATGACCCAAATCAGGTCACATGGCCTTCAGTAGCTCTGCGTTGTGAATACCGACCCCAGCAGAGTCTTTGAGTGAAGACCCTACAGACATCAGCTGTGGCAGAAGCAGGTCAATAGCTCTAGAAAAGATGATTCTCCAATAATTTTGCCTTGTGTGTCTTCTCTTTTAGATATTTCCATTGTTCTCCAAGCTGGGGGCCAACGGACTACTCATTGAATATGAGGACATGTTTCCATTTACTGGAGAGCTGGAGATCCTGAAGTCTCCGTATGCTTATAGGTGAGAGTCTTGGTAATGTTCTCATAATGGCTACAGAATCATTAGAGAATTGCTTCTATTGACACACAAAGAAAAAAAAAAACAATCCCACTATCATTGGTGGCACTTTCTTGACTTGCTAATGAATTTCTCCACAGTGCTTACAGCTATGGAGGTCAGTTTACTCTTAAAACAAATGTATTGTTTGTTAAGAATCTATAAAATGTTTAGCAATTCTAAAATACTGTAACACTAATACATATTTTTATTTACTGACTCTCTGCCTCTCATATTTCCAGTGAAGAGGACATTGTAAAGATATTGCATCTTGCTGAGATAAATAATCTAGAAGTGGTACCCCTCATACAAACATTTGGACACGTGGAGGTAAAATAATGACTTTTATAAAATATTGGCCTATCAGTGAAGCTTGCATTATTAAAGAAACCATGTCACCCCACTTCAAAAGAATTAAAATACTTACTTGCCATGTTTTTTCTTTTCCTTAAATTATATTTTACATCTATGAAATTTGACTTTTGAACTTGCTATAAAATTTGACTACTGAAGTAAGAGTTAATTCCCTCCCTCCATGCACACCATAGTCCAGAAACTCTTAGGTAGATTCAGAGAGAGTTAGGCCGGCATGTCAGTAGATACGCCGACCTAACTCAGAATCTGCACCGACCTATGTTTAAGTGTATTCTCAAACAGAGATACGCTTAAACATATCTAAGATACGACGGCTTGCGCCATCCTATCTTAGGTTGCAATATTTCTGCTGGCCGCTAGGTGATGCTTCCATTGCGGTCGGCGTAGAATATGCAAATCACTAGATACGCCTATTCACGAACGTACGCCCGGTCGCCGCAGTACATTTACGCCGTTTACGTAAGAGATAGGCCGCCTAAAGTTAAAGCTAGGCCCTAGGTGGCGTAGCCAATGTTAAGTATGGCCGCCAGTCCCGCTTCGAAATTCAATATTTTTACGTCGTTTGCGTAAGTCGTCCGTGAATAGGGATTTACGTCGTTTACGTCCACGTCGAAATCAATAGGCCCGTGCGGCGTACTTAGCCGCAATGCACACTGGGAAATGTAGGCGCCCGGCGCATGCGCAGTTTAGAAAAAACATCAAAAACGCCAGGTCAAGCCCCATTAACATAAAACACGCCCCCTTAGACAAATGTGAATTTGGCGCCCTTACGCCCGCCCGCTTTAGGCTACGCCGCCGTAACTTAGCAGGCAAGTACTTTGAGAATCAAGTACTTGCCTCGCTAACTTACGGCAGCGTAGCCTAAACAGGCTAACCTATGCCGCCGCAAAGTTGGGCCAATGTCTCTGAATCTACCTATATTTGTGCTGGCCCAGCTCCCCCCCCCTCTCCATCTATCTACATAATCTTTTATGCCTTTTGGACTTATGATGATCTTAATAACACAGAGTTTATAATCTGCTTATCTTATATCTTCGCTGGTTCCTCATGACCCCCCTCATCAACATGCTGATGCCCTTAATAAATTAAACCTTACCATTTTCTATACAAATCTTATTTTAGACCCAATGATGTCATCCCCCACAGTAATTCCTCAGTCTTTCATGTTAAATGACTCCCACCATCATACAATTAAAGCTGGCCATATATGAAGTGTTGTTTTTTTTTTGATGAGCTGGTTGGCTGATCGAAAAAAAACTATTCCCCCATCCACAAAAGTGAGGAGGATGGAGGAAACCTCCCCACTGTTCTATTGTTTTCTAACAGTGGAGACTCCTTCACTTTTAGAATACGCTGATCAGTGCTGCAGACACTTGACTGCAGGTACTGATAGAATGAATGTTTTTCAACACTCAATTAGTTTGACTTCTCTTGAACAGAAACTGCCATAGATGAATCGAAATTCCTCCAGCACCTGCTGAACTGGCTTAATTTTTATCCATCTATGACCAGCTTAATGGAGAAGTACAGCCAAAGCACATTTGGCTGTAATCCTCCTGTGGATCAAAGGAGTGCAGTTTGTTCTGTTCTGCACTCCTGTGAGCCGTTTTCAATTGAAGCCCGCTAATATCACAGAGCCAGTCCAGGTTCGGGAATGATTCCATATGGTTGCGATCCACCCACATGCCTGGACCGGCACTTAGCTCAGCCTCTTAGCAAGCGACTGAGAGCTTGAGGCAGTTGCTCCCACCCTCTCCACAGCCCAGCACTCCAGTGAGTAAGGGGGTCAGAGCAGAGAGCCGGTGGCTGACAGTCACCAGCTCTCTGCTCAGGGAGCCCCGAAAACCGAGCGATCGGCAGCATTTAATTTGAGCGGTTCTCAGTGTTCGAGCCGGCGGGGGACAGATGCAGCATGAGCCTAGGTAAGTATGAGTCCAAAAAAAAGGAGATCAAATCTCGTACTTTGCCCTTGAAGACTAAGGCTAGGACTTAGGAATTGGAACAGGGACCTCCCCCAGGGGTCAGAAGGCAGGTTCCCAGAGGTCAAAGGTCATGGTGCGTGGCTGACCCACCCCCACCAAAGTGTATCGCCTACCCCAACTAAGTCGGAGAGTGAGCAAGTCGGGGAAAGCGTTTAGCATTCAGAATACACTGATCAGTTCTGCAGACAATTGACTGCAGGTACTGATTGAATGAAAGTCTTTCAACACCCCCATTAGAGAAGTCAATTAGTGTGACTTCTTTTGAACAGAAACTGCCATAGATGAATCAAAATTCTTCCAGCACCTGCTGAACTGGCCGAACTTTAATCCATCTATGACCAGCTTAATGGAGACGTAAGCACGGGGGGCAGAGCAGAGACCCGGTGGCTGACAGTCATCGGCTCTCTTCTCAGGGAGCCTAGAAAACCAATCAAACAGCGGTATTTGATTGTTTGGTTCTCACTGTTCGAGCCGGTGGGGGACAGATGCAGCATCAGCCTAGGTGAGTCCAAAAAAAGATCAACTCTCATACTTCTCTTTTAAGAGGACTGAGGATATACAGTGAGTACAGGACATCATGGACCCACACCCTGAGACAGCGTCACCACGGTACCCTGCTCTCGCAGTGTAATAACTCAGAGATGTCATCCCTTTTAGGGCCAATTTCTGTATCATTGAGGGCCATCTACAGCTGGAGAAGATCTGAAGAGTAAGAGGATAATAGTGAATTCTGGAATATTTTGACAGTCCGGTGCTCACACTTGTATTTCATTATTTTTGTTAAAGCGGAGTTCCACCCAAAAATTGAACTTCCGCTTGCTGGAATCCTCTCCCCTCCGGTGTCACATTTGGCACCTTTTCAGGGGGAGCAGATACCTGTGCCTACTCTGTCCCCCCCCCGCTGTCAGCAGGGACCAGTATGAACGTGCAGCACGACTCGCGCATGCACAGTAGGGAACCGAGGAATTAAAGCCGCAAGGCTTCACTTCCTGATTCCCTTACCGAAGATGCCAGCGGCAGCACCCGAGAGCCGACGGACAGATCGGCTTCAGCTGCCGACAGCGCGGGCACCCTGGACAGGTAAGTGTCCATATATTAAAAGTCAGCAGCTACAGTATTTGTAGCTGCTGACTTATAATATGTTTTTTTTTTTTTTTTTTTACGGAACTCCGCTTTAAATAGGCTATGTAGAGGTTACAATGTTTTTTTGTAATATGGCAGAGCCAATAAAGTTCGAACCATGCTTTTCTCTCAAGAGGCTGTTAGCTGTGACATAGGACAAGATGGCAGCACTCAAGTTGTCCACTTTAAAGCCATGGCTTCCTGTTATCATATTCTATTTCTGTTCCATTTCCCACCCTCCCCTTGCCTTTGGAAAATAGACAAGCGGGAACGTATTGAATGAAATGAATTTAATTGTACAGCAGTCTGCACGATCGTTCTCTTCATGCTTGGCTAGAGTCACAAAGGATTGCATTTCTATCTCTTCTCCAACAGTCTTGTACTCATAAAGCTGTTGATGATTCAATCAGTTTCCCCAGAGTGAGTGCTGCATGCTGGGAATCAATTCAGGACCCATCCTGTCACTCAGGACTGATTTACGCCACTATAGCACTTAAAGGGAAACTATATTTGGTATTTATTCACAATGGGGTTGATTTACTAAAATTTGAGAGTGCAAAATCTGGTGCAGCGCTGCATGGTAGCCAATCAGCTTCCAGTTTCTTTTGTCAAAGCTTAAAGGTTCACTAAAGGAATTTTTTTTTTTTTTTTTTTTAAATAACAAACATGTTATACTTACCTCCACTGTGCAGTTCGTTTTGCACAGAGTGCCCCCGATCCATGTCTTCTGGGGTGCCTCGGCGGCTGTCTCTGGTCCCAGGGCCGGCCCCACAATGGGACCGGGTGGTACCATGGGTACCAGGCGGCACTTTTAGGGGGGCAGCATACTGACGCCCGCCAGCCAGCCCGTTCCACCCGCTCCGCTGCATGTGAGGAGCACGGCGCCGGGCTGCCTGTGAGGACACTCGCAGAGGGGGGGAGCAGTCAGCAAGTGAGCGGGCAGGCGACACTGCCTGTGAGGAGCCTGGCACCGCTGCTGTTAGTGGTGACAGGAGCGGGCGGGCAGAACATTTCTATATACATGTATAGAGCCATGACACGTCCTTTTACACTCCTATACACATGTATAGAGCCCTGACAGGTCCTTTTATACTCCTTTATATATGTATAGAGCCATGACAGGTCCTCTTTATACTCTTTTATACATGTATAGAGCCATGACAGGTCCTCTTTATACTCCTTTATATATGTATAGAGCCATGACAGGTCCTCTTTATACTCCTTTATATATGTATAGAGCCATGACAGGTCCTCTTTATACTCCTTTATACATGTATAGAGCCATGACGGGTCCCCTTTAGTTATCATGTTATAAAATAATGAATGTGGGGGCCTTTTGGTGGGCGTGATTTTTTTTTGGGAGGGGGGCAGCATTTCATTCTTGGTCCCAGGCAGCACAATGTCTTGGGCCGGCACTGTCTGGTCCTCCCCGCAATTTGTCACCACAGTAATGCGAGAGCTTACATGGTGGTCACTAATTGCGGGCGCGCTGCCCATTGAAATCAGCAGCGCCGCCGAACCACCGGAAAAGCGCGGCTGCAGTTGCACTTTGCGGGTGGTTTTAACCCTTTTTTGGCCGCCAGCAGGGGATAACAGCGACCCGCTAGTGGCTGAATACCCCCCGCGAAAATGACGGTAAAGCGCCGCTAAAACTAGCCGACGCTCCCACTGCCCCAGTGTGAAAGGGCTCTAACTGCTCGTGTAACTGCAGTGTAAGCTAGAGTTTGGCGTTTAGCTTTTTAGATGTACTGTACTAGCCAATTTATATACGCTAACACTAGCCTTCCCCCAGACTGGCAATGCTGCTGTCCAAATGTGCCTCCTGTGCTTCTTCATCCAGAGTGGGTGCGCTCTAATACAGGGGGTGTATTACTGGCCAGATCACTAGGTGAAAACAGAGTGAAAAAGGCCTAAAAAAAATTAAAATAATGCAACCACCACATCAAATGACTGCTAAGCTGCAAAATATATTATATTATTGGTTTGGGGGTTTAATACAGCTTTATTTTTAAACAACCTCCTTTTTTCTTTTTTTTTTTGTAAAAGTCAGAGATAGGCCTCTTTCACACGGAGCGGATCCGTAATTGATCCGTTCCGTGTGTGTCTGTCGGCTCATCGGGGATCCCCGCTGAGCTGTCGGCGGACAGGGCGGTCCCCGCACACAGTGCAGAGACCGCCCCGTCTCTCCTCCGCTCTCCCCTATGGGGAATCGGATGAATACGGACCGTGTGTCCGTATTCATCCGATCCGTTACGCCGGACGGAAGAAACGGACTTGTAATAAACAGAACGTTCGTCCGTACGTCTGAAAGGGGCCATACTGTTAAAACATCAGGGGGGGGTCACCATACTGTGATCCAACATGGCGGCCCTTGGATGATCCAGCTCTATAAGAACTTGGAAAACCTCCTAGTCTATAAATAGTCTTTCCCTCGCTGACAATTGTGTTTAGGCGCCTGCGATTATTCAGAAATTTGATGGTAGCTGTAGTGTTTCAGCCACCTCTACCTAGGGTGTGGTCTGTGGAATTAGGATGATGTTATACGACTACGTGGATCAAAGATCATAATATTCCTACCTGTCAAAAGTTCAAACCCTCCCCTCACTTATATCTTCCCACTGACACAGACGGCAATAAAAACCTGACGGAAGCGCGATTAAATAGTAACTGAAACATTGGTCAGACAGAGTTTATTTTCCAACATATACATTATACACCACTATGTATAATAGGTAGGGTAGGTACTTTCATTTTTCATTGACTCATTTCAATCGACAAGATCATGGGGTAATAGTAAAAAAAACTGTGTGTATATACTGGGGCAGATCCTCAAAGAAATTACGCCGGCGTATCTCTTGATACGCCACGTAATTTCAAATTTCCCGCGTCGTATCTATGTTTTGGTATCCACAAAACAAGATACGACGACATCTGGATTAGATCCGACAGGTGTACGTCTTAGTACGCCGTCGGATCTTAGATGCAATTTTCATTTTTTTTTCTCCTCATACTGACAGCGGCTTATGTGAAAGGGACATCGGTCCCGAAGAGGAAGGAGGCACATCTGCCTCCTCTGTGCCGCCAGTAACCCCTGCCAGTACCCCCTGCTTGTGCTAGCTGCAAGTGACCACGAGTGCCACCTATCAATGCCCACCAGTGCCACCTATTACTGCCACCCATCAGTGCCCATTACTGCCACCCATCAGTGCCACCTATCAATGCCCCATTTCAGTGCCACTTCTCAGTGCCACCTATCAATGCCCTTTAGTGCCACCTCTCAGTGCCGCCTATCAGTGCCCACTAGTGCCGCCATATCGGTGCCCATCAGTGCAGCCCATCAGTGCAGCCTCATCAGCATACATCAATGATGGAGAAAAATTACCCGTTTGCAAAATTTGCACAGTAGGGGTGACTGTGCGTGTGTCCACAAGTCGACTATCGGAGCACATTCACAAAAGGCGCCTGGTATATGGCACAGCAACAGGACTTGCACTGTGAAAACAATTGCAAGAGAAGGAAATAGTCAATCCCTCTCCTGAATGAAGTGCGCAAAAGTATGCGAGAGTATATAATGTTAGAAGTGACTCATAAAGCAGGAGATTAACCATGCTTATCCGATTTACAATCAGATATGTTTACCTCACACAGAGACTGCAAACAATACTGACAGCAGGTCGGCGGCCAGGAGACTGACAAAAGCCGGCCAGGCGTCATTGTTTTTATATCAGGCGCAGTCTGGTAAAGACCAATCAGATAGTGTCCCTATAGTGCTGGGCTATTTCCGCCTAGTCAGCTGTGACAATACACACCGCTGACTACGGAATCCATGATGCCTTTCAGACCCGGAGGTGCGCGGCACAGCCACGCCCCTAGGGGTGTGACGTCGTCACGCATCGCCGCGTCACTGGCGGGAGAGAGTTCCTCGCTTGCTCGCGGAGCAAGCTTCAGCGAGAGGGACCCTGCGCTGCTCTCTCTAGCTTCTGGAAAGGCCCTCAGACAGCCTAGCCGCCAGATATCCCCGGGATAGGCCTCAGGCTCTGGCCTAGCAGCCTGGAGCAGTACAGCACACTCTCCCAGCAGGCCAAGGGACCCAAGAAAATCCCTGCCCATTGGCTGAGGCACTCTATCAATTCCTAATCTGTCCTTGCAATGCCCTTGTCTTCTCTAATGCCACCAGATACCCCGCCATCTAGTGACAGAAGAGAGTAATGGAGCATTTCCAGAATTAGGGTGGAATCAATTGATCAATTGGCCAAGGCAACTGTACTTGCATACCTCCCAACATTTTGAGATGGGAATGAGGGACACCTACTAGCAAATGTATGTAGGCATAGGACACTCCTCCTCCCACACCCCCTTAAAGGAGAATTAACAAAAAAAAGTTTAATTAAATCCACAAGGGACTTTTTTTTTCACTACTATTCTTTTATATTGGCTTTTGAAATTTACAAATGCGACATTTTAGAAATTGGATGAAAGTTTAGCACTGGGAAACACTTTTTGAAATATAAAAAGTGCATTTTATATACAACTATATAGATCAGACCAAAATGAGAGACAAATGAGGAGGAAAGAGGGACAGAGGGACATTGCTCCAGATCAGGGAGAGTCCCTCGAAATCAAGGACAGTTGGGAGCTATAGGGCCAGATTCTTGTACAACTGCGGCGGCGTAACGTATCTCCTTTACGTTACACCGCCGCAAGTTTTACGGGCAAGTGCTTGATTCACAAAGCACTTGCCTGTAAACTTGCGGCGGCGTAGCGTAAAGTCCACCGGCGCAAGCCCGCCTAATTCAAATGATCCAGGTAGGGGGCGTGGATCATTTAAATTAGGCGCGTTCCCGCGCCGATCGTACTGCGCATGCTCCGTTTTGAATTTTCCTGCCGTGCATTGCGCGAAATTACGTCGCAAGTATGTCATTGGCTAAGACGTTAACGTAAATGGCGTCCAGCGCCATTCACGGACGACTTACGCAAACAACGTAAATTTTTCAAATTGCGACGCGGGAACGACGGCCATACTTAACATTGAGTACGCCACCTAGGGGGCATGTTTATCTTTACGCCGCGTATCTCTTACGGAAACGACGTAAAATCACTACGTTCGTGAATCGGCGTAACTAGTCATTTGCATATTCTACGCCGACCGCAATGGAAGCGCCACCTAGCGGTCAGCGTAGATATTGCTGGCCGTCGTATCTTAGGCAGGTTTAAGTGTATCTCAGTTTGAGAATACACTTAAAGCGGTGGTTCACCCTCCTTAACAACAGTATAGCATTAAATTCGGCATAGTAGCGCGAGCTACAGTATGCCTGTCTGTATTTTTATATCCCCGTACTCACTGTGCTATTGTACATTGAAGATTCCGTCTGCCGCGGGGAATGGGCGTTCCTATGGAGAGGGAGGATGATTGACGGCCGGCTCTGGCACGTCACGCTCCCCGAAGACAGCCGTAGTAGGTCTCGGCTCTTCACGGCGCCTGCGCACAGGCTATGCGCAGGCGCCGTGAAGAGCCAAGCCTATTTCGGCTATTTCCGGAGAAGCGTGACGTGCCAGGGCCGGCCGTCAATCACCTTCTCTCACCATAGGAACGCCCATTCCCCGGAATCTTCAATGTACAATAGCACAGTGAGTACGGGGATAAAAAAAATAAAGACAGGCATACTGTAGCTCGCGCTACTATGCCGAATTTAATGCTAGAGGAAAATTTAATTTTTTTTTTTATATATAGGGTGAACCCCCGCTTTAAACATACGACGGCCTTAGATTCGGACTTACGTTGGAGTATCTGCTGATACGCCGGCGTAATTCTATGTGAATCTGGCCCATAGTACTTAGCAGGTAAATTTACTACCAAACCTGCCTAAACATCATGGTGCTACATATAGATTTTGCAATGGCTGATCTGTGTATGTATTGTCAGCCTTGTGCCTCGTACGCACAACCATTTTTCTCGGCAGGAAAAAAAAAACAACGTTTTTCCCGACGTGATTCGTCTCCAGCCTGACTTGCATACACACGTTCATGCAAAAAAACGTCCGACCAAAGCGCGGTGACGAACAACACGTACAACGGGACTATAAAGGGGAAGTTCCTTTCAAACGGCGCCACCCTTTGGGCTGAATACTTGATTCTGAGCATGCACGTTTTTTCCCCCTCTCGGAAAAGCATACACACGACCGTTTTTCACGACGAGAAAAAAAGAGAGCTGGTTTCATTTTTTTTGCGGGCAGTTTTTTCCTCGAGAAAACTGCTAAGGAGCATACACACGACCGGGTTTTCACCACCAATATAAAAAATGCCAGTTTTCTCGTTGTGAAAACCGGTTGTGTGTACAAGGCATGAGTCTCATTTAAAAAACTGTCAGCATTAAGGGCCAGATTCACAGACCTTTACCCTGGCGCAGCGTATCAGAGATACGCTACGCCGCCGTATCTTACCTGGCGGAATTTCGAATCCAGGAAGATTTCGCGCCGTAAGTTAAGGCGGCGTAGTGTATTTCTCGGCGCGTATTTCAAATTGGGCGGGTAGGGGGCGTGATTCATTTAAATGAAGCACGTTCCCGCGCCGTTTAAAATGCGCATGCTCCGTTTCGAAATTTCCCGCCGTGCTTTGCGCGAAATGACGTCGCACCGACGTCATTTTTTGAACGTAGACGTGAGTTACGTCCTTTCCTATTCACGGACGACTTGCGCAAAAAAAAAAAAAATTCAAAATTCGACGTGGGAACGACGGCCATACTTTAACATGGCAGGTCTATCTATACGCCACGAAATAGCAGCTTTAACTATACTCTGGGAAAAGCCGACTAGCGACAACGTAAGAGAATGCGACGGCTGCGCGTACCTTTGTGGATCGCCGGAAAAAGCTAATTAGCATACCCGACGCAGAAAACGACGCAAACTCCACCCAGCGGGCGCCGAAGTATTGCATCTACGATCCGAAGGCGTACGAAGCCGTACGCCTGTCGGATCGAAGCCAGAAGCCGTCGTATCTTGGTTTGAGGATTCAAACTAAAGATACGACGCGGCAAATTTGAAAGTACGCCGGTGTATCAGTAGATACGCCGGCGTACTTCTTCTGTGAATCTGGCCCTAAGTGTCTAAAAGCAACAACATGTAATTTTGCAGCATAGTTGAATCAGATTGGTTGCTCTCCATTTACTGAGACAGCTTTTCTTTCCAACAGCTGTAAAAACAAAGTTACTTATTACTTATTTTTATAGAGCCAGCATCATTTTCCGCACGTTTTTTTTCTTCTATGCATTATGTCATTCTTGACCCACTGGAGATTTTAATTAGGGTTTAGGTATACATCATTGTAACATTTACTGTAAGCATAAAATATTTGACACCCAAAGAAATCCCCTCATTTAGCATCAGCTCTTCTGTACACAGAGGGGCAGATCCACGTACCTGTGCGCAATAATACGACAGGCGCAGCGTATCTAAGATACACTACGCCGCCATAACTTATTTATTTTTTCGAATCCTCAGCGAATTCGCGCCGTAAGTTACGGCAGCATAGTGTATGTTTGGCGGCGTAATTGCGCGCCATTCAAATCTCTGTGATGGTGTGTTTTATGTAAATACGTTGTGACCTGACGTGAACAACGTTGTTTTTTAACTGCGCATGCGCCGTCCGTGGGGGTATCCCAGTGCGCATGCTTGAAATTTCCCGGAACAAGCCAATGCTTCCGACGGTGACGTCATTCTACGCAAATCCCTATTCGCGAACGACGTAAAAATTTCAAACTTCTACGCGGGAACGACGGCCATACTTAACATTGAGTATGCCTCATAACAGCAGCTTTAACTATACGCCGGAAAAAGCCGAACGCAAACGACGTAAAAAAATGCGCCGGACGTACGTTCGTGGATCGCCGTAACTAGCTAATTTCAATACTCAAAGCGGAATTCGACAGAAACGCCACCTAGCGGCCGCCGAAAAATTGCAGCTTAGATCCGACGGCGTACTAAGACGTACGCCTGTTGGATCTAGCCGAGATGGCGTCGTATCTTGTTTTGAAGACACAAAAAAAAGATACGACGCGCAAAATTTGAAATTACGCAGCGTATCAAGAGATATGACAGCGTAATACTTTTGTGGATCTGCCCCAGAATGTTTTCTCATTTTTAGTGGTGCAAGAGTGCAAGATCTGGTGCAGCTGTGCATGGTAGCCAATCAGCTTCCAACTTCAACTTGTTCAATTAAGCTTTGACCCAAAAAAAAAAAAAAAAACTGGAGGCTGATTGGTTTCTATGCACCGGATTTTACACTCTCCCATTTTGATTGTGTATACAAAAAATTAAGAGATCTATGCTTGATGGAAAAGCATGCGTGTTGAATGAATATAGGGGTCATGTATGGGACAGGCTCAGCTCTTATGTCCTTCAAGTGGATGTATTTTTATTTTTTGATGTCACAATGTACAATATAAGATTTCCTATCATCTGTGCCCAGTCTTGCCACAAAGAGTTAATCCAGCTCTGAGCAATCCTCTTTTCTTTTTCTCTGTGAGATAAACGGACAAACAGGGAAAAAAACTTGTGTCCGTTCTTCCCCCTTGCTGTGAGTGACAGGTTATTTACATATCTCATGCACTAGCCTGAGACAGGCATTCTTTTTTAATTCCCACCCCAACTCCTTTTCTGAAGTCATGTGGTTACTTTTCTGGATTTTGACTGGATGTTGGCGATTATAGCAGAATTTAGTGTAAGGAATACACAGGAGAAAATGCATGTTCACAAGGGGAGTGTAGAGGTGGGAGGGGAGTCTACTGACATCACGACTCCACCCACCGAGCTCCAGACAACAGACCCACCCACACAATCTGCAGTTTTTCCGTTCTTATAACAGACAGAGGGGAGACATTTGACAGGTAAGGATACATGCAGGAGGCATCTATATCCTTATAGATCAGCACTATGGCAGGAGTTTAGAAAGGATGAGAGTGGCTTTACATCCACTTTCAGAATCCTATCCCCTTGTAATCTTGCCATTGGCAAACCTACATGGAGCAATTTGTTTTGCCCAATACAGTGAGGAATTCAATGTTTTATTAAATGTCTAATGTGGTGGGGGACATGGACCATGTCTGAGTCTAAATGATCTTGTATTTCCACATACAGTATATTCTGAAGCATGACAAGTACAGAGCTCTGAGAGAAGTGGATCGTTACCCCAACAGCCTGAACCCCCACTCCACAGAGTCTATGCCCTTGCTGAAGATGATCTTGACACAGGTTCTTGACAAGCATCCAAAGAGCAACTGGGCCCACATTGGAGCAGATGAGGTAAGGACCCAAGAATAAGCATATCCTCATCTAAGTATCTATTCTTGGTCATTGAAGAACTTTAAGCAGATTCATAGACCTCCGTTTAGCTCACATAGATACAATTGTATCCCACTCCCATAGGAGCCGCTGGTGAATGCATCCTTATTTCACCTATAAGCACACACAGCCAGGCACCCAGCATTTTTCTCAACACAGTCTAGAGCAAGGGTGTCAAAGTCAATTTTATTGTGGGCCTCATCAGCATTTATTGCCCTCAAAAGGGCCGGTTTTATCTGTAAGATTAGATGTCCAGCGCATCCCCTCCCCTTACATTAGATGTCAAGAGCCACCCCACCATCAGAAGTTGAGTCCCCCACTCTCCCTTACATCACAGTGCACCCCCTTTCCTTATGCTGCTGCTGGGAAGAAGCTGAATGCATGGCTTGAAAGCAGAAATTAATAGGTAGATTCAGTAAGAGTTAGGCCAGCGTTTCAGTAGATAAGTCGACCTAACTCAGAATCTATGCCGACCTATGTTTAAGCGTATGCTCAAACAGAGATACGCTTAAACATATCTAAGATACGACGACTTGTGCCGTCCTATCTTAGATTGCAATTTTTCGGATGGCCGCTAGGTGGCGCTTCCATTGCGGCCGGTGTAGAATATGTAAATGAGTTTCTACATCGATTCACGAACGTACGCCCGGCCGCCGCAGTCGGTTTACGCCGTTTCCGTAAGGCCTTAGGCGGCCTAAAGTTATTCCACCTATGAGGTGGAATAACAATGTTAAAGTATGGCCGCCGTTCCCGCCGCGAGGTTCGAATTTTTTATGTCGTTTGCGTAAGTCGTCCGCGAATCGGGAGCTACGTCGTTTACGTCCACGTCTAAATCAATAGGCCCGTACGGCGTACTTAGCCGCAATGCGCACTGAGTAATGTAGGCGCCCGGCGCATGCGCAGTAGCCAAAAAACGTAAAAAACGTGAGGTCAAGCCTCATTGCCATTAAACACGCCCCCCTCCAACCCATTTGTATTGGGCGCCCTTACGCCCGCCGCGTTTACACTACGCCGCCCTAAGTAAGGAGGTAAGTGCTTTGAGAATCATGTACTTGCCTCTCTTACTTAAGGCGGCGTAGTGTAAACACGCTAGGCTACGCCGCCGCAAATTAGCGCGTCCCTACCTGAATCTACCTATAAGGGTCTGGAGGAGAACCAGAGGAGGGCTTGAGCTCTCCTGCAGCTGAGGTGCGAGGGCCACATCAAATGGCCTAGAGGGCCGGATTTGGCCCACGGGCCTTGTGTTTAACACCTGTGGTCTAGAGGTTCTTTTGACGGTTTTTATTGGGAACGATGTCATGGGATACCCCAGAAAACTGTAGAACTGAATAATGTGAGGACTCCTCACTTTCTGGCTGCGCAGTACAAAAATGTATGTCCAGCTGGATCTCTATGCTGACTTGGACCAGTACTCTTTCCAACTACACACAGTCACTAACTCCTCAGCAATAGGGTTGCTTACTCACTCAGCCACAGAATTATCAGTTGCCTCTTGCCGATTTCCACCAGTTACTGCTAGTGAAGGAGATGTAGGACAGCTGGACTCTTTTCCCCACCAACTTCCTTCTGGCTGTTTGCAGTGAGCTTCTCCAGACCCAACTTGATCCCTGCACTCAATCTTGCAAATAGGTCTCCCCAGCTAGGCCTAGCTGGGACCTCTGTGTCTTCCTGATAGATTCTTCTTGAAATCTTCCCCAGGGGCAGATCCCCCGCACAGAGGTCTCTTTCAACAGGACTGGACCCAGGAACTCTGCACGCGGATCCTCAGACTATTTTATGGGCACTCTCACCACCAACTGGACACATGTCCCCAGGGATTGGCTGGAGTCCCATAAATATTCAGGCTGCATGACCTGTTCTTCCTTCCACTAGAATTTTGTGGAAGACAGGGGGAAGTAACCGAGCATCAGCTTGTGAGACACTGAGCAGCCCTTATTAATCAACCCCTGCTACTCTGATTTCAGTGGAGCCAACAAAATGTACCTAGAAGCTCACTGTACTTCTAGGAGGGTGCTACACAATGAAAATAGGTTTATCCTGTGCTTTGTGTAATAACTTGTAAAGATAAAAAAAAATTAATGCAGTTTATTATCACTCTTATTACATTTCCACCATCTCCTGCATATGGGCTAAAATTTGAATTCCTATTCACAGCAGGAGCCCCCCTGACTGACAGAGATGCTATAGCAGTGACCAGCCTAACTGCTATCTGCAGTCTTTCTAATCCTGGACCAATGTAGCTATGTACTGTATATACCAAATCTTACCAATGCCCCTGGAAGCTGGAAAATATTGAAGTAGATACCGCTAGGTCCCATCCATTGTATAACATACGTATTTCTACTACAAATCACTTTTTGCATCAACTTTTTTTGGGGTGTTTAGATAGGGTTAACACCACAGTCCTTTAAAACTGAACGCATATTAATTACACAGGTTCTGAGAATTCTGACTTTGAAACTCAGAATTCTATCTATCTATCTATCTATCTATCTATCTATCTATCTATCTATCTATCTATCTATCTATCTATCTATCTATCTATCTATCTATCTATCTGTATAGATATACATACATATACAGTACAGACCAAAAGTTTGGACACACCTTCTCATTCAAAGAGTTTTCTTTATTTTCATGACTATGATAATTGTAGATTCACACTGAAGGCATCAAAACTATGATTGAACACATGTGGAATTAAACATAACAAAAAAGTGTGAAACAACTGAAAATATATTTCATATTCTAGGTTCTTCCTTTTGCAGCAGACACATCTCTAGAACTGGTAAGAGGAGACTGTGTGAATCAGGCCTTCATGGTAGAATATCTGCTAGGAAACCACTGCTAAAGAAAGGCAACAAGCAGAAGAGACTTGTTTGGGCTAAAGAACACAAGGGATGGACATTAGACCAGTGGAAATCTGTGCTTTGGTCTGATGAGTCCAAACTTGAGATATTTGGTTCCAACCCCCGTGTCTTTGTGCGACGCAGAAAAGGTGAACGGATGGACTCTACATGCCTGGTTCCCACTGTGAAGCATGGAGGAGGAGGTGTGATGGTGTGGGGGTGCTTTGCTGGTGACACTGTTGGGGATTTATTCAAAATTGAAGGCATACTGAACCAGCATGGCTACACAGCATCTTGCAGCGGCATGCTATTCCATCCGGTTTGCGTTTAGTTGGACAATAATTAATTTTTCAACAGGACAATGACCCCAAACACACCTCCAGGCTGTGTAAGGGCTATTTGACCAAGAAGGAGAGTGATGAGGTGCTGCGCCAGGTGACTACCTCTTGAAGCTCATCAAGAGAATCCCAAGAGTGTGCCAAGCAGTAATCAAAGCAAAAGGTGGCTACTTTGAAGAACCTAGAATATGAAATATATTTTCAGTTGTTTCACACTTTTTTGTTATGTATAATTCCACATGTGTTCATTCATAGTTTTGATGCCTTCAGTGTGAATCTACAATTTTCATAGTCATGAAAATAAAGAAAACTCTTTGAATGAGAAGGTGTGCCCAAAGGGTGGCGTCATCCGCATGGAACTTCCCCTTTATAGTGCCGTCGTACGTGTTGTATGTCACCGCGCTTTGCTAGAGCATTTATTTTTTTCACGATCGTGTGTAGGCAAGGCCGTTTTAATGATCGGGTTAAAAAATTTTTTTTTTTTTCTAGAGCCTGAAAAACATCATTTTTTACAACCCGAAAAAACGGTCGTGTGTACGCGGCATTACACCCATATTGTCTTCTGGTTTGATCCATTACATGGAACCTTTGCTAAATGATTCTTCTGCATCAACCTTCAGGTCTACCACCTGGGAGACGGACAGGATTCCAAGTCCTGGCTGAACAATAACAAAGGAGACCTGGGGAAGATGTTCCTGACCCATCTGAAGAACGTGGTGGACCTCCTGCACGCTCAATACCCTGAGAAGAGTCTGCTCATGTGGGATGACATGCTCAGAAAACTCAGTGTAGAAAGCATTAGCGGTCAGTCTGTCTATTAGCTGTGTGTATGCTATGATTTCTAATATTTCAGGTGACCCCCTATTCATGTTCTTATATCTCAGTGCATTTTTATGCCATGCAGGTACCAAAAATTGCTACATGTGATGGCTGCATTAGTTTTGCCCAGTTTTTTTGGCCATTTGTTTTCACTTGGAAAACGAAGTGACAAGGGAACCGAAGACCAAGACCAAGATGTTAGGGTTTGGGGTTAGGGTTAGGGCGTTAGGGTTAGGGTTAGACTTTCCCGACTTGTTCATTCCCCGACTTGTTCATTTCCCAACTTAGTTGGGGTAGGTGGTACACTTTGGTGGGGGTGGGTCAGCCACGCCATGTGACCTTTGACCTCTGGGAACCCGCCTTCTGACCTTTGGGGGAGGTCCCTGTTCCAATTCCTGAGTCCTAGCCATATTCTTCAATGGGAAACCCTAACCCTAACCCCCTAACCCTAACCCTAACCCTAACCCTCTGTAAAAAAACAAAAAGCTAATGCGGCCATCACATTGGGGTGGGGCTCTTTTTGTTTTTTGGGTACCCTGAAGGAAACCTGGGCTGAGACCTATTTCTGAAAATGTTAGATGCCTGGCTCTGTCTGGCTTTTTTTTATTTCTAAGATGGTGACCTGGAACAAGCATACAGAATAGAAAATTCGTATGAAGTCTGAACTCCTGATCTACATACTCGTTTTAGGTCAGAGTCTCAGAAATGGCAGCCTTCATACTTGCTCGCTGAAGGTTCCTTTTAAAGGGGAACACTATTCAAAAAAATCAGAATAAAGAAAGGAGACAATCAAGGAAAAACTCGCGGACTCTGTCTGCCGGTGTCCCACGATCGGGTCGCAGAGCTGCAGAACGGGGAGAGGCCAGTATTCTGACAGCAGAACCTAGCTGCAGCCAAATGTTTTCAGTCTTTATCCTTCCAAATTAATTGATCAAATGATCGACTCCTGTCGAGTGGTTATTGCCAAACATTGATCGAAATTTGTCCGTCCCTGCTGAACTGGCCAATTACCAGTCATTGTATGGCCACCCCAACTCACCGCAAGCAATTTGTTTTTCACAGGGAGATCTACATCCACCAATCCTCTTCTCTAAAATAAACAGTCTAGACCAAATATGATGCATTGCACTTCCTAACGATTTACTAATATTACTGCCCCGTGTCTAATGCTCCGCAATCTTTCGCAGCTGCCGAAATTACGCGGTTTGTGTCTCCTGTCCTGTGGCTGTACCATACAAACTTCAACATGGAGCAAACGGGTAAGTAGCGTATACAGACACTTTTCTGATTGGTGAGGGTGCTAACAAAATGTTTTGTAGAAAATCCAAATCGTATGGATTCTTAGGCCTCTATACTATGGAATTTACACCAATGATTCAAACTTCTCTAGCAATAATTCCGCCACGGATAGGCGGCACTGATGGGTATTTTTAGGCAGCACTGAGGAGGCACTGACGGGCATTACTGATGGACATTGATTGGCATCCCTGGTGGGCACGGATTGGCATCTGGTGGGCACCATTTGGCACTCCAGGCAGGGCAGCCATCACAAATTTTGGGGCCCCTTACACAGATTTAGGCAGGGCCCCCCTGGAGCAGACCAGGGGAGGGGGGGTGTTGAGTTGACGAAAAAAACAAAACAAGTGTAATCTCTTCTCTCCTGACTGAAGCGAGATAATAAGCGGGGGGGGGGGGGTTACCTTACCTGGGGACCATCAGGCCCCTTACAGGTGTAATACAAAAAGATTCTAAGTAAAAAAAGGAGGGGGCCCTGTAATGCAAAAAAAAATAAACGGGAGTGGGGCCAGCCGGGCCTGTAAGGGGCATTGGGGACCATCGGGGGGCCCTTACAGGTGTAATGCAAAAAAAGTAATTAAAGAAATAATAATAATAAAAAAACGCGACGGGGGCCGGCCAGGCCCCTTACAAGTGTAATGCCTGTACCCCCCTGATGGCGGCCCTGACTCTAGGTTATCACTTGTGGGCACCGCTAATGGAGCTGCACTAATAATCAATGCACTGATTATCAGTGCAACCCCCCCCCCTGTCAGGAGAGCGCATATTGGCTCTCCTCTACTCTCGCCCTGTCAGTGCGAATAGAGATAAAGCCGATATCTGGCGGGGTGCTTTTAAGAAGGGGTTAAAAGCACCCGCGTTGCGGCACTTTCGAAGCATTTTTCATTAATATCCCATTCATTTTAATGGGCAGGGTGTTTTGGGAGTGCTATATACAACGCTCCCAAACCGCCCAAAGATTCTGCTTGCGGGACTTTTCCTAACTTCCCGCAAGCGCACCGCCCCAGTGTGAAAGGACACATTGAAATGAATGGGAGGCGGTTTTCAGGCGCTATTTAGAGGCTATTTCTATCTCTAAAATGCCTGAAAACCGCCTCATTGTGAAAGGGGTCTTACCGAGATCGGAGATGCAGTGTGTCAGAGCGACACACCGCACTACCGATCCCTGCGCGCCCTGGGGGGGGGGGGGGGGGTCACATGCAAGTGGCTTATCCTGCTGGATGTCATATGACGCCTAGTCAGGATAATAAAGCTGCTTTCACACTGGGGCACTTTGCAGGCGCTATTGCGCTAAAAATAGCGCCTGCAAAGAGCCCTGAAAGAGCTGCTCCTTTTATATTCAGTGTGAAAGCCTGAGGGCTTTTTACACTGGAGCGTTGCGCTGGCAGGACAGTCGCATCTTTGAGGCGCTGTAGGAGCAGTGAATATACCGCTTCTACAGCGCCCCTGCCCATTGAAAACAATGGGGCAGCGCCTCCAAACAACCGCAAAGTGGAATTTTTGTGGGCGGGTTTAACCCTTTTTCGGCCACTAGCGGGGGTCAAAACCGCAACGCAAGCAGGTGAAAATCGCGGCAAAAAACTACGGTAAAGCGCCGCTAAAAATTGTGGCACTTTAGCGCCGACACACCCAGCGCTTCAGTGTGAAAGTAGCCTAAAACCAAAGCCCGCCAAGCATTATTCTATAGGCCAGGTGGGATGTGCTTAATGATGAAATATTTTTTTTTAGTTTTCCATGAAGCTGGAAAGATTTGTCAGGTTTTTGATTTATATATTCATTTAGTCTGGATTATGGCATCTTTTTTTTTTTTTTATGCCAATGAGTGAGGCACGACCGCCAGCGTGAAAAATCTTCTGTTTGTCCGACATATTATCTCAACATTTATAGGCTGATTTTGTGCTTTGCTGCTGTTTAAAAATTAATGTCATATCCTAATGAAGAAAAAGATTTTCTGGTATTGTAAGCCTCACATCCGTGCAAAGAGCATTAAGGAGCTTATAACCGAGATTAGCTTGTAAAAAAAAAAAAAGGCACGAGAAAATGTCCCGGAGCTATCGGTAATAAGACGCCTCGTCTGCATTTATTAAGACTGAGAAAGACTGGGACTTGTCTTCAGTGGCGTCACTTATGTGGGGGGGGGGGGGGGTAGGCGGTGCGGTCATAAATTATTGCTACCATGATTTAGTCAATTTGGGGTTTATAAAATCTGTACAATTTCCCTATAATGATGGAATGATCCATTTTAAAGATTTGCCATAATGCTGGAAATATTTTGTGTTAGGCTTTCGATTTATATATCTGGTTAAGCTGAGTTATGGAATTTTTCCATGCAAAAGGTCGAGGCATGAGAGCCACCATGAAAAATCCTATGTTTGCCCTAAATAAGTTTTTCTATATTATCTCAGCATTTTTAGGCTGATTTTATGCTTTGTCGCTGTTTAAAAATTAATGTTCTATCATAAAGAAAAAAAAGAAGATTTCCTGGTATTGTAAGCCTCACATCCGTGCAAAGCACATTAAGGAGCTTATCACCGAGATTAGCTTGTAAGAAGGCATGAGAAAATGACTGGAAGCCATTGGTAATAAGGCAGCTCTTCTGCATTTATTGATACTGGGGGGCACAGTGGAGTTAGTTCTAGGAGGGGGTGCTGTCATAGATTATTGCTACTATTTTTCAATACTTAAAGCTGGAGCTTTAACATTAGATTTAGGCTAATTAAGGGGAGCAGAAACAGGTAATTTTTTTAAAATCAATGCCGTACTTACCTTTTTTGAGATAGATGTTCTCCCGCCGCTTCCGGGTATGATCTTCGGGACTGGGCGTTCCTATTTGATTGACAGCCTTCCAACGGTCGCATACAGCGCGTCACCAGTTGCCGAAAGAAGCCAAACGTCGGTGCGGCTCTATACGGCGCCTGCGCACCGACGTTCGGCTACTTTCGGAAACTCGTGACGCGCTGTATGCGACGGTCGGAAGGCTGTCGATCAAATAGGAATGCCCAGTCCCGCAGCCCATACCCGGAAGCGGCGGGAGAACATCTATCTCGAAAACGGTAAGTACGGCATTGATTTAAAAAAAAAATACCCGTTTCTGCTCCCCTTAAATAGCCTCAATCTAATGTTAAAATTTATTTTTTGGGTGAACCTTCACTTTAAAGTGATTGTAAAGATATATATATATATATATATATACAGTTGTGCTCATAAGTTTACATACCCTGGTAAAATGTATTGTGATGGTGGGACTCTGTGCTATGTGAAAGATTGCTGGTTTACGCCAGGTTTTGGAGAGAAAGACACATTAATTGCACAGCTGTGTCTTGGGCTTTTTAGTTCTGACCTGACATGGCTCAGAGCCCCCACCCAACAGACAGGAAGTCTGTTCCTGGGAATCAGGTGGATTCCCAATCCCTCTGAGAGGAGTCAGAGACGCTGCATGGGTGCAGCTAGAGCATGCATGTCTGCAGGAGGCAGATGTCGTTTGATGATTGAGCAGCAAGACGCTTATCAGGAGAAAGCTAGGTTTGAGCTTATCCCTAAGAAACTGTTTGTTCTGAGGAACAGAACTTAGGCCTAGGCTAAAGGCCTGAAATAGCCGAATGGCAAGTATGGAAGCCAGGAGGCTTAACAGTTGGTTATGCAAGATGCAGAAATACTGTTGTGTTTGTGAACTTTTGTGCTTTTAAATAAAAGTGGGCTACCAGGCCCTTTAAAAACTCAGTTCTGGACTGGCGTACTCACTGGAAAACGCACCTACCGCTGGAGTCTGATCACCCCAATCTTACAGTATGCTTTCTTGGCCATTTTTCAGAGACTATGAATAACACAAAAACATTTCTTTCACTCATGGTTAGTGTTTGGCTGAAGCCATTTATTATAAATCAACGGTGTTTACTCTTTTTAACAAAAAACTGCCCAAATGACCCTGATAAAAAAAGTTTACATACCCGGGGGATTTTGGCCTGATAACATGCACACAAGTTGACACAAAGGGGTTTGAATGGCTTTTTTATGGAATTAGTGTGTGTGTGTGTATGAAAGGTCAGTGCGTTTCTGGACTCCTGACAGACCCTTGCATCTTTCATCCAGTGCTGCACTGACGTTTCTGGATTTTGAGTCATGGGGAAAGCAAAAGAATTGTCAAAGGATCTGCAGGAAAAATTTAGTTGAACTTGAACTGTATAAAACAGGAAAGGGAAATAAAAAGATATCCAATGAATTGAGAATGCCAATCAGCAGTGTTCAAACTCTAATTAAGAAGTGAAAAAATAGGGCTTCTGTTGAAACTAAACCAAGGTCAGGTAGACCAACTAAAAATTCTGCATTCGTATTGAAATAGCCAAGCTGCATGCTCGCATCGAGGCGGGGGGCACTGGCTATGCATTTCTGGGACAGCACAGCACTGTCCATACTCGCCCTCCTCATTTTTCACTCCCAAAATGCGAGCAGGCGAGCACAAATTTTGAGGGCTGATTTAAAACACATAATACAATAGCTTATTTGTGGATGAGCCCTATGGCTTCATTATACAAAAACAATACTATGAGATAATATTTCCCTTATCTATAGTCTGTATAAGTCTGTACTACCCCCCCTTATCTACAGATGTCAAACCTTCGAATTTATGGTCTGGGATAAAGACACAGATAAACTTACAGTCTTCTTGTAAGACAGAATACCACTGTAGAGACAGTGAATGTGGTTTAACCTCTTAGAGAGAAAATAGAAACCAAAAATGGCTTTAGTATTGTTCATAGCATATCATGAGCTATGAACTAATTTCAACTTTAGCGTGAAAATGGCCTCCCTTATGTTCCTTATGGAATACAGTATATGAAAATATACAATACAAAATAATATAAAGGCCTGTATGTGTGTGTATGTATGTATGTATGTATATATATATATATGTATATATATATATATATATATATATATATATATATATATATATATATATATATATATTATATATATATATATATATATATATATATATATATATATATATATATATAATGGGCCGGATTCACAAAGCACTTGCGCCGACGTATCTCGAGATACGCCGCGTAAGTGCAAATATGCGCCGTCGTATCTATGCACCGGACTCAGAAACTAAGATACGCCTGAAAATAGGCTTCATCCGACCGACGTAACTTGCCTACGCCGGCGTAGAGTGGGCGCATATTTACGCTGGATGTATTTGGCGCTCCCATTGATTTTCTATTCACATATGCAAATGAGGGAGATACGCTGATTCACGAACGTACGTCCATCCGACGCAGTGCGCGTAAAGTCATACGTCCGGCGTAAAGTTATGCCCCATAAAGGAGGTGTAACTCAGCAGCATCCATGCAAAGGGCTGCACCAGGGAACACAAGCCGACGTATTTTACGTAGTTTACGTAGGACGTGAATATGACTAGGCGTAGGTTACGCTCACGCCGTAGGCAGTGATCCGTTGTATCTTAGGCAGTTGTTCCGACGTGATTGTGAGCATGCGCACTAAGATGCGCCCACGGGACGGCGCATGCGCAGTTGGCGATACGTATCTGTCTGGCGCTCGGCCCATCATTTGCATGGGGTCACGCCTTATTAGCATGGCTCACGCCCACTTCCACTTACGCCGACTTACGCCTGAGAACCCCAGCGCAGATTTAGGAGGAAGTGCTTTGTGAATTCAGTGCTTGCCTCTCTGCGCTGCGATGTGTGTGTGTGTGTGTGTGTGTGTATATATATATATATATATATATATATATATATATATATATATATATATATATATATATATATATTCTTTTAACCCCAAATGTTCTGACAGTGTGAGTATAAACTTTATTCTTTACTGTTGGGGCATGAAAGGTTTTGGAGGAATTTTTCCAGACCCTGATCTCAAAAAAGGATATGCCGGAACTCCTGCCAAAAATTACAAGATAACAATGAACATCTGATTTAAGGATACAATAACAGATACAGCTTTTGCTGCAATATTTATGCTCAGTCTAGATTTCTCCCCTCTAGTCCTTTTTTGTGTCACTAGAACACCACTTCCTCTGAGTCCAGGGTATCCTTGACTCGGTCAAAGCCTGTGGTTGGTCAATAAAAGGAGAAGCAGTAACAGAATCAGCTCATTTATCAGGATATCTGCTCTCTCCTCTTATCAGCATGCTTCTTGTGAGCACTTGAACTGATTGGCTCCTTGTATTGCTTCTTCTTTTCACACTCCAGCCCTGCTGTACAGAGACAGGTCACATTCATCGTCGTATTACTTGTATTTAAAAATAAATTTAATGATCAAAAAGCTGCATTATTTTTGTGTCTTGTATATTTGCCTTCAATCAAACTAAACCTTCAGGATAGAGCCTCAACATGTATTCCAGATGCATAAAAGGTGTGCAAAGTCTTACAGTTGGTTTTCTTCAGAAAGCAACCACAGGCTGAGTAGTAAAGCCTTTCCCCTGATGGCATGCTGCAGCACAGGACTCTTGCTCTCTTTGTTGAAATAGTGGTCTCTCTGCAGAGGTCCAACACACCCCCTGCTGAGTCAGGTCTCTGGATCTGCACTCATTAGAGAGGAGGCTTTCCTGATTGGAGAGCTATAGGTCTGACTCATCAGGGAGTGTCTTGGCAGCTGAAATCCAGTTGGTAACATGGACATTTCTTTGCACTTAAAGTGGAGTTCCACCCATAAATATAACATTACATCAGTAGTTTTAAAAAAATGTCATTAGTCCTTTACGGAATTTTTTTTTTTTTTAGATGCCTTCAAAGTGTTGTTGCTAGGCAGAATAGTTAATCTTTCCACTTCCTGCACCTAGGTGCTTAATGCTTCCTAACCTACACCGCACAGACTCCTGGGAATGTAGTGGGTGTAACTTTCCAGGAGTCTGTGCATTCCCCAGTCTCAAAGAATCATATGACTTGGACAGCACAGGTGCTGAAACCTTATCTGACACTGCTTGTGCAGCACTGAGCATGTGCGAGATTTGCAAGGCTGAAATCCAGGAAGTCATACAGTCTGGCTTCATGATGCCCACACTTAAGATGGCCCCAGTCAATTTCTATTTTATAAAGTGTCTAAATGCTGTAACAACCTAACAAAACGGACCTTAGTTTACAGACTAACTTTACTAGAATACATTAAGCTTGTGTATTACAGGGGTATTTATATTTAAAAAGTGAAATTGTGGCCGGAACTCCGCTTTAAATCAATGAAGAAGAAGTTATATACTGTTTAGGAAATAAATTCCTTTCCATTTAACATTTGCTGTAATATCTTCCATCTCAGAATCTTTTATCTCCAAATATGAAAAGAGTGGATTTTCCAGTATTTGGTTTGCAAGTGCTTTTAAAGGGGCATCCACCCCAAGCCAGATTTGGACCCCGATGGATTTGCACATGAAGAACCACCAGCAGTGGAAGAAGGTCATTGATGGGATGAGCAAGTTCCCCAAAATCCATTATAGTGGGATAGCACTGACAGGGTGGCAAAGGTAAGATACAAAAGAGCTTGGTCTCTCTGGAGAGCATGCTGGGAGCTGGACAACCAGCTACGCATCCAAATTTGAAGGCGATAAAATATTTTCTAATATGAATACCGTATTTATCGGCGTATAACACGCACCCTAACTTTAAGAGGGAAGTTTCAGGAATTTTTTTTTCACAGGCCCCTGCGTATAACACGCAGGCACAGCTTACCCTCTATTTTCAGGGTAAAAAAGTGAGTGTTATACGCCAATAAATACAATGGGGCAGATCCACAAAGAAAGTACGCCGGCGTATCTATTGATACGCCGGCGTACTTTCAAAATTCCCGCGTCGTATCTTTGTTTTGAATCCTCGAAACAAGTTACAACGGCATCTGGGTTAGATCCGACAGGCGTACGTCTTGGTACGCCTTCGGATCTTAGATGCAATTTTTCGGCGTCCGCTAGGTGGCGTTCCCGTCGTAATCCGCGTCGAGTATGCAAATTAGCTATTTCCGACGATCTACGAACGTACGAGCGGCCGTCGCATTTATTTACGTCGTTTCCGTTCATCTTTTTCCGGCGTATAGTTAAAGCTGCTATCTGGTGGCGTACTCAATGTTAAGTATGGCCGTCCTTCCCGCGTATAATTTTGAAAGTCGTCCGTGAATGGGGCTGGACGCCATTTACGTTCATGTCGAAAACAATGACGTCCTTGCGACATCATTTGGAGCAATGCACCCTGGGAGTTTTGACGGACGGGGCATTTAAATGAAACACGCCCCCTACTCACCGCATTTGAATTCCGCGCCCTTACGCCGCGAGAGATACACTACGCCGCCGTAACTTATGGCGCAAATTCTTTTCAGGATTTAAACCAAAGCCAGGTAAGTTACGGCGGCGTAGCGTATCTCAGATACGCTGCGCCGGTGCAGATCTTTGTGGATCTGCCCCAGTATATATAATAATAGCATCACCTATTTCTTTTACATTAGGTTTTATATTAAAAAAAAATGAATTAAGCATGAAAACTAGTACAGAACATGACACTGACATATACTGCCTCACTGCAATCACACGAAGGACAGCCAGAGGGCAGCAGAGTCTTACTTTTAAGGCAATAATTAGGAAGTACAGCCAATTAGTTCATGGACAAGTTATCCAAAAGGATCCAGAAAGCCCTATGTGTAAAGCAATGCAAGGCACAGCAGAACCTTCTTTACACAGAAGGCATTTACATATCATCACTGCCAACACAATTCCAGAAAACGAGGAGTTTACCTCTTATTTTAGGATCAGGCAGAACTATGCAAATCACTCCCTTCTATTACAGTGCTTTGAAAAAGTATTCACACCCCTTGATATTTTCCACATTTTGTCATGTTACAACCAAAAATGTAAATGTATTTTATTGGGATTTTATGTAATAGACCAACACAAAGTGGCACATAATTATAAAGTGGAAGGAAAATGATAAATGGTTTACAACATTTTTTACAAATAAATATGTGAAAAGTGTGGGGTACATTTGTATAGAGTCAATACTTTGTAGAACCTCCTTTCACTGCAATTGTAAGTCTTTTTGGCGATGTCTCTACCAGCTTTGCACATCTAGAGAGGGACATTTCTGCCCATTCTTCTTTGCAAAATAGCTCAAGCTCTGTCGGATTGGATGGAGAGCGTCTGTGATCATCAATTTTCAAGTGTTGAAGGATGAAGTGACTAGCGCAATATTAAATGGCTATGTGGCAAAAAGTGTTTGTCAGTGAATGAAACTGATCCTTAATTAAACATATAAACACAGTGCCAAAATATAAATAAACAAGAATAATGGTGATAAATCCAATCAGCATGTAGCATTGTCACTGACAAACACTTTTTGCCACATAGCCATTTAACTACTTGGTAACCGCCCTATAGCCGAAATACGGCTACAAGGCGGTTACCTAACTCTAGGAGGGCGTCAATATACGTCCTCCCAGAGAGTCACAATTGCGCGCCCGAGCGGGCGTGCACACGCGATCACCGGCGCTCGGCGGGTCCACGGGACCCGCAGCAACACGGATCGCGGTAAGGAGCCAATGGAAGCGGCTCCTTACCACGTGATCGCGCCGTCCAATGACGGCGCGATCACTTGTAAACAAACCGGCATCATGTAATGACGCCGGTTCCTCCCTCTCCTCTCTGTACCGTTCGGTACAGTGTGAGAGGAGAGGGAGGGGGGGGGGATCGGGCGGCAGCAGCAGCCGCCGCACTGTGGGCTGGATCTGTGACAATTGCAGTCACAGATCCAGCCATCCCTGCGCAATACTCTGCAAAATAAAAATAATGATGAGTGCAATACTCTGCAATACCCCACCCCATACTCTGCAATACCCCACCCCATACTCTGCAATACCCCACCCCATACTCTGCAATACCCACCCTGGGGGGGTGGGTATTGCAGAGTATGGGGTGGGGTATTGCAGAGTATGGGGTGGGGTATTGCAGAGTATGGGGTGGGGTATTGCAGAGTATTGCACTCATCATTTTTTTTATTTTACTCTGCAATACCCACCCCCCCATACTCTGCAATACCCACCCACCCATACTCTGCAATACCCACCCCCCCATACTCTGCAATACCCACCCATACTCTGCAATACCCCCCCCCCATACTCTGCAATACCCCCCCCATACTCTGCAATACCCCCCCCCCATACTCTGCAATACCCCCCCCCCCATACTCTGCAATACCCCCCCCCATACTCTGCAATACCCCCCCCCATACTCTGCAATACCCCCCCCCCATACTCTGCAATACCCCCCCCCATACTCTGCAATACCCCCCCATACTCTGCAATACCCCCCCAATACTCCGCAATACCCTCAATACTCCAATACCTTGCAATACGTCGCCTATGGGGATTTTTAAGTAGCAACGTTTGGCGCAATTTCACGAGCGTGTGCAATTTTGAAGGGTGACATGTTGGGTATCTATTTACTCGGCGTAACTTCATCTTTCATATTATGCAAAAACATTGGGCTAACTTTACTGTTTTTTTTCTTTTTTAAGCACAAAACTGTTTTTTTTTTAAAAACACGCGTTCAAAAAATTGCTGCGAAAATACCGTGCAAGATAAAAAGTTGCAACAACCGCCATTGTATTCTCTAGGGTCTTTGAAAAAAAAGCATATATAATGTTTTGGGTTTCTATGTAATTTTTTTAGCAAATAAATGATGATTTTTACATGTAGGAGAGAAATGTCAGAATTGGCCTGGGTGCTCCAGAACGCCTGATGGTGCTCCCTGCATGTTGGGCCTCTCTATGTGGCCACGCTGTGTAAAAGTCGCACACATGTGGTATCGCTATACTCGGGAGGAATAGCAGAATGTGTTTTGGGGTGTAATTTGTAGTATGCATATGCTGTGTGTGAGAAATAACCTGCTAATATGACAGAAACTAGATTTTTTTTTTTTTTTTTTACAGAATTTTCAGTCTTTTTTCTTTTATAGCGCAAAAAATAAAAACCGCAGAGGTGATCAAATACCACCAAAAGAAAGCTCTATTTGTGGGAAAAAAAGGACAAAAATTTCAGATGGGTACAATGTTGTATGACTGAGTAATTGTCATTCAAATTGTGAGAGCACCGAAAGCTGAAAATTGGTCTGGTGATTAAGGGGGTTTTCGTGCCCAGTGGTCAAGTGGTTAATATTGCGCTAGTCACTTCATCCTTCACTGCTATATTGTATTCATCACTTTTATACATTATTAGACTGAGCAGCATTATTACATTTCACATTATATTATATCATTTTATTTCAATTTTTTTCATCTCAAAGTTGTTTTTGGTAGGCGCGAGAGCACCATCACATTTTTAAATTTTCAAGTGTTGCCACAGATTCTCAATTGGATTTAGGTCTGGACTTTGACTGGACCATTCTAACACATGAATATGCTTTGATCAAAACCATTCCATTGTAGCTCTGGCTGTATGTTTAGGGTCATCCACCCCAGTCAACAGATTTTCTGTATTTGGCTCTATCCATCTTTCCATCAACTCTGACCAGCTTCCCTGTCCCCGCTGAAGAAAAGCATCCCCACAACATGATGCCGCCACCACCATGTTTCACGATGGGGATGATGTGTTCAGGGTGATGTGCAGTGTTAATTTACGGCCACACCTGGTGTTTTGCTTTTATGCCAAAAAGTAAAATTTTGGTCTCATCTGACCAGAGCACCTTCTTCCACATGTTTGCTGTGTCCCCCACATGGCGCTTCACAAACTGGACTTCCTATGGCTTCCTTTCAACAATGTCTTTCTTCTTGCCACTCTTCCATAAAGGGCAGATTTGTGGAGAGCACAACTAATAGTTGTCCTGTGGACAGATTCTCCCACCTGAGCTGTGGATCTCTGGAGCTCCTCTAGCGTTACCATGGGCCTCTTGGTTGCTTCTCTGATTGATGCTCTCCTTGCCCGGCCTGTCAGTTTAGGTGGACGGCCATGTCTTCTTAGGTTTGCAGTTCGGCCATACTCTTTCCATTTTCAGATGATAAATTGAACAGTGCTCTGTGAGATGTTCAAAGCTTGGGATATTTTAAACTTCTCTACAACTTTATCCCTGACCTGTCTGGTGTGTTCCTTGGCCTTGATGATGCTGTTTTTTCATGAAGGTTCTCTAACAAACCTCTGAGGGCTTCACAAAACAGCTGTATTTATACTGAGATTAAATGACACCCAGGTGAACTCTCTTTACTAATTAGGTGACTTCTGAAGGCAATTGGTTCCATTAGATTTTAGTTAGGGGTAGTAAAGGGGGCTGAAAAGAAATACACGCCACACTTTTCAGATGTGTATTTGTAAAACAAAAATTGAAAAGCATTTATAATTTTCTTTCCACGTCACAATTATGTACCACTTTGTGTTGGTCTATTACATAAAATAAAATAAAATACATTTACGATTTTGGTTGTAACATGACAAAATGTGGAAAATTTCCAGTATGAATACTTTTTCAAGGCACTGTATATAGGCAACTCTAGATCCAGAGCTGCTGGGGTATAGCACAGGTACCGTCGTACCTATTCTGATCTCTAGCCAGCTGTTAACAGCTTTTTTTTTTTTGCCCTCCTCTGTGCAAGGTAGGGCTATGGGGTTGCCACGTCATCCTTGTAAAATGGAATACATATATAAATGATACAGGTTCTGTGGCTGAATAAGGTGGTAATTAGATTCTATACCTGCATTTAATTAGTCACAAATCTTGTGTAATTCATATGTGTTTAGTGTTAAGGGCTCATTTTACACTTGTTTTGGTTTCAACACTCATTAAAGCACCTACCTCTTTAATATACATTTGTAATGTGTTTTTGATGCTTCTATAAAGCTTTTTTGAAGATTTAATGAAGCTTTGGAAATACCCTGTAAGTGTTGATTTTCTATTTGTTTTAAAGTGGCTCAGTAGTACCCCAACTCAGTAATAGCCCCAGCTCATTAGTACCTCCATTCAGCAGATCCCCAGATCATTAGTGTGACAGAACCATCCAGCACCCAGCTAGAGTGCTTCCATCCGTATACTGCTTCCCCCAGTCTGTTCATAGGAACCCAATACTATGGCTGAATATTGCATAGCGTAAAAGACTAGACGACAATAGCTTGTATGAGAACTGGAACTGTTTATTGAAAACTCACACAGAATTTATATACAACTGTATACAGGAATATAATTAATATAACTAAGGAACAACCAACAAACCGTATGCTACTTCCCCTCTCGCAACTAATAGCTGACAGTGATTTAACCCTTAAGCTAATCAACATAAACATGTGACATCCCACAATGGTTCACTGACAAGTTACAGTGGTCACAATATTAATCACATGTTCAAGAGATGAGCAGACTGAAAAACAATAGGTGACTTTATTAACAATGGTAAAGACCTACTTAATAAACACCTAACAAACAGTGATCTCACTCCACCTCAGACTAGTAGGTAACAGAAGACCCAGGGCCGTCGTAAGTCTGAATGGCCGCTGTCGTATCTATGGCCTGATTCATAGAATCAGTTACGCATAGATTTGGCCAAGATACGAGCGGCGTAAGTCTCCTACGCTGTCGTATCTTGGGTTGCAATAATTACGCTGGCCGCTAGGTGGCGCTTCCTTGATTTTCGCGTTGAATATGTAAATGAGCAAGATACGCCGATTCACGAACGTACGTACGTACGCCCGTCGCAATTAGTTACGCCGTTTACGTAAGACATACGCCGGCGTAAAGATAAAGCTGGGCTCTAGGTGGCGCAGCCCATGCAAAGTATGGACGTCGGAAAAAGTGTATCTTTTTACGTCGTTTGCGTAAGTCATATGCGAATAGGGCTGTGCGTAAGTTGCGTTCATGTCACAGGCATTGAGCCGATGTATCTTCGGGCGTAAATACGACGTGATACTGAGCATGCGCCGTTCGTTCGGCCATGCATCTACATGGGGTCAAGCCTCATTTAAATACAACACGCCCCCTACCAGCCTACTTTGAATTACGCACGCTTACGCCGGCCCATTTACGCTACACCGCCGTAACTTAGGACGCAAGTGCTTTGTGAATACAGCACTTGCCTCTCTAAGTTGCGGCGGCGTAGCGTAAATACGGTACGCTACGCCCGCGCAACGTAGAGCGGCCGTATGTGAATCCGGGCCCCTGTGTTTACATGTAAATAACCGTCATTCATATGTGAATAGCTGAGGCAGACGGCATTCATATGTAAATAAAGGCGGCATTCATATGTATATCATGCCCCTTTGCAGTGAAGAGATGATGTACTGTAACCTCTAGCAACTAATCAGTGAGCTGTAATCAGTGTGCTGTAAAGTGGTAATGATATGCTGTAACCTCTGGCAACCTTTTTCAATCACTGCCTGATCTAAAACAGTAAACAGATTTTAAGTCTAGCTGATATTAATTGTATATCTCAGAGCAGGTGAAGAGCAAAATTGCACGGGGGGATCCCAAGATTTTTTTTGCCCAGGGTCCAATCAACATTAAAGACGGCCCTGAGTCCTACAACTGTAGCTGAAGTCCCAGCTCTTACTGAAGGAAGCTTTCCTCTGCCAGCTGTACACCTACTACCACTTGTTGCTGGAGGTACGGGATATCTACCCTGTATGACAGTGGTTTGTTTCTTCTTGTAGGTTCGACCATTACTCTGTTCTGTGTGAGCTGCTTCCTGTCGCCATCCCGTCCTTGGCAGTGTGTTTGAAAACCCTGAGATATGGTAAGGTCCATAGATTACCTAAATCTGAGGTCCTCCATGCTGCGGTGAACCATCTCACGTACCTTCTCTTCTGCAGGTCAGTTCACAGAGGAAGCCAAAAAGGAGACCGCTCTCATACTGGGCTTCAGCAAGATTGATGTAGAGAAGAACACCTGGTAAATAGCATTCCATACACACTATGGGCCGGATTCTTGAAACACTTACGCCAACGTATCTACAGATACGCCGCGTAAGTGCACGAATGCGCCGTCGTATCTATGCGCCTGAGTCTGCAAGCAAGATACGCCTGAAATTTGGCTTCATACGACCAACGTAAGTTTCCTACTCCGTCGTATCTTGGGCGCATATTTACGCTGGCCGCAAGGGGCGCTTCCATTGATTTACGCGCCGAATATGTAAATGACCGAGATACGCCTATTCACGAACGTACTTGCGCCCGTCGCTGTAATATACGCCGTTTACGTAAGGCGTACATCCGGCGTAAAGTTATTCCACCTGAAGGAGGCGCATCCCATGCAAAGGTATGGACGACGGAACAGCCGTCAAATTTTACGTTGTTTACGTAGGACTACGTGAATAGGGCTGGGCGTAGCTTACGTCACGTCGTAGGCAGTGATTCGACGTATCTTATGGAGTATTTTAGACGTGATTTTGAGCATGCGCACTGGGATGTGTCCACAGTACGGCGCATGCGCCGTTCGGACCATCATTTGCATGGGGTCACGGTTCATTTAAATGGATCATGCCCACCATCCACCTACTTTGAATTAGGCGGGCTTACGCCGAATAATTTACCTTACGTTGGCGCAACGTAGGGAGCGAGTGCTTTGTGAATACTGTTCTTGCCTCTCTATGTTACGACGGCGTAGGGCATATGAGATGGGCTACGCCGGCAGAAAGATGCGCGGCTCTACGAGAATCCGGCCCTATGTGTAACATTTCCAATCCCAGAATGCAGCCACAAAAAGAGTACAGTGGCTGAGACAAGAGGTTATGATGTGCTTTGTATGTATCGTATGAAACTGAAACATGGAGTTTGTTACAGAAAATTGTCTTTCAATTTAGTGATGGGAACGGGGCTTTTCCAGGAGCGGAAATTTACAGCATGGTGAGAAAAATTCACACGGAAATGAAAAAGAAGGTCCGGGAGATCACGGAGGATGATGGGTGAGTAAAGGAGAATCAATTCGAATTTTTCAAACCCACTAGCCAGAGCATGTGGCCCCTGCAGTGCTATGCTAGTTGTGTGACACGCTCACTGCCAATCCCATCATGTGACCTCTGCCACTTCTGTTCTGATCATGTGACCCTGCCCTGTCCCTGACCCTGTATGGCAATTCTAACCGTATGACTCTTAGGCCGCGTACACACGGTCGGTCCATCCGATGAGAACGGTCCGAAGGACTGTTCTCATCGGTTAACCGATGAAGCTGACTGATGGTCCGTCGCGCCTACACACCATAGGTTAAAAAAACGATTGTGTCAGAACGCAGTGACGTAAAACACAACGATGTGCTGAAAAAAACGAAGTTCAATGCTTCCAAGCATGCGTCGACTTGATTCTGAGCATGCATGGATTTTTAACCGAAGCTTTTGCATACTAACCATCGGTTTTGACAGATCGGTTAGGCGTCCATCGGTTCAATTTTAAAGCAAGTTCTACATTTTTTGACCGAAGGATAACTGACCGATGGCGCCCACACACAATCGGTTTGGACCGATGAAAAGGTCCTTCAGTCCGTTTTCATCGGTTTTGACCGACCCTGTGTACGCTGCCTTACACTCAAATGCTGACCATTTATACTTCTCTACTAATATCCTGATAATGTAACCCCTCTACCATTGTACTAAATATGTGATCCCTCTACCATCATCCTGATCATGTAATCCATCTACCACTACCAGTGGCGGCTGGTGCTATATATTTTGGAGGGTGGCAAACAAGACAATCCCGCACTTACCCCATCTAGGTCGTGGGCAGCTTTGGCTCCTTCATTTGTCTCCTCCTCTGCACCTTGGGCTTCTTGGCGACTTCCCTCGTTGAGGCGGCCAATGCGATTGCTTCTCCTCTCAGCCAGTTGGGTCTCAGGGCCTGCTTCCTGATTGGCCGGGAGGAGAATCAGGAAGACTATAGCAAATATTAATTTGCTATTGTCAGACAACTTTTTTGAAGCCAATAAGAGCCTCTGGCGCTAATCTCGTGCTTCTAAAAAAAAGAACAAAAAAAAACCCCATTGGAATCCATGTTTTCGGCACCCTGTATGTAGATTAGGGGTCGTACACCCTAATGGATGGGCTGCCACTGACCTACTAACCTAATCATGTAATCCCTCCACCATTAACCTGATCATGTGATCCCTTTACCACCTTTCTAATATTGTGATCCCACACCACCATTCTGATAATGTGATCTTTCTACCACCATTTTGATAATGCTCTAGTATTCTGATCCCACAACGCCAATTCTAATAAAGTGATTCCTCTACCACTATTTTGATAATGTTCTAATATTGTGATCCCATGCTACTATTCTGATAATATGACCCCTGTACAACTTTTATTAAATGTGATCTCTCTACCACTTTTCTGATAATGCGATTTCCCCCCCAACTCTGCCATCTGGATATGGTGACCCCAGTAGAATGCTCTTTTGATAGTTCTGTTGACAATAATAATAATATGCTGTTTTATATCTTGTGTATGATACAATTTGATCAACTCTTTCCTTTCACAGTGACATCAATGCCTGGTTTTCCCGTTACCAAAGAAAACACCAGTTTGCAAATCCACTTAAAATGGAGGTGTTCAGTGCTAAAATCTTAAAGTAAGTGTAGAAACATGGTTCTTTACACATTTATTTTGCAGTGCTGTTTGGGCTACACATCACATATATACAGTACAAACCAGAAAATATTAGATGACTTTGTTAGTGTGAAATTTATGTGCAACGTTTAAGTTTTCGGCTCTAATAGTTAGGGAATACTATAATCCTTATTAAAAATATAGCCTATACAAATGTAGTGGCCCTTGTGTACCTTTTCCTCACCCTCACTTTGCTGTAGGACAATAGTACACCCTGGGCTAAAGGCAGCTGTTTGCTTACATGACGTATTTAATTATGGAACCCTGTGATGGATCTCGGATCCCCCGGCTGGGCACCTCCACCAGACCTGTGTCTCCTGTCCTCCAAACACACCCGCAGCCGGCAGACTCGCCATAACCATTCCTTAACCCCCCAATCAAGAGGCAAACTACACAGATGTTGAGGGTTAAACATGCAGAGTAGGGATGAGCCGAACACCCCCCCCTGTTCGGTTCGCACCAGAACCTTCGAACGGACCGAACGTTCGTGCGAACATTTAGAACCCCATTGACGTCTATGGGAATCGAACGTTCGAATTCAAAAGTGCTCATTTTAAAGCCTAATATGCAAGTTATTGTCGTACAACGTCTTTGAGAACCCGGGACTTGCCCCAGGGAACATGTATCAATGGAAAAAAAGTTTTAAAAACGGTCGTTTTTTCAGGAGCAGTGATTTTAATGATGCTTAAATAACAAAAAAAAATAAAATGAAAAATTCCTTTAAATATTGTACCTGCTGGGTGTCTATAATATGCCTGTGAAAACGTTCTTTGAGATCCCGGGTCTTGTCCCAGGAAACATGTATCATTGGAAAAAAAGTTTTAAAAACGGTAATGTCTTTCAGGACTCCTGAAAAAACGACCGTTCTTAAAACTTTTTTTCCATTGATACATGTTCCCTGGGGCAAGACCCGGGTTTTCAAAGATGTTTTCACAGGCATACTATAGACACCCAGCAGGTACGTTATTTAAAAGAATTTTTCTTTTTTTTTTAATTTAAGCATCATTAAAATCACTGCTCCTGAATCTTTAGGTGCAAACTACAGAGCACACGGCCAGTACACACCAAGTAGCTTTAGGTGCAAACTACAGAGGACACAGACAATAAACCACATACTGCAGCTAGCACAATCACCTGCCTGCCAGTAAATTAGGAAGTGCGGATCTAGCTAAACTATACAGTGTATAAATATATGTACAACACCTGGGATGTATATATATCCTCTACACACTACACACATTAACCGACTAGCCTGCCTGCTCTATCTACCTGCAAAAAATGACACTCTCTCTGTTCTCTCTTAACCACCGCAACACACTACACAAGGCCGACCTGCAGGCGGCCTTTTATAGTGTGGGACGTGTACTAAACCCCCTGAGCCATAATTGCCCAAAGCCACCCTGGCTTTGGCCAATTATGGCTCTCCGTTTTTTGCAAGCTGTGATTGGCCAAGCATGCGGGTCATAGTGCATGCTTGGCCAATCATCAGCCAGCGATGCTGCAGTGAATTATGGTCTGTGAAACGTAACTCGAATTTGGCGCGAACGACCAGTTTTGTTCGTATTTCGACGAACGATCGAACATACGATGTTCGAGTCGAACATGAGTTTGACTCGAATACGAAGCTCATCCCTAATGCAGAGCATAAAACTGTTTATTAAATACAAAACATACACCTTTAAACACAGTCGGGGACAAGCCCCTTAGCCTTGTCATAGAGGTGGTAAGGGACAAGGAAGAACCAATGGAAACTCAACACTTGTACATTGAAACAGAAACTCCAGTTGAAACACATAAAAGGACTATGATAAGCAGGCAGCCCCTCCTTACACATTCCCTGCTGGGATGTGTCTCCAGATCTTTTGTGTACATGCCTTGACCCAACACAATTAAACACAGCAACAAAAGGGGGGGAGAAAGGATGTAGCATTACATTACATTATCTCAATACCATTTTGTCCCCAAGTCTCTCAGTCTCTTCTGGGCCAAAGTCTATGGGTGACAGTGGGTTCTGTCACAAACCCCAATGACACCAGATCATGGATCCAATCGCTTCTATATGGCATCACAAAGGAGTAATATCATAATATCACGAGCATGTGCCGTAGTAGACACTCCAAGTGTCTCAGCTTTTTTTAGTCTTTTCATTACTTAATATATACTCCATATTGTAGTAAATAATTATGTATTTTAAGTATACACAGCATGGTACAGTGAAAATTCCAGCGTCTGGAAACCTTACGATGAGCCTTTCCCACCTTTTTGCATTAGTCCAAAAATTAGCCAGTGTTTGTTGACTGGAAGTGATGTCAGTGCAGTTGGTTAACTACAAGGTCCTGGCCTTCTCTGGCCCCAAGCTCACTACTACCCAAAGCCTGGGTAAAATACCAGACCCTGTGATGGTCGCTACATTTACTTGGCTAGTTTCTTTTTTATGATGGTTATGGTGGCCATTTAAGACTAGCACACTAAGGAAGTCTTTTTATTTTTATTTGAATTTTAAAGTGTATTTCTTTCTAAATTGAATAGGTGTTCTAATCATTTCCTGCTCTATCGGGTTTTATTTTATTTTGTTTTTGCTGTATTTGTCCCATTGGGGAGATTTCCCCTAATTCCCTACCCCAAAGACACGTCAGGGAATGAGAAGAATTTCTAGACAGCTATTACAGATGTCTCCATTGGACAACTGACCCTCATCTCTTGGCAAACATACAAGTAGGGAGGCATGATCACTTCAATGGGAACACAGACAGTAATACAAATGTTAGAGATTTTCACTCCTCCATTCACAGTCAACAAACTGATACCCAGATAGATGAGCAAAGGCTATCGTCCAAGAAACTTTATGGTGCTAGAATTTGACATCAGGACTACAAAGGTCTCTAGTGATGTAATCTCTGCAGGAAAGCTGGCCAATCAGGAGTTCTGCTTCAACAGTTCTCCCTTTCAGTATAGAATATGCTAAAAGTAGTATGGCACAGATCACATGACCCATGCCAGAGTTTAACACCTCTAACACAGCTGAAATCTCTTAAGTTTTTCACGTGTGTGTGCGTGTGTTTGACCACTTAAGCCCCAGACCATTTGGCTGGTTAAAGATCAGGCCACTTTTTGCGATTCGGCACTGCGTCACTGGCAGTGAAGGGGTTAACCTGTAGGGGGCGCTGAAGGGGGTTAAGTGTGTCCTAGGGAGTTATTGTAACTGTTATGGGGCGTGGCTTGCCATGACACGTCATTGATCGTTGTTCCCGATGACAGGGAACACGATCAGTGACAGTGTCACCTAGGCAGAATGGGGAGATGTTGTGTTTACGCTAATATCTCCCCGTTCTGCAGCTCAGTGACACCGGTGGCGATCGGGTCCGCGAGCAGGGTCGTGAGCGCGACCACGCGACTCTCAAATTAAAGGGGACGTACCTGTATGCCCATTTGCGCAGCCATGCCATTCTGTCGACGTATATCGTCGTGTGCCGGTCGGGAATCGGTTAATACAAACTTCCATGGACTGTACAGGTTCAGTTCAAGTGTGCTGTGAACAAGGCTAAGTGCTGAAACGCATCAGCTGTCACATTTTAATGGTCCTGTTATAATAAAAGATTACAGAATAATTTGCAGAGTTGCTGGCATTTCATATTGTATTCTCAGTCCAAGTGAAGGGCGATAGGCAATACGGGTTATGGATAATGTGGTTGTTGGTACAGGGCTGTATTTGCTATATTGGCACTTGTGGACCAGTGCCTAAGGCAGCTGGCATAGAACAGGGCAGCAACAAGCTTTAAAATGTACAAATAAACAATTTCTTATTGTTTCCCTCTTCTGTCCACCTCCGGATACCTGTGGCTAAATTGTACTAGTAGGGAGGAGTGCGGGGGAAACATAGTGGTGGGGCTTGAAGAAAAGATTGTCATTTCTCAGGCAAGCCTAGACCATTATGACTTTGATCAACCACAGCAAACACGAGGACACTGGTGCTGCAGATGTGGAGGTTATTTAATTTACAGAATTTTGTAGGCTTCATAGGAAGATGTCACTTTATCACCTAACTGATGATTGTTTTCTCTCCCCCAGAGCCAATGAGGAGTGGGAATCTCATATACAAGCTCTCCGGACTCAGATGGATTCCATCTTCTTCCCAGACACAGTGGAGGAATGGATGGAAGAAAATGTCAACCCCATCATGGATCATCTGCGAGAGCTGTCCAAGGATTTCCACGAGATATTGCCTTTAAATGCCCGTCCCAAGGCCATACCAAAGAAATGAGCGCATATCCTTGGATCGATGGAGATTTCAGCCAATAGGACTTTGTTCAGATTATAAAGCAGGGAAAAGGGTAATGTTCTGCAGAATACCAGATCAGCACATTTTCACAAAAAATCGAGTGCATTAGTGTGCTAAAGAGTGTGTGGTATCCCACCATTGTTCTCATCGATGCTATTGTCTATGCACTGTGTGTATGTGTAAGTCGATATCTCGATCAAGCCTATGCATTTAAGCAGTATAAGGCCAGGAGATGTACGGTGTACAGTTACCACAGAAACCATTCAGAAGAGATCATTCAGTTAAAGATTGAATCTGCTGAGCTGAATTACCCAAGTCTCATTGAGTATTTCATTGGCAAGACATCCCCACCACTGCCCTGTTTCCAGCCATCTTGGAACCCACGTTATTTCTGCTACAACAGGAGTATCCCTAGGTGTCCCCACATTTTCTGAGCTCTGATGTATTCTCTATAATAAAACCGTTAATTACAAATGGAGCAAAGAGAGAAGGACCACCCTCATAAATGATGCTACGGCAGGAGTTCAGAACTGGGCACTTCAAAGTCAGAGATCTTTGCACTAAGGGACCCCTAAGGAAGTGTCCCCTGGATGCTCAGAACTGGCCACTTCAAGTTCTGAGATCTTTGCCGTTCATATCCCTAAGTAAATATCTCCTTGAAATTTAAAACTGAGCACTGTCGGTTTAGAGATCTTTGCACCTGAGATCCCTACGAAACCATAAATTAAAGCTTCCCCATTCAGGGCAAAGCAACGGGTTCTCTTGGTTGTTTTAACTTCCACCTACCCCCTATCGTTTGCCTGCTGGGACCATGAGTTAAAAGATCTCTGTAAATTACATTTTAGTCTCGGCTTGAATGAGAAAATTGGCAGGTGACTTTTAGCTCAATTGTATTTAAAAAAAAACAAATTGTTGGACACCTGCCACTTTAACTGTTTTGATGACCGTGACCTGAATTGTACTCTCTGTGGGTAACTGCACCTTGCACATCACCTTTGCTCTTTGTATTGCTTTATTTTAAATGTCTGAATGTGAATATTTCTGTATGTAAAATTTAAAACCTTGAAAGCGGAAGTCTGTTTAAAAAAAAAACGCCTCTGGTCAGTCCGATGACGTCATGACCTCTTTCTCTTTGACTTCAGCGCTGAAACTGGGCAGCCCTTACTACTTCCCTGAACAGAGCTCATGCGCTCATAGTGTGAGCGCTGTTTAATGCACTGTCTTCGTCCAGGGTAGCCCTGTGTCTGAGAAAGAAGGTTGAATTTAACTTATGCCGCGTACACACGATCAGTCCATCCGATGAGAATGGACCGTTTTCATCGGTTAACGGATGAAGCTGACTGATGGATCCGTCGCGCCTACACACCATCGGTTAAAAAAATTATCGCGTCAGAACACGGTGACGTAAAACACACGACATGCTGAAAAAAACGAAGTTCAATGCTTCCAAGCATGCGTCGACTTGATTCTGAGCATGCGTGGATTTTTAACCGATGGTTGTGCCTACTAACGATCGGTTTTGTTCTATCGGTTAGGAATCCATCGGTTAAATTTAAAACAAGTTGGCTTTTTTTTAACCGATGGCGCCCACACACAATCGGTTTTGACCGATGAAAGCGGTCCATCAGACCATTCATCGGTTTAACCGATCGTGTGTATGCAGCATAAGAGGACTGAGGACATCTAATGGTGGAATAAAATTACTGTGGGTGGCGGCTTTGTATTCAAGGTGAAGGTGCTGCTAAAGCTGCTTTTATTTTTAAGATTATTGACATATTGTTTTAATTTATTTAGGTTGCAGTTTTTAAAAAGAACCAATCTTAACTGGCTTTTGTAAGAATCTGAATATTCAGTCTTTAATTGACAACCTTGCTTTTGATAGATTTTCTTTCATCCCCCATATTTTAGCTTCACCCTCCATGTCTGAGCCTAACTTAAAGTGGCCGAAATTAGAACTATAAGCAAAACTTTTTTTTTTCATTTTTGGATAGAGTAAGAGAGGGTTATAATAACCCCTGTAAAGTTTATTTTTGCTGTCTTTGTCCCATTGGGGAGATTTACCGTCACTTCCTGTCCCATAGCCAAAACAGGAAATCCCTGATAAATAAGGGAATTTCTTTCACTTGAAGGTCACTTGAACTATTGGAAGATTTCCCCTCTATTACTTTTCTGGGGACAATCCAAAATTTGAGATTTTCTTTTATTTTCATTTTAAATGATAATGACACAGTCAGCAATAAAAGCCACATGTGTTTTAATCCATCTCCGCTCTATCCAAAACAAAAAAAAAGTTTTGCTTTTAGTTATACTTCAAGGTTCTTTTTTTTTTTTTTTAACTGAATGCATTTTCTGTATTAGGCCCCTTTCACATGGGCTGTTCAGTCAGGTTCACCTATAAGTTTTTCAGAGGGACCTTATTGGATCCTCAAATTTCTTCTATGGAGCTGCGGATGTCGGGGGGCTCACCCGCCGCCATCCAATCTGATCCTGTGCGCCAAAAACAGACAGATGGTGGTACTATTCCCCATCCGTCTGGTGGATTGGATGGAAACAGACAGGTGGTCTGTTTCCATCTGATTGCCCCATAGAGGAGAGCGGACTGTGTTCATGTCCACTCTGCATAGTGTAGTGGACATGGACCTGTCATCCGCCTGCTCAGTGGGGATCAACAGAGAGATCCTTGCTGAGTAAGCGGATTCTGCATAGCGGAGGCGCCCTTGTGAAAAGGGCCTCAAGGTAAAAAAAAAAAGAGAAACGTCTATTCCTGAGTCTGATCTCCATCCAACACTATGCCAAAGAGCAGCAGCTTTCTTGTCTCTCTCCCACTTCACAGGGCAGAAGTGACAAGGGAGCAGGTGGTTGGGGTAAGCTGCACTGCCTGTGTGATTAGACGCAAGCAGCACAGCTTGGGATCAAGCCTGCATGAGTAATGAGTGCCCCCATAAGAAGCGGCTTCCTATAGGGGCACTCGCCAAAGAGTAGAGCCTTTTTAGAAAGCCAAACCTTACCTAAATGCTGCTGTAGACATTTGAATTTCAGATCCAGATTCTTGCTGAATCGCCCAAAATTAGACCCATAGGTGTCCCTATTGTCCCCACCCAGCTTACAAAAGTCGATTTTGCATTCAACATTTGTTAAAGGAGCCAAGCGGATTTTTATTTTTTTTGCCAATCGGTGATTTCATCCAATCACATGCAGTCACCTTACCGGGATATATCCTGGTACCCACTGTCAGCATACAATAGCCGGCAGGGAAGATGACGCCATATATGCTGGACTGAACGAGAGAAATATTTTCTTGTATAGCTAGGTTCAAATTTGCTGGCAAGAATCAAGTTTTATTTTAATTTTCCTTGCACCTGATTGGATATTTAAAGCGGGAGTTCACCCATAAAACAATGTTTCCCCTTAGATGGATGCTAGATGGATGCTCGTTTTGTCTAGGGGAATCGGCTAGTTGTTTTAAAATATGAGCAGTACTTACTGTTTTCGAGATGCATCCTCTCCGCCGCTTCCGGGTATGGGTCTTCGGGAGCGGGCGTTCCTTCTTGATTGACAGTCTTCCGAGAGGCTTCCGACGGTCCCATCCATCGCGTCACTAGTAGCCGAAAGAAGTCGAATGTCGGTGCGGCTCTATACTGTGCCTGCGCACCGACGTTCGGCTTCTTTCGGAAAATCGTGACGCGATGGTTGCGACCGTCGGAAGCCTCTCGGAAGACTGTCAATCAAAATAGGAACGCCCAGTCCCGCAGCCCATACCTGGAAGCGGCGGAGTAGATGCATCTCGTAAACGGTAAGTACAGCTCATATTTTAAAACAACTAGCCGATTCCCCTAGACAAAACGAGCATCCATCTAAGGGGAAAAAGTATTATGTACGGGTGAACCCCCGCTTTAAAGTGAACAAACTTCTCCTCATGTGTTATGCTAAATGAAACTTCGCTTTACGATTTGCAACTTGAACATGTGATTCTCCTTCAGTAAATCAACCCCATTGTCTTCCAGCTCTAGGCTGTGCATAACAGAGGAGTGTGAACGGCAACTGAATATTCAAATTCTGGCAAGTGATGACTGGTTCTCTTTGATGAACTTGCGGTTGTTTATTGTAGATATTTGCTACCAAGTCTCAGGCTTCATTGGGACTCATGGAAAATGCCTGTATTCATAGTGGATTATTTATTACAAAGAAATTATAGTAAGTTAAGCTACTCCTAGTAGCCAATTGGCTTTCAGCTTTGAGCTGCTTGGTGACTGCTGGAAGATGATTGGTTATTACTTACATAACTGATTGGTTCTTATTAGTTACTGCACTACACAGATTGATCTTTGTCTTCTAATAAATGCCTATATTTTGTGGTCTTAACCAATGTTAGGCCTCGTACACACGATAGGATAGCCAGAGGACAACGGTCTGAAGGACCGTTGTCTTAGGTTAACCGATGAAGCTGACTGATGGTCCGTCACCCCTACACACCATAGGTTAAATAACCGATCGTGTCAGAACGCGGTGATGTAAAACATAACGACGTGCTGAAAAAAATGAAGTTCAATGCTTCCAAGCATGCGTCGACTTGATTCTGAGCATGTGCGGGTTTTTAACCGATGCTTTTGCATAATAACGAACGGTTTTGACCTATCGGTTAGGCGTCTATCGGTTCAATTTTTTTTTTTTCCTATTTTTTTAACCGAAGGGGCCCACACACGATCGGTTTTGACCAATGAAAATGGTCCTTCAGACCGTTGTCCTCTGGCTATCCTATCGTGTGTACGAGGCCTTACTCTAAAGCGTGCAAGCATACTAGCAATCGGGAGCCTGTGACTGGCTGTTACATGATCGGAAAGCTCCCGATCACTTCAAGTTGTTTTACCCAAATGCCCACCTCCGCCTCCTGGATTTTAGAGTTTTTTTAAAGGCCTGGGAGGCGGTCGGCACAAAGCGATTAGGGTAAACATTGAGATTATAATTCAACATATCATATGTTACATATGCGCTTGCTGGAAAAAAATAAAAGAATTTCCCCTGGGAGCTACTCGATACCTTCAAGACTGCAGATCAATTTTCTCATTATACATACAGGTTCTGCTTCTTGCTTTGCAGTGCTAAGGAAAAAAGAAAGATGTGGATCCCAAATCTAAGCAGAAGATGCTTTAGCACTGGACTGGAGTGTCTTCACCTGAGATTTGGGAAACTGTTCACATCCCAAGTAATCTAATGAGAAGGATGGTGACATCATACCTTGCAACCCTGACGATGGGGGTTGGGAAAGTATTTTAAAAAGTTTTAACTCAAGCTGGCCATACACTAAAATTTATATTGTTCAGCCTGAAAAAAAGGTCTTATACCTCGTACACATGACCGGTTTTCCTGTCAGGAAAAAAAACTAAGTTTTTCCTGATGTGATTCCTCTCCAGCCTGGCTTGCATACAGACGTTCATGCCTAATCCCGCCCGACCAAAGCGCGGTGACCAGTGTTGCCAACCGTCCGTATTTTTACGGACAGTTCGTAAAAACTGGCACCTTTTTCCCCCGTTCGTAAATGTCCTTGGTTGCGGGAATATGCCAGTACAAATAGCCGAGATCGGTTTGGCTTGGAACTGCGCATGGAAATTGGAGGCAGGGGGTGATTGGAGGCAGGGGGTGATGGTGGCTGTGGTGGCACCACAGAGGGTGATGGAGGCAAAGGGCAATCGAGGCAGGGGGATATTGGAGGCAGGGGGTGTTAGTGGCAGGGGGTGGGGGATGGAGACATGGGTTGTTGGTGGCACCGCAGAGGGGGGTGGAGGCACGGGACGGCAAGGGACGATAGGAGGTAGGGGGTGATTGGAGGCAGGGGGAGATTGGAGGCAGAGGAAGATTGGAGGCAGGGGGAGATTGGAGGCAGAGGGAGATTGTGGCACCGCAGAGGGGGGTGAAGGTAGGGGGTGTTGGTGGCAGAGGGGGATGGAGGCAGGGGGTGATGTGACTAAATAATTTGCCCTTATTATATCGAAAATAACAAAAATATGTTTTTTTACCCTAATATCTACCTTAAATCACATTTCTATTTGCCTAGGGTACTTGTTTGTAGCCTAAATACTGACATTTGCACCTAAAAATGTAATTTAGTAACTTTTGTGTAATGCCAGTAAAAACGTGTCTGCGCCAGTAAATTTCGATCTGGTAGGTTGGCTACACCGGCAGTGACGTACAACACGTACGACAGGACTATAAAGTTGAAGTTCCATGCAAATGGCGCCACCCTTTGGGCTGCTTTTGCTGATCCTCGTGTTAGTAAAAGTTTTGGTGAGAGACGATTCGTGCTTTTCATGCGCTGCATTAAACGATGCAATAATTTACAGCGTGACGAGTGTGCTATCTCCATTACCAACGCTAGTTTTACCAGAACTTTTATCAAGCAAGTAGAACTACCCAGTGTTTGGAATTTTGGCAAATTCTTCTTGAATTGTCCACAATTCTAACAGTGTATGCCCAGCTTTTGAGGTACATGCTTGCCCTTGTAATATTTGAAGTTTTTTACATGGGGAAGGGGCTCTAACCTAATAGGCAGACCTTGTAGTTTACTGTAAAATCAGCATGAGCTGTTGTGATTGGCCTAAAATTGTATAGCAAAAGCCATTTGTTGGGGAATTAGGGTAAGCCCAGACTCTGTGGCCGTTTTTATAGGGACACTGTCTCCTGCCCATTCAGGATGGAATGACCATGCTTCCTGATAGCCTCTCAAGCAAGGTATATTCACCACCCGTGCTTCCTCAACACGTGCATGGTGCCATGTTTCTTAACGCCTCCATGATGTAGCCGTTTGCCTTGTTGGATGGTGTCATAGCTCACCTGGGTGGAAGACGTCATTCAAGTATTCTCACATGGGGTTCACATGCTTGGAGCAAAGGAGCAAGGACACCGATGGTGCAGATAGGCAACAAGCTAGTGCAAATAGATGAGTTTACCTTACTGGGGCAGTAAGGGCGGTCAGGAGGCATTATCACGTTGCCATGAATTGGGCAGGTGACCGTATCTCCACAGGGTCTGTGCTACCGTTCTTTTCCCAAATAGTCATAGCACTGTGTAAGGAGAAGCAATCATTCTTGACAGTGGAAGACCATTATATCATGAAAAGCGGTCTGAAATTGAATCTAGAAAGCATGAATGTAATAACGGAAGCTGTTTTTAAACTGGATAAAAGTATCACGTTTGCTTATAGCTGCCTTCCAAGTGATATTTGAAAAAAAATCTGCGCTTGTGATCAGTAAACATTTGTTTGGATACAGAAGTAAATGGAGATCCTTCTAAAATCCTTCCATTCCTATTTCATTTTTAAAAATGTGTGAAAGAAATTTTTTTTTTCTTTTGTCATTGTGTGTTATTTTAAATAAAACATATTTTCCTAAATAATGCGTGGCACGTTTCAGTGAGTCAGTTGTACTAAAGACACATTTTGTATACACACATGAACATACTGTATGTATGTGTGTGTGTGTGTATGTGTGTGTGTGTATATATATATATATATATATATATATATATTATGCAGTGTGTGTGTGTGTGTGTGTATATATATGGTACTGCGCATGCTCTGTCGGGTAAATTACCCGACGTGCATTGCGCTAAATGACGTCACACGGAAGTCATTTGTTTTGACGTTAACGTAAATGGCGTCCAGCGCCATTCACGGACGACTTACGCAAACGACGTTGTTTTTTAAATTTCGACGCGGGAACGACGGCCATACTTAACATGGCTTAGGACAACTAGGGCTCAGCCCTAATTTTACGCGGTGCAACTCGACGGAAATGACGTAAAGTTAGATCGACGGGCAGCGCGGACGTTCGGGGATCGCCGTAACTAGTCATTTGCATATTCTACGCCGACCGCAATGGCCTCGCCATCTAGCGGCCGGCCTAGAATTGCATCCTTAAGATCCGACAGTGTAATTCAATTACACCTGTCGGATCTTAGGGCTAGCTATGCGTAACTGATTCTATGAATCAGTCGCATAGTTAGGACGGCCCTAACACAGAGATACGACGGCGTATCAGGAGATACGCCGTCGTATCTCTTTTGTGAATCTGGCCCTAAGGGCTTGGAGTAGGACCAGAGGAGGGCTGGAGCTCTCCGGCAGCTGCAGGAGAGGTGCGAGTGCCACATGAAATGGCTTGGAGGGCCGGATTCGGCCCTCGGGCCTTGTGTTTGACACCTGTGATCTAAAGGGTAATTTTCTTGTGGTAAGCGTACATCTGATCTTTCATGGTGGTGGTTTTTCCCAAAAGGTGCCGGTGATGACTTCCTGATCACTTACCTTGAAGGAAGAATGTTGACATTTTCACTTGAAGGACTTTCTTCTCACATGTTTTTTTAAAAGGACATTATAGTTCAAGTGTTTAAATAATTTTGAGTTTGTGTAGTGCAAAATTTGATATATACTTTCTGCACTGCAACACACCCGACTAGCTCCCTGTGCTGCTTCTTGCTCTGAGTTCTGCTGCACATGGATTACAAGAGGCTGATACCAAGCCAGATTCAGGTATTTAAACTGCTTACATCAAAAAAGCATTGTTGAGATTACATACAAATAAAAACCATTACACCAACTGCTGTCTGCACAAATCCAACTTGATGTTACATCAATGATTTTGAAAACCCGCTCAATTCCAAATTGTGTTTTCTAATGTGACCTGTATCTGCAAATGGAAAAAGCTTTCCTAAATTGAAAGGCATTGGCCCGGATTCCCAAAGCACTTACGCCGACGTATCTTCAGATACGCCGCGTAAGTGCAAGTATGCGCCATCGTATCTATGCGCCGTGCCCATAAACTGAGATACGCCTGAAAATAGGCTTCATCCGACCGACGTAACTTGCCTACGCCGGCGTAGAGTGGGCGCATATTTACGCTGGACGTATTTGGCGCTCCCATTGATTTTCTATTCACATATGCAAATGAGGGAGATACGCCGATTTACGAACGTCCGTCCGTCTGATGCAGTGCACGTAAAGTCATACGTCCGGCGTAAAGTTATGCCCCATAAAGGAGGTGTAACTCAGCAGCATCCATGCAAACGGCTGCACCAGGGAACACAAGCCGACGTATATTACGTAGTTTACGTAGAACGTGAATATGACTAGGCGTAGGTTACGTTCACGCCATAGGCAGTGATCCGACGTATCTTAGGCAGTTGTTCAGATGTGATTGTGAGCATGCGCACTGAGATGTGCCCAGGGGACGGCGCATGTGCAGTTGGCGATACGTATCTGTCTGGCGCTCGGCCCATCATTTGCATGGGGTCACGCCTCATTAGCATGGCTCACGCCCACTTCCACTTACGCCGACTTGTGCCTGAGAAACCCAGCGCAGATTTGGGAGGAAGTGCTTTGTGAATTCAGTGCTTGCCTCTCTGCACTGCGTCAGCGTAGCGTAAAGGAGATACATTACAGCGGCATAAATATGCGCCAGTGTCTGTGAATCCGGGCCATTGACTTTATTCCTTTCTCTGCCAAGGCAAAATGTTATTTGGCTCAAAAGAAGAGAAGAGAGAAAAACTCTGGCCCAGATTCAAGAAGCAATTGCGCCCGTGTAACCATAGGTTACACGGCGCAATTGCTTACTTGCTCCGGTGTAACGAGTGCTCCTGATTCAGGAACCTCGTTACACCGACTGCAGCCTAAAATCTGCGCGGCATAAGGCTCTTATGCCACGCAGATTTTAGGCTTCATTCTTGCGTGGGCCGCTAGGGGGCGCTCCCATTGTGATCAGCGTGTAGTATGCAAATTGCATACTACTACTGATTCACAAACTTGCGCGGGCCCTGCGCAAGCCAGGTACGGAGTTTCCGTACGGCAACTTTAGCGCAAGGCTGCCCCTTCTAATAGTAGGGGCAGCCAATGCTAAAGTATAGCCGCCGCTCCCGCGACGTGAAATTTGAATTTCACGTCGTTTGCGTAAGTGATTCGTGAATGGCGCTGGACGTCATTTGCCGCAATGCACGTCGGGAAAGTTTCCCGACGGAGCATGCGCTGTACGCTCGGCGCGGGAGCGCGCCTAATTTAAATGATTCCCGCCCCCGGCGGGTTCATTTACATTGCGCGCGCTTACACCGGGCAATTTTGCCGGCGCGCCCTCGCAATTTACGGAGCTACTGCTCCGTGAATCGAGGGCAGCGCAAAATATTTGCGGGGGCGCAGGGCAAAATCGTTGCTCTGCTCCCCCGCAAATATTGCGCAAATGTACCTGAATCTGGGCCTCTGTTCCTATAAGGGGGAAAGGGGCTGTACGGTTTGTTTGACAACTCTTTACATTCTCTGACACAGTGTACATCCTGAGCATTGGGTCACCTGCGCTTTTTTAAGACCCACACTTAGAAAACATGAGTGGCTGTCAGGAGGAGGCTTCTATGACCCTCCACGCCTTTCTTCGCATACAACCTCTTAAAATACTACAATCAATAATTCAGTTAATTTAATTTTAGTACCTTGCTGCGTTATGGACTCTTTTGCAGACAGCTAGGTGCAGTGTCAATGCTGTGGCATGGAGAAGAATCCCATTTAATTACCAACATATATTTTGTTTCACCCCATTAGGTAACATACACAGTGGAGGTTAGTCATTAAACTGCAGGAGAGCAAAGCATGGCTCTAAATGTAAATTTTAAATGACTTTAGGTTATTTGAATAGCTATGTAGATATTTTGTCAGCATTATTACGATAAACCACTGGGTGGCACTGCTATACCTTACTCCTGCCCATCATTGTAACTGAAGCAGAAAGCAAGACAGACATATCCAGACCACCAACTGAGAGGAGCCTGTGTATGTGATGAGACAGACACCTACCATCTCTCATCCTCACTACAATAGACAGCCAATCCCCTCCTGTGGCAGCCTTTTACATTGCAGTGCTAAGTGTTATAATTTAATGACTTAATGATAATTATTAGGAACACAATCCAGTTCCCAAGAAATCTTTTTTCTTAACCCCTGATATGTATTGCCTAATGTTATACTCTCGGCTGTAGCAGCAATGCCGGAGCAGCTGCTAAAAAGGCTTCCTGCAGAGCCAAAAAGGATTGTGCTACATTCTGTACTCAATGAAAACATAGAAAATGATATCTCCAACAAGACCAGACCAAGCAACAAGATCATAATACCATCCTATTTTACCCTATACATGGGACACTACACCTCCAACAAGACCGGTCACTGGACGCGATCATTATACGATCCTATCATACTCTAAACAGAGAAACACTTCACGTTCAACATGACCAACCACTGGACACGGTCATAATACAATTATATATCACTCTATACATGGAACACCACACCTCCAACATGACCAACCACTGCACATGATCATAATACGATCCTATTATACTCTGTACATGGAACACTTCACCTTCAACATGACCGACCACAGGCCATGGCCAAAATACGCTTCTATTATACTCTGTACATTGAAAACTACACCTACGACATGACCAACCCCTGGCGATGGCCATAATATGATCCTATTATACTTTGTACATTGAAAACTACACCTCCAACACGACCGATCCTATTATACTCTGTACATAGAACACTACACCTCCAACAAGACCAATCACTGGACGTGATCATAATACGATCCTATCATACTCTATACCAGGGCCGATCCACCCTATAGGCTTACTATGCAAGCCGCTTAGGGCCCCGCAAAGCTGCGAAGGGCCCCCCAAATTACTAGATGCCCCGCCTGGTGAGAAGTCATTTTAGCCCCCCTCACCCCGCTTCTCAACTTGCTGGCTGCATGGGAGAAGAGGTAAGAAGTCAGCACCCCCTGCTTCTCAATTTAATGTAAGATGTCATTTCCGACAGAAGAACACCCCCTCCCCCGCTTCTCAACTTTCTTTAATGTGACATGCAGGGGTCAAGTCCTGGGGAAAAAAGTGTGGGAACTCCCACCCAAGATCCACTCCCCCACCAAAAAATAAAATGATACACTCATATGCATAATAACTAAACCGCATGTTTTTTTTTTTTCTGATCCACTGTACCTTAGTATTTCTTTATGTTACTGGCTGCTTCCTGTATATGGATTCATCGGGTAGTGTGCGGGTATTCCATCACTTCCTCGATGCCGCAATGTCTCCTGGGAGCTTTTGTCATTGTCCCCAAGAGACATTGCGGAGGTCTGCCGCAAGTTATCGTGGGATTTAGAAAGAACTTGCTTCCCGTGATAACTCGCGGCAGACCTCCGCAATGTCTCCTGGGAACAATGACAAAAGCTACCAGGAGACATTGCGGCATTGAGGAAGTGACGGAATACCCGCACACTACCCAATGAATCCATATACAGGAAGCGGTCAGTAACATAAAGGATTACTAAGGTTCGCCTGCCCCTGACAGTGACTCGAGCTGGGCATCGCCGCTTAGCGAAGGATTGGCTCGGGCGGCTTGGCTGCTCTAGTCCTGCAAAGGGAACTGAGTTCCTGCTGTGAAAAAAGTGCAGGAACTCCGTTCCCACGCGTTCCCGCAGGACTTGAGCCCTGGTGACACGTCACTGTTGTCAGCGCCCCCCGCTTCTCATTTTTAATGTGCCATGTCATTTTGCTTAGGGCCCCAGGGAGGTCAGGATCGGCACTGCTCTATACAGAGAAACACTACACCTCCAACAAGACCGATCACTGGACACGGTCATAATACAACTATATATCACCCTATACATGGAACACTTCACCTCCAACGTGACCGACTACTGCCCATGGTCATAATACGATCCTATTATACTCTGTACATAGAACACTACACCTCCAACATGATTAACCACTGGCCATGGCCATAATATGATCTTATTATACTCTGTACATAGAAAACTACACATCCAACATGACCAATCACTAGATATGGTCATAATACGATACTATTATAACCTATGTATGGAACACTACACCTTCAACATGACCGATCACTGGCCATGGTCATAATACGATCCTACTATACTCTGTACATAGAAAACTAAACCTCCAACATGACCAACTACTGGACAGGGTCATAATACGATCGTTTTTATACCTTATACATGGAACACTACACCTTCAACATGACTGACCACTGGCCATGGCCATAATGCAATCCTATTATACTCTGTACATAGAACACTACACCTCCAACATGACCAACCATTTGACAAGATCATAATACAATTATATGACACTCTATAGATCACTACACATTTAAAATATGGATATGATTATAAAACTGCTCTATTGTGTTGTATATACAGGCCAAACACTACGGGCCAGATCCACAGACATGAGCGTATATTTGTGCGGGCGTAGCGTATCTTCTTTACGCTATGCCGCCGCAACTTAGAGAGGCAAGTGCCGTATTCTCAAAGCACTTGCGTCCTAAGTTACGGCGGCGTAGCGTAAATGGGCCGGCGTAAGCGCGCGTAATTCCAAGTAGGCAGGTAGGGGGCGTCTTGTATTTAAATTAAGCGTGACCCCATGTAGATGCATGGCCGAACGAACGGCGCATGCGTCGTCCGTGGACGTATCCTAGTGCGCATGCGTCGGATAGAATGCCTAAGATACGTCGAACACTGCCTACAACGTGAACGTAACTTACGCACAGCCCTATTCGCGTACGACTTACGTAAACGACGTAACAAACAACGCTGTTTCGACGTCCATACGTTAACATGACTTACTCCTGCTTTATGAGGGGTAAAGTTACACCGGTCGTACGCCTTACGTAAACAGCGTATATTGATACACCGGGCGCAAGTACGTTCGTGAATCGGCGTATCTAGCTCATTTGCATATTTAACGCGGAAATATACGGAAGCGCCCCTAGCGGCCACGGTAAATATGCAGCCTAGATACGACGGCGTACTAAGACTTCCGTCGGTCCGATCTAGCCAACATTCAGGCGTATCTGGCTTTGAGGATACGGAAAAAACGTACGATGGCGCTTCTTTTAAATTATGCGGCGTATCAATAGAATTGTTTGTGGATCTGGCCCTACACCTCCAACATCACGTGACTGGTGGGCCTGATATTGCAATTCTGTTACCCTCTATGTAGGCCTAAAAAGAATCTTGGTTTATATTCAACAAGTGGCACCGTAGAATATGAGTGGCACCATTCTCATAGTTAAATGTCCGCCCTGTGCCCTATCTGTCCAGCAATCGTTAACACTGTCTATCTCTGTTGTATCTACACCAGCCTGTCTGAGTTCTATTGATTTGCAGCACGCCCAGGCTGCCGGAGAACCCTGAAATGGCACGCAGCTGTGTCCTTGCTGAGCAAACATGATCGATGACTGAAAATTTACAATAAAAATATAGTCTGCCATCTCTAGACTTTAAGGGAAGTCCTATACTTGTGTCAATTTACAGTGATTAATATAGCATAAACACAATTTTTTCTAAATCAAATTGATTTCTTTTTATTTCTTTTTAGTCTGTAGTCTCGTACACACGATCAGATTTTCGGACGACCGGTCGTCCATTTTTTGTGGCATGCTAGGAAGAGGTTAATCACAATACGAAAATATTCATACGACAGAATACCACGTCAATAGTGACGTAATGTGTTGAATAGTTCCGTATGTATTCTTTCATTTCTTAGGATCTTACGATTGTTTTCGTACACAAAACTAAATTGGACGTTGAGTTCACATCCGACAAAAATGTTATAGTCTGCACATCCAGCTTTTGTCTGACGAAAAAGCAAAATCAGCTGTCGAAAGCACCGTACTAACACCTCGAAAATCGGCAAAATCGGCTCATCGTACAATTTTTCCATCTGATTTTTCTATCGTGTGTATGGGCCTTTACTGCTACTGTAGATTTATGGAAAAAATTGCAAGGAATGATCACCGTCAGCTGGAATCCTGTCTTTAGATTTCAAATTACAGTGGAATCTCGGATTGCGAGTAACGCGGTTAACGAGCGTTTCGCAATACGAGCACTGTATTTAAAAAAATCCTAACTCGGTTTGCGAGTGTTGTCTTGCAGAACGAACAGGATTCAGGCTAAAGTGGTGTGCAGTACCGCTTTTGGCCTGAGGTGGGGGGGTGCTGGAGCAGAGCGGAGCCAAACTGCGCCGATCGGTAATGCTCGGATGCTCCATTCCCGAGTCTTTCTGAAGTTTGCTGAGGTCCGCCGAGGTGTCCTCTGGCCTTTCCGGCCGTTTCCGAGGCTCTCCGGCGCTCTTCAGCGCCCCCCCCATCTCTGGCCGCATGCGATATTGCATGCCATTGAAGTCCATGAGGAACAAATTATTTTTATTTCCATGGAATTCAATGGGGAAACTCACTTTGATATGCAAGTACTTGATTACGAGCGTTCTCCTAGAGCGGATTATACGAGGTTCCACTGTAACAGCAATTTTTATCTTGTAATATTATTTTTTTTTATTTTGCTTGATTCTTTTTGACCACCCTTCTCATTTCAAATTCCCTATTTCCCATCTCGAGTATTGCATAGTTGTAATTTATAACAGAGTGTGCTGCATGTCTGAAGCTGAGCATTATGAGGCTTAATGGAAAACCCGAGTTTAGTAAACCTGATACACCAAATTGTTCTACAAAGCTGTTTTCTAAATTCATTTCAGTACAATTGAGTATTTCAATCAGCAGCCAGTTGTAATTGCCTATAACTGTCAAGAACACTCAACACACAGGAGGAGAGAACCTAAGATGGCCATACATTATACAATATTTATATTCAATTCTCTTTAGATTTACCTTCAGCTATTTAGTGCAAGGGCCTGCCTGATTGCATACAGATTGGAAGGGCCAGATTCAGGTACAAAAGCGGCGGCGTAATGTATCGCATTTACGTTACACCGCCGCAAGTTTTACGGGCAAGTGCTTGATTCACAAAGCACTTGCCTGTAAAGTTGCGGCGGCGTAGCGTAAATCCCTCCGGCGCAAGCCCGCCTAATTCAAATGATCCAGGTAGGGGGCGTGGATCATTTAAATTAGGCGCGTTCCCGAGCCGAACGTACTGCGCATGCTCTGTTTTGAAATTTCCCGCCGTGCTTTGCACGAAATTACGTCGCACCAACGTGATTTTTTGAACGTCGACGTGGGTTACGTCCTTTCCTATTCACGGACGACCTACGCAAAAAAAAAAAAAAATTCAAAATTCGACGCGGGAACGACGGCCATACTTTAACATGGCAGGTCTATCTATACGCCACGAAATAGCAGCTTTAATTATACGCCGGGAAAAGCCAACTAGCGGCGACGTAAGAGAATGCGACGGCCGAGCGTACCTTTGTGAATCGCCGGAAAAAGCTAATTAGCATACCCGACGCGGAAAATGACGCGAACTCCACCCCGCGGGCGCCAAAGTATTACACCTACGATCCGAAGGCGTACGCCTGTCGGATCGAAGCCAAAAGCCGTCGTATCTTGGTTTGAGGATTCAAACTAAAGATACGACGCGGCAAATTTGAAAGTACTTCTTCTGTGAATCTGGCCCGAAGTGTTTAGATTTGACCATATATTATATGGTTTTGGTAAATCTAAAGAAAATTTGTACAAGAAAATTGTGTGACCAGCCTAATGCCTAGTACACATGGGCTGAATTTTGGGCGACATCAGCCGGTTCAATAAAATCCGGCCGACATTCGGCCCGTGTGTTTGGCAGCTGGTCCAAAAGAAGCCAGCCATTTGGCCAGCTCCCGTTGGACAAGCATGCTGGAAAACCAGCAGGTGACCGTCTCCCGATCAGCGCATTCAACCAATGGCGGGGGACAGAACAGAATAGCTCAGCAGGGGATATCGCTGTACTAACATTGGATCTCTAGTACAGTGGCTCTGAGCAGAGTTGTCAGGTTTGTTTCGTTCAACCCGCTGGCTTGAACAAAAAGACTATTAGTATGTACCAGGCTTTAGGGAAGACCTCTTTCTTGTGATTTTTCTCCTTTTATTATCCAGTTAGCATGATGGGGGAGGGGAGGTGACTAAGGATATGGCAGTCCATCATCCATTTTTTTCTAGGGTCAGCCATCCAATGGAGGAGCAGCATTACTATGATTTTAGGCAATGACTCTAAGGCCCCATACACACGAGAGGATTTATCCGCGAATACGGTCCAGTGGACCGTTTCCGCGGATAAATCCTCTTGAGGATTTGTGCGGATTTCCATGCGATGGAGTGTACTCACCATCGCATTGAAATCCGCGGCGAAATCCTCTGGCGATGACGTGTCGCGCCGTCGCCGCTGTCATATAAGGAATTCCACGCATGCGTCGAATCATTACGACGCATGCGGGGGATACCTTGGGACGGATGGATCCGGTGAGTCTATACAGACCAGCGGATCCATCCGTTGGGATGGATTCCAGCGGATAGATTTGATAGCATGTCATCAAATATTTATCTGCTGGAAATCCATCCCAGGGGATAAATATCCGCAGAAACAGATCCGCTGGAGTGTACACACCATAGGATCTATCCGCTGAAACCCATTCGCTGGGATTTTTCAGCGGATGGATTCTATCGTGTGTATGGGGCCTAAGGCCTCGTACACACGACCGAACATGTCTGCTGAAACTGGTCCGCGGACCAGTTTCCGCGGACATGTCCGACCATGTGTAGGGCCGACCGGACAGTTTTCCGGCCTACCGGACAGGTTTCCAGCGGACAAAAGTTTCTTAGGGCCTCATACACACAACCAGACATGTCCGATGAAAACGGTCCGCGGACCGTTTTCATTGGACATGTCCGCTGGGAGATTCTGGTCTGATGGCTGTACACACCATCAAACCGAAATCCCCGAGGACAGAGAACGCGGTGACGTAGACGACACCGACGTTCTCTGACGCGGAAGGTCAATGCTTCCACGCATGCGTCGAATCAATTCAACGCATGTGCGGGATTTCGGGCCAGCGGACATGTCCGATGAGTCGTACTGACCATCGGACATGTCCGACGGACAGGCTTCCAGCGGACAAGTTTCTTAGCATGCTAAGAAACTTTTGTCCGCTGGAAACCTGTCCGCTAGGCCGGAAAACTGTCCGGTCGGCCCTACACACGGTCGGACATGTTCGCGGAAACAGACATGTTCGGTCGTGTGTACGAGGCCTCATGTGAAGAGTTGTTTGCTAAGTCCACTGCTCTGGTTCACTGTGGATTTTGTCCCTATGGCCTTTTTTCCTATGAAATGCTGAAAGCCATCCCAGAATCCTGTATATGACGAGAATTCCTTCCAGCCGCACAGCCAGCTCAAGTTTCTGTTCGAAGTCACACAGGACTGCTACTGAGAACTTCCAAACCCAGAAGAACTTGTTTTAGCTCTACAAAAGTCAGGAAAACACCCGCCACTGCCAACGCTAAGAGGAAACGGCATGCAGTTTGTATTAGCCCGAGGAATGTGTAGCTATATCCTGACTTCTGAGCAGAGTAGAAAAGGCACCTAGCATGGGGCACCACCTTTATAAAAGACCAAAACTGTTCTGATTCCAATGTGTACTTTTCTCCAGCCCCTTTTCAGCTATAATGTCTCAATCCATAATTAAAAGCTCACAGGTTGCCGGAAAAACCCGAACGTCGGTGCGGCTCTATATGGCGCCTGCGCACCGACGTTCGGGTTCTGTCGGCAACCTGTGACGCGCAGTATGCGCCGTTCGGAAGCCTGTCAATCACAGGCAGTGCTTGGGAACGCCCACTCCCGCGGGATCGCCGTGAGGTGAAAATCGGGATTAAGAGGTATGTGCTGACAAAAAAAAAAAAAAACACTGGCATTGTGTCGGTAGGATGGCGCGACTTTGTGTGATGTAAAAAAATGTTTTAAAGGGTGAACCTCCGCTTTGAGGTTCCAGGAGCTTGGGATCGAATCGTGGGGGGAGGAAGTGATCCACCCATGGTTGCCATATTTTCAGGTGTCGTGAGATCTTATCTAGGTGGGTCGCCTCAATCTTACTATGGATCATAGCTTGCATGACCCTATTTTTAGTCTCTATCGAGCAGAGAGATGAGGATTTCCAGGACCTCGCTATAGTAAGGTGACCAGATTTTTAAAATGAAATCCGGGGACATATTTTTTCTTTACTAGTAATTGTTGCAATCAGCGACTCTCTGCCCGTCGCCGCCCGCCTCACAGCCTCTCAAGTCTTACTCTCCGGGCCCCGGCTACTACTGGATGGGGAGCGGAGGAAAAAAATTATTTTCCTCCGCCAGTTAAGGCAAGGAGATAAGCAGGCAGGTGGCTGGCCAGGACTTGAGCCAAGGCAGAAGAAGCTGAATGGCCATGCCCCCGAAACTGAAGAAATATTCCCTCCGCTCCGACCAGCACTTGATCATCAGAAAGGGGCACAGATAATGAGAAAAATACAACTCCCCTATGCTAGTAGGCACGGCGGAGCGGGGGTGTGTAATACTATTTTTTTAATTTTAATTCTGCACTAATTGTCTTTGAAATTGCCCCTGCCACCTATTAAATCCAATCTGGGGGCAAAACCAGGGACAGACTTGGTCCGGGAAAAGTGTCCTCAATCAGGGGACTTTCCCCTGAAACTGGGGATGTCTGGTCACCCTACGCTATAGTCTGTTTAGAAGCTGTGATGATGTATATTGCTAGTTTAGATTGGGCCTTTGTAAGGTCAGTTGGACAGCGATTCAGCAAGGCAAAAGCTGGGTCGGGGGTAGCGGGCCTCCTTAGTAGAGTGGACAATATTTTAAAGATTTTGGCCCAAAATTGCTGCACGATTGGACACGTCCACCAGATATGCACATATGTACCCCATTTTCCGCAACCTCGAAAACATGTGGGAGGGTAGGTCGAGAGGTATTTAGCAATTCTTGATGGGACCAGATACCAGCATAAGATCACTTTGTAATTGGTCTCAACAGACATCCCTTTTATTTCATATCCTCATCTCTGCAATCAGGCACGTGTGGAGTATCTCGTATCTCCCTCAGTTCCCTCACACAACAGGGATTTCCACCACAGCTAGGGAGATGACGGTTCCTCCAAACCTGACTTAGCGCTTGAGTGTTAGTTTTTATTTGACTTTACAGCATATAGACATGTCGGCCTTAGGCGTGTTTGACTGGCTTCACAGTGTCATGTCATATTCACACATTGTGACACCTCACTTTAGTTTAAACAGTTCTATTGTAAACAGCTGTAGTGTCCAAATCCCAAGTAGACTACATAGGATCAACCTGCAAGGTCCTTGGAGACGGGATATGTGAGCACATTCAAACACATGCCATTCAAACACATGCCAGGGTTCTGAAGATACTGGGCCAGATTCAGAAAGATGAGCACATCTTTCTTCCGATACGTTACGCCGCTGTAACTTTGGGCGCAAGTTCTGTATTCAGAAAGAACTTGCGCCCTTAGTTACGGCGGCATAACGTATGTGCATACCTCCCAACTGTCCCTGATTTCGAGGGACTGTCCCTGATTTGGAGCAATGTCCCTCTGTCCCTCATTCTCCTCATTTGTCCCTCATTTTGGTCTGATCTATAAAGTTGTATATAAAATGCACTTTTTATCTATTAAAAAGTGTTTCCCAGCACTAAACTTTCATCTGATTTCTATTTTGCTGCATTTGTAAATTCAAAAGCCAATATAAAAGAATATTAGTGGTAAAAAAAGCACTTGTGGGTTCAAACAATCTTATTTTTTTGTACAATTCTCCTTTAAGGGGGCGTGGCAAGGGGTGTGTCCTATGCCTGCATACTTTTGCTGATAGGTGTCCCTCATTCCCATCTCAAAAAGTTGGGAGGTATGTATGTGTGGCGGCGTAAGCCCGCCTAATTCAAATGGGGATGTTGGGGGCGTGTTTTATTCAAATTTTACTTGAACCCAAGTTTTTGAAGTTTTTTTTGAACGGCGCATGCGCCGTCCGTAAAATATCCCAGTGTGCATTGCTCCAAATTACCACGCAAGGACGTATTGGATTCGACGTGAACGTAAATGACGTACAGCTGTATTTGCGAACGACTTACGCAAACGACGTAAAAATTTCAAAACTCGGCGCGGGAACGACGGCCATACTTAACATTAGCTACGCCTCATATAGCAGGGGTAACTATACGCCGAAAGAAGCCTAACGTAAACGACGTAAAAAAATGCGCCGACGGGACGTACGTTTCTGAATTGGCATATCTAGCTCATTTGCATATTCCTCGCGTAACTATACGGAAGCGTCACCTAGCTGCCAGCGTGATTATGCAGCCTAAGATACGACGGTGTAAGACACTTACACCTGTCGGATCTTAGGGATATCTATGCGTAACTGATTCTCTGAATCAGGCGCATAGATACGACCGACCACACTCAGAGATACAACGGCGTATCAGGAGATACGACGGCGTATCAGGAGATACGCCGTCGTATCTCTTTTCTGAATCCCGCCCACAGTATGTATGTGGAAACAATGTTCACTGAGAGTACCTCTGATTTTATCCCTAATTGGAGGGTCTGCAAACTATACCAGGTCTGGAGGAACAATGGTTAAACTTGTGCTGCCTGCTACCTCTGCCAATTCATTATGGTTGTAAAGCATAGGGCAGAGAGTTTGGCCCTCATTTTCATGGGTGTACTGATCCGTACACCAATTAGGGTTGCCATACATAGCATACTAACTCATTATGTATTACTTACCTCAGATGGAAGTCCCCGCAGCGGTCCTCATCTCCCCCTACGGCCACCGGCAATTTGGCCGGGGCTTGCTTCCGGGTATCGCGGCTCCAGTGCGCATGTGCCGATTGCATCGGACATCACGGCCCCCTAGCGTCCGGAAGGCCCGAGGACGTCATATGATGGCCACCCAAGAAGGCAGAGCCACCTTGTAGCCATCATATTACTATAGGCGGGATGGGAAGTGGTTAATATAGGCTAACTTGTAGCATAAAGTTGTTTCATAGGGTTTACAACCACTTTAAATCCGAACACATATAAATTACACTTCTGAGGCTAATTTAATGCAGATAGGGCACTAATTGAGTTTAATTACCACCATAATCAGCCACAGAACTTGTGTAATTCAGATGTGTTCATGGTACCCCTGAGGACTCCTTACAGCACCCTGGTTGAAAAGCCCTGGTCTAGGGGTTGTCTTTTTTTTTATTTATTGAGGATAAAACTTGGAACCGCATAGTGATTGCTCAGCGGCAGATATTGAACCGAGGACAATTTTTCTAGCAGAAGCATAAGTGGCTAATAGTAAACAGTCCAAGGCCCCACCATGCGGCAAGTTTTCGGGCATCTGGTTACCCTGTGCCAGTGCACAAATACCGGTAACCAGGGCAGTGTCCAGCGCACAGTCTCGGGGATCAACTTAAGGTAGGGTGACCAGACATCCCCGGTTTCCAGGGACAGTCCCCGGATTGAGGACACTGTCACCGGTTTTGTCCCCGGATTGGATTTGAACAGGTGCTGGGGCAATTTCAAAGACAGTCAGTACAGAATAAAAATAAAAATAAATTCAGAATTACACACCCCTGCTTCTCCGCTCCTACTAGCTTAGGGGGGTGTATTTTGTTCCATTATCTGTGCCCCTTTCTGATGATCATGTTCTGGTTGGAGTGGAGGGAATATTTCTTCAGTTTCGGGCGCATGCCCATTCAGCTTCGCTCGCATTTTATTCTGCTTTGGCTCAAATCCTGGCCAGCCACCTGCCCATCTCCTTGCCTTCCCTGGCAGAGTGATCTTCCTCCGCTCCCCACCCAGTAGTAGCCGGGGCCTGGAAAGTAAGACTTGACAGGCTGTGAGGTGGGCAGTGGCAGTGATGGGCAGAGATTCGCTGACGTCAGTCAGTCAGTCAGTCAGTCAGTCAGTGTCAGCGGTGGAGTAGGGCGCTTCGGACCTTCCGCATACGAGCCTGCTTCCACCCAGACCTGGCAGTCAGAGGCTAGGCAGCTGCTAGGCTAGACGCTCCAAGACGCTCCAAGAAACAAGCTCCCTGGAACCAGGAACCAGCACCTTCGCTCTCCACGAGGACTCCTCTTTACCTCCGCAGGTAAGACCCTGCCTCTCAGGGCCTGACATCCTGGGGATCCACTGACGGCCGTCCTTATCAGGGCAGCCGTCACACAGACCCCACACTGCGGCTCTCTATACTATCTCTCGCCGGCATCATCGCCCGCACGGCCACCCGCGTTTGTGGTGGTCCCAAGTCACCCCCCCTGGGTGTATTTCCGGCGTTTTTTGGTGCTCTTTCACCCCCGCGCCAGCCTGCTCCTTCTCGCGGCCGCCGCACCTTAGGAAAGTCCGCGGCTTCAGCCGCGGCCTACCGGCGCGCCGTTCATTTCTCCCTACATTAACTTCCTAAGCACAGATTGCTCTGGTTTTTCACCCCCACACCCCCAGAGGCCCCCTGTTCAGCAACTTCATCGGTAAATATTATTTTTACCAAGCTGACAGCCCCCCCCCCAGCCCGGGTCCTGTGCTTTGCCTGGCGGCCATTATTTTGGTACACCCCAGCAGCAGTGACACCCAGCATCCCCCCCCCCCTTTTTTCCCTCCATAGCCGTCAGTCTTTTGATCCAGGGTTTTGAGCCGATCGCCTTCAGGGATCAGGAAGGAATTTTTTTCCCTGCCGCAGCACATTGGCCAGCTTGCCCAGGGTTTTTTTGCCTTCCTCTGGACCAAAAAAAAAAAAAAACCTAATTCCCCTTGAGCTAGGATTCTCGAATCCTCTCTCACCCTACGCCCGCACTCCACCCCTCGGTGACTGGCAACAATGGTTAAGTTGCGATACTCTGCAGAAACCATTTGGGGTCTGAGACAATTCGCAACTACATTACCTGCCGCCACCACAATAGCCTTAAAATTAGATCAACTTTTGAGATTCGATCATCGATCGATCATCAAAAATTTCAATCATTCAACACAGCTCAAGCACATATCATGTGCTTTGCTTAACACTAGATCAGCAGTTAAACACCGATCAGAAATCCATGATTTCTTACTACAAAACGATCTAGACTGCCTCTTTATTATGGAAAGTTGGCTGTCGGACGATTGCAACACCATTCTCGGAGAACTGGTGCCAGCAAACTATCGCATCTTAACGGAAAATAGAATAGGGCAAAGGGGAGGAGGCCTGGCGGTGATTCATAAGTCGCATATTGCAATCACTAAACCGGTCCTTCAAAATCCTCTACCTTTTATGGAAACCCTTACGCTTCAACTTCAAGTTCATTCTCAGGAGACCGTTCACATTCTCCTCTGCTATAGGCCCCCTGGGCCCAAATCGCAGTTGATTTCAGCATTAACGGAGTTCATTTCCACCTACTCCCTTAGCAGCAATCATCTTTTGCTGCTCGGGGATTTCAATTTGTGGGCTAACTCCTCACAGGATCCCATCGCGGATGCCTGCATCGACCACCTGGAAGGATTAGGACTTCAACAACTTATACGCGGACCAACGCATGCTTCAGGTCACACACTCGACCTAATTTTCAGACGAAATCTGAAAATAAACATTTTGGGAAATGAACCTTTGCCATGGACAGACCACCATGCAATTAGCTTCATTATCCCCAGAACTCCATTAGTCATGAAAGTACCCAAGCCGGTGACAATACACTGGGCTAGATCTCAGAAGAAGCTCCACTCGGAACTCTTCAGATCTACCCTGGGAAACCGAATTGGGGCTATTCCTCCTCAGCTAGCAGCCTCAGATACTTTGGATGCCATTAATGCAGCTCTGCTACAGTCAGCCGACTTAGCAGCACCAAAGCGCAAACTCCGCAGCCGGGCAAAAAAGTCCAGCTGGTTCAATAACCAGCTGTCGCTATTGAAGCAAGAGCGCAGAAGGGCGGAAACCGCCTGGAAAAGAAGTCCGTCAGAAGACCACCTCAACTTCTACAAAGCAGTAACAACGCGTTATCACAAGGAAATTTTCAAAGCCAAAAAACTTCACTTCTCCAGGGTGATTAACAGCGCAATGAATCGCCCACGCGAACTCTTCAGGATGGTCACCCAGACCATGAATCCGGGATGTCTAGAAGTCCCCACTTCAGACACCCAAGAGTTCTGCAATGAACTATCGGATTTCTTCATCAACAAAATTGAAAAAATTCGGGTAAGTATTCGGCAAAACAATACTCCACTCAGCCCCGTCTTCAATCAAAACAACGACGGAACGCCTCTACAATCAACTAAGTTCACTTTGGAACCCATCTCCATCGATACAACAAAAAAATTCATTGGTGTGCTGCGCAACAGCACAGCACCGAATGACATCATTCCCACTAAGCTACTGAAGGAATGTGCCGACATCCTGGCGCCTCCGATCACGCAGCTTATAAATCAGTCATTTAAGGAAGGCATAGTGCCTTCCCTGCTGAAAGAGGGCACAATCCTGCCGATCTTGAAAAAACCTAATTTGGATCCTATGGACCCAACTCACCGCCGTCCCATAACAGGTCTAAATGCTCTGTCCAAGATAATGGAGAAAGTGGTGGTAAATCAGCTGCAACAGCATCTGGACACCCACAACCTACTCGATCCATTTCAATCCGGGTTCCGTCCCGGACACGGGACAGAAACGGCCTTACTGAAAATATGGGACGATGCGCTCGAGGCCGCAGACGAAGGAGAACCCTGTCTCCTGGTTCTACTGGACCTAAGCGCAGCTTTTGACACAGTAGACCATAAATTGCTACTGAGACGACTAACAGAAGTCGCCGGAGTCTCAGAAGATGCCTTACCATGGTTCTCCTCTTTTCTTGGAAACCGATCACAAACAGTGAAACTGGGATCCTTCACGTCAGAAAAACGCACGGTGCCATGTGGGGTCCCCCAAGGATCCCCCCTATCACCAGTGCTGTTTAATATCTATCTTCGTCCTCTCTTTGATATTATCAGTAGCCATGAACTACTTTATCACTCTTATGCAGACGACACGCAGTTGTATTTTCGCATCTGCCATAAAAAGGATCATCATCTCAGATTAGAGAAATGTCTCTCTTCAATAGAAAACTGGATGACTAAGAGTTATCTCAAACTCAATAGTGCTAAAACAGAACTCTTTATCTTTGATGCCAGCCGGAAGAAACCACCGACAACACACTGGACACCATCTCCCATCCTGGGACAAATCATCGCCCCTAGCTCCAAAGTCAAAAGTCTGGGAGTCACGTTTGACACCTTCATGACAATGGACGCACAAATAGGGTCAGTAGTCAGCGGGGCGCACCATTTGATGCGCCTACTACGCAGACTGATTCCATTTATCCCCAAAGAAGACGTAGCAGTCGTGGTGGGAACTATCGTGAATTCCAGACTGGACTATGCAAATGCCCTTTACCTCGGGCTACCCAAGTACCAAATCGCTCGTCTTCAAGTCGTACAGAATACGGCCGCTAGACTGGTGACTGGGAAAAAATCTTGGGAATCAATCTCACCTTCACTGAGATCCCTTCACTGGCTGCCAGTGAAAGACAGAATTGCATTCAAAGCACTCTGCCTGACACATAAGTGCATACATGGGAAGGCTCCTAGATATTTATGCGACAAGATCAAACCGCACAATTGCAATCGCATGCTGCGATCCACCGACCAAAATCTGGTCAAGGTTCCTAAAACCAAATGCAAGTCCAAAGGAGAAAGAAGGTTTGCTTTCCAGGGCCCCAGGCTTTGGAATGCTTTACCAACCAGCATTCGGTTGGAGCAAAACCACCTGTCTTTCAGAAGGCAGATCAAAACCCTGCTTTTCTGAAAGGCATGAGACACAAACAACAAGCGCCCAGAGGCGATTCAGTTCGCATGTGCCGCGCTATATAAGTTTTTCATTCATTCATTCATTCATTGCCGCCATTACTAGTAAGAAATAAAATATGTCCCCGGATATCATTTTAAAAATCTGGTCACCTTAACTGAAGGTCACTACTTACATGTCCCCAGAACAACTGTGTCCTCCAAGCTTCCTCCGGACCCAGACCAGTGAGTGAGATGACACCGCTCAGGACCAGATCAGCTTGGACCAAAGTCAGTTTTAGCTTTTGATTCTGGCATCTCTGAGGCCTCCTAGAGCAGATGTTCAGTCAATAGGCTGCCTGCCAGCAGCATCCCCTGCACCTCTAGAACCCTCCTGGAGAGAAGGAACCCGTTCTGGACACTTCCCCTCCAGGGATTGGTCAGTTCCAAATAAATAGTTAGGCTGGTCGATTTGAATCCCCCACCGTAAGCTCTGGATTGAAATCAAACTCCCAGCCTGTGACACACTGAACATTCCAGAACAGACAATTACTGCTCCCTTGATTACAGAAGGAGCCCAAAATAAATGTGCCTAGTAAATTTTCTAGGAGGGTGCTACCCTTAAATGAATGTATTTCTTCAAAGAATGAGGTCTTTGGGAAAGTCAATTTATTCCAAAATCAGATGTACAAAATATACTTTCGAACTACATTAAATATACTAGGAATTATTGTACGAATGCGTGTTTGAAAATCTACTAGTATGTGGCTAGCGTAAAGCTGGCGATACAACAATTGAATTTTCAACAGATTTCCCCTGAATCATCCCAGATTAGTTCCATGGCTAGTCCTGTCTGTCCCAGCTCAGCAAAACTCGAAGGAACCAGGTAGAACATTTTCAGCTGGACAGCGCCGACATCCAATGAGATGCAGGCACTCCTTAAAGTGGTTGTACAACCTCTACAACCACTTTTACCTACAGGAAAGCCTAGATTAAGGCTTACCTGTAGATGCTGGAAATATCCCCTAAACCTCCACGGCTTAGGGGATATTTACAATTAAGCCATGTGCCGATGTCCAGTGCATGCACACTTTAGAAAGGGCAGATCATGCCGTTCCCAAAGGGGTCATGCCGAGACTGGCGGCTCCCACGTGCATGCGACTCCGGCCAGTCACAGAGCCGGAGTTTGCGGCCCCAGAAAGAAGAGGGGTGAAGACAGGGCTGATCCTAGGGTCATAGGCACCCGGTGCATAAATATTTCTGGTGCCCCCACATGGGCGTTGTCATTTTACTAACTCCTCCCCTTTACATCTCATTATACATCACATCTGTAGATGGACTAGGCGCAGGAATGGGCAGGGGCTGTGTATCCTATGCAATCTATCATGCCATAAAACATCTAGAGCAGGGGCAGCCCAGAGCATGTGTAAAGGGACGCTGGGGATGCCATCCCTCAGCACACAGCACACTGAACACTGTGACTCACCTTGGATCTCTCTCTGTGCAGCCTGAGATAGAGATGGGAGGGGGAGGCATTCCAACTGGAGTTGGTGGAGACAGTGCGGGATCCAAGACTCCAAGTGTTAGGAATTAATTCCTGCACATCAGCACTCAGCAGCCACTGAAAACTAGAACTCTCATGTCAGGAAGAGGAGCGGCCCCTCCCCCGAGCACTTCCAGGCTGGACGGGCTGCCCTATGCTCACACATCAGTTCTGGACGGACACAAACAAGGAGAAAAGGAGGGAGGGGAGAACTCTGGCACTTCGGCGCCCCCATCTCTGCAGGCGCCTGGGTGCAATGCACACTGTGCACCCTGCCTAGGATCGGCCCTGGGTGAAGATGGATGCTCACAGCCAGTGAGGACAGCGGTGACATTGCAGGCTTCGGTATCAGGTAAGTGACACAGTGGTGGGTCCCAGTGTCAGAAATACAATGTCCTGGTGTGGCGATTCCTCCGTCCACCTTGTTTGGTTGGATGGAGGGAATCTGTTAGTTTTCTTTTTTGGACCAACTCAATTTTGAACCCCAATAGTTTTGGTAATATAGTGTAGATGGAGAACATTTGATTTCTCCCTATATCCAGAGAACAAATCTCACCAAAGCCCACCAACAGAGCTGAAAAGAAAAAAAAAAATACAAAAAAAAATCCTTTTATCTCCTAAGGGGATGGGCAGTACAGAAAACTGAGGTCAAATGTTCTTCATTGATTTAAAATGGAAAATACAGCATTTGGCCACAAGATGGCGCTAAGTATAATAGGAAATCTCTATGGTGCTTGGCACTATCTGGTGGCCAAAATGTGGCGTTTTCAGTTTTAAATCGATGAAAGGCATTCAACCAGCACAGGTAAAAGTCTATTCTTCTTTTTTTTCCCATTTGCATATGCACTTTTACTGGGGGAATTGCTATGCACTTGTAGGTAGATTCAGGTAGGGGCGAGCAAATCTAAGGCGGCGTAGCCTAGCGTGTTTACACTACGCCGCCTTAAGTAAGAGAGGCAAGTACTGTATTCTCAAAGTACTTGCCTCCTTACTTAGGGCGGCGTAGCGTAAATGCGGCGGGCGTAAGGGCGCCTAATTCAAATGTGTTGGAGGGGGGCGTGTTTGATGGTAATGAGGCTTGACCTCACGTTTTTTATGTTTTTTTTTAACTGCGCATGCACCGCGCGCCTACATTTCCCAGTGTGCATTGCGGCTACGTACGCCGCACGGGCCTATTGATTTTGACGTGGACATAAACGACATAAATCCTCATTTGCGGACGACTTGCGCAAACGACGTAAAAAATTCAAATCTCGCGGCGGGAACGGCGGCCATACTTTAACATTGTTATTCCACCTAATAGGTGGAATCACTTTAGGCCTGCTAATGCCTTACGGAAACGGCGTAAATGTACTGCGGCGGCCGGGCGTACGTGAATCGGCGTATTCCCTCATTTACATATTCTACGCCGACCGCAATGGAAGCGCCACCTAGCGGCCATCCAAAATATTGCAATCTAAGATAGGACGGGGCAAGCCGTCGTATCTTAGATATGTTTAAGCGTATCTCTGTTTGAGCATACGCTTAAACATAGGTCGGTGTAGATTCTGAGTTAGGTCGGCTTATCTACTGATAAGCCGGCCTAACTCTACCTGAATCTAACTATTTGTATGCATTGACTTATAATGCAAAAAAATGTATCAGATACTAGCTTACTTTTAATATCAGTACAATTTTCAGTTCATCGCGCATTTAATACCAGTAATTGCAAAACTCTACTATCTCCACGGAAAATATGATCTTTATACTAACGTAAATAATTCTGAAGTTTGGTAAAAAAAAAAAAAAATAGTAGAATTGCCCATCCTCCGCATGTACGTATACAGAGTTGGGGGAGTACCAGCATTCCTTTAAAAACCCCAGATTGCTTTCTAACAGATGAAGCATTTGTGTGGGAGTGCCGAGTCACATCCCCCACTAGTCCCCCCCCCCCCCCCCCACTAACATTACTCTACAATAACTGTAATAAGTAGTGTGTATTTTCCTTCTCCTCTTCCTATGGGTGGTATAGGTGCCTGCAGCTGGAAAGAATCAATACCATAGAGAAGAGAGCTGGGGAAGGTCCCTCTCAGTATGCTGAGTAATGATTACCTGTCTTGCCTCCTCCACCAGGCAAACCGCTGCCTCCTCCTCCCCTGAGAATCCTATGTCTACGCTATGCACTAACGTCAGCAGAGACTGCTAAATTATCCGCTGTGAGATAAAACACAGGAGAGTAACGGCAGAAAAAGACCAAGCGGCCCATCGCGTCTGCTCCATTTTTATTTTTTTAACCTTTTTTTGTCCCAAGCATGTTTAACCACTAAAGACCCGGACCAATATGCGGGTAAAGGACCAGGCCCCTTTTTGCGATTTGAAACTGCGTCACTTTAACTGACAATTGTGCGGTCGTGCGACGTGGCCCCCTAAATAAAATTGATGTCCTTTTTTTTCCTCACAAATAGAGCTTTCTTTTGGTGGTATTTGATCACCTCTGCGGTTTTTATTTTTTGCGCTATAAACAAAAATAGAGCAACATTTTTAGAAAAATTAACTTTTTGCTATAATAAATATCCCCAAAAAAGATATAAATTTTTTTTTTTTTTCCTCAGTTTAGGCCGATACGTATTCTTCTACCTACCGGTATTTTTGGTAAAATCGCAATAAGTGCTTAACGATTGGTTTGCACAAAATTTATAGCGTTTACAAAATAGCGGATAGTTTTATGGCATTTTTATTAATAATTTTTTTGTGACTGCGAAACTATGGCGGACACTTCGGACAATTTTGACACATTTTTGGGACCATTGTCATTTTCACAGCAAAAAGTGCTATAAAAATGCATTGATTATTGTGAAAATGACAATTGCAGTTTAGGAGTTAACCACTAGGGGGCGCTGTAGGGGTTAAGTGTGACCTCATGTGTGTTTCTAACTGTAGGGGGGAGGGGCTAGACTTGTGACGTCACTGATCGTCTTTCCCTATATCAGGGAACAGACAATCAGTGACACTGCCACTGTGAAGAACGGGGAAGGTGTGTTTACACACACCTCTCCCCGTTCTTCAGCTCCTGTGACCAATCGCGGGACTCCGGCGGCGATCGGGTCCGCGGGTCCCGCAGGCCGCGGTCACGGAGCTTCGGACCAGGTCGCGGGCACGCGCGACCCACGGCTGGGCACTTAAAGAGGATGTACAGGTACGTGATTGTGCCCAGCCGTGCCATTCTGCCGACGTATATCGGCGTTAGGCGGTCCTTAAGTGGTTAAAGCTGGACTCCAGGTATGATCTTAACTGCATAGTTCCATTGGTCCAGTTTGGTACAGACACAATGGCCCGGATTCACAAAGCACTTGCGCCAACGTATCTCCAGATACGCCGCGTAAGTGCAAATATGCGCCGTCGTATCTGTGCGTCGGACCCACATACTAGGATACGCCTAAAAACATCCGACCGACGTAACTTGCCTATGCCGGCGTAGAGTGGGCGCATATTTACGCTGGAGGCATTTGGCACTCCCATTGATTTTCCATTCAAATATGCAAATGAGGGAGATACGGCAATTCACGAACGTACGTGCGCACGACGCAAGTGCGCGTAAGTTATACGTACGTCGTAAAGTTATGCCCCATAAAGGAGGTGTAACTCATTAGCATCCATGCAAAGGGCTGCACCAGGGAACTCAAGCCGACATATTTTACGTAGGATGTGAATATGGCTGAGCGTAGGTTACATTCACGCCGTAGGCAGTGATCCGTCGTATCTTAGGGAGTAGTTTCGACGTGATTCTGAACATGCATACTGGGATGCGTCCACGGGACGGCGCATGCGCCGTTCATTATACGTATCTTTCTGGCGCACGGCCCATCATTTGCATGGGGTCACACCTCATTTGCATGGCTCACGCCCACTTCCACCTGCGCCGGCTTACGCCTAGGAAACCCAGCGCAGTTTTGGGAGCACTGGCTTCGTGAATTCAGTGCTTGCCTCTCTGCGCTGCGTCGGCGTAGCGTACAGGAGATATGTTACGGCGGCATAAATGTGCGCCGCTGTCTGTGAATCCGGGCCAATGTGAGTATCTATATCTCATAACCTTGGGATCCTCTTAGAAGTTGTAAATCACTGTAGTAATCTGTGCTACTACCGTAATCACTGCTGTCTTCTGAGTTCTGTGCCGATTGCTGCCTTTCTGCATAGTGACCACAAGGGGTCACTCAGAACCAGTGGCATTCACAGAACTCCTTGTCATTTTGTCAATGAACACAAGATGTTCTGTGATTGGACAAGATTAGGAAGAGGGGAGGTGATGTCACGATTTCCACAACATCCAATCAGAGAAGGCCTTGTATTCACTGAAAAAATAAAATATGTAGCACCCTCTAGCTAGTGTACTAGTGTAAAAAGGTTAGAGTGGGCAAATTGGCATGGCTGAGAGCCAAGTCTGGATTGAATCTGGGTCAGGGTTTAGTGACTCAGGGAAGATGGATGACTCATCTGAAGGCTCTTCTGTCCTCCCCTGCTTTTTGGAACCTTGGAGAAGGTATTAGAAGGAGGGGCTGTTTGGCATATTTATGAGGTTCTTAAACAATCCCCAGCAAAAAGGGTCTGGAAGGGGGCAATTCACCTTATAAATAGACACGAGTCATGCCAGCAGGGGCAGTCAGGTGGAAGATGGAGATAAAGTGCTGAGGAGGCTGTTGGTGGCCCTTGGGGGTGCTGGAAGACTCCCCCTACAACACAGGGAGAAAACCCTTCCTGGAGGGACGGGAGCAAGTGAGAGGACAGCAGGAGCAGGTGAGCACAGCCGGGTGGGCTGGTGAGAGTCAGTCTGGAGTACTGTGGAGAGAGTGTCAGTCTAGTGAACTACGGAGAGACGTTAGCCTGGAGGGCTAGTAAAAGGGGCAGCTGCAGCCAGGCAGGTTGGCAGTGCCTGAAGAGGTTACTGGGATCAGTGGCCACAGGAGGAATGTAGCTGGATACTGAACTTTCCTACACAACCAGGGGCCTCGGGTTCCTGCCTGCAAAGGGCAATTGCTAAACCTAAACGGTGCCAGTCAAATCCATCACTGTGTGCCAACTGGGTTTCTGCAAGCAAGTGAGTGCTGGAGGAAGAAGTGGAGTGTGTATAGAGACTGTATATAGGAAGAGTTGTCTCTGAAGTTGTTCTGAAGTCAAGTGGGCATCCCATAATCTCTAGTCCCTATCCAAATTTATATCACTCAATAAAACAAAAACAAAAAAAATTCATGGACTGTTCTCTGACTCTGAGTGCCTGTGGAAATTTGGTGTGCCTGGCTGTGCAGGGTGGAGGATCCCATTCTACTTGTGGCTCCTTGCGGGGTGCGCTACATTTACAAGGTCTTCCGTGAATGGCAGCGGTGCCAAGCGACCCCCTGTGGTCAATGTGCAGACCCACCTTGTCCTACTTCTTGAGAATGAAGACATCTGCCATGGACCAGAGGCCAGCCTGCTGACTTTACAGCTTTATGCTTCGCTCATACCAGTGTTTTGCGGGAACGTGTGCAAAATTGCGCACTTTCCCTCAATGCATAAAAACGCGCTGTCACTTTGCAGATGCGTGGTGAGGCCATTAATTCTTACTGACACCCCCATACACTTTTAAAACACGCGTGTGTTCGCAAGTGCCAATTAAAGCATTGTACGGCAGTACCGTGTGATTTGGTGCCATGCTATATTGAAAATGGGCAGGTACCTTTTTGTGGGTTTCTCGCAAATTGGGCAGTTTATTGATAATAATGGGTTGCCCTAAACACGACACGTCAAAATACGCAGAATTGCATTAGAGCTGCACAATTAATCGTTAAAAACGTGATTTCGATTCAACCCACCTGACGATCTCCAATGCAGAGTTTGTTAAATCTTTCATAAAACAAGTGGAGAGACTTACAGTATCTACTCGCTGTCAAAAGAAAATATCTGAAAATATTCTTTAACAGGAAACATTGTAACTAATGCTTCCTTCTTAGATCAAAGCGATACAAATCTGGGCAGCCTGCCAAGTTTATAACAACATGAAACATTGTAACTAACTTCCTTCTTAGATCAAACTTCTGTGTGTAAATGCAGGAAGTTTAACCACTTATAGCCAGATTCACGTAGTTTGGCGTATCTTTAAGCCGGCGTAGCGCAGCTCATTTGCACTACGCCAACGTAAAATAGAGAGGCAAGTACAGCATTCACAAAGCACTTGCTCCGTAAGTTACGTCGGCGTAGCGCAAATGGGCCGGCGTAACCCCGCCTAATTCAAAGTAGGCATGTAGTGGGCGGGCTACATTTAAATTAACCGTGACCCCATGTAAATGAAGGCCGTTCGTACGGCGCATTTGCGCGCATGCTCAGAATCACGTCGCAAATACTCAATGCTTTTGACGTGAACGTAACCTACGCCCAGCCCCATTCACGTACGCTAACGCAAACGACGTAAAATACGACAGCTGTTCCATCGTCTATACCTTGCATGGGCTACGCCATCTTTTTGGTGGTTTATCTTTACGCCGACGTATGTCTTACGTAAACGGCGTATCTTACTGCGATGGGCGTACGTACGTTCGTGAATCAGCATATCTTGCTCATTTACATATTTGACGCGAAAATCCACGTACACGCCCCTAGCGGCCAGCGTAAATGTGCACATAGGATACAACGGTGTAGGAGACTTACGTCGGTCGTATCTTGGCCAAATTTAAGCGAATTTGCCACTCTTCTATAAAGGGCAGATTTGTGGAGAGCACGACTGATAGTTATCCTGTGGACAGATTCTCCCACCTGAGCTGTGGATCTCTGCAGCTTCTCCAGAGTTACCATGGGTCTCTTGGCTGCTTCTCTGATGAATGCTCTCCTCGCCCGGCCTGTCAGTTTAGGTGGACGGCCATGTCAAGGTAGGTTTGCAGTTGTGCCATACTCTTTCCATTTTCAGATGATGGATTGAACAGTGATCCTTGAGATGTCCAAAGCTTGGGATATTTTTTTGTAACCTAACCATGCTTTAAAATTCTCCACAACTTTATCCCTGACCTGTCTGGTGTGTTCCTTGGCCTCCATGATGCCGTTTGTTCACTAAGGTTCTCTAACAAATCTCTGAGGGCTTCACGGGAACAGCTGTATTTATATTGAGATTAAATGACACACAGGTGGACTCTATTTACGAATTAGGGGACTTCTGAAGGCAATCAGTTCCACTAGGTTTTAGTTAGGGGTATCAGAGTAAATTGGGCTGAATACAAATGCACCCACACATTTTTTACATATTTATTTGTAAAAAAAAAAAATTTAAAACCATTTATCATTTTCCTTCCACTTCACAATTATGTGCCACTTTGTGTCGGTCTATCACATAAAATCCCAATAAAATACATTTATTTTTTTGGTTGTGACATGAGAAAAATTGGAAATGTTCAGGGGGTATGAATACTTTTTCAAGGCACTGTATATAGGGATCAGTGTAGTATACAATGTATCATTGTATGACGTTATATCATTTATATACAGTGGCGGCTGGTGCTCAAATTTTTTTTGGGGGGGGGGGGGGTGCAAACGAAAATAAATTGCAGCCTCACTGTGCCCATCAAATGCAGACACTGTGCCATCAATTGTCACCACTGTGCCATGCCATCAAACGCAGCCACTGTGCCATGCCATCAAACGCAGCTCCTGTGCCATCAATTCGCACCACTGTGCCATGCCATCAAACGCAGCCACTGTGCCATGCCATCAAACGCAGCCACTGTGCCATGCCATTAAACGCAGCCACTGTGCCATCAATTCGCACCACTGTGCCATGCCATCAAACGCAGCCACTGTGCCATGCCATCAAACACAGCCACTGTGCCATCAATTCGCACCACTGCGCCATGCCATCAAACACAGTCACTGTGCCATCAATTGTCACCACTGTGCCATGCCATCAAACGCAGCCACTGTGCCATGCCATCAAACGCAGCCACTGTGCCATGCCATCAAACGCAGCCACTGTGCCATCAATTCGCACCACTGTGCCATGCCATCAAACGCAGCCACTGTGCCATCAATTCGCACCACTGTGCCATGCCATCAATTGTCACCACTGTGCCATGCCATCAAACGCAGCCACTGTGCCATGCCACCAAACACAGCCACTGTGCCATGTCATCAAACGCAGCCACTGTGCCTTTGATAAATAGAGAGAGAGAGAGAAAGAGAGAGAAACAGAGAAAGAGAGATCTACAAAGAGAGAGAGAGAGAGAGAAGAGAGAGAGAGAGAGAGAGAAAGAGAGAGAGAGAAAGAGAGAGATCTACAGAGAGAAAGAGAGATCTACAGAGAGAGAGAGAGAGAGAGAGAGAAACAGAGAGAGAAAGAGAGAGAAACAGAGAAAGAGAGATCTACAAAGAGAGAGAGAGAGAGAGAGAGAGAGAGAGAAGAGAGAGAGAGAGAGAGAGAGAGAGAGAGAGAGAAAGAGAGAGAGAAAGAGAGAGATCTACAGAGAGAGAGAGAGAGAGAGAGAGAGAGAGAGAGAGAAAGAGAGAGAAAGAGAGAGAGAGAGAGAGAGAGAGAGAGAGAGAGAGAAAGAGAGAGAGAGAGAGAGAAAGAGAGAGAGAGAGAAAGAGAGAGAGGCCAGTGTAATATGCAATGTATCAGAGAGAGAGAGATCTACAGAGAGAAAGAGAGACAGAAGAGAGAGAGAGAGAAGAGAGAGAGAGAGAGAGAGAGAGATCTACAAAGAGAGAGAGAGAGAGAGAGAAGAGAGAGAGAGAGACAGACAGACGAGAGAGAGAGAGAGAGAGAGAGAGAGAGAGGCCAGTGTAATATGCAATGTATCAGAGAGAGAGAGAGAGAGATCTACAGAGAGAAAGAGAGAGAGAGAGAGAGAGAGAAAGAGAGAGAGGCCAGTGTAATATGCAATGTATCAGTGTATGATATGATATGTATATAGGGATCAGTGTAGTATACAATGTATCAGTATAGGACATTATGTAAATAAATATATATAGTGATCAGTATAGGACATTATGTAAATAAATATATATAGTGATCAGTATAGGACATTATATAAATATATATAGTGATCAGTATAGGACATTATATAAATATATATAGGGATCAGTATAGGACATTATATAAATATATACAGGGATCAGTATAGGACATTATATAAATATATACAGGGATCAGTATAGGACATTATATAAATATATATATAGGGATCAGTATAGGACATTATATATATATATAAATATATATATATAGGGATCAGTATAGGACAATATATAAATATATATAGGGATCAGTATAGGACATTATATAAATATATATAGGGATCAGTATAGGACATTATATAAATATATATATACATATATATATATACGGATCAGTATAGGACAATATATATATATAAATATATATATAGGGATCAGTATAGGACATTATGTATATAAATATATATATAGTGATCAGTATAGGACATTATATAAATATATATATAGGGATCAGTATAGGACATTATGTAAATATATATAAATATATATAGGGATCAGTATAGGACAATATAAATATATATAGTGATCAGTATAGGACAATATGTATATAAATATATATATCGTGATCAGTATAGGACAATATGTATATAAATATATATATCGTGATCAGTATATATGACATGATGTATTTATCGGTGTGGTCGCAGAGTGTGCGGAGGCCCCGCCCCCTGGATGCAGCTCGGAATGAGTGCAGCCAATGGTAGGTGTCAGGGAGGGGAGGAGGGATCAGGAGACCGGTGGGGGTGATTGCTCCGCTCTCTCTCCCTCCCCCTCCTGGCCGCTCAGTGTCATCTCACTCCGCTCACTCAGCGCTCCTCACCCGGGCTTACCCCCCCCGTGGCCCCCCGGTTCCCCGGCCCGGCTCCCGAGGATGAGGATGGTGATCGCCCCCCGGTGTGCCTGGCTCCTCCCGGCTGGAGGTGTGCTCTCCCCCCAGCAGCAGAACATCTGACCCGGTGTCCCCATCCATCCATCCGTCTCCCCGTCCTCCTCCTCCTCCTCTCCAGGGAAGGATGTTGGGGCTGTGAGGACCAATCGTGCTCCGCCAGGATCTGCCCTTCCTCTCCGGTACCCAGCTTCGTCCTCCCCCCGGGCACAGCGCTGAGGATGGGGAAGGACCAGGAGCTGCTCCAGGCTGTCAAGGCTGAGGACCTGAGTATGGTGCAGAAGCTGCTGCAGAGACCCAAGGCGGGCAAAGCCAGTGAGTACCCACCCAACTACCTACCTACCCCCACCCAACTACCTACCTACCCCCACCCAACTACCTACCTACCTACCCGACACCAACACACATACCTACCGAACTACTGTACCTGGATAATGGGATTATATGGGGGGTCCTATGAGATCTATATTGGAGTGGAAGAGATCTATAATGGTGTGATCTATACTGGGATTGGGGGGGATATATAATGGTGGGATCTATACTGGGATCTATAATGGTGGAATCTTTACTGGGATTGGGGGGGGGGGGTGATCTATAATGGTGGGATCAATACTGGGATTGGGGGGATCTATACTGGGATTGGGAAGGGGGTTATACTGGGGGGAGTGATCTATTATGGTGGGATCTATACTGGGATTGGGGAGATCTATACTGGGATTGGGGAGTGATCTATAATGGTGGGATCTATACTGGGATTGGGGGATCTATAATGGTGGGATCTGTACTGGGATTGGGGGGATCTATAATGGTGGGATCTATACTGAGATTGGGGAGGGGGGTTATACTGGGGGGAGTGATCTATAATGGTGGGATCTATACTGGGATTGGGGGATCTGTAATGGTGGGATCTATACTGGGATTGGGGAGGGGGGGTTATACTGGGGGGGGAGTGATCTAAAATGGTGGGATCTATACTGGGATTGGGGATCTATACTGAGATTGGGGGGGGGAGTGATCTAAAATGGTGGGATCTATACTGGGATTGGGGATCTATAATGGTGGGATCTATACTGGGATTGGGGGATCTATAATGGTGGGATCTATACTGGGACAGAGGTTGTTGTTTATATCAGGGTGGGGGTGTTCTATACTGGGATTGGGGAGATGCTCTGTACTGGAATGATAGGGTGATCCATAATGCTGGCATCCATACTGGGGGGTTATATTGGGGTGAAGGTGACCCATATTGGGGTGGGTGATCTTCATTGGAGTGGGGGTGATTTATATTTGAAGGGGGATCTATTGGCATGGGGGCAGCAATGCAGGCAGCAGTCATTGACAGCATGGGGGGGGGGGGGGCACATGTGCAATGGATCCAGGAAAGGGTGATCTATATTGGGGTGGTGAGGTGATTTGTATTTGGATGGGGGGTTGATGTATTTTGGGGTGGGGGCAGCAATGCAGTAGCTGTCAATGGGAGCATGTAAGGTGGGCACACATGTGCATTGGGGGTGATCTATACTGTGATGGAAGGTGATCTATACTGGGATGGGGGTGATCTATACTGGGATGGAGGGTTATCTATAATGGGATGGAGGGTGATCTATATTGGGATAGAGGGTGATCTATACTGGGATGAAGGGTGATCTATACTGGGATGAAGGGTGATCTATACTGGGATGGAGGGTGATCTATACTGGGATGGAGGGTGATCTATACTGGGATGAAGGGTGATCTATACTGGGATGAAGGGTGATCTATACTGGGATGGAGGGTGATCTATACTGGGATGGAGGGTGATCTATACTGGGATGAATGGTGATCTATACTGGGGTGGGGGGGTGATCGATACTGGGATGAAGGGTGATCTATACTGGGATGGGGGGGGGGTGATCTATATTGGGATGGGGGGGTGATCGATACTGGGATGAAGGGTGATCTATAATGGGACGGAGGGTGATCTATATTGGGATGGAGGGTGATCTATTCTGGGATGGGGGGTGATCTATATTGGGATGGGGGGTGATCTATATTGGGATGGGGGGGTGATCTATATTGGGATGGGGGGTGATCTATATTGGGATGGGGGAGTGATCTATATTGGGATGAGGGGGGTGATCTATATTGGGATGGGGGGGTGATCTATATTGGGGTGGGGGGTGATCTATATTGGGATAGGGGGTGATCTATATTGGGGTGGGGGGTGATCTATATTGGGATGGGGGGGTGATCTATATTGGGGTGGAGGGGTGATCTATATTGGGATGGGGGGTGATCTATATTGGGATGGGGGGGGTGATCTATATTGGGATGGGGGGTGATCTATATTGGGGTGGAGGGGTGATCTATATTGGGGTGGGGGTGATCTATATTGGAATGGGGGGGGTGATCTATATTGGGATGGGGGGTGATCTATATTGGGATGGGGGGTAATCTATATTGGGATGGGGGGGGTGATCTATATTGGAATGGGGGGGTGATCTATATTGGGGTGGGGGGTGATCTATATTGGGGTGGGGGGTGTTCTATATTGGAATGGGGGGTGATCTATATTGGGATGGGGGGGTGATCTATATTGGAATGGGGGTAATCTATATTGGGATGGGGGGGTGATCTATATTGGGATGGGGGGGTGATCTATATTGGGGTGGGGGTGATCTATATTGGGATGGGGGGGTGATCTACATTGGGATGGGGGGTGATCTATATTGGGATGGGGGTGATCTATATTGGAATGGGGGGGGTGATCTATATTGGAATGGGGGGTGATTTATATTGGGATGGGGGGGTGATCTATATTGGAATGGGGGGTAATCTATATTGGGATGGGGGGGTGATCTATATTGGGATGGGGGGGGTGATCTATATTGGGGTGGGGGTGATCTATATTGGGATGGGGGGTGATCTATATTGGGATGGGGGGGGTGATCTATATTGGGATGGGGGGTGATCTATATTGGAATGGGGGGTAATCTATATTGGAATGGGGGGTGATCTATATTGGGATGGGGGGGTGATCTATATTGGAATGGGGGTAATCTATATTGGGATGGGGGGGTGATCTATATTGGGGTGGGGGGTGATCTATATTGGGATGGGGGGTGATCTATATTGGGGTGGGGGGTGATCTATATTGGGATGGGGGGGTGATCTATATTGGGGTGGGGGGTGATCTATATTGGGATGGGGGGTGATCTATATTGGGGTGGGGGGTAATCTATATTGGGATGGGGGGTGATCTATATTGGGATGGGGGTGTTCTATATTGGGATGGGGGGTGATCTATATTGGGATGGGGGGTGATCTATACTGGGATGGAGGGTGATCTATATTGGGATGGGGGGTGATCTATATTGGAATGGGGGGGTGATCTATATTGGGGTGGGGGGGTGATCTATATTGGGATGGGGGGGGGTGATCTATATTGGGATGGGGGGTGATCTATATTGGGATGGGGGGTGATCTATATTGGGATGGGGGGTGTTCTATATTGGAATGGGGGGTGATCTATATTGGGATGGGGGGGTGATCTATATTGGAGTGGGGGGGTGATCTATATTGGGGTGGGGGCACACATGTGCAGTGCACCCAGTACATGGAGTGTGGGTGTCCCAGCTGTGTATATGATGACAGTGTTGTATCACAAGGTGCCCTGTCACCCTTTACATGTACCGTACTTTACCCCCCATTGCAATTCTGCACAGATCAGTAGGTGATCTAGTAGAGCGGTTGCAGGCCACGCAGGGTTAATAGAGCTGAGCTCGGCGGCGGGGTCCCTCCTGGCTGGGAAAGGGGCGAGAGTAAAAACAAGAGCCCTAATCTGCATCAGTGGTAGAGAGATGGATGGGTGAGGGGCGTCCCACGGTGGCTGTGATTGCTGCATGATGCAGAGTGGGAGGGGACAGAGCTGGGATGGAGACAGATTGGGGTCTTTCGGAAACACAGGACCCCCCTTCCCCCCCTGGATGTGCATTGGATCGGCCTCTTCCTCTTCTATGAGCATCCTTGACAAACCCAGCCGGATCTACCAGATCCCAGATCTGATTTTATATTCCATCCTATCCAATAGAGAGAAGACTGGTCAGGATCCGTGTCTCTCGTACTCTTCTCTGTGATCAGACTGGCTCTTGAAGTATCTAGAGTTGGTCATGTGGGAAGCAGACCCATGAGGCTCATCACATGCAATACAATCTGATTGTACAATCCCCTTTAAGTCACTGTACACAATACAATCTCCTTTATAATATCCATACACTAATCTGATTGTACAATCTACTGTAAGGTTACCATACACTATACAACCTGATTGTGCAATCCCGTTTAAGTGATTGTACAGAATGCAATCTCCTTTAAATCACTGTACACAATGCAATCTGTACAATCTCCTTTATGATGTCCATACACTGATCTGATTGTGCAATCTACAGTAAGGTGTCCCTACACTATACAATCTCCTTCAGGTGATACCGATTGCATTGTATACAATGGGCTAGATTCATAGAGAAGTTACGCCGGCGTATCAGTAGATACGCCGTCGTAACTCTGAATCTACGCCGTCGTAAAATGTAAGCGTATTCTGGAAACCAGATACGCTTAAATTAGGCTAAGATACGACCGACGTAAGTCTCCTACGCCGTCGTATCTTAGGGTGCATATTTACACTGGCCGCTAGGTGGCGCTTCCGTCGATTACAGCGTAGAATATGCAAATGAGCTGGATACGCCGATTCAGAAACGTACGTGCGCCCGGCGGATTTTTTTACGTCGTTTGCGTAAGGCTTTTTCCGGCGTAAGGTTGCTCCTGCTATATGAGGAGTAACCAATGTTAAGTATGGACGTCGGGACAGCGTCGATTTTTGCGTCGTTTGCGTAAGTCGTTCGCGAATAGGGCTTTTTGCGGAAATTACGTTCACGTCGAAAGTATTGACTATTTGCGACGTGATTAGGAGCATGCGCACTGGGATACGTTCATGGACGGCGCATGCGCCGTTTGTTAGAGACGTCATTTACGTGGGGTCATGTTTTATTTGCATAAAACACGCCCACCTCTTTAGAATTTGAATTTGGCGCGCTTACGCCGGCAGATGTACGCTACTACGCCCTAAGTTACGCCGCCGTAACTTAGGGCGCAGGTTCTTTGTGAATCCAGCCCCAGCCTCACTAAGTTACGGTGGCGTAGCTTATAGGAGATACGCTACGCCCGCACAAACTTACGGCGGGCTATCTGAATCTAGCCCAATCTCTATTATGATGTCCATACACTAATCTGATTGTTCAATGTACAGTAAGGTGACCTTACACTATACAATCAGATTGTACCGTCTCCTTTAGGGCTCAGGCAGCCAGGGGGCAGCAAAATCAGATGGCTGAGCTTTAACCCCTCCCCCCCATGAGTGAGTACATGCAACCACAGCAAAAAATATAGCGGCATTTTTCTTTCAAGTGAATACAGGTGCACCGCAGCTTCGTGGTTGGTTGCCGTTTTCATTGGTTACATTTGGTAGCGAGGAGGCGACATCATCTCTACGCCACCTCTGAAAAGCAATCCACTGCAAATCGCTTATCACAGGGCGGCAAGGGCTACCACATGCATGAGTGAGCCCTTATAGTGGTCACCAGGGCCGATCCGCCCTATAGGCTCACTATTTATTATTATTATTGACACCTGCAGCGGTCCCATAGGGCAGTGTGAACTGTCTGTTAGTTCTATGCGATGCTGAAACCGGCACTGGAATTGCACTGGTTCCCGCATTGCGCTGGTGTGAGCCGACGCTGCAATTGCGCTGGTTCCTGCAACACGCTGGTGTGAACTTTCACTGGAATTGCACTTGTTCCCGCATCGCGCTGGTATGACCCCGGCACTGGAATTGCACTTGTTCTTGCATCGCGCTGGTATGACCCCGGCACTGGAATTGCACTTGTTCTTGCATCGCGCTGGTATGACCCCGGCACTGGAATTGCACTTGTTCTTGCATCGCGCTGGTGTGACCCGGCACTGGAATTGCACTGGTTCCTGCATCGCGCTGGTGTGACCCGGCACTGGAATTGCACTTGTTCCTGCATCGCGCTGGCGTGACCCGGCACTGGAATTGCACTGGTTCCGGTGTAGTGTCACAGTTTGCTGCCTATCGTAGAATGCTGCGGAAGTCACGTGGCGGCCAACTGCGCATGCGCGATGCGTTCCAAACGCAAGGGTGATGCGTTCCAATGGATTTTCGACAGTACACACCAGCGAACCCGGCATTCAGGGCGACGCTCGCTCGGCCTCCTGGCTCTTTTTTTAACATCCTCCAATCCACGGGGATGTTAGGGAAAGAGCCTGGATGCCGGCCGAGGTTTCACTGGTGTGCACTGTCGTGAATCCATTGGAACGCATCGCATTTGCGTTTGGAACGCATCGCGCATGCGCAGTTGGCCGCCACGTGACTTCCGAAACATTCTAGGATAGGCAGCAAACTGTGACAATACACCGGCACCGCGCTGGTGTGACCCAGTACTGAAATTGCACTTGTTCCCGCATCGCACTGGTGTGACCCGGCACTGAAATTGCACTTGTTCCCGCATCGCACTGGTGTGACCCAACACTGGAATTGCACTGGTTCCCGCATCGCACTCGTGTGACCCGGTACTGGAATTGCGCTGGTTCCCGCATCGCACTGGTGTGACCCAGCGCTGGAATTGCACTGGTTGCCGCATCGCACTGGTGTGACCCAGCACTGGAATTGCACTGGTTGCCGCATGGCAGTGGTGTGACCCAGCACTGGAATTGCACTGGTTCCCGCATCGCACTGGTGTGACCGGTACTGGAATTGCGCTGGTTCCCGCATCACACTGGTGTGACCCGACACTGGAATTGCACTGGTTGCCGCATCGCACGGGTGTGACCCGGTACTGGAATTGCACTGGTTCCCGCATCGCGCTGGTGTGACCCGGCACTGGATTTGCACTGGTTCCCACATCGCTCTGGTGTGAACCGGCACTTAGTACAGGTTCACATTGGTAAAATGCGAAGACCCTATGGTTCCCGCATCGCACCTGAATCGCACACTGGGTCACACTGACATCTGCGTACCGCTGGGGGTGTCAATGTAAAGTTAATGCCACACCCAGATCAGTTCGCAGATCGCACTGTGACCTGTCAAATGGCGCAGGAATCGGTTTAAACCCAATGCGATCTGATTCCAGTTCCGACCAAAAAAAGGGGTCTGCACCAATGCGATTTCAGCCATACCGTTTGTTTGCACCGCACAGACATCGCATGTGATCTGCTAAGCAATGCGATGCGAATCACATGCAAAGTCTGTGATCTGCACAAGTGTGAACCCAGCCTTAGCGCTCTGAATTGAGACCAGTACACACTATAGAGGGATGTGCTTTGTTCATATTTCATGTCTGAGGTTCACTTCTCTCTCTCAATCAACATTGACTATTTTTAATCCTTACGTTGATAGCATTAGTAAATAGACAGGAAAATGTATCATTTTGGCTTTTTTAAAACCCATTTTTCACTTACTTCCTGGTTTCTAGGCCTAGGCAAATAATGTCATACATCCCAGGAGTCTTCAGGAGGGGAGGGGTTTTCTCAGCTAAGCACAGCCTTCTATCTGCATGCCTGAGCTAAGAACAGATGGATTCCAGGAAGTAAATGCTACATGAATCATCTGCCCTTGGGCTTAGGTCACACCATAGAAATGCAGTCAGGATGCGAGTCTTTTCTGCATGCGCGCTTTTGGTGCAGGCCCAGTGCATTCCCCCCCCGGAAGGACATGTGTGTTCCAGTGCATTTTTTGTGCGTTTAGGTGCGTTCCTAAGGTTGCCACCTGTCCAGGATTCACCCGGAATGTCCTGGGTTTGAGTCATGTGTCTGGGTTTCAGGCGGACTGAAACCCGGACACATTATTCAGACTGGACCATGGCTTCCCAAGTAACCAAGATAGCCACACACAAATCTGTTGCCACTCAGGAGCTGTGGGGGGGCTGTCTGGGGGCAGGTTTGGCATCACTGGGGGGCAGGGCGATGATGTCAGTGAGAGCAATTTGGCCACACCCACTGTTCACTGCGAGACGCTATGCACATCGCAGTACTATTATCCTTGGGTTACCCAAAGGTGCCCCAGACCGCTAAAATGTATGGGTTTGGCTTGAAGAAAAGGTGGCAAACCTATGCGTTCCAGTGTTTTTTTGATGCTTTTTACAGAGTTCCAGTGCAGGAAAAATGCAGCATGTTCTACTTTTTTTTTTTCTGGAACTGCAAGCACTGGTGTGAACTATGCCATAGACTCGTGAGTACCTGGTGGTTGGAGTCACTCTGCAGGGCCAGGACCCCGGTACGTCCTATTTAATATTACCACCATAGGCGTGAGCACAGGGTGTGCCGGGTGTTCCCAGGCACACCCTAATCACCCTGTGCAGCATAGATTCCCCCTACTACGCTAGCCCCCCTTCCCCCCATACAGCAGCTAGCTTCCCTTCTCTCCTCTCCCGGCGGCTGATGCTGCAGGGATGTTTTAGGATGAACAAGGGGAAGGGGCCGGTAAATATGTAATTTACTGACCCCTTCCCTTTCTGAATGAACACAGTGAGCGATCGGTAGTGTGTGTTTGAGCTTTGGGGCGCACACCCTAATGCAATAGGCTGTGCACACCTATGATTACCACATTCTGAACTATGTAAGTCATCTCAGACTCTATTTACCCACACACCTTTAAGCCACGCCCAATATTTATTGCAACTTAAACCACGCCCAATGTGTGCGCCGCAGCTTCTTCTTTCGCGCTACATAGGGGTGCCCACTTTGGATCTTGCACACAGGCTCACTGATTTCATGGTAAGGCCCCTGGCCCTAAGTTAGGGATTTGGAAGTGAACTCCTGTATTACAAGTCGCATGTGCAAACGCATGAAAAAAACTGAAAATAAGGCCTCTAATTGGCCTGGCTATAGGTATAAATGGGGGCGGAGCCCTGGGGTTTGCTGCCCTTGCCCTGTCCTGCTGCGGTTTTGCGTCCGTATCACGACGCAGCTTGCACGCCATCCATACAGAAATGACAGCAGAGGTGACCAGCTGGGTAGCGCTCTGGTGACGGGTCATTTCAGCCTCCTCCGGCACTTTAATTATTGGCTGTGTGAGCAATCCCAGCCCCCCCCCCCCCCCCTCCCAGGAGCGAGCTGCTCGCTAGACTGAGCAAAGCATGCCATCAGCATCAGAAGCTGTGCCGCGATGACAGGGATCTGCTACTGTTTTCTCTTAATATGCCACAAACTTTACACGTTTATTGGGTCAGCCGCTGCCATTGTCATAGGCTTTTCCGCTAAACGGCAGTCGCATACGTCTTTCTGTTTGGGTATTAAGCCAAATCTCACCAGGCCGAGCAAAGATGTCCGACACGTGTGTTTGTATTTCCTGCTGCTAAACTCCACCTTGATTGCAGTGTCATTAGGATGGCTGCATTGCTATTTCTGTAGAGGAAGCCGGTGATTTATGGCTTAGTGTCGCTGTGCCGCTATGAAGAAGAAAGCAATGTTTGTGCTGAATGAAATGTGAGGTCTGGCGCACCTAAAAGCGGTATTATTTTCAATGGATTCCGTCACAGTAATGTGAGGCTTTCTCCCTGGTGTGGAGTGTCGTGCTCGCCCCCTCCCTTGGACTACAGGAGAGTCAGGACGCTCTCTACGTTGCAGATAGAGAAAGTGGCTGTGGGCCGGAATCAGAAAGAGATACGACGGCGTATCTCCTGATACGCCGTCGTATCTCCGAGTTCCGACGGTCGTATCTATGAGCCTGATTCATAGAATCAGTTACGCATAGATATCCTTACAGTGTCTTACACCGTCGGATCTTAGGCTGCAATTCCAGGCCGGCCGCTAGGTGGCGCTTCCGTATTATTACGCGACGAATATGCAAATGAGGAGTTACGCCGATTCAGAAACGAACGACCGCCCGGCGCTTTTTTTTTTACGACGTTTGCGTTCGGCTTTTTCCGGCGTATAGTTACCCCTGGGTCTGTGAGGCGCAGCCAATGTTAAGTATGGCCGTCCTTCCCGCGCCGAGTTTTGAAATTTTTACGTCGTTTGCGTAAGTCGTTCGCGAATACGGATGGACGTAATTTACGTTCACGAAGAAAGCAATGACGTCCTTGCGACGTCATTTAGAGCAATGCACACTGGGAGATTTTACGGACGGCGCATGCGCCGTTCAAGTAAAACGTAAAAAACGCAGGGTCAAGGGAAATTTTAAGAAAACACGCCCCCTACATCCCCATTTGAATTACGCGGCCTTACGCCGCAACACATACGCTACGCCGCTCTAACTAAGGGCGCAAGTTCTTTGTGAATAATGAACTTGCGCCCAAGAGATACGTTACGCGGGCCAGACAGATACGCCAATGTATCTGAATCCGGCCCTGTGTGTTTTTGGGTGTTTTGACTCTCCTCTAGTCCAAAGGAGGGGGCAAGCACAACACTCCACACCAGGGAGAAAGCCTTGCATTACTGTGTGGAGTTACAGACAGAAGAACAGGAAGTGAGGATTTCTCAGAAGAAATAAGGGCATTTAAAAGCAAAATGGAAGGATGAGGTAAGTGAAGGAGGACTGCACTAAGGTAAAGGAAGCTATTTAGGGGAAAAAAATTGTACCTTTACAACCCCTTTAACTACCGCAGGAAAATTTTACCCCCTTCATGACCAGGGCATTTTTTGCTATTCAGCACTGTGCTACTTTATTGGCGATTGTGCAGTCATGCATTTATGTCTCTTCTGTATGTATCTGGGCAAAGTAGAATATTATTACATCATTTTTCTCTCCAGGTCGAATGTTATTTACTGTATTTACACAGAGGAGAGTGAGTCAGGAAAGTTCCATGTTATGGCCACTAGATGGCGCTGAGGATTATAGGAAATAGATATGTGTTTCCTATGTTCATCAGCCCCACCTAGTGGCCATAATGCTGTAATTTCCCAAACCACATTTTTTTTAGTAAAAAACACTCAAAATAACTTAATGACTTTTGATTTTTCCCCAGTTTACAGCGTTCTATGATTTCTCGTTTTTCTAAATGCACCCTATGGTATCTTCTTTATCATATTCTGGCAGAAGAGCGGTCCATGTTGTTGTAAGCAACTTGGCAGTAGCCATGGGCGACACATTTCTTTCGGTATCTCATGGTTTATAATATGCCTATAGGAAACAGATTCTCCTTTTTAATTTTTTTTTTTTTTTAGTTCATTATTGAAGATTAAAAAAAAAAAGTCAACCCACCCATAACCGTCAGTTACAGTATTATGTTGCAGCAGGAGGAGGGAGACTTTGTGAAAGAGGGAGCTAGAATTGCCAATCCCCGGTAAATGCGGTCGCTAGTCTGCGCACACTGGCACTGGATTGACTGTATCTTATCATCTGATTGGTTATGTACAGTACTACAGTCCTTCTTTCAGATGCTCTGTGTAGGGCCCCCTGGTGGTCAGTGCTGGAAGGGTTAAATACACGGTGGAATTGTGGATTGCGAGTAACGCAGTTTACGAGCATTTTCCCAAAACAAGCTATTTAAAAAATAAATAAAATCCTGACTCGCTTTGCAAGCTTTGTTTCGCAAGATTCAAGCCGCTGGGGTGTGCAGTACTGCATTTGGCCAGAGGTGCGGGGGGGGGGGGGCTCAGAGAAGCTCGGAAACACTCCGTTCCCGAGTGTCTCCGAGGGTTTCCTGTGCCCCCACACCTCTGGCCACATGCAGGACTGCATAGAAAAGCAGTGGCTGTGGAACGGATTATCTGAGTTTCCATTATTTCCTATGGGGAAACTCGCTTTGATATATGAGCGCTTTGGATTGCAAGCATTCTTGTGGAGGGAATTATGCTAGTCATCCAAGATATTACTGTATACGGCTGATCTGCATTGTGTTTTAAATTGTAGTAAATATTCAAAGATGATCGATATCAAGACAATATTTTCACAAAAATGACACTAAAATTATTATTAGTGGACACAAAACATAACAGGGAACCTTTGTGAATTAGCCATGTTTCAATAGTTTTTTACATTTTATAAAAAAAAAAAAAAAAATTAAATGTTGAGTATTTTGCAATTATTTTATTTTATAATTTTTAAAAATTATTTATTACAATATTTAATTATAATTTTTTTTATAATTTGTTATTTTCTTACAGGACAGGGAAGCCTGTAGCTGTGGATGGGGGGGGGGGTCACAGTGACAGGGGGCACATGGGGGGGGGGGGGGGGGGGTCACAGTGACAGGGGGCACATGGGGGGGGGGTCAGAAGCAGGCAAAACAGGGAGGGGGATTTCTGTCAAGGAATCAATTATAGGAACCATGCCCTGTTTCTGTGTCTCTACCCATAGCAGCTGAAAGCCAGCAGGAGGGGGAGAAACTGGCTTTTAGCTGCTGCAGAGAACCGCAAAGGGCATCCTTCTGTAATTGCCCCTCCGCACCATTTCCCCCTGCTGTTCGGGCCCACTACAGGAGGACTGGTGGTCCCTCCCTATCCGCCGCAATGCAGCAGCCCATAGAGCCCACCTTCACCCCTTCTTTTCTTTACTGGCCTGCCCTCCTGTACTGAGGTTCTTCATCAGTGGCATACTTAGGCCCTGTACACACGATCGAACATGTCTGCTGAAACTGGCCTGCAGACCAGTTTCAGCGGACAGATCCGACCGTGTGTACAGCCTAGCAGACAGGTTTCCAGCAGACAAAAGTTTTAAAGCATGCTTTAAAACTTATCTGCTGGAAACCCGCCCGTCCGACATGTCCGCTGGTTAGTACGCTTAACCAGCGGACCGAAATCTCCCGCATGCGCCGAATGGATTCGACGCATGCGTGGAAGCATTTTACTTCCTGGTTTGCGGACGTGGCGGCGTCAACGTCACCGCCACGTCACCGCGCTGTCTGTCCGCGGGGATTTTGGTTTGATGGTGTGTACAACCATCAGACCAAAATCTCCTAGCAGACATGTCCGATGAAAACGGTCTGCGGACCGTTTTCATCGGACATGTTCGAGCGTGTGTACAGGGCCTTAGGGGAGCGTGGGGTGCAGACAACACCAGGTGTTGGCACTCTGGGGGGGGTCACAACTTTATTTTTTTTGCACTGTGCAACTGTCAGATAGGCAGTAGCGGAACAGAGCTGCTAGTAGAAAAGATCCCAGCTGCAAAAGATGATCGGGAGCACCCACCGCAGGGTGTCGTTTGGTACCTTCGCCCTGGGCACTGGTTGACCTTGTCTCATCACTGTCACCTTGTCATATGAAGCTCCAATAGAGGCTCTGTCAGTCCAGGCATGGTTCACTGTTATCACCATCAGGAAATCTGCCTCGAACAATGCACCCATCGAGTGTATATACAGAGGATGGGTCCTGCAAAGAGACTGGAGGAGGTCAGCAGCACTGAGATGCAAAAAAAAAAGTAAAAACTGTATTTCCTAAAAATAAATAAAAACGCATCAAAAATTGAATCAAAACTCGCAGGAAAACGATTGTAGTTCTGACCATAACTGGGCTTTAGCAAACCTAACGTCACATAGTTTGGGCTTACATCTATTTTACAGGGTCAGTCCACTCACCGTATACAAGCCTGAGCAGCCCGAAAAAATCTCTTTGGCATTCGAGTCATGGCTAGTCCAGCATGTCATTGTTGAGTGTATGGCAAATGACAGCCGGGCCTTATTTTTAGAGTGATTTACGGTTGCTTTGATTAGCGTGGGCTAATATTAGACACGGGATGGTCATACTTTGTCCACACAATGCTCCCACATCTCTTATCCTCTCTACATTTCCAGCATCCAGCGGACTGGCACACTTCACCAGGAGATTATAATCCGCTGATTCATCAGTAGAGCTAACGACGTGTGTGCTCCATGTTGCGTAGAGGAGACATTCATCCTATTACTGTTAATAGTTGGTGCTGGGGAGGGGGGGGGGGTTCCATGCCTGGAGATGGTCATTTTGCAGTCGTGCTAAGCAGTTTTGTTTTATGAAATGTCAGAGAAGGGGCACCTGTATATAAAAACAAACTGTGCAGCTCTTGAGTAATGTTCTTGCTATAGATGTAGGCCATTTGCATACCTCTCAAAGCCTGACTGGAATACTCCCAGGACATTGCTATATGAGGCCTAGTCGTTACTGCTCACCATCTCCATCACAGGAATGAGCTCTTTCTCTGATTCAAACCCCCTCACGTGCTCTTTCTCTTCCTTGATGCAGTAGCTCTGCGCTCAGCCTATGCGCTTTACCATAAATTTTGCGGCGTTATTCGGCCGCTAGCGGGGTGCTTTTACCCCCTCCCCGCTAGCGGCCGAGAAAGGGTTAAAACCACCGCAGATTACCTTTGCCGGCGGTATAACCGCGGTGCCCCATTGATTTCAATGGGCAGGAGCGGTGGAGGAGCGGTATACACAGCGCTCCTTTAACGCTCCAAAGCCCTTGGGGCTTTCACACTGGGGAGACAGCAGCGGCTGTTTCAGGTCGCTTTGCAGGCGCTATTTTTAGCGTTATAGCGCCTGAAAAGGGACCCAGTGTGAAAGGGGTCTTGGCAATACCCTAGCAACGTCCTGGGAGTATTCCAATCGGGCTTTTGGAGGTAAAATATGTAAATGGCCCCCACTTTTAGCAGAGGCATTGTTCAACTTTAGTCTGAGCTGCACAACTTGTTTTTATCTACAGGTGCCCCTTATCTGCATAGTAATTTTTTTTGTAAAGGTGAACTAAACCTTAAGGGGGAGCATATGGGGGCGAGTAAAAATTTGTAAAATGTGCAAGTGTAAACACGGTCTAAGTACAAAGGAAAGTTTTTGGAGTGCCTTGATCACAAAACTGACTGAAAACAATGAAAGTTCGTTTGTGGAGTAATATACTTTAGTTTATGTAAATTAAATTTAACTGTGTTGATACCCTCTTGGCAGGAGTAGAGCTGTTTTTCTAACCTACAGCAGGAAACTGACTGGAATTTCATCTGTTGCCACGGGCAACGCTAACTTTGGGTTTGAGTCTTCCAAGGGCCTGAAGAAAGGACTTTAGTTGCCATAGAAACCAGTCAGGTTTCATTCGGCTAGTGCAGTGTGGGAGAATCCATTGGGAGCGAGATGTCAAAAATGGGCCTTGTTTATTGATGTGTTGCCCACACAGACTGTGTTGCTCTTGGCAGCTAAGTAATCCTGACTGGTTTCTATAGCAACTGGAGTTTTTCCTTCAGGCCTGTGGAAGACTTATGCCCACTGTTAAGCTGTGTAAACAAGGGCCTGAATGTTGGGTGGCATTTGCCAGTTCAAAAAAAAAACAACTGTCCGACAGTCGGCCAGTGTGTATGTTGTTCGGCCGGCTTCTGTCAGATGTGCATGCTGGAGAACCAGCAGCCGACCGACTCTCGATCAGCGCTCTCAGCCAATGGCAAAGAGCGCTGGTCGGAGTGTCTTGGGGGGTGAGCATCCCCTTGTCAGAACACAACAGCTCAGTGTGGAGATGGCTTTACTAATGTTAGATCGTTAGTACAGCGACTCCGATCGGAGATGTCAGTTTTCTTTCGTGCAACCCAAATTTCTAGGCCCCTTTCACTCGGGACGGACTCCGCTAGTTCAATGGGGGATAGCTTTGTTGATCCTTGCTGAGAAGGCGGATGACAGGTCCGTCTCCGCTCACTGTGCTTGGACGGACCTGTAAGAGCCCCGCATGTCCGTTTTCATTCGATCCCATCTGCTGGATGGATAGTGTTGGATTGTATCGCCATCTGTCTATTTTCAGTGGATCTTGTCAGATCGGATGGCAGACAGGTGTCAGCGGACACATCTCCGCTGACATCCGCCTGCCCATATAAGTCAATTTGTGGCCCGCTCGGATCTGCCTGGAAAACAGACAGGCAGATCCAAGCGGGTTTATCGTGTGTACCAGGCTTAAGTGTTGCCCGTGGCAACAGATTAAATTCCAGTCAGATTCCTAGAGAGTTATAGTGAATTAGGCACCATTTACACTTGTGCGATGCAGGAAGGCACTCAATGTCACAGGCATTTCCACGTTGCACAAACAAAGTGTGTCTTTCATTGTAAATGGCACCCCAATACACCTTGCTAAAGTGGGTGAGAAATGTAATGTAACAAATTACCATACATTTTGGTGTTGTGCAATTTTAAAAACGCAGTCATGCACTGTGGTAGGTATCCCATTCAATTGAATTGGCTGCCCTAACGCACATCACACAGGTGTTAATTGAGCCTTATGGTATAAGCTTTTAGCAGGTTGCTATGGGTAACACAAACAGGTCTTCCCTCAGCCAGTTTGATGATGGCTGCTCCCCCTTTACGCTGGCGAGGTACAGCAGCACCTATCTGGTTACCATTAGAAATATTTAGTTACACTCAGCCGTATGTTGCGTGTGGGGCACAGCTGGCTGTGAAAGAGATTTAAGTAGGATAGATAAATGCACCTTATCCTCTTACATAAAAGTATTTAGATCCCCTGATCTCTGACACTTGTGGAGTACAGTCAGCAGCACGCCTTGTTTGAATGAGCCCGTAGCTGACGGAATGGCTCAGAAACAGCGCCATTCACTCCGAATATGGAAACACTTAGCCATGGGGACGTTCACTTTAAAGGGTGATTTCATCTATGCAGGTAAGGGACGTCTGTAGATAAAAACAAACTGTGCAGCTTTGACTAAAGTTGAATAATGCCCTTGCAATAAATAGGTGTAGGCCATGTACACAAATCCTGAAGCATGACTGGAATACTCTCAGGAAGTTGCTAGGACGTTACTAAGTGAGGCCTAGTATTACTGTTCACCTCCTCCATCAGTGAGCTCTCAAATGCTGAGCTACTGTGTCTGGGAAGAGAAAGAGCATGTAAGAGGGTTTGAATCAGAGAAAAGGCTCTTCCCGGTGATGGTGGAGGTGAGCAGTTATGCTAGGCCTCACTTAACAACATCCTGGGAGTATTCCAGTCAGGCTTCAGGATGTATGCAAATGGCCTACATCTATAGCAAGAGCTTTATTCATCTTTAGTCAAAGCTGCACAATTTCAACACTGTGGACAGTGTTTCTAACTGGACAGGTATCTAAGTGTTGACGGTGACCATTTTGTGCCTGAACCAATATTGATTAGTGCATTGTTTACTGATATCCAAAATTAAGAGGGTGCCAACATATGTGCAACATTTTACAGAGTACAACTATTATGCTGGTATAACCCCTTCCTGAGGAGGCCATATACAGTAAAACCTTGGATTGCGAGCATAATTTGTTCCAGAAACATGCTTGTATTCCAGACACTTGTATAGCAAAGCAAATTTTCACATAAGAAATAATGGAAACTCAAATGATTCGTTCCACAACCATTTATTCATAGGTCCTTTAGTTTATAAACCATATAAAAAGATTATAGCAATGTGAGCAGGTTGTGTAACCAGAAAATTTCCATCCACAAATGGAAGCCTCCGCAAGGGGATTAGAAGCAAAATCCAGCAGGAGCTACAGAGTATAAGGCTTCATTTCCACTGGCGTTTTTACAGCCACTGTTGTTAGGCTTTTTTACAGCTTAAAAACGCCTGTCCATGTTTATTTTGTAAAAAAAAAAAAAAAAAAAAATTTTTTTTTTTTTTGTGAGCTGCAGCTTTAAAAATGCCGCGGTCGCGTTTTTGAGCGTTTTTGCGCGTTTTTGCGCGTTTTTGAGCGTTTTTTAACGTCTGGCGTTTTTACAGCTCTACTCTGGAGCTTCAGAACGCCCTGGTCCCGCGTTTTTTTTACAGCTCAAAAACGTCTATGCCACTTGCAGCTCAAAAACGCCTATGTGGGAATGAAGCCATAGAATAACATGGACAGGCGTTTTTAAGCTGTAAAAAACGCTCAGAAACGTGGCTGTAAAAACGCCAGTGGAAATGAGGCCTAAAAGAGAAGAAATGCGCCTCTAAGCGTAGCAATGTGTTGCTAAATGTTGTACCTTCATTAAATGTAACCATATTGCTACACTTAGTGGCGCCTCTCTTCTCTTTTATACTCATTTGTGACATGACGCTACTTGTATATCAAGAGATCGCCTGTATATCAAGTCAAAATGTGGGTGGATCCACCTATGTTGAGGGGAACCCTATTGGGGACTCTGATGTAAGAGATGACACTGATGTAAGGGGGACTGAAATGGGGACTCTGATGTAAGAGAGGACACTGATGTAAGGGGGACTGTGATGGGGACTCTGATGTAAGGGGGACTCTGATGTAAGAGAGAACACTGATGTAATGGGGACTCTGATATTGGGGGAATTTGATGTAAGTTGGACTGTGATGGGCACAAATAGTTTTGTACATTATTTTCTTTGTTTTACTGAAAAGGGGTTGTAAAGGTAAAACATTTTTTCCCTAAATAGCTTACTTTACCTTAGTGCAGCCCTCCTTCACTTACCTCACCCTTCTATTTTGCTTTTAAATGTCCTTATTTCTTCTGAGAAATCCTAACTTCCTGTTCTTCTGTCTGTAACTCCACACAGTAATGCGAGGCTTTCTCCCTGGTGTGGAGAAAGCCTCTTGAGGGGGGAGGGGGCGAGCAGGAGTGTCAGGACACTTACTAACACACAGCTCCTTTCTCTATCTGCAAAGTAGTGAGCGTCCTGACTCTCCTGCTCGCCCCCTCAAGAGGCTTTCTCCACACCAAGGAGAAAGCCTTGCATTACTGTGTGGAGTTACAGACAGAAGAACAGGAAGTGAGGATTTCTCAGAAGAAATAAGGACATTTAAAAGCAAAATGGAAGGATGAGGTAAGTGAAGGAGGACTGCACTAAGGTAAAGGAAGCTATTTAGGGAAAACATTTTTTACCTTTACAACCCCTTTAAGTTCTTTCTCTGTTCTGATTTTTATCAAATATACAATGTGGCCCTTGTACTGAAAAGTGTGGAGACCCCTGTTGTAGACTACAGAACACCTCAATGGCTGTCAGATATCGGAATGTTCTGTACTGCAAAGCCGTCTTGTATAATCTGTGTGGTATATTGAGCTCCATTGGGTTTTTACTAAGGACACAATCATTCTGAAATATCTAACAGTAGGTTCTCTGTGTGCTAAAATAAGCCATCTGATTCCACCAGTGACTTTTGTAAGGCAAGTTGGCTGTCAATGAACACACAGCAGTCAGCTTTCTACTACGTGGGGACCCCATTGATTTGGGTATTGGAAAGATCAAGCTAGGAGGCCCAATCCTGGCCCTAATGCTTTGCAGACTCCTGGGGGGAAAATAATCAATGCACTTATATTTTCTGAAACAATCAGGTAGCCAGTAAATTCAGAGCAATGCGAGTTCTTCTAGTTTTTATATTTATTTTTGGCAAGTAAATCCGAAAGCGTTGAGGCCACTGGACCAGCTTGACAGCCAGGGACCCTGCATTTTCAGTAGCAGGTCAGCAATGGGCAATGCGTCTTAACAGACAGCAAAGATATATATGGGCACTAAGGCTAGGTTGACACTTGCCCGCATTTTAGCGTAGCCAAATTGCGCTGCTCTGCAGAGAAATTCATTCTTAATGGCACCCCCACGCACGCGGGTGCGGTAACCGCAAGGAAATCACACAGTCAAAAGCACCATGCGATTTCCCTGCTGCCGTGTTTTTTAAAAGGCGCAAGCCGCTTTCTTTTTTTTCAGGAAACGCAGGCACAACAGCCGATTTAAATGAATGGACTTCTGTGCCTGCGCAAATGGGGGCCGCACAGCCTGCACAAGTGTGAACCAGGGCTCAGAATTTTTTTGCAAGTTAGGGCTCTTTCACACTGGCGGCCCGTTCAGGTCCGCCTACCAGTTTTTTAGGCGGACCTGAACGGGCGCTCCGTGCTCCTCTATGGAGCCGCGGATGTCAGCGGTGACATGCCCGCTGACATCCGACCCGCTCCGATCCGCCAAAGTGTGACTGAGGAAAAACCTACTTTTCCATCCGTCTGGCGGATCGGATCGGGTGAACACGGACATACGGTCCGTGTTCATCCGATCCCCCCATAGGGGAGAGCGGAGAAAAGACAGGGCGGTCCCTGCACAGTGTGTGGGGACCGCCCTGTCATCCGCCGGCTCAGCGGGGATCAACATAGCGATCCCTGCTGAGCAAGCGGAGGTTCACGGGGCGGATCAGGGGCCTTAGGATTTATAAGTATATCTAAAGCCAAAACTTTTTTTTAGGACACCAATGAACCACCCCCCCCCTTTTATTTGATTTTTTTGTGTCCTATTGGGGAGATTTCCCTTCCTGTCCCATAGATAGACTGCTGTTTCTTAAAGCGGAGCTCCGCGCAAAAAGGGGACGTTCCGCTTTAAACACTCCCCAAGCCCGCCCCCTCCCTGCCACATTTGGCATGAATTTTTTAATTTTTTTGGGGGGGGGGGAGCCGGTACCCAGATACGCCGTCGTAAGTCCGAATGGAGGCGTCGTATATCTGCGCCTGATTCAAAGAATCAGATACGCCTCACTGTTGCCAAGATACGAGCGGCGTAAGTCTCCTACGCCGTCGTATCTTGGGGTGCATATTTCCGCTGGCCGCTAGGGGCGCTTCCGTATATTTCCGCGTTGAATATGCAAATTAGCTAGATACGCCGATTCACAAACGTACTTGCGCTGTCAGCTGGTCCTAGATACGCCGATTCACAAACGTACTAAACGCTGTTTATGTAAGGCATACGACCGGCGTAACTTTACCCCTCATAAAGCAGGGGTAAGTCATGTTAAGGTATTTTACGTTGTTTGCATAAGTCTTACGTGAATGGGGATGGGCGTAGGTTACGTTCACGTCGACTAAGCATTGAGCCGGCGTAACTTAGGGAGAAAATTCGACATGATACTAAGCATGCGCGCGCAGCATGCGCGCGCATGCGCCGTTCGCTAGGCGCGTCATTTACGTGGGGTCACGATTCATTTCCATACAACACGCCCCCTACCAGCCTACTTTAAATTACGCGGGCTTACGCCGGCCCATTTACGCTACGCCGCCGCAGCTTACGGAGCAAGTGCTTTGTGAATACTGCACTTACCTGTGTTAAGTTGCGGCGGCGTAGTGTGAATAGGATACGCTACGCCCGCACAAAGATACGCCCAGATACGTGAATCTGGCCCTTAGTGTGTATGGGGCTTTAGAGTCTGCAAAAAACTTGAAACTGGGGTGGAGGTTCACCTTCCAGCAGGACAACAACCCTAAACATACAGCCAGAGCTACAATGGAATGGTTTAGATCAAAGCATATTCATGTGTTAGAATGGACCAGTCAAAGTCCAGACCTAAATCCAATTGAGAATCTGTGGCAATACTTGAAAATTGCTGTTCACTGACGCTCTCCATCCAATCTGACAGAACTTGAGCTATTGTCCAAAGAAGAATGGGCCAAAATGTCCCTCTCTAGATGTGCAAAGCTTGTAGAGACATCCCCAAAAAGACTTGCAGCTGTAATTGCAGTGAACGGTGCAACATTTATCATTTTCCTTCCACTTCATAATTATGTGCCGCTTTATGTTGGTCTATCACACAAAATCCCAATAAAATACATTTATGTTTTTGGTTGTAACATGACAAAATGTGGAAAATGTCAAGGGGTATGAATACTTTTTCAAGGCACTGTGTGAGCATTTACATTGGAATGATGCTTTTCTCTGCTTTGAATTGGAATTCTTGTCTTATTAATAATATATTAGCGTTTCACCTTTTGTGTTTTACAAATGAGAAAACATTGAGAACAATATTCCAGTAGAAAGGAACGCATTTACTGTTTGTGTATTAGTGTGTATGATCTTTTTATTATATGCCTATTGTTATTTGTCTTTGTATGGCTGTATTGAAATGTTGGTAATATTTATTTTCTTGGGTGCCAGAGGAAATCATTTTCTTTTTTGGGTCTATGGATTAAAGCGTCACTAAACCCACATCATGAAAAACTATCAATAAATGCTGTATTAGGGCCCTTTCACACTGGTGCGTTTTTTCCGCGTTTTCGCGGTAAAAATAGAGCTATTAAAATGCTCATAAAACGCTCCCCATGCCCCCTCCATTGAAATTAATAAAAAAACGCGGTAAAAACGGAGCGTTAAAATCGCGGTAAAACACAGCGTTTTTTACCGCGATTTTACCGCGTTTTTAATTCATTTCAATGGAGAGGGGCATGGGGAGCGTTTTAATAGCGCTGTTTTTACCGCGAAAACGCGGCAAAAACGCACCAGTGTGAAAGGGCCCTTACTGTACAGTACATGCTGTTCATATTCACTCAGTCACTATGGGATTTGTTTTCTGTATTCAGCAAAACAACCTGGTTGAACCTGCTGCTCTCTGTCTCCCCCTTCTGTCCATGTCCCCAATTTTTTGCAGCTGTGGAGGCAACTCTGCACATGCTCAGTTTTCAGTGAGTTTCTATGCTTAATATTTTCTCCCTATCACATCTGAGCAGCCCATGTGACTATATAGTCACACATGTGGGCGTATACACAGTGGTAATAACAGCCCTCCTCCAGGTCGAATAACCAGCTAAACATAATGGGGGCTGGTTATTACACATAGATTAATGGTGGCTTCACCTCCCTCTTACTCTAAGACACAGGCTGGAAGGACGTGACAAAGCCTGTGGACTGGGAAAAATACACCCAAACCATGTTATTGCCAAAAAATAATAAAAATTTGATTTCAAATATATATTTGTATGACAATTTAAAACAGTTTATTGATAATATTTATTTATTTATTTTTACTCTGTATTTCAAATGATGTAGAGGACTAGAAGCTCCTCCTGCCACTGTTTCCCTGCAGACAGGCTGGGAAAGAGCTAGGTCACATGACAGCTGTTTTTTGATTAGATAAAAGGTACTTCAATCTTTAAAATATTTACCTTGCGGTAAACAGTGCAACAGCAATTTGAAGTAGAAATTGGACTCACACTATATCCTCCCTTGAAATCTTTGCCAGAATGGCACCATAGACACAGGATATGAGAAACCGCGCTTTGAAGTTGGTCAGCTAAGAAACTAGAATTTGATGATCTCGTATCTGCAGATGTCCTGGGATTAGGAACAGATGGTATTTATGAAAGTTTGTGTCTAGAAGAAATTGTCAGGTGGGTGGGTGATACTTGTCAGTCTGTGGGGTTTGGGTGTTTTTTTTTTTTTTTATGTATAGTTTACCTCTCATATAAAGTCGTATTCGAAATACTTGTGCATGAATCTGATAGAGGGTTATGCGGCGTACAAACGATCATTTTTCGGCATGAAAAAAACATTGTTTTTAAAAAAATGTCATTTAACCAGTTAATAACCGCCCTATAGACGATATACGTCTACAAGTCACAGGAATGTCCGTGACCGCCGGGTCCGGAGGACCCGGCGCATCACGGATCAAGGTAAATCGCCGCTGATAGCGGCGGTTTACCACGTGATCGCTCCGTCCAATGACGGAGCGATCACTTGTAAACAAACTGGTGTCATGTGATGATGCCGGTTCCTCCCTCCCCTCTCTGTACCGAACGGTACAGTGTGAGAGGAGAGGGGGGGAGAGAGCGGATGCAGCACGAGTGCTGTGGGCTGGATCTGTGACAAATGCAGTCACAGATCCAGCCATCCATCCCTGCCCCATACTAAGACTACTCTGCAATACCCCACACTACTCTGCAATACCCCACACTACTCTGCAATACCCCACACTACTCTGCAATAACCCACAATACTCTGCAATACCCCACAATACCCTGCAACGTCGCCGACGGGGATTTTTAAGTAGCAAAGTTTGGCGCCATTCCACGAGCGTGTGCAATTTTGAAGGGTGACATGTTGGGTATCTATTTACTCGGCGTAACTTCATCTTTCACATTTATGCAAAAGAATGAAGAAAAAATACTAAAATTTGCTAAATTTTTTAACAGAAACAAAGAAAAATTCATATTTTTTACAGAATTTTTCTTTTTTCTCTTATAGCGCAAAAAATTAAAAACCCAACGGGGATTAAATACCACCAGAAGAAAGCTCTATTTGTGTGAAAAAAAGGACGAAAATTTCATTTGGGTACAATGTTGTATGACTAAGTAATTGTCATTCAAATTGTGAGAGCACCGAAAGCTGAAAATTGGTCTGGTTATTAAGTGGGTTTACGTGCCTGGTGGTCAAGTGGTTAAAAAGATGGTGTGTCGGCTTCACATAATTTTTTGGGTTGTAAAAAACAATGTCGTTTTTCGGGTTGTAAAAAAATGGTCGTGTGTGGGCTAAAACAACGTTAAAAACCCGCGCATGCTCAGAAGCAAGTTATGAGACGGGAGCGCTCGTTTTGGTAAAACTACCGTTCATAATGGAGTAAGCACATTCATCACGCTGTAACGGACAGAAAAGCGCGAATCGTCTTTTACTAACACGGAATCAGCTAAAGCAGCCCCAAGGGTGGCGCCATCCGAATGGAACTTCCCCTTTATAGTGCCGTCGTACATGTTGTACGTCACCGCGCTTTGCTAGAGCATTTTTAAAAAATGATGGTGTGTGGGCAACGTCGTTTTAATGATGAAGTTAGAAAAACTTAGTTTTTTCTACATGCCGAAAAACAACGTTTTTTTTAATGCCGAAAAATGATCGTGTGTACGCGGCATTAGTCCATACAAAAATTACATATCTGCGTTTGGTAGATGCTGGAGACTTTCTAATTTTTATTTTTATAAAAGCTTTATTTAAACTTTAACATTATATACATAGTCACATTACATTACATTTGAAGAAAAAAAACTATTTACAAAGATTTGTACAATGCCATTTTACATACGGTACTTTTCCATATCGTTTTTGCAAATCAAATTTATAAACTGGCAAACCAACAGAGAGTTTCAAATACCCGTTGGTGAGATCCCAGATGTTCTCTGGCCTTTATGAGAAGCTTCTACCATCCCTATTTATCTATTATATGTGGCACCCAAGTAGTTTAGGGCATTCTGCTAGGTAAATTTAGTTTGGCTCCCCTGTACTCAGTGGAGCAGGGGTTGGTTGTTTAGGGCTGTTCAGTGTTTCACAGGCTGTTTCTCTCTGCTGCTTCCCCCTGTCTTCTAGAGAAGCAGTCGCCAACCAGTGGTCCATGAGAAAATGTTGTTAGTCCTCAAGGGTTCTGGTGCAAATCAACATTGTGGAGGATGTATCTCACCCATTGTTGTTTTCCTCTGTAGTTCTGGTTTCCCCGGCGGATAAGGACCCCCTGTACTGCGCAGGCTCGGTGCTTGTGCAGTGCGAACTCAACTGCGCAGTAAAGGGGGGTCCTTTTTCGCCGGGGGGAACTTATTCGGTAGAACACCAGCTATTTGTACTCAAAAGGAGGAGTTGGGAGTAGTGCAGAGAGTGGGAGGTAAAGAAGGAGGGGTCTTCCAATGGCAGGCCTGAGTATAGACTGTGGGATGGAGCACGGTGCTCAAGCACATGGCTGGATAAGGGAGTGAGCTCTAATGATGAGTCTGTGTAAGGCAGCAGAGTGATGCAGAGTTTAGTGGTTCATGAGGGCAAAAATGTTGGTCACCACTGTTCTAAAACCTAAATATTTATGGAACTTCAGCCAATCCATGGGGAGGTGTACCCAGAAGGTGGAGGGAGAGCATATACATGATGCCTGGGCAGCAGAGTTCCTGGGTCTAGTCCTGCAGGAGGAGACCCCTGTGCAAGGGCTCTGCCCCCTGGTGCAGGATCCTCAAAAAAAAGCTTTGAAGAAGACCTCTAGGTCCCAGCTAGGCTTAGCTGGAAGGTCTACCTGCAGATCCATTGTCCAGGAATCAAGTTGGGTCAGGAGGTGGCTAAAAGGAGAGAGCCATGAGGAAGTTGTAGTGTGAGTACATATCCCTAGAAAGAGCCTGGTGGATATCGGCAGGAGGCAACCAGTGATCCTGTGGCTAAGTGAGTAAATGACCCCCAGTGTTGAAGGGAAGTGACTGTGTGTAGCATTGTAGTCTTGAGGGTCTACAAGTCACCAGCAGCATTAGGAATCCTGTGGGACATTCAGTGAGTGCAGTGCAGCAAGAAGTTGCAGTTTATCGGGGTATCCCATGCTCCCTACCCCTATTCAGGTTCATTGATCCAAAAAAATAAAAACACTCTAAAAGAACCCCTAGATTGTTTTTTGAGCCGGTAGAAGAGTGAAGAAAATGCTGTGTGCTTGGCTGTGTGAGCCCTAGGGAAGGAAAACAGGACCACATTCACCCACAGATCTTTAGGGGGTGGGCTACATATAGATTGTGGAGATCTCATTAGAGAGATTTTCCCTCACTTCCTGTCCTTAAAGCGGTAGTTCCCCCTCAAAAAAATGTTTCCCCTTAGATTGAGGCTCATTTTGCGAAGGGGAATCGGCTAGTTGTTTTTAAATCAAAGCTGTACTTACCGTTGTAGAGAGCGATCTTCTCCGCCGCTTCCGGGTATGGTCTTCGGGTCTAGGCATTCCTTCTTGATTGACAGGCTACCGACGGTCGCATCTATCGCATCACGATTTTCCGAAAGTAGCCGAACGTCGGTGCGCAGGGGCCGTATAGAGCCGCGCCGTATAGGCTTCTTTCGGCTACTCGTGACGCGATGGATGCGACCGTCAGAAGCCTGTCGGAAGACTGTCAATCAAAATAGGAACGCCCAGTCCCGAAGACCATACCCGGAAGCGGCGGAGAAGATCGCTCTCTACAACGGTAAGTACTGCTTCGATTTTAAAACAACTAGCCGATTCCCCTAGACAAAATGAGCCTCAATCTAAGGGTAACATTTTTTTTGAGGGAGAACTACCGCTTTAATGCCGCGTACACACGATCATTTTTCAGCATGAAAAAAAACAAAGTCTTTCCAACTTCATTATTAAAACGACGTTGCCCACACACCATCGTTTTTAAAAAATGCTCTAGCAAAGCGCGGTGACGTACAACACGTACGACGGCACTATAAAGGGGAAGTTCCATTCGCCTTGGGGCTGCTTTAGCTAATTCCGTGTTAGTAAAAGACGATTTGCTCTTTTCTGTCTGTTACAGCGTGATGAATGTGCTTACTCCATTATGAACGGTAGTTTTACCAGAACGAGCGCTCCCGTCTCATAACTTTCTTCTGAGCATGCACTGGTTTTTTTTTCGTCGTTTTAGCCCACACACGATAATTTTTTACAACCCAAAAAACGACATTGTTTAAAACGACGTTAGAAAATGCATCATGTTAAAAAAAAAATTTCGTCGTTTTTCAGAACCTGGAAAATGATGTGTAGCCCACACACGATCATTTTAAATTACGTTTTTGAAAAACGTTTTTTTTTCATGCTGAAAAATGATCGTGTGTACGCGGCATTAGACTCCTGAAGTGAAGATATATTTACAGTGTGAAGGATCTCCTCTCAGACAGTTCTGGTAGCAACCCAAGATTTTGGCCTTACCCTCGCTTTCATTCTCGGTGACAATAGTAATCAGAATTATGAGAGAGAGTAAATCTCCCCGATGGGAAGTACATTTTAAATGGCCCGTGTTTTCTGGCTGGATGCTATTGGGAGGTAAATATATGGACAACCCTGCATCATAGAACAGAGAAGTTCTCCATACGTAGTATTGGGATAATTAGCATCGAGGCTTTCTTAAATTAAGATGAATAAGCCCTAAGAAAAGAATTTAGTGAGTCATTAAAAAAGAAGAACTGTCAGCACTGGGAGCTTGGTGGAAGCCATTTTTCATCGAGCGTCCGGCGGTGGCTCTGATGAAATGGACAGCGCTGGGTGCACCGGCTGAGTCAGTAAACAAAGATGCATGATGTGTCTGTAGACAGAGCTGATACACCCACCATTTATCCAGTCTGTATATTATGTGCGATGCTGCCAGCTGCCCCTGAGAGCTCCTGGTCTGAGCAAACTGTCAGTGATAGATTTTATTCCTAGAAATATCCCTGGTTCCTACAATATAAATCTTTTTTTTCTTAGTATTACAGATGCAGTTATCATCATTTTCAATGGATTGATGTTTTAAGTGGAACTATCCCCCATTAAAAAATATGGGCTGCAGTACTTTATTATAAGTGTATCTGTATTTATGGTTTTCTCTTAGTCCCCTGCAAAGTCACACACATACTCAATGAACCTGCCAATGAAGTAATGTAGCTTCCTGTTATGGTGTGACAACAATGCTGCAGTGCTCCCGAATTCAAAGCAGAGTTGTCACTCTCATGTAGGCTGTGCTGGATTGCAATACAGCAGGGGTGCCCAACCTTTTGAAGCGCGGGGGCCACTTAAAGTGGAGGTTCACCCCAAAAATCAATTTTTAACATTAGATTGGGCCTAATTACGGGAAGCAGAATCGGGTGTTTTGATTAAAATCAATGCAGTACTTACCTTTTTTGAGATAGATGTTCTCCCGCCGCTTCCGGGTATGGGCTGCGGGACTGGGCGTTCCTATTTGATTGACAGCCTTCCGACAGTCGCATACAGCGCGTCACCAGTTTCCGAAAGTAGCCGGACGTTCGGCAACTCGTGACGCGCTGTATGCGACCGTCGGAAGGCTGTCAATCAAATAGGAATGCCCAGTCCCGAAGACCATACCCAGAAGCGCGGGGAGAACATCTATCTCAAAAAAGGTAAGTACTGCATTGATTTTAATCAAAACACCCGATTCTGCTTCCCGTAATTAGGCCCAATCTACTGTTAAATTTTTTTTTTCGGGTGAACTCCCGCTTTAAGCAACTTTGGTAACCACAATGAGCGGAGAGGGTGGATGGCATGTCCATGTCTGCTCTGCTATACTTTTTTAGCGGATTGGATTGGAGGCAGGACACAAGTCGGTTTATGTCTGCCACTACTTAGAGGCGAATGGAGGGTCCAATTGGTCGGACTGACCATGTGAAAGGGGCACAAGGCCCCTTTCACACTGATCAATCATCACCTGGACACACCTAGGCCTGCTTTCTGGATTGACAGCACTGCTATTTTGCTAAAGGAAGATTTCTATCTATCTATTTATTCCAAAAGTGATGTTTGGGTGATAGATGAGTGGTTGTAAACCCTTACATACAATGGGTATAGAAAATAATCACCCCCCCCCCCTCTTCGTGCTTTCTACTAGTGCAAATTATAACACTAACATGGCAGATTTTCCTCAATAATTTGACGGTATTTTGCTAAATAAATTTTTCCTTCTATCCTGACAAGTGATCCAGTCCATGCTGCAGAGAAACACCCCCATAACAGGAGATTGCCACCTCCATGCTTTACTGTAGGAATGGTGTTATCTGGATGGTGAGATGTATTGGATTTCTGCCAAACATATCATTTGGTGATATAATTCAATGTTAGGGCCCTTTCACACGGGCCTGCCCGCGACCGGTCCAAAGCTCCGGGACCGCGAGACCCGCGGACCCGATCGCCGCTGGGGTCCCGCGATCGGTCCCCGGAACTGAGGGAAACGGGGAGAGCCGCGTGTAAACACGGCTTCCCCGTGCTTCACTGTGGCGGCTGCATCGATCGTGTCATCCCCTTTATAGGGAGACACAATCGATGACGTCACTCCTACAGCCACACCCCCCTACAGTTGTAAACACACACTAGGTGAAACATACCCCTTCAGCGCCCCCTGTGGTTAACTCCCAAACTGCAACTGTCATTTCCACAATAAAGAATGCATTTTTTGCTGTGAAAATGACAATGGTCCCAAAAATGTGTCCAAAATTGTGCGAAGTGTCCGCCATAATGTCGCAGTCACGAACAAAATCGCTGATTGCCGCCATTAGTAGTAAAAAATTTTTTTTTTATAAAAATGCAATAAAACTATCCCCTATTTTGTAAACGCTATAAATTTTGCGCAAACCAACCAATAAACGCTTATTGCGATTTTTCTTACCAAAAATATGTAGAAGAATACGTATCGGCCTAAACTGAGGAATTTTTTTTTTTTTTTATATATTTTTGGGGGATATTTATTATAGCAAAAAGTAAAAAATATTGCATTTTTTTCAAAATTGTCGCTCTATTTTTGTTTATAGCACAAAAAAATTTAATAGCAGAGGCAATCAAATACCATCAAAAGAAAGCTCTATTTGTGGGAAGAAAAGGACGCAAATTTCATTTCGGTACAACATTGCATGACCACGCAATTACCAGTTAAAGCAGCGCAGTGCCAAATTGTAAAAACACCTCTGGGCATTTAGCTGCATATTGGTCCGGGGCTTAAGTGGTTAAAGGCTTCACGAAAGCCACTCAAAGCTTGCTGTGCGCAATGCTCTTATAAAAGCTGAAGTCCATGTGTACAAGGCCACCAGATTTCACCACTTTTGACGTGTCCACGGCCCTCTGGACAAGATTCTAGATAGGACTTATTAGGCTTATAGAAAGGGATGCTTTATCCTATGGCGTTTCTCGGCACATGTTTGCCGGTTTAGCCCGAGGCCTCTCTCCAAACACGGTGTAGACCCTCTTGTCTTCCTAGCTGTCTGATTTATATGTAGAAAAATAAATGACTATTTGCTCAGCACTATCGGCGGGGCCGCCTGTATTGCTGTGTAAACCGACTCATGTCTGCAGCTGGTGTTTGCAGATAAAGATGAGGCTGTCACCTCAGTAAAGTCAGCCTGGGCGCACGCCACCCCACAGCAACCTGATCTCCGCGGAATGACAGTAATGCCAGGCACTTTCAAAGAATTTCAAACACTGTGGATTTTTTATGGTCATAGAAAGATCTGTTTCGTGGGAACAAAGTCCGAGTTAAAGCTGAACTCCAGGGAAATTTTAAAAACGACCCTAAAGTTGGCCTAAGCGAAAGGCTGAAACAACAAAAATGTAACAGATTCCTATACATCGTGGAATTACAAATCTGCAGCGTCTGCTATTGTTTTCTGATGGCCGCAGAATATTCAAACATTGCCTACATCTGATTGGATGCAGATGCTGTTCGGCCTCCAATTTTTTGCCCAACTCCTTCGATTTTTCAATAGACAGATATTGGGGTGGGAGAGTGCTGACAGGGACACCTATGAAGCTCAGCGTATGGACAGCTTTACAGTGGGACGCCCCCTCACTGTGAGGGTTAAATGTTTATTTCTCTTATCGTCCATGGACGGACACAGCTTCTTAAGTCTTGACAAGTGGGTTATGTTCCCTGTTTACAGGAGAGTCCTCTCCTGTAAACAGGGAACATAACCCACTTGTCAAGACTTAAGGAGCTGTGTCCGCCCATGGACATCAGAGAAAAGGATTTTACGGTGAGTACAAAAAAATCCTATTTTCTCTTATCGTTCATGGACGGACACAGCTCCTTAAGTCTTGACAAGTGGGTTATGTTCCCTGTTTACAGGAGAGTCCTCTCCTGTAAACAGGGAACATAACCCACTTGTCAAGACTTAAGGAGCTGTGTCCGTCCATGGACGTCAGAGAAAAGGATTTTACGGTGAGTACAAAAAATCCTATTTTTTGTCTAGGGGAACATCCCCAAATTTTTTGGTTGTTTTACTGTACGGCCTGTCAACAGCTGTGCATTGTGGCAATGAGCACTACTGCGAGAATAGCATGCAACCCATGGCACCTGCTCTTCATTGTGAATGGCGAGAGGAGAACACAATGCACACCACAACACAGAGCGCATGAGTTGTGTTGCACCATGTTTGGAATGCACTGCAGTGTATCACTTTATTGCGAATAGGCGCTCATCCCTTGCTCCCCCAGCAACCGTCTCTCTCTTCTTTCTTAGGCCCCTTTCACACGGTCGGACCGTTCAGGTCTGCCTGTCATATTTGTCGGCGGACCTGAACGGCCGCTCCATACATCTCTATGGAGCGTGGGATGTCAGCGGGGACATGTCCGCTGACATCCGACCCGATCCGCTAAAATCAGACGGATGACGATACATGCTGTCCGTTTTCATCAGATCTCTCCATAGGAGACAGCGGCACTGCACAAGCCCCTCCCCGCTCAGTGAGCAGAGAGGGACTTGTCATCCGCCGGCTCAACGAAGAGATCTCCCACCGAGTTGGCGGACTCCGCTGAGAAGGAGTCTGCCTAGTGCAGTGATGGCGAACCTTGGCACCCCAGATGTTTTGGAACTACATTTCCCATGATGCTCAACTACACTGTAGAATGCAAGAGCATTATGGGAAATGTAGTTCCAAAACATTTGGGGTGCCAAGGTTCGCCATCACTTGCCTAGTGTAAAAGGGGCGTTGCGCTCCAGGTATAATGTGTATGTGAATCGCCCACTCTACCTAATGGATCAATGTGTGAATGATAAATAAGTGAAAAGAAAAAGTGACAACCAAAGCAAAATCTAAAGAGTTCACAATACACGTAGTAACAAATAAGGAAAAGAGTCACAAACAGAGTAATAATGTGCAATGATGGTGCGCCAATCACCCCAAATAAAGCCCAAATAGTAGTGAATAAACACAAATTATAGTCATCCCGCGCCTTCGCACAACTGTTATGCCCTGTACACACGATCGGATATCTGATGGAATCTAATCCGATGGACTTTTTCATTGGATATCCGATGAAGCTGACTTTCATCAGTCACGCCTACACACCATCGGTTAAAAATCCGATCGTGTCAGAACGCGGTGACGTAAAACACGACGACGTGCTGAGAAAAATGAAGTTCAATGCTTCCGAGCATGCGTCAACTTGATTCTGAGCATGTGTGGATTTTTGACCAATGGATTTCCCCACAGACGATCGTTTTTTTTCTATCGTTTTTTTAACCATAAGAGAAATTTAAAACAGGTTCTATTTTTTTTCGCCGAAGGATAAAAAAAATGATGGGGCCCACACACAATCGGTTCGTCCGATGAAAACGGTCCATCAGTCCGTTTTCATCAGCCGAACCGATCGTGTGTAGAGGGCTTAAAAGTGCTCTCAGGACTCTCACCACTATATAGTGAATAACCAGCCTCAAAGATATAGGAATACCCAGCCTTCAGGCTCCCGGCTCCCAGCTCCCGGATACAACCTATCACCACAGGCTCTTCTAAGACACATATGGTGATACCGATCCAAGCTCTAAAAGCCAGGCTGCAAGCCTCCAATGTATCGCTATAGACTCCATTTTACATAAGGAATCAAACAGATAAAATGCTGTATTATAATAAAAACAAATGGTGATTTATTGAAGACAAATGGATTCTTACATCAAGAAACATTAAAAAGTGCAATAGGATAAAAACAGCGGCGTTTAGACGCCTTCTCACGTCACTTCCGGTCCGGGACTCTCTGGCCACGCCCTACGCGTTACGCAGGGCAGGACTTAGGGTGGTGGGGGCCCCTGGGCTTGAGGCACTTTCGGGCCCTACCTTCTATACATTACTTTAAATAGAACAAATGATACAAATGATACATACACAAGCTATGTATTAGAGCTACACAATTCTGGATAAATTGAGAATAAAAATAGAGATCACGATTCTGAAATAAACCCCGGACAATTTTTTCAATTTTTTCAATTATTCAATTAAGTTATAACAGCTCATCGCAATGCAATACAAATATATATCCCCCAAAAAAGGGGCCTGCAAATACCTTTTGGGCGGGGCCCATGGGCTTGAGCCCAGTCAAGCCCAGTGGTAAGTCCAGCCCTGGCGTTACGTCACAACATGTGACTTCCTCAGGGGAACAGGATTGGCTGTCAAATGATTTGTTGGTGTATAGTCACATCCAGCAGCCTGTACAAATCAATGACAGGCTGACAGATGCCTTGGCTGTACACTTGTAATCACACGTCCAATTGGCTACAGGTGTGTATGGACAAATGAGAGGCCTTGGACGTGAACTCATTGTGTCCAGGACTGCTCAAAGCCGGGCACCGCTTCCATAGATTTCCATGTTAAATGGTAATTTCTCCAGTGACTTTGGGGACCCGGTAACAGCCGGACGTAGGTCCCCCTGGCCCAAAACTTACCACACATGTAGCCCCATTTCTCCTCTACACGTGTGCAAAGTTTGTTGTCTGGGGGACCTACGACTGAGGAGCACCAATTTTTCAAAGCTGGGCACCCCTTCCGTAGACTCCCATGTTAAACGTCAGTCTAGTCATGGACATGGGCACAGTGAGGCATGGGCACAGTGAGGCATGCAGATGGACACCCTAGGCTTATACCCGAGTCAATAAGTTTAAATTAGGTGCCTCGGCTTATATTCGGGTCGGCTTATACTCGAGTATATATGGGTAATATACATTTACTGGCATTTTTCTCAGATTGAAGCTCTCCTTTAATTAATTTAGATTCCCTCTCCCTAAAAGAGAGCTTCATATTGTTTATTTGCGATAATTCCTCTCCACAGTGATCTTGGTATATGGTATATTAACCCCCCCCCCCCCTGTTTCCATGGAAACGTGGGACGAGTAATTAGACTGCAGTACAAAAATATGTTAATTTTCTAAACCCAGGTCCCAGGAATGGGAGGAGAGGGGGATGGGGGGATGAATTATTCTCTATCCTGAGAAATTAATTAAATTGTCTGAAAGTTTCCTCTGAATGAGGACAGGAAAAGATCAGTGCAGCGTGTGTGCGCGTAAAACTTTTGAAAGGATTCATTCAATAAAGGATGACTGTCTTTTAAACGTGTAGAAGATCCACCAGCTGATATAATCATTTAAACTGATCCAATTAGCGCAACACATATGCAGCAGCAGCAGGGCAGGCTGACATAAAGCTCGCTGTGATCTTCCAGCACACTGGTCGAGCTGTCAACGACAGCTTCTGCTCATTGGGAGCTGCTGGGCCTGGCTCCCAATCATGGGACTGCTGTGACAGCCAAACTGAAGTGGTTGTAAACCTCAAACATGAAATGTGAGCAAAGCATATCCCTCTATAGTGTGTACTTGTCGCAATTAAAAGCACTAAGTGTCATTTCTGTCTGCTGCTTCATTCCTCTTCTATCTGCATAACTTCTGACAAGTTTTCCTGACACCAAGAGAAAAATGATGACAGGGAGGGAGCTCCAGCTGATTGACAGCCTTAGCTCTGCTTCTGTGTGCAGTGTGAAGTGGGGCGTGTCCCTTCCCTCCAATCAGCTCTCAGAGCTCTCTTTACTGAGCTGTGCAGAGTGTAACTTCAGCTCTCCGCCCCCTTTTTTCCTAAAGTGGAGTTCCACCCTAAAAACTAACTTGTTATGAACAGGTTGCCTTTAATCTTAAAAAATAAAATTGTTAAAAACATTTTTTACTCGCATGGATATGGGTGTTACTAGGCAGATTTAATAATCTGCCTAGTTCCTAGTGCGTGGTGGTTCTACTTCGGTTCCTAACCCCCCATGGCCTCCTGGGAAATTATGACACTTAGGTCGTGTACACACGACCGGTCCAAACCGATGAAAACGGCCTGAAGTCCAGTTTCGTTGGTCCAAACCGACCGTGTGTACGGCCCATCGGACTTTTGTCCTTTGGACAAAAATTATAGAACTTGCTTTAAAATCGACCCGATGGCCTGCTGACCGACAGGTCCAAACCGATGGTTAGTACACAAAAGCATCGGTTCAAAACCCGCGCATGCTCAGAATCATGTCGACGCATGCTTGGAAGCATTGAACTTCGTTTTTTTCAGCACATCGTGTGTTTTACGTCACCGCGTTCTGAATCTGATCGGATTTTGAACTGATGGTGTGTACGCACATCAGACCATTTCAGTGGTGAACCGATGAAAACGGCCCGTCGGACCATTCTCATCGGATGGACCGGTCGTGTGTACGCGGCCTCAAGAGGCAACCCAGCTCCCACTTCCTCTCGGGGCTCCACGGCGCTGGAAGGAAGTTTACCTCTCTCCCCTCCCTCCGGTGCAATCTTCTGGGACACATCATAGGTCCCAGAAGATTTCCCGGGCATGCGCAACGTGGCTTGCGTGAATGCGCAGTGCGTGCCTGGCTGTGAAGCCACAGCTGGGCGCCCACAGTCAGAATGTTTTCAGGGGTTGGGCTTGGCCCCTTAGTTCCAGTGAAGGGAACTCTTAAGGCATCAGCATACCAAGACATTTTGGACAATTTCAGTGTCCCAACTTTGTGGGAACAGTTTGGGGACGGCCCCTTCCTGTTCCAACATGACTGCGCACCAGTGTACAAAGCAAGGTCCATAAAGACATGGATGAGCAAGTTTGGGGTGGAGGAACATGACTGGCCTGCACAGAGTCCTGACCTCAACCTGATAGAATACCTTTGGGATGAATTAGAGCGTAGACTGCGAGCCAGACCTTCTCGTCCAATATCAGTACCTGACCTCACAAATGCGCTTTTGGAAGAATGGTCAAACATTCCCATAGACACCCTCCTAAACCTTGTGGACGGACTTCCCAGAAGAGTTGACGCTGTTATAGCTGCAAAGGGTGGGCCAACTCAATATTGAACCCTACAGACTAAGACTGGGATGCCATTAAAATTCACGTGCGTGTCTATGTATTTATTTCGGCACCAGCTTCCTTTAAAACGTCCGTTGTCGTGTTTTGTCCGCTTATGTAGTGAAACGCATGGCAGAGCACAATGCTCATAGGTATCAACAGGCCCCAAATATGCATTAGGTGAATTTGTTGACAGCTTCACTCTAAGTCCCTCTCCATTGATCTCGGACAGATTTTATACAGACTTGTGGGCTCTAAAAAGTCAGGATTGATCCTTGTGGCTTGTGCTGTTAGTGCTAAATGGATGAAGATGTCTTTGTTCCACTTCGGAGGTTGCAGGAAAACAGGTCTGTTAATCTTTAACATCTCCGTTGTCATGTTCCTTTGTTCTGCATGGACAGTCCCTGGCAGTGCGCCTACGGTGGCATAGTACCACTTCTCCCTGTCCTGTGTGTTTGATATTATTAGCTGCATTAAAGAACGCCTCTGCTCTATTGGTATCTACACACGTGGTTCCTGTGCCGCTAACATTTAAAGCGGGGTTTCAACCACAATTGGCATTTTTTTTAAATGTATGTCCTTTCATCCTGCGTTTTTATCATATAAATCCGGTCACTTACTATTTTACAATCTGCCGCCGCTCCGCATAGTTATTCAAAAAAGATAGTTTATAAAACTATCCACTCCGTTGTCATTTTGCTTGTGGGCATTGTGAAGCCCAGAAGCACTTAGGGCCAGATTCACATAGATTTACGTTACTCCACGGCGGCGTAACGTATCCCATTTATGTTACACCGCCGCAGGTTTACAGCGTAAGTGCCTGATTCTCAAAACTCTTACCTGTAAACTTGCGGCGGTGTAACGTAAATGCGCTCGGCGCAAGCCCACCCAATTCAAATGGGGCAGGCACCATTTAAATTAGGCGCGTTCCCGCGCCGAACGTACTGCGCGTGCTCCGTCGGGAAAATTACCCGACGTGCATTGCGCTAAATGACGTAGCACGGACGTCATTTGTTTAGACGTTAACGTAAATGGCGTCCAGCGCCATTCACGGACGACTTACGCAAACGACATGATTTTTTAAATTTCGACGCGGGAACGATGGCCATACTTAACATGGCTTAGAACAACTAGGGCTCAGCCCTAATTTTACGACGCGTATCTCGACGGAAACGACGTAAAGTTAGATCGACGGGCAGCGCGGATGTTCGGGAATCGCCGTAACTAGTCATTTGCATATTCTACGCCGACTCGCCACCTAGCGGCCGGCCTAGAATTGCATCCTTAAGATCCGACAGTATAATTCAATTACACCTGTCGGATCTTAGGGCTATCTATGCGTAACTGATTCTATGAATCAGCCGCATAGTTAGGACGGCCGGAACACAGAGATACGACGGCGTATCAGGAGATACGCCGTCGTATCTCTTCTGTGAATCTGGCCCTTACTTCCTGGAAGTCTTGGATGGGGAGTTATAATGGGGTAGCGCACTGCATCCTGGGAAATGATGACACACATTTCCCAGGAGCATTAGAGGGAGATGTCAGAATCCTAGGTGGTTTCAAAGGCAGATTTCGTGGGACCGCATAGCAACAGGCATTTCTTTTTTAGGTCTAATGAGCACAATAATGAAAAAAAAAAATTTGGGATGGAAACTCCACTTTAAGCACAGGTGGAAGAATATTAAGAAAACATTTTTTATGTAGTCGTGACCACTCAGTCTCCTCCACAAATTATAGCTAAACCTGGGGGAAAAAACGTCCAGTGCATAGCCTAGGTTTTTGTTGTACTGTTTTTTTTTTGTTTTTTTTTAACCACTTGCCCACTGCCGCCAGTAGATATATGTAGGTAGAATGGCTGGTGTGGGTATGTTGCTTTGAAATTCTCGCCTTGCGGGTGCCCACGCGGCGCAAGCTCTGTGACCGTGCCCGTGGGACCCGCGGACTCTATGCCGGCCGGTGTCCCGCAATCGTGTCACGGAGGGGCAGAACGGTGGGATGCTGTTGTAAACAAGGCATCTCCCTGTTCTACCTAGTCTTGACAGGACAGTGATCATCTGCTCGATGTCATTGGGAGCAGTGATCAGTGTTGTGTCACAGGAAGCCCAGCCCCCACACAGTTAGAATCAAATTATAACATCCAAGTGAAAGGTATAACAGCCGACTAGAGACGACGTAAAGGAATGCGCCGGCCGCTCGTACGTTCGTGGATCGTCGGAAATAGCTAATTTGCATACTCGACGCGGAAAACGACGTGAACGCCACCCAGCGGACGCCGAAGAATTGCATCTTAGATCCGAAGGCGTACGAAGACGTAAGCCTGTCGGATCTAACCCAGATGCTGTCGTATCTTGTTTTGAGGATTCAAAACAACGATACGACGCGGGTAATTTGAAAGTACGCTGGCGTATCGGTAGATACGCTGGCGTACTCGCTCTGTGGATCTGCCCCTTAGACTTTGCAATATTTGCCCACTTTTCTTTGCAGAGCTGCTCAAGTTCTCAAATTTCAGAGTGACGGTTTGTGGACTGCAGTCCTTCAAGTCATTCCACAGATTTTCAATGGGGTTTAGGTCTGAGCTCTGACTAGGCCATACAAGGACATTCGCCATTTTCTCCTTCAATCACTGTGTGGTCATTTTTGCTGAGTGCTTTGGGTCATTGGCATGTTGGAAGGTAAACCTTCTTCTAACTGACAACGTTCTGGCAGAGGGCAGCAGATTTTCCTCGAGAATTTTTCGTTTTTTGCCCCACCCATTTTTCCTTCTATCCTGACAAGTACTGAATAATATGCATCGCCTTTGGGCTGACATCAGATGGGTGACTCTGCCGCTATGGACCAAATCTCAACGGCAGGATCGTTAAGAGGCCGCCTGCCTGTCACTTCCTTGCCAGCTGAATTTCTCCCCCGAATGCTGGCAAATCCTGATCACTATCGACGTGAGCAACATCTGGCGAGTGTCTATTCCTTTAAGGACAGACAAGCAGCCTCTTTGCGTTCCTACAGCTACGACCAATCACCAGCGGCAGGATCGCTATCGGCAGGGTTACCCGTCTGAACATCAACCATAGCATCCAATCAGAATGCATCATTCACTTCAGAGGCGGCTCTAGGGTTTGTGAGGCCTTAGGCAAAACTTAGACATGAGGGCCCCCCCCCTCATTCACGCCCATAATGGGAAAAATAATTCATGCAAGAAAAATGGCTGCAGAAAATGCACGGATCTAGCACACAGGTGATTGGCACCACTTCCAGGGCACCCTCCTCACCCATTAGACGTATTCAGGTAATGCAAGAGGGGAGGAGGGTGAGAAAGATAGAGAGGTGATAGAGATCTGATGGTGCCAACATTAGTATTAATCACAGGCAAATTAGGCGACCGCCAGGCCCCTGTGAGTGTGAGGCCTTAGGCGACCGCCTAATTAGAGAGCCGCCTCTGATTCACTTACCCGACTTCAATAAAAGGAAATATGATTGGTTGTGTGCTGCTGCTGCACTTTGCGCATCACCATTGCCAAAAGATGTTTCTATGGATGAGGTCAGTTTGTCAGCATTGCTCGGGAGCCAGGTCTATGTGACTCGCGGCCTTTTTCCCATGATGCCCTATGGCTTTCCTGCAGCACCGGGTGTTCTCCCCCGCATTGTGATAACAGAACTATTCCATGTCCTTGAGGTTTATGAGGATTATGCGAATAGATCACGCTCTAACAATGCCCTCTTATTCTCCGCTCTGGCCGAGTGCAATGCAGCATTGTTCAGGGTTTGCAGGCAACATCCACATTATTTCCTAAAGCTTTAGCCTTAAGCAATCATGAGCTCCCGTTTTAACGATGTGAACAATAGTTTCAATGCAGCAACTTCGCAAACAATGTAGTCTGTGCTTTATGCTCCAAAATAAAAAAAAGATATGAAATGAATTGTAGAAAGAAAATGTACTGCAGTAGAAAATATTAACTTTTTAATGTAGAAAAGGAAAACCCCTGCCAGCTTTTTTATTTTTAGCTATAAACATGTGTGTTGCACACAGGGGCCCAGATTCAAGAAGCACTTGCGCCCGCGCAACCATAGTTGCGCGGCGCAAGTGCTTACTTGCTCCGGTGTAACGAGTGCTCCTGATTCAGGAACCTCGTTACACCGAATGCAGCCTAGGATGTGACAAACATAAGCCTCCTTATGCCTTCACATCCCAGGCTGCATTCTTGCGTTGGCCGCTAGGGGGCGCGGCCTTTGTGATCGGCGTGTAGTATGCAAATTGCATACTACCTCCGATTCACAAGAGTTGCGCGGGCCCTGCGTACGCAAGGTACAGAGTTTCCGTACGGCGCCTTTAGCATAAGGTTGCTCCTGCTAAAAGCAGGCGCAGCCAATGCTAAAGTATAGCTGCGCCTCCCGCTCGCGACGTTTAAATTTTACGTCGTTTACGTAAGTGAACCGTGAATGGCGCTGGACGCCATTCACGTTCACTTACAAGCAAATGACGTCCTTGCGACGTCATTTGCCGCAATGCACGTCGGGAAAGTTTCCCGACGGAGCATGCGCTGTTCGCTCGGCGCGGGAGCGCGCCTAATTTAAATGATTCCCGCCCCCGGCGGGATCATTTACATTAGGCAGCCTTGCGCCCGGCTGCTTAGCATATTGCCCGCGCAATTTACGGAGCAACTGCTCCGTGAATCGCGGGCAAAGCGCAATATTTGCGTGGGCGCAGAGAAAAAAATTGCTCTTTGCCCACGCAAATATTGCGCGATTCTACTTGAATCTGGGCCAGGGTGTGCAGGGTGTGCCTGGGCACACCCTAATAACCTTGGGGTGGATTCAAGAAGCAATTGCGCCTGTGTAACCATAGGTTACACAGCGCAATTGCTTACTTGCCCCGGCGTAACGAATGCTCCTGATTCAGGAACCTCGTTACGCCGACTGCAGCCTAAGATCTGCGCGGCATAAGGCTCTTATGCCCGCATATCTTAGGCTGCATTCTTGCGGTGGCCGCTAGGTGGCGTTCCCGTTGTGCTCAGTGTATAGTATGCAAATTGCATACTAACACCGATTCACAACGTTGCGCGAGCCCTGCGTACGCAAGTTACGTCGTTTACGTACGGCGGTTTTCGCGCAAGGCTGCCCCTGCTATTAGCAGGGGCAGCCCATGTTACGTATACCCGTCGTTCCCGCGTCGCAAAATTTGAATTTTACGTAGTTTGCGTAAGTGAATCGTGAATGGCGCTGGACGCCATTCACGTTCACTTTGAAGCAAATGACGTCCTTGATTCCCGCCCCCTACGGAATCATTTAAATTGCGTGGTCTTGCACCGGGCATTTTGCCGGCGCGCCCGCGCAATTTACGGAGCTTCTGCTCCGTGAATCAAGGGCAGCGGAGCAAATTTGCGGGGGCGCAGGGCAAAAACACGCGGCATAATTCTAAGCAAACAAAAACAGAATCGTGCAGCTCTAGTTATCATATAAACATCAGTGTCAAATGCATAGGAGACAAAAATGTATTCAGGAACAGTTTTTTGGTGCTATTGTTTTACGTGCCTTGCATTTACACTGATGATCCTGGTGAAGAAACAACTGCACCGCTTTCATTCATGCACTTCGGGGCAGATCCTCAAAGAAATGACGCTGACGTATCTGTTGATACGCCGCGTAATTTCAAATTTTGAATCCACCAAACAAGATACAACGGCATCTGTGTTAGATCCGACAGGCGTACGCCTTAGTACGCCGTCGGCTCTAAGATGCAATTTTCCGGCGGCCGCTGGGTGGCGTTCACGTCGAGTATGCAAATGAGCTATTTCCGACGATCCACGAACGTACGAGCGGCCGTCGCATTCTTTTAAGTCGTTTCCGTTCTGCTTTTTCCGGCGTATAGTTAAAGCTGCTGTCTGGTGGCATACTCAATGTTAAGTATGGCCGTCGTTCCTGCGTATAATTTTGAAAATTTTACGTCGTTTGCGTAAGTCGTCCGTGAATGGGGCTGGACGCCATTTATGTTCACGTCGAAAACAATGGCCCAGATTCAAGAAGCACTTGTGCCCGCGCAACCATAGGTTACGCAGCGCAAGTGCTTACTTGCTCCGGGGTAACGAGTGCTCCTGATTCAGGAACCTTGTTACACCGACTGCAGGCTAAAATCTGCGCGGCATAAGGCTCTTATGCCTCGCAGATTTTAGGCTGCATTCTTGCGGGGGCCGCTAGGGGGCGCTCCCATTGTGTATCAGCGTGTAGTATGCAAATTGCATACTACCACTGATTCACAAGCTTGCGCGGGCCCCGCGCAAGCCAGGTACGGAGTTTCCGTATGGCTACTTTTAGCGCAAGGCTGCCCCTTCTAATAGTAGGGGCAGCCAATGCTAAAGTATAGCCGGCCTTCCCGCGCCGTGAAATTTAAATTTCACGGCGTTTGCGTAAGTGAAACGTGAATGGCGCTGGACGCCATTCACGTTCACTTAGAAGCAAATGGCGGGATCATTTAACTTGCGCGCGCTTACGCCGGGCAAATTTGCCGGCGCGCCCTCGCAATTCACGGAGCTACTGCTCCGTGAATCGAGGGCAGCGCAAAATATTTGCGGGGGCGCAGGGCAAACTCGTTGCCCTGCTCAACCGCAAATATCGCGCAATTCTACTTGAATCTGGGCCCATGACTTCCTTGCGACGTCATTTGGAGCACCCTGGGAGTTTTGACGGACGGGGCATGCGCAGTTTGTTCGGCGCAGGGACGCGCTTCATTTAAATAAAACACGCCCCCTACTCGCCGCATTTGAATTCCGCGCCCTTACGCCGCGAGAGATACACTAAGCCGCCGTAACTTACGGTGCGAATTCTTTCAGGATTCAAAGATTTGCAAAGTAAGTTACAGCGGCGTAGCGTATCTCACGTACGCTGCGCCCACGCAAATGTATGTGGATCTGCCCCTTCATGTTTAAGTAGTGCTCTTGTTGCTAATAGCAACCATTCAGCGCTCAGCTGTCATGTTTCATGGCACAGCAGGTTTGAAAAAGGAATGAGGGATCTGATTGGTTCCTGTGGGTAGCAAGAACACATCTCATCCACCAGGCATCTCGAAATCCAAGGCGTCGCTCCTCTACGGCACACAAGGCGTTAAGCTCTGGCTGTTGGTAAGCTGCTGCAGTTTGGCCTGGAGTCGGAGCTTCTGATAAATGTATTGAACACTCTCCTCTTCTCTACCTGTCTGAGGATGGAGACTGTGGGGAGCTCTGATAGATGGCGATGACATGATTTATGCAACCACAGCAGCAGCTGCCCCGCAGTCTCTGCCAGGAAAAGCTGCTGATCAGCTCACCTTGTTCTAGAGGAAGCAGAATTTATTAGTGTGCGGCTAATATATTCTCCTCTTATGTAAAACGTATTAGCCAGCTCGTAATATATCCTCCGCTTCTCTCTGTGTAATCTTAAAGCGGACCTGTTACCAAGATATAGCAGCACGTGATTGTCACCTATTTCCTTCTTCGTTTCTTTATGTTTATTTTGTTTTTAAATCATTTATCTAATGGGACAAGAGTAGAGCGTCACGGACCATTTGTATCACTCCTTGCCTCGAAGGAGCTTGCAATCTAAAGCCTCATACACACGATCGGATTTTCTGCGGACAAAGTGTAGGATTTTTGCTCCGAAGGGCGTTGGCCAGGAACTTGTATTGCATACAAACGGCAAAGAATTGTCGGCCAACAAACACAAAACGACATGTTTTTTCAGCTCTTTAGCGCCACCCTTTGGGCGACTTCTGCTAATGTTGTGTTATGGTGAGCACTGCTTCTGAGAATGCGTGTTTGTACTTTGGACTTTTGTACACACGATTGGATAATCTGACAACACACATTTGTTGACTGACAATTTTAAAGCATGCTATCCAACATTTGTTGGCAGAAAATCTGACAACAGTTGTCCGATGGAGCGTACAAATGGTCGGATTTTCCGACAACAGCCTGTCATCACACAATTCCCGTTCAGGGGCGGACTGACAACTCATGGGGCCCCCGGGCAATAGGAGATTATGGGGCCCCCGGGCAATAGGAGATTATGGGGCCCCCGGGCAATAGGAGATTATGGGGCCACCATCAGAAATTATGGGGCCCCTTACACAGCTTCAGGCATGGGCCCCCTGGAGCAGAGAACTGGGGGGGGGGGGTGCTTCCACCTGAAATTGAGAAGCGGGCCCCTGGGGACCCCCGTACCCCTAACAGAAAAAAATAATAAAAAATAATAAAATAATAAAAAAATATATTAGAAAAAATATTAAAAAAGAGGGGGTTGCCATCCGGGGGCCTTCGGGCCCCTGGGGACCTCCGGGCTTCTAAAAAATATATAAAAAAAAATGGCCCCTTTAATAAAAAATATATAAAAAAATATATATATATTTTTTTATAAAAAATAAATAAAAAAGGGGGAGTTTTTTTTTTTTTTTTTTAAAGGGGGTTGCCATCCGGGCCCCTGGGGACCTCCGGGCCGCTTACAGGTGTTCTACCTGTACCCCCCTGATGGCGGCCCTACCCCCAGGCAATAGATTATGGGGCCACACAGTATATACACACACACATACACATATAGTATACATACACAGTATATACACACACACACACAATATACACACACAGTATACATACACACAGAATACACATATACACACACTGAAAACTATAGAGGCGGGGCAGCTATAATCTTGGATTTTTAAAAAAAAAAAAGTTTTTTTACATTCCTGTCCCTGGTTTTACTGCGGCTGGCAACCCTGATGGGGCCCCCTAGTGGCACGGGGCCCTCGGGCAGTTTCAGAGTGCCCGAATGGTCAGTCCGCCACTGTTCCCGTTGAATTAATGCGATTGTGTGTATGACACACAAATTCTAATGCCAATTTGGTGTGAGGCCACTTAGGCCTGGTTCACACCTATGCATTTTTAGTGCTTTTTGCAGATTTGCACTACAGAACGTGTTCCATAGGAAACCATGTTAAATGGACTGCAGTGCAAAATGCAAAAAGCACTAAAAATGCATAAGTGTGAACCAAGCCTAAGCCTGCTACTATCATTAGGATGGTTGGAGAAAAGCAACACAAACAAGTACATGGTCAGTGTCCCTGGAATATGTATGTGTAATTTTATATATTCATTTATTATAGGTACTTACTGTATATATCGCTGTCAATTTACGCAGCACTTTACATATATATTGTACATTCACATCAGTCCCTGCTCTCAAGGAGCTTACAATCTAAGGTACGTAACTCACATCCATTTATATACTAGGGCCAATTTAGACAGTAGCAATTTAACCTACCAACATGTCTTTGGAGTGTAATATAAAAAAGAACTCTTTTTGAGCTGTTTGGTTCCTGTGAGTTCTAACCAATAAAACATAAGTCTCAGGCCTCGTACACACGGGCCAGAATCTCGTCAGGACAAATACGCTGTTTTTCCTAACGAGATTCTTGGAAAGAATCTCTTGCCGCCCGGGGTGTACACACAGTCCTTTCAAAAGAACCACGGTTCTTTTGAAAGGCAAGAACGTGGTGACGTCATCGTGTACGACGAACATGCGCTCGTCACATTCGATGCCGTCTCCGCCATCTTGCTTCACCCTACCTATGCCGCGGAAGCTGCCGCGCATGCGTCAAAGTCATTTCGAGCATGCACGGGTTTCCACGGCAACAGGTAAGTATACACACTCTCGGATTTCTCGTCGGGGGAAAAAGGCCGTCAAGAATCCCGACGAGAAAATAGAGAGCAGGTTCTCTATTTTTCTCTTCGAGATTCTGGCCAGATTTCCGACGAGAAACCTGAAAGCCTCGTACACACGAACGGTAAAGCTCTGCCAGCAGTTTTCTTGCTGGTTCTTGCCGAGAAAACCGAGCGTGTGTACAAGGCTTCAGTCCAGTAGGAGAGCTGCTGGTAGGCAAGTTAGCCGGTTTTGTAAACTAGACACCCAGAATAATTTGCTGTTTATGCCCACCTTTGCTTTAACTGGAACCCGTGGTCAGGCTATGAAAATTCAAATGTTTACATATTTTTTAACAAACATCAATTGAGCTTCAAAAATGACCACCAACTGAGATATATAGCTATAGGCACTGTGGCATGATTCATTCTCACAGCAGGAAAACTAAAGTCTTTCAAGTTCAATAGCTGTTCTCACTATGTATTTACATTAGAGATTAGAAGGCTGGGAGGCTACTGAGTCACTGCTAGCGAGGGAGCGGGGAGAGCTAAGCTGCTAAAGACTATGATACATGGCTTGAATTCCACCAATTCATACTGAATCAGACAAAATCAAAGCCACGGGTGCCACCATGGGCACCATCCTGCTCAACAGAAGTAAAATGAACATTAACACCATGTGTTAGTGTATCTAAATATGCTAATACTTTTAATACCCCCCTCCCTCTAGGCTGCGGTGTCTCCTGTGCTTATTCCATACCTCCCAACTTTTTGAGATGGGAATGAGGGACACTATGACAGAGGTCACTTTGGGTGGGGGGTTTGTGGAACTCAGCTTACCTTGGAGAGCTCTGGAAACTCTGGGGCAGATTCACTTACCTCGGCGCATCTTTCCACCGGGCGTAGCGTATCTAAGATACACTACACCGCCGTAACTTATGTTTTTTTCTGAATCCTCAAAGAATTTGCGCCGTAAGTTACGGCGGCGTAGTGTATCTTTGGCGGCGTAAGGGCGCGGAATTCAATTCGATGTGACGGGGGCGTGTTTTATGCAAATACGTAGTGACCCGACGTAAACAACATTTTTTTTTAACGGTGCATGAGCCGTCCGTGGGGGTATCCCAGTGCGCATGCTCGAAATTAAACTGGAACAAGCCAATGCTTACGACGGTGACGTCATTCTTCGTAAATCCCTATTCGCGAACGACTTGCGCAAACTACGTAAAAAATTCAAAGTGCGAGGCGGGAACGACGGCCATACTAACATTGAGTACGCCACCATATAGCAGGGGTAACTATACGCCGGGAAAAGCCGAACGCAAACGACGTAAAAAAATGCGCCGGATGTGCGTTCGTGGATCGCCGTAACTAGCTAATTTGCATACTCAATGCGGAATTAGATGGAAACGCCACCTAGCGGCCGCCGAAAAAATGCACCCAAGATCCTGTCGGATCGATCCGAGATGCAGTGGTATCTTGTTTTGTAGATACAAAACAAAGATACGACGCGCAAAATTTGAAATTACACAGCGTATCAAGAGATACGCCGGCGTAATTCTTTTGTGGATCTGCCCCTCTGTGTCCAGCTTCCCCGTGAGGAAAAAAAGGCGATAACCGGCTTGTGTTTGCATCTGTGATCAGCTATTATTGGACACAGCTGATCAGGTGGCAAAGGGCCGCTGTGATTGGTCCTTTACCCCGATCTGTAAACAGCTGAGTCCAAAGGACTTGGCGATCACAGAGCACGCCGCAGGGGGCACACGGACAGCGCGATCATGGGTGGACATCCATATACGCCCTCCTGGCAAAGTAATCTATAGACTCCCATGTTAAACGGTCATTTCTCCGGTGACTTTGGGTACCCGGTACCGGCAAGGCGTAGGTCTACTGGACCCGGATCTTGGTACACATGTAGCCCCATTTCTTCTCTACAAGTGTGCAAAGTGTGTTGTCTGGTGGACCTACGGCTGGGGAGCACAGATTTTTTTTTTTTCAAAGCCGGCACCCCTTCCATAGACTCCCATGTTAAACGTCGGTCTAGTCATGGGCACAGTGAGGCGTGGGCACAGTGAGGCATGTGCACAGTGAGGCATGTGCACAGTGAGGCGTGGGCACAGTGAGGCGTGGGCACAGTGAGGCGTAGGCACAGTGAGGCGTGGGCACAGCGAGGCGTAGGCACAGTGAGGCGTGGGCACAGTGAGGCGTGGGCACAGTGAGGTGTAGGCACAGTGAGGCGTGGGCACAGCGAGGCGTAGGCACAGTGAGGCATGCACATGGACACAGTGAGGCAAAGTGAGTCATGCAGATGGACACCCTAGGCTTATACTCAAGTCAATAAGTTTTCCCATTTTTTTGTGGTAAAATTAGGTGCCTCGGCTTATACTCGAGTATATACGGTAAATTGTATTTTATTTTCATCACTAGGCCTCCTTTTGTGTGTTTTGATTTATTGTTTCAAACACAATGATTTGCCATGTAACTTATCCTAGTCATCTGAATTCACTGACAAGTATTCATGGCAGTATATATTTACTCTTAAGGGTACTGAGAGCCATTCACATGCTGGCCCCTAATGTGCTTCCTCCAGGGGCCCACTTGTCATGCTTGTAAATGGCAGTCCAGTAAGGCGATGAAGTCTCCAGCAGCTTTCAGGCACTCTATAATACCGTGGAGGTAATTTGTATGATCCATAATTTGCCCGTTGTAAGAGCCGTGCGAAAGTGCAGCTCTGGGTAATAAGGTAACAGAAAGAATATATAGCATCTATCACCTGGGAGGTATAAAGATCTCTGGTACAATACGCCAGCTTCCGTCTGCACAGCGCACGACGGGCTCACCCGCCGTAATGGAAAGATATTCTGCTATTTGTGATAAACCGTCTCCTGGGCTGTGTTTTCTGCGTAGCAGATTCTCAATCTAACCTGTATGGAGACTCTGTTCTAGGAAACGTTTAGGTGTAAATTCACATTGCAGCTCAAAGAATAAAAAAAGAAAAAGTGCTATTCTTGCCAATACGTTTTATTTAGAGATATTGCTAACCCCATGCTGAATCCAAGGCAGATTTAGGAATACACCAAGTATATATTGTTATATATTCATTCAATTATGATGACATTTATTTGGAATGCAGCTTATATACACTCACCGGCCACTTTATTAGGTACACCTGTTCAATTGCTTGGTAACACAAATTGCTAATCGGCCAATCACAAGGCAGCAACTCATTTAGGCATCAAGACGTGGTAAGGACGACTTGCTGAAGTTCAAAGCGAGCATCAGAATGTGGAAGAAAGGGGATTTAAAGTGGAGTTCCACCCAAAAATTTAACTTCTGGACTTTACCTTCGCTCACCTAAGAAGTTAAAGGGGTTGTAAAGGTTCAAATATATACCGTATTTATCTGCGTATATCGCGCACTTTTTTCCCCTGAAGATCAGGGCAAAATCGTGGGTGCGCGATATACGCCGATACCCGTTTTCCCGCGCCGAGTTTTGAATACTGCGCCGACATATACCAAGCGCAGTACACTCGGGTATAGTCGGCCAGTCTCGGCTTCTTCCGCGGTCACGTCCTGGACGTACAGGACGTGAGCGCGACAGTTGCCGAGCCTGCCTGAGTGTACTGCGCTCGGTATATGCTGGCGCAGTATTCAAAACTTGGCGCGGGAAACGAGCGGGGAGGACGTCGGACCCGCCGAAGAGGACACCGGACCCACCGAAGAGGACACCGGACCCGCCGCAGAAGGACACCCGAACCAGCAGAAGGATGCCGGACCCGCCGAAGAGGACACCCGAAGCTGCAGAAGGACGCCAGACCCGACGAGGCCGCCGATGGACGCCGCACAAGACACCAAAACTGTAAGTACAAAAATAACTTCTTTTCCACAGGATTGGGGGTCACTTTGGGGGTGCGCGGTATACGCGGGAGCGCGTTATACCACGATAAATACGGTATATAAAAAAAAAAAAAAAAAACATGTCATACTCACCTCCACTGTGCAGTTCGTTTTGCACAGAGTGGCCCCGATTCTGGTCTTCTGGGGTCCCTCGGCGGCTGTCTCGGCTCCTCCCCCTAAGAGCTAACCCCCTTCATAGGAAGAACTCTCCTAAGGGGGTTAGCTTGCGGGCGTGCTCCCGTGATACAGCCGCCGACTATAGCCGCCGACTGTATCTCTCGGCCCCGGCCCACCACGTCATTGACTAGATTGACAGCAGCGGGAGCCAGTGGCTGCGCTAATATCAATCTCCAATGAAGAGCCGAGAACAGCCTGAAGACAGGGGCGATTAGCCAGCACGTTCACGACGCTGGACTTTCGAGGGCTCAGGTAAGTAAACCAGGGGGGGGGAGCTGGGGGGCTTGTACACATAGGATGCATTAAGGTGAAAAAACGCGAAAGCTTTACAACCCCTTTAACATTAAATGCACCGCATTCCATATTGAATGTTAATCTTTTTTTTTTTTTTTTTTTTTTGTACCACTTCAGACTCTACCTCATAGAGTGCGTAATTATGCTCATATTCTGCGTACCAGCCCATTGCATCTCTATTTTGGTTTTGCATCATTAGTGTCGCTTTTCTTTATGTGGGTTTCTCTTTTTTTTTTTCTTTCCTTACTTTTTTTTTCCCCTTAATTTATTTGTTTTGTTTCCTTTTCTTTTGTATTCTAGTTCCTTTTTTTTTTTTTTATATAGTATAAAAAAAAATGAATGTTAATCTTGATGAACAGCTGTTTAATGAATTTTGAACTTCATGTAGGGAAGCCATGTCGCCCACCCACACCGCAGAAATGTCGGCTATAAATCGTAGCCAATGATAGCAATGTTCCTGAAAACCATCATTAGTTTTTTCTATCATGTCCCTAAAGGCATTGGTGTAGATAGAGCTTCCCATAGATGCCCTGCTCTATCGAAGGTCACATTTGTCTCCAAACATACTATAATTGTTTTCCAGAACCAGCTCTGAAAAAAGTACTAAACCCCCTCACATTTTTGTAACTATTTTCTTCTATCTTTTCATGTGACAACACGGAAGAAATGACACTTTGCTACAATGTAAAGTAGTGAGTGTACAGCTTGTATAACAGTGTAAATTTGCTGTCCCCTCAAAATATCTCAACACACAGCCATTAATGTCTAAACCGCTGGCAACAAAAGTGAGTACACCCCTAAGTGAAAATGTCCAAACAGTTTTAAGATTTTGTATGGTCACCATTATTTTCCAGCTCTACCTTAACCCTCTTGGGCATGGAGTTCACCAGAGCTTCACAGGTGCCACTGGAGTCCTCTTCCACTCCTCTATGATGACATTACAGAGCTGGTGGATGTTAGAGACCTTGCGCTCCTCCACCTTCCATTTGAGGATGCCCCACAGATGCTCAATAGGGTTTAGGTCTGGAGACATGCTTGGCCAGTCCATCACCTTTACCCTCAGCTTCTTTAGCAAGGCAGTGGTCATCTTGGAGGTGTGTTTGGGGTCGTTATCATGTTGGAATACTGCCCTGCAGCCCAGTCTCTGAAGGGAGGGGATCATGCTCTGCTTCAGTTTGTCACAGTACATGTTGGCATTCATGGTTCCCTCAATAAAACTGTAGCTCCCCAGTGCTGGCAGCACTCATGCAGCCCCCAGACCATGACACTCCCACCACCATGCTTGACTGTAGGAAAGACACACTTGTCTTTGTTCTCCTCACCTGGTTGCCGCCACACATGCCTGACACCATCTGACACCAAATAAGTTTATCTTGGTCTCATCAGACCACGGGACATGGTTCCAGCAATCCATGTCCTTAGTCTGCTTGTCTTCAGCAAACTGTTTGCAGGCTTTCTTGTGCATCATCTTTACAAGAGGCTTCCTTCTGGGATGACAGTCATACAAACCAATTTGATGCAGTGTGCAGCGTATGGTCTGATTGGGCCTAATTTGGACATTTTCACTTAGGGGTGTACTCACTTTTGTTGCCAGCGGTTTAGACATTAATGGATGTGTGTCGAGTTATTTTGAGGGGACACTGTTATACAAGTTGTACACTCACTACATTGTAGCAAAGTGTCATTTCTTCAATGTGAGGGGTGAGATACCGTACATGCGTGCAGCCCTGTCGAGTTGTAATATTAGCATTTGGGTGAGTGGCCAGGGGACAGTTCTTTGACATGGCGTTCATGTGAGGTGTCATCCTGTCACCGGTCATCTCTATGGAGAATGTACTTGTTTTGGACTTGCATTTGTTCTCCCCCGTCCGTTCTGTTGTACAGGGACCTCTTGTCAATTTCATCACGGGCCGCATTAGCATTACAGTTGCCCCCAAAGGGCCGGTTGTATCTGTAAGACTATATAAATGTATCTACTCTTTATCATATTAAATATTACCCTCTACAGTCTATTATTACTGATTTTAATAATAACTTAAAGCCGGTGTTCACCCTAAATTTTTTTTTTTCTAGCATGCCATCAAGCATACTAGCGCGATCTACAGTACACCTTTTTTTTATTTTTTGGCGCCGTACTCACTGTTTACTGCCGTAATGAAGTTTCAGACTCCCCGCGGGGAATGGGCGTTCCTATGCACAGGGAAGATGATTGGCGGCCGGCTATGGCGCGTCACGCTCCCCGAAGATAGCCGAAATAGGACTTGCCTCTTCACGGCACCTGCGCAGTCAGCTCCGATGTCTGTGCGCAGGCGCCGTATAGCGCCGTGAAGAGGCAAGTCCTATTTCGGCTATCTTCGGGGAGCGTGACGCGCCATAGCCGGCCGTCAATCATCTTCCCTGTGCATAGGAACGCCCATTCCCCGCGGGGAGTCTGAAACTTCATTACGGCAGTAAACAGTGAGTACGGCGCCAAAAAATAAAAGAAAGGTGTACTGTAGATCGCGCTAGTATGCTTGATGGCATGCTAGAAATTTGTTTTTAGGGTGAAACACCGCTTTAAAACTTAAACTGTGAACGGCCGGTGCAAGCAGGCATGGAGCCCACTCGCCATTATGTAGAAGATGATAAATCTGATAAGGAGGGTCGCATACTGCTGGTATCAACCAAAGGAAACTTTATTGGAGACTGTTTAGACCAGGGATTGACCCAGGTCCCCAGGGCGACCAGAAATCCGGTACCGGCACCTGGGCTCCTGCCAGCCCATCCACCATTGGCAGTGGCACCAGATGAGAGCAACTCCCTCTGGCAGCCGCCCACTGAGTTCTTACCTTTTCTTCTCCAATGGCTGCATGTCACATACCTATCTTGCATGGGGGAGTGATGATTGGGGATCCTGTGAGGCTCTCCCCTCCTAATTGGCTGGAGCTTCCCACCCCCCTTTTGACCCTCCCCGATTTGGGGCCTCGCCATCATTATACTGCGGCAGATCGGCTCGTTCCCGCAAATTGCTGTAGCGGTACTTTGGTCCCTTTAACCAGGGCTTTTTTTCAGGGGGAACTCAGTTCCACCACCTCTGGCTCAGACCCTTTGCCTGCTCACCACAAACACTTGTAAACACAGAAGTCTGTTTTTTGTGTTTACAAGTGACAGCTCTGCACTGTGTGTAACCCCTCTGAACTCTACACTCTGTATGTAATGCAATCCTCGTATTTAATGCCCCTTTAAGACCCTTCTACTGTTTGTGAAATCTGAAGGGGTCGTGGTTGAGTTCCTGCACCTATTTTCTGAGAAAAAAAGCTCTGCCTTTAACAGCTATAGCAGGCCGGAGGTGCAGGTGCGCACTCGCTGCATGGCGGGGGAACTGATGCGTGTGTCTGGCGGCCACGATGTTCGACAGCCACCCGCGATCGCTCCACAGAGAGCCAGAATGGGGATCTGTCAATGTAAACAGACAGGGGAGTGTAGAGAGATCATCTGTTCCTAGTGATTAAGAACAGCGATCTCTCTGTACTCTCAGTCAGTCCCCTCCCTCCACCTCCCAGGGAACACATTTAACCCCTTGATCACCCCCTAGTGTTAACCCCTTCCCCGCTATGTCATTTATGCAGTAATTTTTATAGCACTGATCGCTGTATAATTGTCAGTGGTCCCAAAAAAGTGTCCTATCTGTCCACTGCAATGTCGCAGTCCTGCTGATCACCGCCATTACTAGTAAAAAAAAAATAACTATAATAAAAATACCATAAATCTATCCCCTATTTTGTAGACACTGTAACTTTTGCGCAAACCAATCAATATACTCTTATTGCGATTTTTTTTTTCTTCAAAAAATATGTAGAAGAATACATATTGGCCGAAACTGATGAAGAAATTTCGTTTTTTAAAATATTTTTTGGGGGATATTTATTATAGCAAAAAGTAAAACATATTGGGCCAGATTCAGAAAGATCAGCGGATCTTTCTGTTGGCGTAACGTAACTCATTTACGTTACACCGCCGCAAGTTTTTCAGCCAAGTGCTGTATTCACAAAGCACTTGCCTGTAAAGTTGCGGCGACGTAGCGTAAATCCACCCGGCGGAATTCAAATTCGGCGGGTAGGGGGCGTGTATCATTTAAATGATGCGCGTCCCCACGCCGAACGAACTGCGCATGCGCCGGCCGCGACTGAATCCCAGTGCGCATGCTCCAAATGACGTCGGCAACTCGTCATGCTTTCGACGTAAAACGTAAATTACGTCCAGCCGTATTTGCGAACGACTTACGCAAATGAGGTAAAAAATTCAAAACTCGGCGCGGGAACGACGGCCATACTTAACATAGGATACGGCCATACTTAACATAGGATACGCCGCACATACCCCTCATATAGCAGGGGTATCTATACGCCGGAAAAAGCCGAACGCAAACGATGTAAAAAAAAACGCCAGGCGGTCGTTCGTTTCTGAATCGGCGTAACTCCTCATTTGCATATTCCTCGCATAATAATACGGAAGCGCCACCTAGCCGCCGGCCTGGAATTGCAGCCTAAGATCCGACGGTGTAAGACACTTACACCTGTCGGATCTTAGGGATATCTATGCGTAACCTGATTCTATGAATCCGGCGCATAGATACGACGGCCAAACTCAGAGATACGACGGCGTATCAGGAGATACGCCGTCGTATCTCCTTTCTGAATCCGGGCCATTGTTGTTGTTTTTTTAAATTGTCGCTCTATTTGTTGTTTATAGTGCAAAAAATAAAAACCGCAGAGGTGATCAAATATCACCAAAAGAAAGCTCTATTTGTGGGGAAAAAAAGAACGTCAATTTTGTTTGGGTACATCGTCGCACGACCGCGCAATTGTCAGTTAAAGTAACGCAGTACAGAATCGCAAAAAATGGCCTGGTCATTAAGGGAGTAAATCCTTCAGGCTCTTAAGTGGTTAAAGATTTCTCCGTAGTTAAAAGGTTGAGAAAGGCTGATCTAGTGCCTGGCCTGATGATTGCCCCCCCTGATGATGGCCGATGTAGCCAGTGGCTTTCTGTCTTTCTTTGCCACCTTGGCTGGTCTGATCTTTGCTACTCAGCACAGCAGACATTGCTGTTAGAAGTCATCGTAATTAATGAAACCGCACATCCAGCCAAAGAAAAAGTTAAGAGTTTATCTTCAATCACTTGAACATCACCAAAATTGGTCTGCTGGCATCTTCACTCTTTTTCCAGAGAGAAATAAATATAATCATCCTTCTTTGGCACAACAGAACATAACAAGAGATATTTATATGACTCTTCACAAATACAAAAAAAACATGGTGTAAAACAGTGGAGATGAATGATATAAGCTCTTCTCCTACTGCTCTTCTTAGTAATACATAAAGCATTGACTATAAGTAGAACTCCAGTTTTTCATTTTAATAAAAAAATAAAGACACCAGCATTATTAAAAAAATTATAAAACCGCTTTTGCTGCAATACTCACCTTCAGTCTGGAGCTGCCCCCTGCAATAATTCTTATTGCATTAGTGTGTGCACCCCCAAGCTCAAACACACATGCCTTTCTTTGCAGCCTCAGCTGTACGGGGCAGTGAATGAATGGGAAGTGCTCTGTGCTGAGTGGCTCCTTGTTCATTCACAAACAGAAACATAGGAAACAGTTTACTATGCTTCAGTTATAAATGAACACAGTGAGTGGGTGTGTTTATTTAAAATAGGATGGTAAATTACATATTTACTATCCCCTTCCCCTGCTCTCCATCCCCCGCAGCAGCCGTGGGGGCTTGGAGAAGAGAAGCCAGCAGGACTATGGGGTGGGAGAGCCAACAAGGCAGAGGAAGCCTGAGCAGTAGGGGGGATCGGCAACGCACATAGTGATTAGGGAGTGCACCGGCACCCCCCGTGCGTGCCTATGCTTGTTGAATTTAAGTTATTCCGTCAATCAACAAGCACCCTGTTGTTTTTTTGTCCCAATCAGTGGCCCAGATTCAGGTAAATCCGCGCAATATTTGCGTGGGCAAAGGGCAAAGATTTTTCTCTGCGCCCACGCAAATATTTCGATTTGCCCGCGATTCACGGAGCAGTAGCTCCGTAAATTGCGCGGGCGCTATGCTAATTATCCCTGCGTAAGGGCGCCTAATGTAAATGATCCCGCCGGGGGCGGGAATCATTTAAATTAGGCGCGTTCCCGCGCCGAGCGAACAGCGCATGCTCCGTCGGGAAACTTTCCCGACGTGCATTGCGGCAAATGACGTCGCAAGGACGTCATTTGCTTCTAAGTGAACGTGAATGGCGTCCAGCGCCATTCACGAATCACTTACATAAACGACGTGAAATTTAAATTTCACGAGCGGGAAGGGCGGCTATACTTTAGCATTGGCTGCTCCTACTATGAGAAGGAGCAGCCTTACGCTAAAGTCGCCGTACGGAAACTCCGTACCTTGCGTGCGCAGGGCCCGCGCAACTTTTGTGAATCGGTGGTAGTATGCAATTTGCATACTATACGCCGATCACAATGGCCGCGCCCCCTAGCGGCCAACGCAAGAATGCAGCCTGAGATATGAAGGCATAAGGAGGCTTATGTCTGTCATATCCTAGGCTGCAGTCCGCATAGCGATGTTCCTGAATCAGGGGCATTCGCTACGCGGGAGCAAAACAGCTATTGCGCCGCGCAACCATAGGTTGCGCGGGCGCAATAGCTTCTTGAATCTGGGCCACTGCCTGCAGAGATCATTGTATTCTGCCTGTAGGGAAGCCTCCACACAGACGCAGAACAGCTTTGAGAGGGATTCCCCCAACAACACTGACTGTGTTGTTGGGGGAATCTAGCTATTTTCTTTTTAACTCATGTTTGAAGGAAAGAAAATTGCGTAATGTAAGGCCTGCCTTACTCTCCATGGCCCCATTGGATCTCAGTTCTATCAAGGATGGAGGTTCAGCGTTACGCGTGGGTGTTACCTAGGGTGGGCTCCTGTTTTTAGGAGGGTCCCTCCCACCAGCTCAGTGGGAGATCTTTCCCATCTCCCCATCGGCACACAGAGTGATGATGGCTATGCGAACAGGGTGAATAGAATGTGCCCAGGCATCTATGGCTATTATGTACCTGCATTGCATAGGAAAGCATGGAGACCTAGTGATGACAATATTGGCCTTAAATAAGATATGTAATAAAGAAACTGAAAGGTTTATTAAAAAATGTCATTAGCATGTTGATGAGGGCAGAATGGAGTAAATAGAGAAGCACATATAAGCAGCTTTAATGACAGGGTCACTTGAAGCATTGTGAGATCACCCATGTAGCTTGGCCATTGGCACCAAAGTATTTAGTTAAAGGTTACGTCCTTGGCATACTCCAGTCATCTTTGATACAAAGAAAATGACAAGCAAAAAACAAATCATGTGCATCAAGAAAGATTAAAAAGCAACAGTTGGCCTTTAGGGATCTCATGAGAATGGTTGAAGACAAGCTACATTGTAAAATAGATAAAATCCTTGAATGTACAGTCCATCCGCCCCCCCCCCCCTCCTGTATGGGTCAGCCCTATGCAGCGGCCACAACTGATTGTGTATTTTTTTTTACTACCACTGAGCTGCATGCAGGCAGCCCATAGGAAGTGACAGGCTACACATCGGCTGTACGGACTCACCAGCTGACGTTGACAGGTATGCAGGCAGGGCCGATCCTAGGTAGGGTGCAGAGGGTGCGTTGCACCCAGGCGCCTGCAGAGGTGGGGGCGCCGAAGTGCCAGAGTTCTCCCCTCCCTCCTTCTCTCCTTGTTTGTGTCCGTCCAGAACTAGTGTTCTGAGCATAGGTGTGTGTGCGTCCAGAACTGATGTGTGAGCATAAGGCAGCCCGTCCAGCCTGGCAGTGCTCAGGGGAGGGGCCGCTTCTCTTCCTGACATGAGAAATCTAGTTTTCAGTGGCTGCTGAGTGCTGATGTGCAGGAATGAATTCCTAACACTGGGAGTCTTGGATCCAGCACTGTCTCCACCAACTCCAGTTGGAATGCCTCCCACTCCCATCTCAGGCTGCACAGAGAGAGAATCGAGGCGAGTCACAGTGTTCAGTGTGCTGGGGGATGGCATCCCCAGCATCCCTTTACACATGCTCTGGGCTGCCCCTGCTCTAGATGTTTTATGGCATGATAGATTGCATAGGATACACAGCCCCTGCCCATTCCTGCGCCTAGTCCATCAACAGATGTGATGTATAATGAGATGTAAAGGGGAGGAGTTAGTAAAATGACAACGCCCATGTGGGGGCGCCAGAAATATTGCTGCACCCAGGCGCCTATGACCCTAGGATCGGCCCTGTATGCAGGGAGGGGTGCATGGCATGGACGGGTGCATGGACCTGGACACACAGGCTCTACATCAGGGTTGTACACTGTTCCCTCTGCACCTGTCACTAGTCTGTACAGCCCATGCAAACTCATTCACTTTCTATGGGCTGCCTGTATGCAGCTCAGTAGCAGCAGTAGAAAAAAAGAGTCAAATGAATAGAGCGGCTACAAAGGGTATTGGGGTACTCCTGTGTAAATAAGCCCTAATACATGACTGAGATGGCCCAGGAACTGATTAACCACTTAAGCCCCAGACCAAAATGCAGCTAAAGGACCACGCCAGGTTTTGCGATTCGGCACTGCGTCGCTTTAACAGACAATTGCGCGGTCGTGCGACGTGGCTCCCAAACAAAATTGGCGTCCTTTTTTTCCCACAAATAGAGCTTTCTTTTGGTTGTATTTGATCACCTCTGCGGTTTCTATTTTTTGCGCTATAAACAAAAATAGAGCGACAATTTTGAAAAAAATGCAATATTTTTTACTTTTTGCTATAATAAATATCCCCCAAAAATATATAAAAAAAACATTTTTTTCCTCAGTTTAGGCCGATACGTATTCTTTTACCTATTTTTGGTAAAAGAAAATCGCAATAAGCGTTTATCGATTGGTTTGCGCCAAATTTATAGCGTTTACAAAATAGGGGATAGTTTTATTGCATTTTTATTATTATTTTTTTTTACTACTAATGGCGGCGATCAGCGATTTTTTTCGTGACTGCGACATTATGGCGGATACATCGGACAATTTTGACACATTTTTGGAACCATTGTCATTTTCACAGCAAAAAATGCATTAAAAATGCATTGTTTACTGTGGAAATGACAGTTGCAGTTTGGGAGTTAACCACAGGGGGCGCTGAAGGGGTTATGTTTCACCTAATGTCCAAAAAGAATCAATACCATAATTTACAAGTTAAAGCAATCCTGTAGCAAGAGGAAGATGAAAGCTGCCATTGCAGATAGAGACAAGGAACTCATATCTAAAAACATATGTTGTTTTTTAACATTCATATTTAAAAAAAAAAAAAATTGTTGCCTTGAAAATGTCTCGGCATTCGCACAGCCATTGCAAATAATCCTTGAAATGTGTTTATTTCCTATGATCCTCAGCGCCATTTAGGGGCCACAGTGTATTTTCCTGAAATACCTAAATAAGGAAAAAATAAAATACTGCGTTGTGGCCACTAGATGGAGCTGACAGACATAGGAAATAAGCATATTAGACACATTACAGCGATTACTCGCAACTGCTGTGCAAATGCTGAGACATTTGCACAGGATTTTTTTTCTTCTACATGGACCCTTTTATGTAAACAGTAAAGTAGTTTAGTCCTTCTCTCTGCTTCCTGTCTCATTTTTTTCAGGCAGTGAAGATGTTTTCTGATTTTACATTTCAGCTGATGTTAAGATGAGGCTTTCATATAAAGGAATATTCGGTAAAATGTTACTAAACCTACAACAGTAAAATCAATGGGCCGGATTCAGAAAGAGATACGACGGCGTATCTCCTGATACGCCGTCGTATCTCTGAGTTCCGCCGGTCGTATCTATGCGCCTGATTCAGAGAATCAGTTACGCATAGATATCCCTAAGATCGACAGGTGTAAGTGTCTTACACCGTCGGATCTTAGGCTGCAATTCCAGGCTGGCCGCTAGGTGGCGCTTCCATATTTTTACGTGAGGAATATGCAAATGAGGATTTACGCCGATTCAGAAACGAACGACCGCCCGGCGCTTTTTTTTTACGTCGTTTGCGTTCGGCTTTTTCCGGCGTATAGTTACCCCTGCTATATGAGGGGTAGCTAATGTTAAGTATGGCCGTCGTTCCCGCGAGTTTTGAAATTTTACGTCGTTTGCGTAAGTCGTTTGCGAATACGGCTGGACGTAATTTACATTCACGTCGAAAGCAATAACGTCCTTGTGACGTCATTTAGAGCAATGCACACTGGGAAATTTTACGGACGGCGCATGCGCCGTTCAAATAAAACAGAAAAAACGCAGGGTCAACACAAATTTAAATAAAACACGCCCCCTACCTCCCCATTTGAATTACGCGGCCTTACGCCGCAACACATACGTTACGCCGCCGTAACTAAGGGCGCAAGTTCTTTCTGAATAAAGAACTCGCGCCCAAAGTTAGAGCGGCGTAACGTATTGGAGATACGTTACGCCGGCCGGACAGATACGCCATTGTATCTGAATCCGGCCCCGTGTGTATATGCAGTATAGCATGCTTGTTATACTCACTGTGGAACCTAAGGGGTTAATCCTGCACATTGTGCAAAAAGGCTGTTTGATCCTGTCTTCTCTGATCCTCACCTTCTTCCACAGTCCCCAATCCATATGCTGATAGTAAATAGCCTTGGAGGCACTCTGCACATGCTCAGTTTGGTATGTATTGCTAGAGATCTTTTTTTCTTGGGAGGGTGCATGTGATCAGCACTGTCCAGACAGAGGGTCAGGGGTCCTGCAGCCTCATAGGACAGGAATGAAAACTCCTCCTACAAGCTTCAACCAGACACTAATAGAAGTCACAAGACTGCTATATACTGCTGATGAGAAAACGTAGTTTATATTTACTAGAATAATTGCATTTCCATGTTGTGTGTACTGTGGGAGACCAGATATAGTAAATGCAGGGTCCTGGGATTAGTAACACTTTAATTACTCATATTCAAATGAGCTCCCTATGTATTCATTTGGACCAGGGCAACGTCCATATCAAATATGTATATATATATATTATTCAGATAACAACCCAACCCAAAGCATTTGTGTATAGTCCTTTATGTATGTAATTGGGTGTCATGGGTTTATTGCTGTTTATGTTGTATGTGATAAATGTGGGGTGAAGTCATTCTTCTTGACTCTTTGTATGTAGAAGGCAGTGACTAATCTGTTTGGTAACGCTACAAGCAGCTCTCACCTCTGCGCCGAATGCTGTTATTAGGATAATTGCAGCATAAAGGAATGGGCATTGTATAGGATGATGTGGAGGGATCCCCAGGGTACCTGTGCTAACTGCTACTTCCATTGATGAGTTATTATGCCAGGAATGTCACATGTTCCAGTGTGCGCCGGGCATGGGAATTCCGCACCCACCCCACCACACTCTCACTCCTAATTGTCATTTTGCACCTCCTTTGTTTACATTTCATCCATTCTGCTCTTTGCTCCCATTTTCCTTTCATTTGTTCATATATTGGTAAAAAAAACTTTGGGGGTAATCCACAAAGATCCGGCGTAACGTAAATTTTCCTATTTAAGTTACACTGCCTTAAAATTTCTACCTAAGTGCCCGATCCACAAAGCACTTACCTAGAAATTTTTGGCTGTGTAACTTAAATTCCGCCGGCGCAAGGCCTTCCTCTTTTCATGGGGGCGATTCCCATTTAAATTAGGCGCGCTCCTGTGTCGGCCGTACTGCGCATGCTCGTGACGTCATTTTCCCGACGTGCATAGCGCGAAATTACGTTACGCCGAGCTTTGTGGATCGCGACGGGTCAATAAAGTTGCGTCGAAAAAAAAAAAAGATACGGCGAAAAAAAAAAAGTAAAAACGAAAAAAAAATCGCGTCGCTGGACAGAAGGGTCTGCTTTTACATGGTGTAAACAGTTTACACTTTGTAAAAGCAGCCCTAATTTAGCGTTTGCAAACTAAAACTTACGGAGAAAAAACGAAGCTGAAAAGCTTTGTGGATCTCCGTAAGTGCTAATTTGCATACCCGAGGCGGCATTTCGACACGAAATGCCCCCAGCGGCGGATGCGGTACTGCATCCTAAGATCCGGCAGTGTAAGTCCCTTACACATGCCGGATCTTCTGCCTAACTATGGAAAACTGATTCTGTGGATCAGTTCCATAGTTAGGAACAGGGATACGACGGAGTAACAGCAGTTACGCCGGCGTATCCCTTTTGAGGATCTGGCCCTTTATTTTTTTAAAGCTTAGTGTTACTAAACCCACAAAAATCAGTCTGTATATGCAATAAAGCATAGGTGTAGAACTCAATTTCATTGTGGACCGCATCAGCAGTATGGTTTCCCTCAAAGGGTCGGTTGTATCTGGGGTGCGCTACCTGCATAGTGCAAGGTTCAGGAGTGCATTATGTACAAAGTGCAGGGTTTTGGGGTTGTTCTGCTTACAGAGTGCAGGGTTCATGAGTGCCTTATGTACAGAGTGCAGGGTTCAGGAGTGCACTATGTACAGAGTGCAGGGTTTAGGAGTGCACTATGTACAAAGTGCAGGGTTCAGGGGTGTGCTACGTACAAAGTGCAGGGATTCAGGATTGTGCTGTTTACAGAGGGCAGGGTTCAGGAGTGCCTTATGCCCAGAGTACATAAGTGCTATATAATGCTGATGAGAAAAGGTATTTAGTAGTTTATATTTACTAAAATAATTGCATTTCCATGTTCTGTGTGTTGTGGGAGACCAGATATAGTGAATGCAGTGTCCTGGGTTTAGTAACTCTTTAAAGCGTTAGTAAATCTAGTTGCTGACAGTCAGGGTGTTTATGACACAAGAGACCATATTGGTCTCTTGTGTCTTAAATACTTCCTCCTGCCTGCCAGCTGCCTGTGCATGCAAACATTTACAGCCCCCTAACATTTACAGGCCTAAGTTACGAAGGCGTAGCGTACATCTGCCGGCGTAAGCGCGCCGAATTCAAATTCTAAAGAGGTGGGCGTGTTTTATGCAAATAAAACATGACCCCACGTAAATGACGTCTCTAACGAACGGCGCATGCGCCGTCCGTGAACGTATCCCAGTGCGCATGCTCCTAATCACGTCGCAAATAGTCAATGCTTTCAACGTGAACGTAATTTACGCAAAGCCCTATTCGCGAACGACTTATGCAAACGACGCAAAAAACGACGCTGTCCCGACGTCCATACTTAACATTGGTTGCTCCTCATATAGCAGGAGCAACCTTACGCCGGAAAAGCCTTACGCAAACGACGTAAAAAAATCCGCCGGGCGCACGTACGTTTCTGAATCGGCGTATCCAGCTCATTTGTATATTCTACGCTGACGGAAGCGCCACCTAGCGGCCAGCGTAAATAAGCACCCTAAGATACAACGTCATAGGAGACTTACGTCGGTCGTATCTTAGCCTAATTTAAGCGTATCTGGTTTCCAGAATACGCTTAAATTTACGACGGCGTAGATTCAGAGTTACGACGGCGTATTTACTGATACGCCGGCGTAACTCTCTATGAATCTAGCCCAAAGATTTTATTTGGGTACAGTGTTGCATGACCGTGCAATTGTCATTCAAAGTGCAACAGCGCTGAAAATTAAAAATTGGTCTGGGCAGGAAGGGGGTGAAAATGCCCTGTATGGAAGGGGTTAATGACCAATTAAAAAAATGGAATTTTTCACGTCATGAAAAACGGTCGTGTGTACGCCATTGTAAATTTAAGCGTATTCTGGAAACCAGATAAGCCTTCTAATCTAGGCCCAAGCACAAAGGGATTGACATCATCATCGCCAATTTTTTTTACGCTGCTTTACCAGCCAGCATTGGGTATTTTGATGCCATGGTGCCATCTGCAATGAAGGAGGGATTGGCGTGGGTCGCTGGATAGGTATTAATGGACTGGGGTGGGGGTGGGTGTCTTTTCACAAATGCTATCAGTTTGCTTTAGATGGGCGAATTGACACCCTCTCTTTAAGAGTCCATTCACACTGGTCCGCTGTGTTGCCGTAGAATTCACATGTATTTTTCACAATGGAGAGTATGAAAAGCCATTGGCCCAGATTCAGTAAGAATTGCGCATAAATTACGGAGGCACAGGGCAACGAATTTGCCCTGCGCCCCCGCAAATTTGCGCCGCTGCCCTCGATTCACGGAGCAGTAGTAGTTTCGTAAATTGCGAGGGCGCGCCGGCAAAATTGCCCGGCGTAAGCGCGCGCAATTTAAATGATCCCGCAGGGGGCGGGAATCATTTAAATTAGGCGCGTTCCCGCGCCGATCGTAAAGCGCATGCGCCGTCTGGAAACTTTCCCGACGTGCATTGCGGCAAATGACGTCGCAAGGACGTCATTTGCTTCAAAGTGAACGTGAATGGCGTCCAGCGCCATTCACGAATCACTTAAGCAAACGATGTGAAATTCAAATTTCACGACGCGGGAACGGCGGGTATACTTTAGCATTGGCTGCCCCTACTATTAGAAAGGGCAGCCTTACGCTAAAGACGCCGTACGGAAACTCTGTAACTTGCGTACGCAGGGCTCGCGCAACATTGTGAATCGGTGTTAGTATGCAATTTGCATACTATACACTGAGCACAATGGGAGCGCCCCCTAGCGGTCATCGCAAGAATGCAGCCTAAAATCTGCGTGGCATAAGCGCCTTATGCCACGCAGATTTTAGGCTCCAGTCGGCGTTACGATGTTCCTGAATCAGGAGCATTCGTAACGCCGGAGCAAGTCAGCAATTGCGCTGCGTAACTATGGTTACGCAGGCGCAATTGCTCTCTGAATCCGGGCCATTTTTTTTTAATTGTAATAGAGTAAGGAAGGGTTAATACCCCAACGTTTTTTTGTTTTTTTTTGCCCTGATGACAGTTGCAATGCTTTGCAGGTTTCAATGCCAAAATATAATAATTGCACATTTTTATTATTATGTGTTACACTTTTGTAAAAGGTGGGCTATGCCTTTAATAAGGGGTTTTAGTATCTAGTGCACGCTAGTTGTATCCGATCATCAGCAAAACCTTTCAAGAAATTGTATTCAGACGTGTAATTACGGGGTTATGTATTTGCTGTAGACTCAGGTAAAAGAAATATTCTGAACACATAGATGATGGCTGTGATATATGCACGCTCACATCCTGCATCTCTTCCTTGTGATTTATTTTAACGTACGGTGGGCCAGTTCATTGATTTTTTTTTTAGTGTTCAGCGGAGCGGCGTTCCATGCGAGAAAGGCGAGTGCTTTGCTATTGCTATCACAGGTGTTTACTGGTATTATGCGTGGATGGACCCAGCGCCCCTTAGAATACTGATAGTGGCCCTTGGTTGTGCCGCTTACCAGCACTTAGCATGGATGGACAGCTTGGTCTTTTTCTGGCACTTTTTTGGGTTGGACTATTACCTGCAATTCCAAAGAGGAGAAAACGGTAACATCTTTACAGATATCTGATTTATTTAAAGTAGGTGTGAACCTTAAAATTTAGGGGGTCGCAAAAATGCGGCCCTGGGGCCAGATGTGGCCCTTTGCTTGCCTTTATTTAGCCCTTGGGGCATTATTCATCCCACTGATATGAGACACTATTCTGCCCACTGACACCAACAATGGGGCATTATTCCTCCCATTGACATCAGCAGTGGTGCGCTATTTCTGACACTACATCACTAATATCAAAGAAAGGGCACTGTTTACACCCACTGATGCCTGGAAAAATGTATATTCCTGCTGGCCACAGTCCGGCCCCTCTAAACTGGTCCTTTGTTTAGAAAGTTTTGGGGACCCCCACCTTAACCACTTCCCTATCTCAGGCCGTCGTATGACGTCCTTGACTTTCAACAGGGATATCTGAATGATGCCTGCAGCTACAGGCATCATTCAGATATACCATATCGCGCACTTGTTTGCTCTGAAATTCAGGGCAAAATCGTGGGTGCGCGATATACACCGACACCCGCTTCCTGCGCCGAGTTTGAACCACTGCGCCGGCATATATATTGAGCGCAGTACACTCGGGTATAGTCGGGGAGGCTCGGCTCCTCTCGCGGTCACATCCTGGATGCACAGGACGTGACCGCGAGAGGAGCCGAGCCTGCCCGACTATACCAGAGTGTACTGCGCTCGGTATATGCCGGCGCAGTGGTTCAAACTCGGCGCGGGAAGCGGGGATCGAGCGGGGAGGACACCGCAGAAGGACGCCGGACCCGACGAGGAGGACACCACCGAAGCCGCAGACGGACCCGACGAGGCCGCCGATGGACGCCGCGCAAGACACCAAAACTGTAAGTACTAAAATGTTTTTTTTTTACAGGAATGTGGGTCCACTTTAGGGGTGCACGCTATACGCCGGAGCGTGCAATACCCCAATAAATACAGTAATTTTCTGACGGCGATTCTGTTCACCATAAGAACAATCATAGCGGCAGTTCCTGCCGCCATCCCGTGCTTTTCCGGTCTCTCGTGCCACTGGGGAGCTGGAGAAAGAATCGGCCATCCCCGGATGATGACCATAGAGACCAGTCATCTCTATGACTGTCGGAGGCCACGGATGTAAACAAAGCCGTGACTGCGGCTGAAAGCATGAGATCGGTGAATTTTTTTTTTCACGATCTCATGCTTTCCAGCCTGGAGGAGAGGTGTGAGGTCTTATTGACCCCGCATCTCTCCATAAAAAGGACCTGTCACTATAGATTCCTATTACAAGGGATGTTTACATTCCTTGTAATAGGAATAAAAGTGATAAAAATAAATGTAAAAAAAGTGTAAAAATAAAAAAATATAGTTACATTTTTAAACGCCCCTGTCCCCGGTAGCTCACACTCAGAAGCGAACAAACACACAAGTCCCGCCCACATATGTAAACGCCGTTCAAACCACACATGTGAGTTATTGCAGCGTGTGCAACAATTCTAGCACTAGAACTCTAAACTGGTAACCTGTAAAAAAAATGAAAGCGTCGCCTATGGAGATTTTTAAGTACCAAAGTTTAGCGCCATTCCATGAGTGTGCGCAACATGTTTGGTATTTATTTACTCAGCGTAACATCATCTTTCACATTATACAAAAAAATTGGGCTAACTTTACTATTTTGTTATTTTTTAATTCACGAAATCGTTTTTTTTTTTTTTTTTTTTTAAAAAGGCGTTTGAAAAAATGATTGCGCAAATACTGTGCAAGATAAAAAGTTGCAATGACTGCCATTTTATTCCGTAGGGTGTCTGCTAAAAAAACATATATGTTTGGGGGTTCTATGTAATTTTCTAGCAAAAAAATAATGATTTTTACATGTTGGAGAGGAGTGTCAGAAAAGGCCCGGTATGGAAATGGTTAAATAAATGACATTTAGTTTAAAGCGGATGTCCGCTGAAAAAAAAATATTAAAAGCCAGCAGCTACAAATACTGCAGCTGCTGGCATTTAATATTAGGACACTTACCTGTCCTGGAGTCCAGCGCCGTCCGCAGCAGAGGACGAGCGATCGATCGTCACTCTCCTGCCCCCGCCATCCTCGGTGAGGGAACCAGGAAGTGAAGCGCTCCGGCTTCACTGCCCGGTTCCCTACGGCAAATGCGCGAGTCGCGCTACGCCTGCCGATTGGCTCCCGCTGTGTACTGGGAGCCGAGTGTTCCCAGTACACAACGGGGGGGGGGGGGGGGGGGAGGTGACGTCATGCCCGCAATCTGCCCGAGACTGTGTGGCCAGAAGTGGGTGCAAATACCTGTCTACCTGTATCCCTAATCTTTTTTTTATGTATATTTCTCCTTTAAAAGGGGTGTGGCAGGGTGTGTGTCCTATGCCTGCATACTTTTTCTAATAGGTGTCCCTCATCCCCATCTCAAAGTGGGTAGGTATGTCATTGTCATTAGTAGGCCCTTTAATAGTGATGGCGAAGATTGGCACCCCAGATGTTTTGAAACTACATTTCCCATTATACTCATGCACTCTAAAATGTAGGTGAGCATCATGGGAAATGTAGTTCCAAAACATCTGGGGTGCCAAGGTTCACCATCACTGCCCTATAACATCTGTCGATGCTGCAAAAATAAACAATGCATTGGACGTACAAATGTGAATTGGCGCCATTTCAAATAATAGCTTACCTGTGTACAGGTGCTGATGTGCATTAAAATACAAAGAGGTGATTGGGTCTTAAATAATAATCCTATACAGTTACTTTTATTATGCAAATATTATATATTTAGAAGTCCTCTGTAATCTTGCAGGAACTCTTATAATCCCCGTATAATGCAAAGTCTGATTTGTTCCAGAGAGATGAGTGCAGGTGTCAGATTCGCAGTGTCATGGGTTTGGTCCCCGGAGAGGATAGAAATACACCTGTAATAGACTTCATATGGAAAATGTGTTATTCTTGTGTAACAAGATCAATTGCAACACTACCAGTCACACCTTGTCAGCCTCACCGATGTCCTCAGCTCCAGGGATTCTCCTACATACACCACACAATGGCTGCCTTCTGTCTGCTCTGAAGGGGACTTGTTGCTTTTAAAGAGACAGGAGGGGGAAATGCTGCACCGGGTTCCCTTCAGTTGTCAACAAAAAAAAATCATGTACTGACAGGTCTGTTTTTAAGGCAGGGCAAAAGGGGCCCTGTCATTGTTGTGGGGCCCAAAGCATCTGCCTCATACTTGCCAACTATCCTAGTTTAAATTCCCTTGAAGTTTTAGTCCTGTGCTGTGTCCCGATATCTCAGTGAAAAGTGCTGTTACTAATGCTGCCCAGCTCTGCCCTATTGTTCTGTACAGACATGCAGACCCTGGGCCAGATTCACATAGACTTATGACAGGCGTATCAGTAGATACGCCGTCGTAAGTCCGAATCCCCGCTGTCGCAACTTTAAGCGTATGCTCAAACTGAGATACACTTAAATGTTGCTAAGATATGACTGGCGTAAGTCTCCTACGTCGTCGTATCTTAACTGCATATTTAGGCTGGCCGCTAGGGCCAGTTTGAGACCCCTGCGTGTACATGCTTAACTATTTTCAGCCCGCTCCAGTTCAGTCATGTGATCTGCCATGTCCCTGTGTCATCCTGTGGTGGTTACAGGGGAGAGGAGAGAGCACTCCTCAACGGCTAGTAAAGCCTGGAGCCATGATGTCACCTGTAGGCTTCAATGGGCCATCCATTGTCAGCTCTCACTCTTCTTCCCTGTTGGCTGACACAGGGGAGATCACCTGACCGGACCAGAGTGTCCTCAAAATAGGTAAGTATATACATCTTTCTTACACGGGTTAGTTAGCTTAGCTGAGGGGAAGGGACAGTTTTAAGGCTAGTTAGGTGTAAGCTGGAATTCTACTTTAAGTGCATCTGTGCCCAGACTATGGACATTAAAGTGGTTGTAAAGGCTGAAGGTGTTTTACCTTCATGCATTTTATACATGAAGGTAGAAAACCTTCCGTGTGCTGCCCCCCCCCCCACAGCCCCCTCTAATACACTCCTGAGCCCCCTCTCGATCCAGCGATGTGCACGAGAGGCTCGGGTAACTGCTCCCACTTTTGGCTGAGTTTGCCATGGCCCCCCTCCTCCTCCTTCCCCTGCAGCCGGCCCAATCAGAGAGCGAAGCATGCACAGTCGGAACCGGCCCACTAATCTATAGTCTACATGCAGGGTGCCGGATGCATGGATTACAATGGGGGGGGGGGTTAAGCATGTGATTAGAGGCAGAAGCTCTAATAGGCTTTAAAACAGGGTGTGCTCAGGGCGCAGAGAAATGCGTTTTAAGCCCACCCAGTTGTTTGATACTAGCGAATGAATGAATGAATTTGCTATTGTCAGACTAATTCTCCTCCCGGCCAATCAGAAAACTGGCCGTTGGGAGGAGATGCAAGAAGAGGAAACGCATGGGAAGCTAGCCGCCCACCCGGAGGGAAGCCCAAGGAGAAGCTATGCTGGGAGGAGACGCAGGGGAAGCTAGCCGCCCGCCCGGAGGGAAGCCCAAGGAGAAGCTATGCTGGGAGGAGACGCAGGGGAAGATGGCCGCCTGCCCGGAGGGAAGCCCAAGGAGAAGCTATGCTGGGAGGAGAGGCAGGGGAAGCTAGCCGCCCGCCCGGAGGGAAGCCCAAGGAGAAGCTATGCTGGGAGGAGATGCAGGGGAAGCTAGCCGCCCGCCCAGAGGGAAGCCCAAGGAGAAGCTATGCTGGGAGGAGACGCATGGGAAGCTAGCCGCCCGCCCAGAGGGAAGCCCACGGAGAAGCTATGCTGGGAGGAGACGCAGGGGAAGCTAGCCGCCCGCCCGGAGGAAAGCCCAAGGAGAAGCTATGCTGGGAGGAGACGCAGGGGAAGCTAGCCGCCCGCCCGGAGGAAAGCCCAAGGAGAAGCTATGCTGGGAGGAGACGCAGGGGGAGCTAGCCGCCCGCCCGGAGGGAAGCCCAAGGAGAAGCTATGCTGGGAGGAGACGCAGGGGGAGCTAGCCGCCCGCCCGGAGGGAAGCCCAAGGAGAAGCTATGCTGGGAGGAGACGCAGGGGAAGCTAGCCGCCCACCCGGAGGGAAGCCCAAGGAAAAGCTATGCTGGGAGGAGACGCAGGGCAAGCTAGCCGCCCGCCCAGAGGGAAGCCCAAGGAGAAGCTATGCTGGGAGGAGACGCAGGGGAAGCTAGCCACCCGTCCGTGGCCCGGAGGGAAGCCTGGGGTAAGTGTTGTGTTGTGGCTGGGTGGGGTGACCCGACCGCAAGAGACTGGAGCTCCACTTTAAAGAAACATTGAACAGACAGGATTTCATTGCAGAAGAGCTTATTTGGCAGCCGGACAAGGTCCAGTTCCCTTTGTTGTCAGTCAAGCCCTCTGAATGGAGGGGGGAGCGCTCTTTGACCCCCGAAACGCGCTGGAAGCTTTTATCGGAATAAAGTCGTACCTAGCCCTCTTAGCAGTGGTGTGGCACTTCAGTTTTTTTGTTATATTAAACTGTATTGCAGTGAGATCATGCTTTATTGTGAGCTGAGATCCCGGGAGAGGATGACATTGGGGAACCGCCACAAAGTGTGAAAGCAAGCCGTATCTGTACCATTATAATAGGTGGCGGTTCTCTGCCTTTATCTGGCCAATGTTTTTATTATGCCGAGAACCTTGTCTGTTTTATAATTAGGACTTTATCGTTATGTAAGACCCGCTGGGCTTTGTGTGCTGGCTTTTATACTGAACAGTAAAAGTTGGATAGAAAAAAAAAAAAAAAAAACAACTTCAGGGCTTAAAAGAGTTCATTGAGGCATGATGGTAATTGTGTGTCACGGGAGTCATGACACACCGTCCCTGTACAGCTGGCTGACCCCTCTTGTGAACGTTCAATAATCCTGTGATGCTCAGCACATGGGGTGCGAAATTCATTTCACTGCGTTCAGCCGGCCGTCCTGGCGTTCTCTCTTCCTACGGTGGGAAATGTGCCTGATTTCATCTCTGCGAGCCGGCACATGACTGGACAGCACGACACGGCTTCTCTGATTACATTTGATAGGCGAATCCGGAGCGTATCTTGTGACGCCAAGTTCCGAGTCTTGTGATTGGTTTTTGTAGCTGCTGACTTTAAAAAAAAAAAAATCCCCAGGCTGGAACTCCACTTTAAATTGATGGGTTTAGTTCCGCTTTCATTATTTAAGCGGCGCTCCACCCAAAAAGGGAAATCTCCGCTTGTCTGCCTCCCCCCCCCCCCATCAACTGCCACATTTGGCACCTTTTAGGGGAAGGGGGAGCGGGTACCAGGTTTTGACAGGTACCCGCTCCTACTTCCAGATCACTTTGCCGCAGCGAAGTGAGACGGAAGTTTGGCCCATCCCTTCTTCCCCCATAGCTGGCCCATTTATATGCGCGGTAGGAAACCAGTTGGCTGTGAAGCCGCAAAGGCTTATTTTACAAATGTCTTTATTTTTTATTTTGCGCCCTTTTCAATGTGAAACGTGTAAATATCTATTAAAGGTGTAAAAATATTAATGAACAAAGCAAAAAAACAAACAAACAAACAAAAAGTTTTAATTATTATTAGTTTATAAAAAAAAGAAAATAAAAAACAAAAATCTGCAGAAAAATAATAACTAAATAAGGAGTTAATAAGGCTGATTAGAGTAAATTAAGGGTTAATACGGGGTGAAGCGGGTTTAATCCTAATGACACCCCAAACGCAGGTCGCAAACTCAAAGCAAAATGGAACAATGTATATCAAGCTTATTTTTTTCACAAAATACAGCAGTTTAAAGGGTTTGTAAAGGTAAAAAATGTTTTCCCTAAATAGCTTCCTTTACCTTAGTGCAGTCCTCCTTCACTTACCTCATCCTTCCATTTTGCTTTTAAATGTCCTTATTTCTTCTGAGAAATCCTCACTTCCTGTTCTTCTGTCTGTAACTCCACACAGTAATGCAAGGCTTTCTCCCTGGTGTGGAGTGTCGTGCTCGCCCCCTCCCTTGGACTACAGGAGAGTCAGGACGCTCTCTACATTGCAGATAAAGGAGCTGTGTGTTAGTGGGCGTCCTGACTCTCCTGTATTCCAAGGGAGGGGGCAAGCACGACACACCACACCAGGGAGAAAGCCTTGCATTACTGTGTGAAGTTACAGACAGAAGAACAGGAAGTGAGAATTTCTCAGAAGAAATAAGGACATTTTAAAAGCAAAATGGAAGGATGAGGTAAGTGAAGGAGGCTTGCACTGAGGTAAAGGAAGCTGTTTAGGAAAAAAAAAGTTTTACCTTTACAACCCCTTTAACATTCTGCATAGAAGCGTGATGTTTTGAAGTTTACATATAAGGCCCTGTTCACATTAACTACTTGCCCCCCATGCTATAGCCGAAAGACGGCTACAGCGCGGGCCTTAACGTGGTTGTAAATCCACACTTGTCATTTACACCTACAGGTAAGCCTACATTAAGGCTTACCTGTAGGTGTTAGCAATATCTCCTAAACCTACACGGTTAAGGAGATTTTCGCCAATGATGGCGCGCAGGCGCACTAACAAAAGCCGTCCTAAACACGGCAATGCCGTGTTTGACGGCTCATGCGCGGCGTGACGTCATCGCCGCTCCGGGGCCGTGCGATACCGGGAAGTAACCTCCGGGAGCAATGGATGCGGCAGAGGGGGACACGAGGACGGCTTCTGGTGCTTTGTTCTAAGGTAAGTACATGCATAAAAAGCTATTATGCTAGTCATACTAGCTCATTATGGCTTTGTCTTGCTGGTTCCTTATCTAAAAAAAGCGATGTCTGCGCTGCCCTGCGGGGTCACGCGCGATGCGCTCTGTGATCACTGAGTCTATGAGACTCAGGTTATCGCAATCAGAGTAAGGGGTCGATCCCGGCCCCTTACCACGTGTTCAGCTGAACAGAAGCTCAGTAATTGGTATTTTTTTCCCCTCGCGCTGTCAGCGTGAGGGGAAAAAAAAGCCGATCACCGGCTTCTGTCAGAGGTCCCTCACACAGAAAAACCGCGGCTGCATTTTCTGTGCCCGCCAGTGTCAGCTGCCAGTTGTCACCACGCCACCTACCAGTGCCCACCAGTGCCACCCATCAATGCCCACCAGTGCTGCCAACCAATGCCCATCAGTGTCTCATAATCAGTGCCATGGATCATGATCCTACGGGGTAAAATGGCCGCACCAGCCAAGCAGACACTGGCTGGAAAAAGCGCCCAGAGGCGATTCAGTTCGCATGAGTAGCGCTATACAAGTCATTCATTCATTCAGTGTCACCTACCAGTGCCACCCATCAGTGATCATCAGTGCAGCCTCATTAGCGCACATCAGTGAAGGAGAAAAATTACCCTTTTTCAACATTTTATAACAAACTGTGAAACTGTTTTTATTTTTAGTTTTTTAATTTTCAGTCCTTTTTTGTTTTATTTAGCAAAAGATAAAAAACCCAACACCCATTAAATACCACCAAAAGAAAGCTCTATCTGTGTGAAAAAATTATAAAAATTTTATATGGGTACAGTGTAGCATGACCGCGCAATTGTCATTCAAAGAGTGACAGCGCTGAAAGGAAGGAATGGGTAGGAAGTGCCCAGTAAGCAAGTGGATAAGCGGTTTTAAATTGCGAGCAGAATCGCCACCATTCAGCCCACAACTCCAAATCATTTCCAAAGGCACCACACATCTTTTGGGTGTCATTTTTCCTAAAATACATTTCCTCCATCCCACCTGAACAATATTGGGGGGTCTTATCTAAAGCCAGTCTTGGCTACAGATCTGTGTGTGTATGGTGGGCATCACTGCAAACACGTAGCAGAAGGTTGGTGCCGGCAGCAGGCCTCCTATAAACAAAACCCGAGGAGAACGCACGTAAACACGATAAATTATCAGTTGTGAATTTAATTAAAAATGTCTTGTGTGTTCAAACAAAGCTTTCATTTTCATAACAATTATTTAAATTAAATTTGATTGCCTTCCAAAGATAACTTTCCATAAAAGACTACTGAACTCGCTTCCAAACAGCAGCAACAAAGATGGCAGTGATGGAAATTACAACCTGTTGTAAGAAAAGGCCTCGGATTTGGATACAAGCCTGAATATATTTGTGACAGGCCTGAACTGGTTTGGCGGTATCGTCGTTCAATAGGAGGGCTGGTGAGTCTGTGAAGATTGGGAAGATGTACAGAGCTGGGCCAGATACAAGACACTAATACATGAAGTTCGGTAATCAATAAGCAGTTATTAAACCAAAAAGCAAACATTTATTATATAGACCACCAATTCTTGAATGTGGGGTCTGCATTCGTTTTCTCTTTTGGGCGTTCTTTTTTTTATTTTCACCTGGTGATCTGGCCAGTGAGACCCCCGTTCACACTGAATGCGGTGAGTGGCGGTGTTCTGTCGAGAAGTGCCCGCTATCGAGAAGTGCGCGTGATTTACTGTGCATCGTTGGAGGTACCGTATTTATCGTCGTATACCGCGCACTTTTTTTTCCCTGAAAATCAGGGCAAAATCGTGGGTGCGCGGTATACGCCGATACCCACTTTCCCGCGCCGAGTTTGAATACTGCGCCGACATATACCGAGCGCAGTACACTCGTGTATTGTCGGGCAGTCTCGGGTCCTCTCGCGCTGACGTCCTGGACGTACAGGACGTCAGCGCGAGAGTAGCCGAGCCTGCCCGACAATACATGAGTGTACTGCGGGAAACGAGCGGGAAGGACGCGAGGATCCTGCTGAAGGACGCCGGACCCGACAAAAAGAGGACACCCGAAGCCGCAGACGGACGCTGGACCCGACGAGGCCGCCGATGGACGCCGCGCAAGACACCAAAATCGTAAGTACAAAAAAACTTTTTCCCACAGGAATTCGGGGCAACATTAGGGGTGCGCGCTATACGCGGGAGCGCGCTATACCCCGATAAATACGGTATCTCACAATGGGAGATACCATTTCCCGGGCACAATTTAACCACTTCCCTACCGTAGGACGTCATGACGTCCTGTACTTTGTGTGGGGATATCTGAATGATGGGTGCAGCTACAGGCATCATTCAGATATCCTTCTTTTCAGGTGGCGATTCTGTACGCCATATGAACGGTCCTAGAGGCGGTTCCTCCCGCCGCCATCCGGTGCTTCTCTAGGCTCTCCCGTGCCATCGGAGGCCTGGAGAACGAATCGGCCACCGCCGGATGGGGAGGATAGAGATTTCTGGTGATCAGATGGTCACCAGTCATCTCTTTGGCCGCCAGAGGCCTGGGCGCCAGGGTATGACGTCACGCCTGGGTACCTGGAAGTAAACTCCCGCCGCCATCCGGTGCTTCTCTAGGCTCTCCCGTGCCATCGGAGGCCCGGAAAAAGAATCGGCCACCCGCGGATGGGGAGGATAGAGATTTCTGGTGATCAGATGGTCACCGGTCATCTCTATGGCCGCCGGAGGCCCGGGTGCGAGGTTATGACGTCACGCCTGGGTACCTGGAAGTAAACTCCCGCCGCCATCCGGTGCTTCCCTAGGCTCTCCCGTGCCATCGGAGGCCCGGAGAACGAATCGGCCACCCGCGGATGGGGAGGATAGAGATTTCTGGTGATCAGATGGTCACCAGTCATCTCTATGGCCGCCGGAGGCCCCGGGCGCGAGGTTATGACATCACGCCTGGGTACCTGGAAGTAAACTCCCGCCACCATCCGGTGCTTTTCTAGGCTCTCATGTGCCATCGGAGGCCCGGAGAAAGAATCGGCCACCCGCGGATGGGGAGGATAGAGATTTCTGGTGATCAGATGGTCACCGGTCATCTCTATGGCCGCCGGAGACCTGGGCGCGAGGTTATGACGTCACGCCTGGGTACCTGGAAGTAAACTCCCGCCGCCATCCGGTGCTTCTCTAGGCTCTCCCGTGCCATCGGAGGCCCGGAGAACGAATCGGCCACCCACGGATGGGGAGGATAGAGATTTCTGGTGATCAGATGGTCACCGGTCATCTCTATGGCCACCGGAGACACGAGCGCGAGGTTATGACGTCACGCCTGGGTACCTGAAAGTAAACTCCCCGCCGCCATCCGGTGCTTTTCTAGGCTCTCATGTGCCATCGGAGGCCCGGAGAAAGAATCGGCCACCCGCGGATGGGGAGGATAGAGATTTCTGGTGATCAGATAGTCACCGGTCATCTCTATGGCCACCGGAGGCCTGGGCGCGAGGTTATGACGTCATGCCCGGGTACCTGGAAGTAAACAAAGCCGCAATCGCGGCTGAAAGCATTAGATCGGTGAATTTTTTTTTTCACAATCTCATGCTTTCCAGCCTGGAGGAGAGATGTGAGGTCTTATTGACCCTGCATCTCTCCATAAAGAGGACCTGTCACACAATATTCCTATTACAAGGGATGTTTACATTCCTTGTAATAGGAATAAAAGTGATCAAATTATTATTTTTTTTATTAAAAAAAATTAAGTAAAAAAATAAAAAATATTTAAAACGCCCCTGTACCCAGTAGCTTGCGCTCAGAAGCGAACGCACATGTAAGTCCCACCCACATATGTAAATACCGTTCAAACCACACATGTGAGGTATCGCCACGTGCGTTAGAGCGAGAGCAATAATTCTAGCACTAAACCTCCTCTGTATTCGCACCTGAACCAGACCCAAACACGCACAGGACCATTTTGGAATGCTGACCGCGACCGCCCCGAACCTGTGTGAACCGGCTTCATTGAGAGGCGGGCACGCTTGCATGTCATGCGAATTGGATGCAGTGAAAACCACATCCAATTTGCACATATGTAGACCCGGACTAAAGAGACTCTGCCACTAGTGTGGGGTTATTATTACCCGCTTTCCTTACAAGTATGGCTTTGGGTTTTAACAACAGTGACAGGGTCTCTTTAATCTGCTTGGATCACACAATGTACACATCAGAGACGAGAACACCCGACATTGGAGGAGCACAATGGTAAATATAGACAGCATGGCAAAGTACGGGTTCACGCCAAGTTGCTGATGTTATTTTTTATTGATGGTGTGAATGGGGGGTCATTATCCTTCAGCAATATTTTATAAAGCCGCTCTCACTGGTCCACAGATCCCCCCGAATCTTCTGCCTGTCAATTCTCTGTGTTTTCTGTGTAATGTTTCCTCTTCACTTGTCTGCTTTCTCTGTATTCATTATTAATCTGATGGATTCCTCCTGAGCCGTGGAGCTGGACTGCCGCATATTGAGTCTTGCAGGCTCAGTAATCACAGTGCCAAATGGGAGCACACGGCACAGACACAGTCTCTGTAGTGCTATAGCAGTGAAGCACAGGACTTGCTCAAGCTGAGCTTGAAGTGTATACTGTATACCCCGTGGTACATTAGGATAATCAATTAGATCTTGCCTGGACTATTGCTGAGATGGGAAGCTCAATTCACATTTGTGCATTTTTGGCATAGTCAAATGCATGCAAAACCACACACAAAATGCCGGAGGAACTCTGTGCCGTTATAACCAAAGGCACAGCAACTGCATGAAGAAGATACAATGGTGATACCAGCACCCTAGACCAAGGGTCTCCAAACTGCGGCCCGAGGGCCAGATGTGGCCCTTTGCTAGCCTTTATCTGGCCCTCGGGGCTCTATTCCTCCCACTGATATGAAGCATTATTCCTCCCACTGACAACAAGGTGGCACTATTTCTTCCACTGATACCAATGATGGGATACTATTACTCCTACTATTGGGGGAACTACTCTGCACAATTTCTTCCAATGATGGGATACTATTACTCTTAGGCCTCGTACAGACGAGGGGATCTCCGCTGGAAACGGTCCGCCGGACCGTTTCCTGCGGAGATTTGATTTTGATCCGATGGTGTGTACATCCGCGGTGACGTGTCGCGCCGCGACGATGACGCGGCGACGTGCGCGACGCTGGAAGGTAAGTACTTCCACGCATGCGTCGAATCATTACGACGCATGCGAGGGAGGGGAGCGGACGGATTGATCCGGTGAGTCTGTACAGACAACCGGATCAATCCGCTGGACACGATTCAAGCGGATAGATTTCTTAGCATGCTAAGAAATTTCTATCCGCTTGAATTCGATCGGCCGGACGAATCTCCGCGGATAAATATCCGCTAGGCCGTACAGACGACCGGATTTGTCCGCTGGAACTGATCCATGACTATTAAGCCATGTGCCCAACCTGCAGCCCTTTTCCACTTTTTGTGTGGCCCTCTAATCTGTGTTTCCCGGATGCCCTGTTATAGCAGTGATTTCTAGCAGTCTCATATAATATGTCTCCATGTGCCCAGTTCCAACAACTCCTATAGCATGTCTGCAGTCTCTGACTATCCCTTGTATCATGTCTACAGTCTCTGACCATCTCTTGTATCATGTCTGCAGTCTTTGACCATCTCTTGTATCATGTCTGCAGTCTCTGACCATCTCTTGTATCATGTCTGCAGTCTCTGACCATCTCTTGTATCATATCTACAGTCTCTGACTATCTCTTGTATCATGTCTGCAGTCTCTGACCATCTCTTGTATCATGTCTGCAGTCTCTGACCATCTCTTGTATCTTGTCTGCAGTCTCTGACCATCTCTTGTATCTTGTCTGCAGTCTATGACCATCTCTTGTATCATATCTACAGTCTACTAAAGGCGGTACTGATGAGGCTGTGCTGATAAGCACTGATAGACTGCTCTGATGGGCACTGATTGACTGTACTGATAAGCACTGATAGGCACTGATGGGCTGCAATGATGAGGTGGCACTAATTGGCGTCACTGATTAGCACTGATAGGCAGCACTAAGGGGCACTGATTAGCACTGATGAGGTGGCACTGATATGCAGCACCCACCATCCACTCAGAGGTGGTAAGGAAAGGGCCACCAATTAAGCCCGCAACCTCAACCCCAGCTGTCAAACTGGTAAGATGATGTCGGAGGTGGGCGGGCAGTGAGAGCAAGCCGTACTCATCACAGCACCTGCCACTAGACCCCAGGGTGCAGGAGCCACAGGGACCAGTCTTGTGCTGGGAGGATCAGGGGTTTAGGTAAGTCTGTCTCCGTTTTCTTATCCCGACAAAAATGGGCCTGTGCCTGCACTGCGTGGGAAAACTTTGGGAGTTGGGCTTTAATGCTGTATAGAGGAGCCATCCATATAGTGTGCTGAACCTCTGACAGTCTCGGATTACGAGCTGTCACACAACCTTTTCAGTATTTTGTGCGTTGAACCTTTTATTTTTGGGAGTGACATGTATACTTTTGTGACTTAATCATGGAACCCAGTCCAAAAGACATGACGCGGTGTGTAGTAAGAGCAATGTCAGAATGAAGCTGTAGTGTGTACCATGGGAAATGGGGGAAGCCCAGACTGCAGGATCTTATAATCAATTCATGAAGATGGGAATGCAGCACTTTTCTCTCCAGCCTTATACATGCAAACGTGCCAAATGCAATTAAACATATTGTTTATGGATACAATTTTTTTCTGCTTCCTCTGTTGAGGCTTCAGCACCATGTGGTCACATAGCTCCTTTGGCATCTATTTGGCTACTAAGTAGGCAATTTTCCTGCTGATTAATATTATAATTTAATTTTTTTTGGTTGTGACTAATGCCTTTGTGTTAATGAGAAGATAAACTCTGGAAGCTGTGCCCAAAAAAATGGGCAAGCAGAGGTCAATGTGCTAGTTACCAGAGGGCAATGTGCTAGTCACCAGAGGGCAATGTACTAGTCACCAGAGGGCAATGTACTAGTCACCAGAGGTCAATGTGCTAGTCACCAGAGGGCAATGTGCTAGTTACCAGAGGGCAATGTACTAGTCACCAGAGGTCAATGTACTAGTCACCAGAGGGCAATGTGCTAGTTACCAGAGGGCAATGTACTAGTCACCAGAGGTCAATGTACTAGTCACCAGAGGTCAATGTGCTAGTTACTAGAGGTCAATGTGCTAGTTACCAGAGGTCAATGTGCTAGTTACCAGAGGTCAATGTGCTAGTCACCATAGGACAATGTACTAGTCACCAGTAGGGTTGTCCCGATACCACTTTTTTAGGACTGAGTACAAGTACCGATACTTTTTTTTATGTACTCGCCGATACCGAATACAGATACTTTTTTTAAATGTGTCCCCAAATGCAGCCATGTCCCCCCACATATTACAGCCATGTCCCCCACATATTGCAGCCATGTCCCCCACATATTGCAGCCATGTCCCCCACATATTGCAGCCATGTCCCCCACATATTCCAGCCATGTCCCCCACATTCCAGCCATGTCCCCCACATTCCAGCCATGTCCCCCACATTCCAGCCAGCCATGTCCCCCATATTCCAGCCATGTCCTCCATACCTGGATGATGCCGCACGTGCCGCCGTTAATCAGTGTGCGGGGAACAGCTTCCGTTTGAATAGCTGTATCCCCGCCGTGTATAGACACTCCCCCTTGCGCGGGATTGGACAGGTCATCCTGTCCTGCCTGACATCCCTTGATTAAAATATCTATAGAACTGGGTAGCAAACTGCTGGCCCAATAGCAGTGATGTTCAAACAGGTCCAATACAATAGCCTCAGTGAGAGATGTTTCCATCTGAACTGTGTAGCGTAGATGGATGATTCAGATTCTTTTTTATTCAGCTTTAGGCTAGCCATACACTCATTTCTAATAGGAAATCGAATAGATTCCTTCATTTAAGCCAACCAACATGGATGGCGGAATCTCAGCTGCAGCTATTGTAATAAAGCAGCTTTCATGGTTGCTTGAATATCCAAACAGTGTCTGCATGTGATAGGATACAGTCACTGTTCAGCTGACAGTTATTCACCAAAATTCAAAAAAAGCCACTTATGCCTTGTACACATGGTCGGACTTTCCGAGAAAAAAAGTCAGACAGGCTTTTTTTCTCGGAAAGTCCGGCCGTGTGTAGCCTCCATCTGACTTTTTTGGTCCGACGACCTTAGATAGAAAACCGGTTCTCTATCTTTCCGACGGACTCACGGCGGGCTTTTGCATGGTCATGGTCATTAAGGTGAAAAAACATCTGATGTTTGCCAGCCCTCCGGTTTCCACGTCGAAACCACGCTTGATCTCGGCCCGGTCTTCTCGGCTCTTCATTGGATAGATTGATAGCAGTGCAGCCATTGGCTCACGCTGCTGTCAATCAACTCCAATGACGCAAGGGTCGGGGAGCAGGGCCGAGTCCTGTAGTTGGCGGCTATGGACGCCGGATACAGGACTCGGGAGCGCGCACGCAAGATAACCCCCTGGGGAGAGAGCTTCCCAGGGGGTTACCAGAAGCGGGGAGGAGCCTACACAGCCGCCGAAGGACCCCAGAAGACAAAGATCGGGGCCACTCTGTGCAAAAAATAAAAATGAAAGCTTTAGAAACCCATTTAAGGGTAACCAAACACACAACGATTAGATTGTACAATCTCCTTTAAATTTACCAAAACAACGACCCATTTAGATTCAATCAAGTTGTATATTGTACAGTCAGTTTAGGGCAGGGGTCTCAAACTGGTGGCAATCCAGCTGTTGCAGTACTACAAGTCCCATGAGGCATTGCAAGGCTGACAGTTACAAGCATTACTCCCACAGACAGAGGCATGATGGGACTTGTAGTTCCACAACAGCTGAAGGGCCGCCAGTTTGAGAACCCCTCGTTTAGGGGATAAAAATGGAAACCATACCAGTGTGATTTCGCCACTGTAATCCCAGTAAGATTTACAAAGTAAGAGCTAGATTCACGTAGCTCGGCGTATATTTTGGCCGGCGTAGCGCATCTCATATGCGCTACGCCAACGTAAAATAGGGCGCCCAGACCAGTATTCACAAAGATCTGGCGCCGTACGTTGCGCCGGCGTAGTGTAAATAGGCCGGCGTAAGCCCGCCTAATTCAAAATAGGCAGGTAGGGGGCGTGCTCCATGTAAATTAACCGTGACCCCATGTAAATGAATGGCCGTTCGTACGGCGCATGCGCACGTCGCATATACTCCCTAAGATACGTCGGCTCATTGCTTTCGATGTGAACGTAACCTACGCACAGCCCCATTCACGTCCCACTTGCGTAAACGACGTAAAATTTGACGGCTGTTCCGACGTCCATACCTTAACATTGGCTGCGCCTCATATAGCAGGGGTAACGTTACGCCGGACATAAGCCTTACGTAAACGGCGTAGCGGGCGCAAGTACGTTCATGAATCGGCGTATCTAGGTCATTTACATATTCTACGAGTAAATCTACGGAAGCGCCCCTAGCGGCCAGCGTAAATATGCACCCTAGATACGACGGCGTACTAACACTTACGTCGGTCGGAGGAAGCTGTAATTCAGGCGTATCTAGCTCCGTGAATAGCACGCATAGATACGACGGCGCATCTTTCAACTTACGCGGCGTATCTATAGATACGCCGACGTAACGCCTTCCTCAATCTAGCTCTATGAAGGCAGTTAGGTCCATGAGCATCCATGCATAACAGAAATATCACTTTTCGATGGACTAAGCCTGGGAATGCTTCTACAGCTCTGTCCAATAAGGGTCTGTTTTAGACCCTGCGCTCCTCCTCTCTCATTTTGCGGAGCTGACAGCGGCAGGAAGAAATACTGCTTTGTCCTAATGCATTATCCTGTAAAATCTGTGGGCAATCCTGCTCCAAAGACTGAATGACATCTTCTCATCACAGATAAAATAACAAAGTCTATACCGCGACAGCATGATCTAGCGAGCGGATTTCCGAGAGGATGTGCCCATTACAATTTTTTTTTTCACTAAACATCTTTTATTTATACTCCTTCATCAATTTAAACTGGAATAGTCTCATCTCAGCTCACGTCTTGGGGAAAAGTTGGTTTTAAAATGAGGAGACATTATTATGTTGGATTATTATTCAATTAGGAATTCATTTGTTCAGTCTTGAGAGCAATTAATCAGTGGACTTTTATTTGTGTCACGCAGAATAATTGGCGGGTTTGACAAGACTTAAACGCTAAGTTCACCTTTTTTTTCTCTAAATTGCAGCTCCGCTATGTACCGATATAGCATTAACCACTTCCGCTCTGGAAGGTTTACCCCCCTTCCTGACCAGGCCATTTTTTGGGGTACGGCACTGCATTACTTTAACTGACAATTACGCGGGCATGCTACGCTGTACCCAAATAAAATGTATGTCCTTTTTTCCCCATAAATAAAGCTTTCTTTTGGTGTTATTTGATCACCTCTGCAATTTTTTATTTTTTTTGCGCTATATACAAAAAAAGGCTGTCAATTAAAAAAACAATATTTTTTTACTTTCTGCTATAAAACATTCCCAGTAAAAAATCGAGGGCCAGATTCATAAAGAAGATACGACGGCGTATCTCCTGATACGCCATCGTATCTCCGAATCCGGCCGGTCGTATCTATGCGCCTGATTCATAGAATCAGGTTACGCATAGATCTCCCTAAGATCCGACAGGTGTAAATGACTTACACCGTCGGATCTTAGGCTGCAATTCTAGGCCGGCCGCTAGGTGGCGATTCCATTGCGGTCGGCGTAGAATATGCAAATGAGTCGTTACGCCGATTCACGAACGTACGCTTGCCCGTCGCAGTAAATTTATGCCGTTTGCGTACGAGATATGCAGCGTAAAGATAAACATGCCCCCTCGGTGGCTTAGCCAATGTTAAGTATGGCCGTCGTTCCCGTGTTGAAATTTGAAAATTTACGTTGTTTGCGTAAGTCGTCCGTGAATGGCGCTGGACGCCAGTTACGTTAACGTCGAAACCAATGACGTCCTTGCAACGTCATTTAGCGCAATGCACAAATTTTAGGGACGGCGCATGCGCAGTACGATCGGCGCGTGAACGCGCCTAATTTAAATGATACACACCCCATTTGAATTAGGCGGGCTTGCGCCAGACCGATTTACGCCCCGCCCCAAGTGCTTTGTGAATCAAGCACTTGCCCATAAAACTTGCGGCGGTGTAACGTAAATGCGATACGTTACGCCGCCGCGATTCTACCTGAATCTGGCCCCGAGTTTCTTCATCAATTTAGGCAAATATGTATTCTGCTACATATTTTTGGTAAAAAAAAAATCCAATATGTGTATACTGATTGGTTTGCGCAAAAGGTACAGCATTTACAAACTATGGTATATTTTATTTAATTTTTTTACTAGTAATGGTGGCGATCAGTGACTTATTACGGGACTGTGATATTGCGGCAGACAAATCGGACACCTGATACTTTTGACACTTTTTGGGGACCAGTGGCACTAATACAGTGATCAGTACTAATAAATATGCACTGTTATGCCCCTAAGGCCTCGTACAGACGACCGAACATGTCTGCTGAAACTGGTCCGCAGACCAGTTTCAGCAGACATGTTCGGTCGTCTGTATGGCCGAGCGGACAGGTTTCCAGTGGACATTTGTCCAGCCGACCGTTTTGCGGCGGACAAATGTTTCTTAGCATGCTTAGAAACATGTCCGCTGAAATCCTGTCCGTCGGACATGTTCGGTCGTCTGTACAGACTCACCGTACATGTCCGAGCGGCCGCCATCCCTCGCATGCGTCGAATCACTTTGACGCATGCGTGGAAGCATTGAACTTCCAGGGCCGCGCACGTCGCCACGTCATCGTCACGGCGACGGCGCGGCCACGTCCCCGCGTATCGTGTACTCAGGGATTTCTGTCTGATGGTGTGTACAACCATCAGACAGAAATCTCCGGCCGGACATGTCCGCTGAAAACGAACAGTCCGGTCGTCTGTACGAGGCCTTACACGCAATCGGAAATTCCAACAGCAAAAGTCCGAAGTGAGATTTTGAACGGAAATTCCAACCGTGTGTATGCTCCATCGGACTTTTTCTGTCGGAATTTCCACCAACAAAAGTATGAGAGCTGGTTCTCAAATTTTGCGATGGAAAAAGTTCCTATCGGAAAATCCGATCGTCTGTAGCAATTCCGATGTGCAAAATTCCGACGCATGCTCGGAAACAATTCGATGCATGCTCGGAAGCAATTCGATGCATGCTCGGAAGCATTGAACTTAATTTTCTCGGCTCGTCGTAGTGTTGTACGTCACCGCGTTCTTGACGGACAAAAGTTCAGAGAACTTTTGTGTGACTGTGTGTATGCAAGCCAAGCTTGAGCGGCATTCCATCAGAAAAACCATCCAAGGTTTTTCCGACGGAAAATCCGATCGTGTGTACAATAACTGTACTGACACTGGCAGGGGTTAACATCAGGGTTGATCAAAGGGTTAAATGTTAAATGTGTTATATGTTTTCATGTAATTTACTTCTGTGAGCCTCCCAACACACTAAAATGCTGAAAACATTTAGATATGTCATATTTTTACCTGCTTGCGGACCGCCCTATGTACATCTACCACCACAAGGCGGTCCGCTGAATCATAAATCGGGAATGTGATCATCACTTCCAGGTAAGGCGTGTGATTACACCACAAGCCGATCAGCGGGTCCTGGCCAACGATTGGCCGGGACTGTAAAGTCTTGGTTAAAAAATATATATAAATAAATAACAAACATGTTATGCTTATCTCCTCTGAGCAGCCCCGATCCGTCTCTTCTCGGCTCCCTCGTCGCTGCTCCTGGCCCCTCCCTTATGACGAGTGCCCCCATAGACCAGCAGCTTGCTAAGGGGGCACCCGAGCCGAGTCAGAGCTCCGTGTATCCATTGAATATGTTTATAGCAGAAAGTAAAAAATATTGTTTTTTTTGTATCTGCATAATCACATACAGGTCCCCAGCTGCATCACACCGACTCAGGGACGATCCCAACTCTCCACATTCTACACAGATACCTCCATATCGCAAATGCCCAGTTAAACCTCCGCTAACTGGATTTTAACCATACCATTGATGGTTCCCCACTATGCCATATCACTGTTAGGCCCCATACACACGAGAGGATCGATCCGCTGGAATTGATCCGCGGACCGGCTCCAGCGGATAGATCCCCTGGTGTGTACGATCCAGCGGATCTGTTTCCGCGGATTTTTGTCCTCGGGGGTGGATTTCCAGCGGATCAAAATTTCTTGACATGCTAAGAAATCGATCCGCTGGAATCCATTCCAACGGATTGATCCGCTGGTCTGTACAGACTCACCGGATCAATCCGTCCGAATCCATCCCCCGCATGCGTCGTAATGATTCGACGAATGCGTGGAATTCCTTATATGACAGCGTCGCGCACGTCGCCGCGTCATCATCGCGGCGACGGCGCGACACGTCACCGGGGACGGAATTCCGTGGGGATTTTGATCTCATGGTTAGTACAACCATGAGATCAAAATCCGCCAGAGCATTTATCCGCGGAACCGGTCCCCCGGACCGTTTCCGCGGATAAATCCTCTCGTGTGTACCCGGCCTTAAGATGGCCTCCAAAGATCCATTCTGCCAGGTTACTACGACAACCGCAGAACCCAATCTGAGCAACTGGGTGGGAAGTTTCCTCTTCATCTGATGGGTTCCAACTGCCTGGATAAAACCTGATCCCACCCATACCACACAGAAGCCCCTCCTAACTTTTTAAGCCCACCAATCCTTGTATGTAACTTCCTGTCAGAAGCGATTCAGTTCGCATGCGCCGCACTTTATAAGTTTTTCATTCATTCATTCATTCATATGTTAACCTTCTATACGCCTGTTTACCCTGCTACCTACGCCAGCCCTACGCTTTTTTTTTTTTTTGCTTCGGGCTTATCTTTTTCTTTGCAGACTGTGCAGTGTCAGGCATTCCAAGATTTGTGGAATGGAGAGAAATGTAAGGCCGCGTACACACGGTCGATCCATCCGATGAGAATGGTCCGACGGACCGTTTTCATCCGTTCACCGCTGAAGTGGCCTGATGGTCTGATGTGCGTACACACCATCAGTTCAAAATCCGATCGGGTCAGAACGCGGTGACGTAAAACACACGACGTGCTGAAAAAAAATAAGTTCAATGCTTCGACTTGATTCTAAGCATGCGCGGGTTTTGAACCAATGCTTTTGTGTACTAACCATCGGTTTGGACCTATCGGTAAGGGGGCCATCGGTGCGATTTTAAAGCAAGTTCTCTAATTTTTGTCCGAAGGACAACAGACCGATGGGCCGTACACACGGTCGGTTTGGACCGATGAAACTGGACTTCAGGCCGTTTTCATCGGTTTGGACCGACCGTGTGTACGCGGCCTAAGTATTGCACTCAGGGGTTGGGGTGGCTACCTTTCAAAGACAACTGTACTAAAGGTGAAGTTGTCCTTTAAATTTGAAGGTCCGCACTGTAGGTTACTGCACACCATTGTTTTATGCGTTTATTCCTCATGAAATGACTTTTCCCCTTCTGGCGATATATCTATATAAATCTCTGTGTCTGTAAAAGGAGACGGTCTACCCTTTCCTGGTGTGTAGTGTTTGTAATATTATCTGTGTATCAGCCGCTTGTCTCCTACGAATCCTCTGCTTCCATCAGTCACAAGCATCAGCCTTGGTAAATATTGTATGAATCAGACAGTAAAATCATTTCAACTATACATAATATAGAGCATTTATCTGGTTTATGTTATCTGTAACTGTGCCATCCGCCTGCTGGCATAACCCGCTGCAGGCTAATGGAACTTCCCAGAAGAGCTTGCAGTCTAATTTTAGCAATGGAATTAAGGCCCATCGATGACCTTGTACAAGGTCACGTGGAGATGCCAAAGGGCAGCATTAAAAATTCGAATAAACGATGCATGGGTGGCTTGTGAATAAAAATACTGGATTTGCAATTTAATCCCTTCTGAATGATAAACAATTTAAGAGGTTTTTCTATGTTACATGTTGAGTTAGTTGAAACTCCTCTTGATTGCTAAGTAGAGAAGGGGCCAGATTCTCAAAAGAGATACGCCGGCGTATATCGCCTGATACGCCGTCGTATCTCTGAGTCCGCCCGTCGTATCTATGCGCCTGATTCATAGAATCAGTTACGCATAGATAACCATTAGATCTGACAGGTGTAAGGCTCTTACGCTGTCGGATCTTAAATGCAATTTTTTTCCGCCGCTAGGTGTCGCTGATGTCGTTTTCCCCGTCGAGTATGCAAATGAGCGTGATACGCGAATTCCCGAACGTGCACCCGGCCGACGCAGTGAACTTACGACGTTTACGTTAGATTTGCGACACGTAAAGTTGCCCCTGGGTATATGAGGCATAGTCAATGTTAAGTATGGCTGTCATTCCCGAGTCGAAATTTGAAAATGTATGTTGTTTGCGTAAGTCGTCCGTAAATGGAGCTGGACGCCATTTACGTTCACGTAGAAACCAATGATGTCCTTGCGACGTCATTTAGCGCAATGCACGTTGGGAAATTTTAGGGACAGCGCATGCGTAGTACGTTCGGCGCGGGAGATGCACCTAATTTAAATGATCCACGCCCCCTACCCGAAACATTTGAATTAGGCGTTACGCCGCCGCAACTTTACAGGCAAGTGCTTTGTGAATCAAGCACTTGCCCGCAAAACTTGCGGCGGCGTAACGTAAATCAGATACGTTACGTCGCCGCAACTTTAGGTCATTATACGAGAATCTGGCCCATGGTTTCTATATTCTACAAATGAGGCTTTTATGCTGTATAGAAGCTTGTGTCAGAATTCTTTCTGCTTGCTTGCTGGTTGGCAAGCAGAGCAGCTTCTGGTGCACCCTGTTGGGTTCATGCAACTTGCTATGCCAAGTGGGGTTGATCCTTGAAACTATGAAGGCACCATTAACAGGAGGCCAATCAGCCATGTCAATGAACCCCTAGAAACCTCTGAAGGAACCTTAGAGTCCTATGGATCATTGGTTGAAAATGTCTGTTTTCATCCTTATTCCGCGTACACACGAAAAGTTCGATGTGAGCTTTTAGTCGGAAATTCTGACCGTGTGTAGGCTCCATCTCAAGCTGGGGGAAAGCATTGCGGGATCGCGCGCACAGAGTTTCGTGGCTCAGGTAAGTAAAACGGGGGGGGGGGGGGGGGCGAGAGTGCAAGGTGTTTTTTCAGCCTAATGCATAGGATGCATTAAGGTGAGAAAACACAATGCTTTACAACACCTTTTAAGATAAAAAGATCTTCTGTGTGTAGCAGCTACCCCAGCACCCCCCTAATTACTTACCTGAGCCCCATCTCTCTCCAGCGATGTCTACTATCAATCTTTTTAATGCACCCCTCACAAGCAGGTATTCATGGTGTAAAGCCTTGGCGTTACTGACCAGTGCAGGTTTGGGGTCACTATGGTGGACCAAGGGCTCTGTAGAAGGCTAAAGTAGCACTGTGGGAGCTAAGGGGCTAGATAGTGAGGCACAGTGGGCAGATGGGGCTTTTGTGGCTGTCAAGGGGCTCAGTGGAGGCTACAATGCCTGATAGAACAGTGCCAAGTATTCTATCATCGGGCACCTGCTGCCACTCTACATTGTTCTAGATCAGTGATTCTCAACCTTTCTACTGCCGTGACCCCTTGATAAAATTTCCCAAATTGTGGGGGACCCCTAACAATAAAATTATGGAATGGGATGAGTGGCAGTGCTGGTGGGGGAGTATGGGATCAGTGGCAGTGCTGGCGGGGAGTTGGGATGAGTGGCAGTGCTGGTGGGGGGGTGGGATCAATGGCAGTGCTGGGGGGAGTTCTGATCAGCCAACTTAAGTGCTCTTGATCAAGGTCATCTGCTAATCTGAGAACTGTAGTGGGGGGTACTGGGAGCATATGTGAAATCAGAGGATTCAAACTAAGCATTCAGAGTAGCGCTCAAATATTTGGGGGGAGGGGATATTTGCTGACACATAATGCTCATATATCTTGGGGGAGGGTGGGTGCAATTTGGCATGTTCGCCCTGGGGTCTAGATAACCTTGTCCCAGCACTGCTTGGGCACCCTGTGTATACTGGGGAAGAGGGGCACTGTGGGGTACTGGAGGCACTATTGGGACTCTGCAGCAGGCCAAGGGGCACTATTGGGGACTGTGGGTGGAAGGGAGCCCCGGTGCAGGTTTGGGGTCACTATGGTGGACCAAGGGCTCTGTAGAAGGCTAAAGTAGCACTGTGGGAGCTAAGGGGCTCGATAATGAGGCACAGTGGGCAGATGGGGCTTTTGTGGCTGTCAAGGGGCTCAGTGGAGGCATTAATCTACAATGCCTGATAGAACAGTGCCCAGTATTCTATCATCGGGCACCTGCTGCCACTCTGCATTGTTCTAGATCTTAGGAAATTGCGCTTTCTTCAGCTTACCACTCCCTATCTAAGGAGCCCCAACCAGGCCTGAGCCCCATAGCCACTACGGTAGTTGCTATGCCAGTAGTTCCACCAGTGCCTGACATAGTAATTGTATGTTTTTTGTTTGTTTGTTTGTTTGTTTTGTATGTATGAGATCAGTTTTTTTTTGTTTTTTTATTGACCGTAACTATGTTTGTACATTTGCTGAGAACCTCCACAGCACTGACTTTTTTCATCAATACGTGGTTTTGGTTTATTTTTATTTTCAGAAGCTTACTTGCTCCCAGGAATCCTAGTCTTCTTGGATCCACAGCCTTTTAGCCATTGTGCCGAGCATTGTCTTCCAACGATTGATTCAGGCCAGCAGAATAGAAGACGGCGATTGCTGCTGGCGTTCATTAATAGGAGAGCAGAGGTGTCACAACGCGCTCTCCCCGTGTCCTAGAAGGGGCGGCCGAGCCAGAGCTACTGCAGAAAATACTTGTTATGATAAATAATTTAGCAGTGCGAGACATGGGAGGGGGGGGGATGGGGGGGGCGTAATATTGGCCACCGAGGTGAAAATCTTCACTCTAAAGAATTTCACAGTGAATGTTGTATTCACTGTGTACAAATGGCAAATTAATAATTCCCCAAGATTTCTACGGAGATCAAAAGTGCTCACAAACACACACACATTTGCAACCTTGCAAATGAGGATTTTAAAGCTGAATTTTAAGAAGATGTAAGAAACTGAAATTAATGCAGCTCTGTGATCATTAACCACTTGCCAACCCCGGCCAATTCTGACATTTCTCTCCTACATGTAAAAATCATTTGCTTGAAAATTTACATAGAACCCCCAAACATTATATATTTTTTTAGCAGAGACCCTAGAGAATACAATGGCGGTCATTGCAATTTTTTATGTCGCACGGTATTTGCGCAGAAATTTTTTAAACATGTTTTTGGGGGTTTTTGCTTTAAAAAAAACAGTAAAGTTAGCCCAATTGTTTTGCATAATGTGAAAGATGAAGTTACGCTGAGTAAATAGATACCTAACATGTCACACTTAATTGCACACGCTCGTGGAATGGCGCCAAACTTTGGTACTTAAAAATCTCCATAGGCGATGCTTGAATTTTTTTTTCCTGGTTACATGTTTTGAGTTACAGAAGAGGTCTAGGGCTAGAATTATTGCTCTCGCTCTCATGCTCGAGGCGACACCTCACATGTGTGGTTTGAACACCGTTTTCATATTCTGTTCTTCTGTCTGTAACTCCATACAGTAATGCAAGGCTTTCTCCCTGGTGTGGAGTGTCGTGCTCACCCCCTCCCTTGGACTACAGGAGAGTCAGGACGCCCACTAACACACAGCTCCTTTCTCTATCTGTAATGTAGAGAGTGTCCTGCTCTGAATCTTGAGGGGGAACTCCACACCATTTTAACAAAAAAAAGGCATAGGTTCCCCTTCAAGAGCATACCAGGCCCATGGGTCTGGTGCGGATTTAAGGGGGAACCCCCTACGCTGAAAAAACGGCGTGGGGGTCCCCCCAAAATCCATACCAGACCCGTATCCGAGCAGCAGCCCGGCCGGTCAAGAAAGGGGGTGGGAACGAGCGAGCGCCCCCCCCACCCTAAAGCACCCTGCCTCCATGTTGATGAGGACAGGGCCTCTTCCCGACAACCCTGGCCGTTGGTTGTCGGGGTCTGCGGGCGGGGGGCTTATCAGAATCTGGGAGCCGCCTTTAACAAGGGGGCCCCCACATCGTACCCCTACCCATTCACCGGGAGGAAAAGTGTCAAAAAAAACCACACTACACAGGTTTTTAAAATATTTTATTAGTCACCCCCGGGGGTCTTCTTCTGACTTCTACACTCTCCCGGGGTCTTCTTCTGACTTCGGGGGTCTTCTTCTGTCTTCTCCGCTCTCTTCTTCTGCTCTCCGCACTCCCCGGTTCTTCTCCCACTCTCCGGTGCCTTCTGCCAGGCTGCGCCGCCGCTGCTTTCTTCTTTGTAGCTCTTTTACTAGCGGCACCGGCCAGCCCGGGCTTCCTCTGTCGACTTCTTCCTCGTCGCCTTCTTCTTCCCTACTCTTTTCTTCCGGTGTTGACTCGACGCTCCCTCCCGCTGTAATGCCGGGTGCGCGGCTCGCACCGATTTATATAGGCCTCTTATGACATCACAGTCCCAGCATGCTCCGGGACTGTTTACCTTCGGCTTGGCTCCCCTTGTTTATTGCTTTGTGTTACTTCCTTGGTACCTACTGGAGAAAATCCATGTTTAATGTGAGCAGCTGAGCTGGAGCCATTTAGCTGATTGAATTGGCATACATCTTTCATTCCCAACGAATGAATACTTACAGTCCCAGCACCACTTGGATTAGTTTATCTGTGGTACCCAAATTGTTGTTTGGGGTGCGCGTTTGGGGCCCATTAGAAATATGAGCACCCCTAAAACACATACAAAATGTGCACTTCCAATATGCATGACCTGCATTAAATTGTGCGCAAACCTGCGCAATAACACAAGCACATAGGTGTGAAGCCAGGGGCTACTTATAAAGAACTGGCAGAGTTTTTATTCATAATGCCCAAGCAGATTCTTGATGCCTTATTTTCTAATAGACTAATAGCTAGGTTCAGGTAGGGGCGCGCAACTGTAAGGCGGCGTAGCGTATTTACGCTACGCCGCCTTAAGTCAGAGAGGCAAGTACTGTATTCTCAAAGTACTTGCCTCCTAACTTACGGCGGCGTAGCGGAAAATGCGGCAGGGGCAAGAGCGCCTAATTCAAAATAGGCTGAGGGGGCGTGTTTTATGATAATTTGCTTTGACCTGACGTGATTGACGTTTTTTTGGAACGGCGCATGCGCCGTCCGCCTACATTTCCCAGTGTGCATTGCGGCTAAGTACGCCGCACGGTCCTATTGATTTCGACGTGGACGTAAATTACGTAAATCCCTATTCACGGACGACTTATGCAAACAACGTACAATTTTCGAATTTCGAAGCGGGAACGGCGGCCATACTTTAACATTACTATTCCAACTATTTGATGGAATAACTATACGCCTGAAAATGCTTTACGTAAACGGCGTATTTGTACTGCGTCGGCCGGGCGTTACATTCGTGAATAGGCGTATCTAGTGATTTACATATTCTACGCCGACCGCAATGGAAGCACCACCTAGCGGGCAGCCTAAATATTGCACCCTAAGATAGGACGGCGCAGGCTGTCGTATCTTAGATAGGTTTAAGTGTATCTCTGTTTGAGAATACACTTAAACTTAGGTCGGCGCAGATTCTGAGTTAGGTCGGCGTATCTACTGATACGCCGACCTAACTCTACCTGAATCTAGCTATAAAAGATGAATACTGATAAGTCACTATGGGCAACTTCTGTTGTTCTTCTCATTTGCCTGGTGTTGTTTTCTTAATAGCTCTCTAAGTATTTCCCTTGGAAAGACATTTTATTTTTTCAGATTTTTTTTTTTTTTTGCACTGGGGTTATACAGTATATGTGGTGAGTTTACATTCAACAAATAGTTCTTAGCAGAGTTTTTGTAGAAATTCAGATCAAATTATCTAAGTTTTAGTAACCAGATGACGCCTCAGGCCGTGGCTAAATGGTTTCCATTACCTGTATGTGACCCCTGATCATGGGTCATGATGTATGAGTGAAACTTGGCAAGACCAATGGAATTCTGGGAAATGACTCATAAAATGGCCTGCCTTAATGGCCAAGTCAATACGTTGCGGTGTTGATAATGGCAGGTGCGGCCATTGAGTTCAGTGTTTGTAGATCTGGGCATGGAAATCCAGAACTGGAGGCAAGATGAAGAGTCAAGGATCTCGCTACACAGCAAAACACTTCTAGTCTTCGGTGACAGGTTCACTTCACAGGTATATAAAGGGCACCAGTGTAGGTAGGTGCAGCATAATGTGGCAGGCAAAAAGCACATGGAGTCAAGTGCAGTAACAGGAATATATTGTAACAAACGTTTAGCAGTACACAACAGGTCCGGCAGGGAGGCAACCCAGCCAGGAACACTTACAAGGTGCTACAGTGACGGAACAGAAGACTGGAGACCCGGAGATGCCCACAGCATCTGCCATGAGGAGTGGAATGTGGCCTGGCAGGTCTGTACTCAAAGGGAAGGCTTTCTGGAAGGTTGGCGTTGTACCTACACTTTACCTACTCCTCTGAAACCTTTCCCTGGCTCTCAGCACTGTCCCTGTCAGACAGGAGACCTGTCCCTACACTAGCCACTGCGTGCCAAACCCAGGAGCCAGGGTCTTAAAGCGGAGTTCCACCCAAAAGGGGAAGCTAAGCTTTAAAGCGGTGCTGGCTTTTAATAAATGGACACTTACCTGTCCTGGAGTACAGCGACGTCGACACCCGCAGCTGATGTTTCCATCAGCTGTCGGGTGCTGCCGCTGCCATTGCGGGTAAGGGTCCCCGGCAGTGTAGCCTTTTGGCTTTACGCCTGAAATCCTACTGTGGGTGCATGAGGCCCGCTCCTCTCTCCTACTGGCCTGGTGGCAGGGGGAGGAGGAAAGGAACCCCCGTGCTGATGTCACGGGCTGCAGCCCGGACTCCTGGAAGTGGGAAAGGATACCAAGGACTTGTGTCCCCTGTTCCATTTGGAGAATTGGCACTTTTGGGGAGCGGGAGTAGGGTTGAGCAGAAGTTCCCATCCCTCCCTCCTCCCCATGTAGGTCCCAGAAGACTGCACCCACCATTCACGATGTGCAGCACTGCACCTCTGGCACTAGTCGGTGAAGCAACCAGGTGCCCATAGTAAAGATGCCAGCACCAAGGAAAGAAGGCAGCAGGTGAAACTGACTGGGGTGAGCACACCATTGGATCATGGGACAGGTGAGTGGCTGTTTTTTAAAAGTCAGCAGCTACAATTTTTGTAGCTGCTGACTTTTATTTATTTTTTACAGGAGACTGGAACTCCTCTTTAAATAGACTCTGCCTGACCCAAGGTGGCCACCAAAGTCACGCTGGAGACTGGAACTCCTTTTTAAATAGACTCTGCTTGACCCAAGGTGGCCACCAAAGTCACACGCAGTGCCAGCATCCAATCGGTGACCGAGGTAACCATCTCGACTTCTTCCCCCATTTGCATTGCATCTGTGGACGAGTACCACCTGCAGTGAAGAACATAGACAGCACCTGCCTTCTAAAAATACAGGAGCCATCTGACTTTAATACTTTGTGACCCAACAATTTGCAGATTAGAAAAGCAGAACATATTGTCCATGTCTGACACCATCAAAGCAACAGGGTCAGTATGACAGCCAGGAAACCATCTTTTTCAGGACAGGTCGCCAATGGAGGCGTCCATGTTTTCTCAGCTTTGACAGCTTTCCCAGATGTTGGCGGGGCCCTGGCTACACAAGGCCCTCACTGTCTTTTTGGCTCACACGCCCTGTTTACCAGACTCTACATCCCATGACTTGTCCTGCGTGGGCTGCAGACACCTCACAGTTCAACAAGAATGTCTAACAAGGACCTCAGAAGCCACTTCACACACTGGGTGCTGCCAACCTGCGCTAATTAGAACCCACGGCTGTTTTCTTTCAGCCTGTACCTGCGTGTAGTTGTGGCATTCATTTACACATTGTCTCATGTTTACTTGCAAATAGTGCAACCTGATTAATAGAAACCTGGCAGGATGGCAATACGGTGCGCTGTGGTTTTTATGTTTTTTTTTTAATTAGATCTAAACCCTCGCTGGGTGACATTTAGTTTGCTATGCACTATGTACAGGGCATCATCCAGGGTCTGCATCAGAAGATGTCACAACCATGTAAATCCTGATTTCTGTGTTCACAAATATGTGATAGAAATCAGCCCCTGCTTTCATCTTGTTACAGTATTGCAGTTTGATCACTGGGACAGAGGAGACTGAGGAAATGCTTCATCCTACCTACAGCAGAATGATGGCATCATCGCAGCCTAGGCATCGTCACCTATCAGAAGCTCAAGAACTGCTTTACATTAATAAACAAGTTGGAAAACGTATTTTGGTGCTGCATAAGTCAGTAATGCCCCGTACACACAGTCAGAAATTCCGACAAGAAAAGTCCGATCGAGTGTATGCTCCATCTGACTTTTCCTGTCGGAATTTCCGCCAACAAAAATTTGAGAGCTGGTTCTCCTCTGTCCTCAGACATCAACAAGGCACTTTCCTCCACACAACTGGATATTTTCAATTTTTTTGGACCATTGTCTTTGAACCCTTGAGATAGTTGTGCGTGAAAATTCTAGCAGATCAGCAGTTTTTCAAATACTTAGGCCCCGTACACACGACCGAACATATCTGCTAAAACTGGTCCGCGGACCAGTTTCAGCAGACATGTTCGGTCGCGTGTATGGCCGACCGGACAGGTTTCCAGCGGACATTTGTCCAGCCGACCGTTTTGCAGCGGACAAATGTTTCTTAGCATGCTAAGAAACATGTCTGCTGGAAGCCTGTCCGTCGGACATGTTCGGTCGTCTGTACAGACTCACCGTACATGTCTGATCGGCCGCCATCCCTCGCATGCGTCGAATCACTTCGACACATGCGTGGAAGCATTGAACTTCCAGGGTCGCCGCGTCATCGTCGCGTCAACGGCGCGGCCTCATCACCTCGTATCGTGTACGCGCGGATTTCGGTCTGATGGTGTGTACAACCATCAGACAGAAATCTCCGGGCGGACATGTCCGCTGAAAACGGTCCGGCGGACCGTTTTCAGCGAACAGTCCGTCTGTCTGTACGAGGCCTTAGACCAGCCTGCCTGGCACCAACAACCATGCCACGTTCAAAGTCACTTAAATTCCCTTCCTTCTCCATTCTGATGCCGTTTGAACTTCAGTCACCTTCACCACGTCTAGATGCCTGAATGCATTCAATTTCTGCCATGTGATGTGGCTGGTTAGCAATCTGTGTTACCAAACAATTGAACAGGTGTACCTAATAAAGTGGCTGGTGATTTTTATATATATATATTTATATAGATAGATAGATAGATAGATAGATAGATATACACACAGTGGCCCGGATTCACAACGGAGTTACGACGGCGTATCTCCGGATATGCCGTCGTAACTCTGAGTTGCGGGGTCGTATCTATGCGACTGATTCATAGAATCAGTTACGCATAGATTTCCCTAAGATCCGACCGGCGTAAGTGTCTTACACCGTCGTATCTTAGGCTGCATATTTACGCTGGCCGCTAGGTGGCGCTTCCGTATATTTCCGCAAGGAATATGCAAATTAGGTAGTTACGCCGTTTCAGAAACATACGTCTGCCCGGCGCATTTTTTTACGTTGTTTACGTTAGGCTTTTTCCGGCGTAAAGTTACCCCTGCTATATGAGGCGTATCCTATGTTAAGTATGGACGTCGTTCCCGTGTTGAATTCTGAAAATTTTACGTTGTTTGCGTAAGTCGTTCGCGAATAGGGCTTACGTAAGTTACGTTCACGTCTAAAGCATTGACGATTTGCGGCTTCATTTCGAGCATGCGCACTGGGATTCTTTCACGAATGGCGCATGCGCCGTTCGTAAAAAACGTCAAATACGTGGGGTCACACTAAATTTGGATAAAACACGCCCACATCATCCACATTTGAATTAGGCGGGCTTATGCCGGACCACATACGTTACGCCGCCGTAACATAGGGCGCAAGTTCTTTCTGAATACGGAACTAGCGCCCTAATTTACGGCGGCGTAACGTATCTGAGATACGTTACGCCCCGCGGATAGATACACCAATGTATCTGAATCCGGCCCACACACTTTATTTTTTTTAGCTGATACATTGACTATTTAGCTGTTAGGCATGTGGGATTTTCCAAGATTTGAACGCTTACACTCTACATAATTAGTTTCCGCTGGTATTAAATGGGTGTCAGACCATAAGGGATTCCTCTCCAGGTTCTGATAAACCAATCAGTGATAGGACAGCGCACGGAACGACCTGGGGCTACATGAATTACCGCTGTAAATTCTGGATCTTATTCTTTTTCAGTACCTGGCTGATTATTACACATGACTGTCCTCAATTATGATACCATAATAAGGCACATGACATTTTTTCTCCTCTATTTCTCATATAGACCAAAAAATGGCCCCTGGCTAACAGATTAACCATTTTAGTGCCATTTAACCAGTGTACATATTTTCCAACTGGCTGTAGGCACTGGGAAACGGATGGATGCGTCTGCGTAATCCAACGACCAGATCAGTATACAAACATGCATATCTTTTACTTATTGAATGGACGCTCTTGCTTATACTAAGCAAACATGAAAAAAAGGCACAAACTCAGTTTTAAAAAATCAACACCACATCTCCAATATTAGTAAAGAGATCAAAAAAATAAATATGGAAACAGGACTTTAGAGGCATTGAAACTTTCTCACAGAATGATTAAAAGTATACAACCATTTGATTAAAAAGATTCTTTATTACAAAATTGATTAAAAAGTAGCATGTGTTTCCCCGAAAGTAAGACCTAGCGTTATTTTCCAGGAGGGCTGCAATATAAGCCCTACCCCGAAAATAAGCCCTAGTTTAAAATGCTTGTAAACTCCACTGTCAGTCAAATGCAAGGTGAACCTGAATGGGAATTCTTAAGCCTCGTACACACGATCGGAATTTCCGATGGAAAAAGTCAGACGGAATTTTTTCATCGGATATTCCGACCATGTGTATGCCCCATCTGACTTTTTCCGTCGGAAATTCAGACGGAAAAAAATCAGTTTGTCTGTATGTAACTCCGACGGAGGAAAAACCATGCATGCTCGGAAACAATTTGACGCATGTTTGGAAGCATTAAACTTAATTTTTCTCGGCTCGTAAGTTTGCAAATGCGTGCGGACAAAACCCCTGTTTTTAACGCATACTGTTAGACAGGTTAATTGGTTGTTCTCTGTGTTGGTCGGTAAGTAGGCTTGGCTTTTCCCTGAGCATTCCCCAGGTTTTTTTGTTATGTGGTCGGTAAGGAGGCTTGGTTTTTCCCTGGGCATTCCCCAGGTTTTGTTGTTATCGTCGTAGTGTTGTACGTCACCGCGTTTTTGACGGAATTTGGTGCGTCCATGTGTATGCAAGACAACTTGAATGGAATTCCATTGGAAAAACCCGTCAGAGTTTATTCAGACGGAAACTCCGATCATGTGTACAGGGCATTAGTTCCCCATCAGGCTCTGCCCATCCATCAGGTACTGCAGCTGTCGAAGCTAGTACCCCATCAAGCTCTGCCCATCCCCTGGCTAGTCATTTCCAAAATATGGCCATTGATTTACTACAATCCACATCCAGCAGGAACCTGACAAATTTTGATCCATGCATGGGCAGGCTTGGGTACAAATAGCCTGTCGGATTTTCAGCATGCGATTACTGCCAGAGGCTATCGGCGCCAACAGTAATCATTGTGTTCTGCCAGCCAGGACTCCATGATTAAGCCCCATGGTTGGGGCGAAACATGTTGGGGACGTGGCCTGGATGAATCGAGCAGAGGCTGCTTTTACCTGCTATCCAGTCAGGCCAGGTGAGGTGTGCGACAGCCGGGCTATCTCTTTCTACTTCGGTAGAACTGTCTGACTTAGACACACGTCCGCACTGTTGCCGAAAATGGCACAACTGCTGAATTAGGCACAGGTAGTTTTAAAGGGAGCTACCACCAGAAAATAGTCGTCAATGCTTTTTTTATATAACTCAATATGTCCTTTATGGGGAAATTTGACAACACTTGGCAGAGAGGCTGTTTAATTAGATCTCAGTTTCACTTGCAGATTGGCTTTTGTAGGTCACACCTCCGTTCCGGCATGTTTATTTTGCAGCGAGGAGGACCAGCGATATGCCAATGAAACTTCATCCCCTATAGCGTAATTACTAGATGTCAGGAACACAGGCAACACAAACGTCAACACGAAGAGAGAATTAGCAGGAAAGCTGCACATTGTCACCCGTTCCCCCACCCTGCACCTTCACGCTCCACTTTATTCTTTTATTCTACAAAACAGCGTGCAGGAATGCGCAGTCTGCTTTATGAGCTTATGGAAAACATCCACTGGCGTTCCAGGCAAAGTAATTAAATTTCTTCCTCCGTAGCCAGACGGCATTTTAGATGTTGCTTTGGTTTGGAAAGCAATTGCAGTGATGCTTCTGATTTAGATATTGAATTTGATGTCCTCTGTGTGGTGGGGCCTATGTGCCGTCGCTGTTGCTGCAGCGGTTAATTGAAGCGTGACAAGAAGGATAAGATCTGGTCTTGTTTGCAATGTGCGACGTTTTTCACCAGGTTTGGGGAATGTTATTTTCAAACATCGCATTTAGTTGCAGATTTGCCCAAACTCAGAGCAATAAATAAAATGTCAGTGTTAGAAGGAACCTTTTATTTTGCACTTAACCACTTAAGGACCGCCTCATGTACATATACGTCAGCAGAATGGCACAGGCAGGCACATCAACGTATATATACGTGCCCTGCTTGACGTGGGTCGGGGGTCCGATCGGGACCCCCCCCCCCGGTACATGCGGCGGTCCCCGTGGCTTCAGGAGCGATCCGGGACGACGGCGCGGCTATTCGTTTATAGCCGCTCCGTCGCGATCGCTCCCCGGAGCTGAAGAACGGGGAGAGCCGTGTGTAAACACGGCTTCCCCGTGCTTCACTGTGTCGGCGCATCGATCGCGTCATCCCATTTATAGGGAAGACGCGATCGATGACGTCATTCCTACAGCCACACCCCCCTACACTAGTAAACACATACACAGTGATCCCTAAATGTTACAGCGCCCCCTGTGTTTAACTCCCAAACTGCAACTGTCATTTTCACAATAAAGAATGCAATTTAAATGCATTTTTTGCTGTGAAAATGACAATTGTCCCAAAAATGTGTCAACATTGTCCGAAGTGTCCGCCATAATGTCGCAGTCACGAAAAAAATCGCTGATCGCCGCCATTAGTAGTAAAAAAAAAAAAAATGCAAAAAAACTATCCCCTATTTTGTAAACACTATAAATTTTGCGCAAACCAACCGATAAACGATTATTGCGATTTTTTTTACCAAAAATAGGTAGAAGAATATGTATCGGCCTAAACTGAGGGAAAAAAAAATGTTATATATGTTTTTGGGGGATATTTATTGTAGCAAAAAGTAAAAAATATTGCATTTTTTTCAAAATTGTCGCTCTATTTTTGTTTATAGCGCAAAAAATAAAAACCGCAGTGGTGATCAAATACCACCAAAAGAAAGCTCTATTTGTGGGGAAAAAAAGACGCCAATTTTGTTTGGGAGCCACGTCGCACGACCGCGCAATTGTCTGTTAAAGCGACGCAGTCCCGAACTGTAAAAACCCCTTGGGTCTTTAGGCAGCATTTTGGTCCGGGGCTTAAGTGGTTAATAGACCACCGTCACACCCACTGACACCTTCCCTGTGCCCCCCTCCTCCCTCCTGTATACTTTTACCGAAGGTGCGCTCCCGTCTCATACTTTATTCTGAGCATGCGCGGATTTCTTAGCATACACACGCTCGCGTTTCTCGTCGAAAACAAGCCCGACGAGAAACACGACAAGGAAATTGAGACTCCGTAGAGGAAAAAGAGAACTTGTTCTCTTTTTTCCTCGTCGAGTTCCTCGGCAGTTTCCTCGATAAAAAACGTACACACGACAGTTTTCCCTCGGCAAAAAAAGCCCTGCCACCAAGTTTCTTGATGGATTCTATCGAGGAAAACGGTCGTGTGTACGAGGCCTAAGGATTAGATTTATCTCCAGAGTTCTGTGACCTTCATAGAAGCACTAGGTGGGCACGGAAATCCTCTGTGAAGTCCAATAATTGGCTACAGCATGCCCATTATCTCTTGTATAATGGTACAGGGAGGCAGGATTACGGCGTACACAATTTAGGAAGTAAACACGCGCTCGCTTTCTTACAGACAGACAGATCCAGACGGAAGAGGTGAAGAGCAGACGGCTTATTAGCAGAGCGTAGATTGTTGTTTTTTTTTTTTTACATAAAAATAAGCAGCGAAGGCAAGGAAAGTTTTACTTGAGCCGTTTTGGGCGTGGCCCACCAAAATTTTGAAACTATTTGGCCATGGAAAGTTACCATGGAAACCAGTCCAGGCTCCGTGTTTATTTAGAAGTGGATATCCTGAAGGCGGCTATCAAAGAGGAAATGACCAATTAATATAACACTTGTGGAGTCCAGGAGAACCTGATTCCTTGCGGGGGTTGCTTAACCACTTCAGCCCCGGAAGAATTTACCCCCTTCCTTACCAGAGCACTTTTCGGCACTGCGTCGCTTTAACCGATAATTGCACGGTCGTGCGACGTGGCTTCCAAAAAGAAACATTTACGTCCTTTTTTCCCACAAATAAAGCTTTCTTTTGGTGGTATTTGATCACCTCTGCGTTTTTTTTTTTTTTGCGCTATAAACAAAAATACAGCGACAATTTAAAAAACTACTTTTTGCTATATTAAATATTCCCCAAAAAATCTATAAAAAACATTTTTTTTCCTCAGTTTAGGCCGATACGTATTCTTCTACATATTTTTGGTAAAAAAAAAAATGCAATAAGCGTATATTGATTTGCGCAAAAGTTATAGCGTCTACAAAATAGGGGATAGTTTTATTGCATTTTTTTTTTTTTTTTTTACTAGTAATGGCGGCGATCTGCAATTTTTATTGTGACCGTGACTTTGCGACGGACACTTTTGACAAATTTTTGGGACATTCACATTTATACAGCGATTAGTGCTGTAAAACTGCACTGTTTGCTGTATAAATGTGACTGGTGGGGAAGGGGTTAACACTAGGGGGCGCTGAAGGGGTTAATATGTTCCCTGGTGAGTGATTTTAACTTTAGGGGGAGGGGAACTCACAAGGGGAGGAGACCGATCGGTGTTCTTCTGTACTGGGAACACACACATCGGTCTCCTCACCTCTGACAGTTTGCACACACAGATCCACAGTCCTGTCGTGATTGCAGCCACCGGGCACGCGCACCGGGTCCCGTGCGATGCCGTCTAGACGGCCGGTGTAGTGTCACATTTCGCTCCCTATCCCAGAATGCTCCGGAAGTGACATTTTGTCGCAGTGAGTTCATTATGGTAAAAAAAAAACCTTCTGCCTTTAGAACCACTTTAAGGCTGGGTTCACACCTATGCTCAGGCCCGGACTGGGACACAAAATAGGCCCAGGCATTTTAGACTGAGCAGCCCGGGAGGAGGGGGGAAGGTCGTGGCGGCGGCGCTTTGCGGCGGCAGTTAATGATGGGATGTGGGGTTCTAGCACCCTGGACCTCTGGACCCCTTTACATTACACAGCACCGCACCTCTGGGCCCGTTTACATTACACAGCACCCTGCACCTCTGGACCCCTTTACATTACACAGCTCCCCACAGTTTGTTACACAGACACCCCCCTAACAGTTCTGGACCCCCTGCATGTTACACTGGGGGGAGACGTGACATGCGGGCCGCCGCGGCCCACCGGGCATATGGCCAGTCCGGGCCTGCCTATGCTAATTGGATGCGGTTTCCCTGCCTAAAGTAGTTTACAAGCAACTTATCGTAAATGATTAAAGGAGAAGTCCAGCCTGAGCTTTTTAGACTAGGCTTCTCCTCTGGGTCACAGGAGTGCAATTCGTTTTGCACTCCTGTGACCCGTTTTCAGCAGAGAACGGTCTGAAGTCCGCTCTCTGCTGAAGTCACTGCCATCAGTCGGGGAAGTGCATCATCATGACTTCCCAAGTCGGCATCCGCCAGCTGCCCAAATTGGTGGCAGTCTCAGCGAGCCACTGAGACAGCCTCTCCCCGCCCCTCCACTTGTCAGCGCTCCAATGAGCGTGGAGAAGCAGAGAGGAAAGACGCTGACTGACAGTCAGCGGCTTTCCTCCCAGGGATCTGTGAGAACCGAGCCAGCGGCGATGCTCGGTGGCTCGGTTCTCAGTACACAGACGGTGGGGGACAGGTGGAGCATCGGTCTGATCCACAAGGCAAGTATGAATCTAAAAAAAACTGGAAACCCATACTTCTCCTTTAAATGTGCTGGCATACACAGTCCCAGAAGCAGCCCATGCATTGTGGGCGCACGGGTGACGCCCCCCCCCCCCCAACACCTTCGCCGCCCTCCCTAGCCATGTGTCTGGCCCCTTTTAGGAGGTCAGGTGAAGGTACTATATCATAAATATAAGCTCATCGTGTATTAGAGTGAGGTGGGCACAGACATATTTGGGTTTTCATGGATTGCGGTTTAGCTGCGCTCCAATTACAAGGAAAGGGAGTGTTAACTGGCTATTTTTAGTGATTCCAGCAGCTTTTCGTGTTAATTAACACCTTGGTTTTCCATTAGACTGGAGTTCATTTTAGTTTCCAAAAACATTCATGTGACAGTTGGCGTTTATCTGTGCTTGCAGAAGACATAAAGTGTGACCACTCTTTAGTCCATCAAATATGCATTCCTTAATTTTAAATGCCGCCGACATAAATACCTGCCATCTATCCTCACTTTAACTGAAAGAGATACAGGAGTACAATCAGGGTGAGCCTGTCAAGCTGTTTCGTAGTGCACAGTTGTGTCATCTCAGCATGTTTCAGGCACTGGGGATTGGAGGAGAGAGTTGTTTGGTCAGTTTAGAGGAAGGTGAGAGCACAAGGGGGACTCCATTAGAAATGCTCATTCAGGTTTTGAGCAACAATGGGGGACGGTAATTATATGCATTTTTAGCACCACATCCAGTATATAAACACAAAAAGAAGGAAAACCCCTAAAGTGGAATTATAAGGCACAATTTGTAAAGTTTGGAGCATTATGCCGCGTACACACGATAATTTTTCAGCATGAAAAAAAACTGTGGCCTGGATTCAGAGAGCAGTTACGACGGCGTATCTCCGGATACGCCGGCGTAACTCTGAGTTGCGGGGTCGTATCTATGCGACTGATTCAGAGAATCAGTTACGCATAGATTTCCCTAATGCCGCGTACACACCATCACTTTATGTGATGAAAAAAAACAACGTTTTTAAAAACGTCACTTTAAATGACTGTGTGTGGGGGAAAACGTTGTTTTATGTCTTGTGAAAAACGACAAAAAAAAATTGAAGCATACTTCAATTTTATGTGTCGTTTTTCAAAAAGTCGTTTTTTTACCTCACAGAAATTGACCGTGTGTAGCAAAAAACGTTTTTGCTAAAACGTGGTGAACGTAACCTCGCTTTGCTAGAGCATTGTGAAAAAACGATGGTGTGTAGGCAATGTCGTTTTTGAAAATTGAAGTTTCAAAAACGTGGTTTTTTACTTCACAGAAAATGACGTTTTTTTTCATCACAAAAAGTGATGGTGTGTAGGCAGCATTAGATCCGACTGGCGTAAGTGTCTTACACCGTCGTATCTTAGGCTGCATATTTACGCTGGCCGCTAGGTGGCGCTTCCGTATATTTACGCGAGGAATATGCAAATTAGGTAGATACGCCGATTCAGAAACGTACGTCCGCCCGGCGCATTTTTTTTACGTTAGGCTTTTTCCGGCGTAAAGTTAACCCTGCTATCTATGTTAAGTATGGACGTCATTCCCGCGTCGAATTTTGAAAATTTTACGTCGTTTGCGTAAGTCGTTCGCGAATAGGGCTGTACGTAAGTTAGCATTGACGATTTGCGGCGTAGTTTCGAGCATGCGCACTGGGATTCTTTCACGAACGTCAAATACGTGGGGTCACAATTCATTTAAATAAAACACGCCCACATCATCCACATTTGAATTAGGCGGGCTTACGCCGGACCACATACGTTACGCCGCCGTAACTTAGGGCGCAAGTTCTTTCTGAATACGGAACTTGCGCCCTAATTTACGGCGGCGTAACGTATCTGAGATACGTTACGCCCGCCCAGAGGTACACCATTGTATCTGAATCCGGGCCCTTGTTTTTCAGCATGTCGAAAAAACAACGGTTTCCCAACTTCATCATTAAAACGACGTTGCCTACATACCATCGTTTTAAAAAAATGATCTAGCAAAGCGCGGTGACGTACAACACGTACGACGGCTAGGGTTGCCAACTCATCCCTTTAAAACAGAACACATATTAATTAAACATGTTCTGTGGCTGATTAAGGAGGTAATTAAACTCACTTGGTGCCTTATTTGCATTAAATTAGCCTCAGAACCTGTGTAATTCATATGTGTTCTGTTTTAAAGGGATGAGTTGGCAACCCTAACGACGGCACTGGAGATTAGAAGAAATGCCCGCTTACATCGACGGTCAGTGCAAAAGTGCTTCCTTACATTAGTGGTCAGTGAAATAACCCGTTACATTGGTGATCAGAAGAGGAGGAGCTTCTTTGATTGGGGGTCAGTGAGATGCTCACTTATATTGGTGATCAGAAGAGGAGGAGCTTCTTTGATTGGGGGTCAGTGAGATGCTCACTTATATTGGTGATCAGAAGAGGAGGAGCTTCTTTGATTGGGGGTCAGTGAGATGCTCACTTATATTGGTGATCGGTGGACAAAGGCCTTCTTACATGGGTGGTCAATGGAGAAGGGCCTCCATAAGGCCCGTACACACGATCAGATTTTCCGATGGGAATTGTGTGATGACAGTCTGTCGGAAAATCCGACCGTTTGTATGCTCCATTGAGCAATTATTGTCGAATTTGTCTAGTTGTCAGAGAAACAGGAAGTAAAGTGACATAAAGGAGTCATGGACAACAATAAAACATTCATCGACGTGTTTACTCTTCCCACATCTATCCAAAGTGAATAATGTGAGAAATAGTTACGGATGCACATTGTTTTCCACCGTAAGGGAACGTCACTGTGGATTATCGAGGTGGTGGAAGCGCGGATGCGTTTGATTCATTTACATGTTAAACATATGCTGATCGCTCCATATTCCACCCACGGTAATATGCTATCAGAGGCAGCATCATACTGGGTGGAAGTATATTGTGCAGTATGGACATCTGTCATCTGTGACTTTCTAACTATAGGAACATTGCTTCCTACTAGGATTTACCAATATCCACAGAAACGTGATTAGCTCATTTGGATGTATGCATCATGGCAAACTTGCATCAAAGCGATAGTAAACCCTGCTTGGTCATTTTTACCTACAGGTAAGCCTATAATAAGGCTCACCTGTAATTAAAATGAATGTCTCCTAAACATGCACTGTTTAGGAGATATTCACCTTGTATGCAGCCAGTTACATCACCGGCGCATGCGCTCTGAAGGTCCGGCATACTTTGCCGGAATTTCAGAGGGCTGAGTGACATCATCGCAGCTCCGGCTAATCACATAGCTGGAGCGCACAAACCCAAAGAAAGACCGGGGAAGATGTCAGCCCTCTGAGCGCTGACGGTACAGTGCTGGAGGGCTTTGTTCCAAGGTGAGTATTTCATAATGTGCTAGTACAGCCCTCAAAATTTCACTCTTGTGCTCGCATTTTGAGAGTGGAATTTATTCCAGGGCGAGTGAGGAGCAGGGGTGAACCAGACTGACAGTTACCTGGCTGAAGCGATCAGCCAGGAAACTGTCAGCCGAAGGACAAAGAAAGCGGCAGGGCTGGACTGCCCTGGCGCTGCTTTCAGCCGAGACTGCAGCGCTCTCCTTCTCCCCCTCTTGTATCACACACAGCGGGCATCTTCCGCTGTGTGTCATGGAGCGGGGTCTGTGTTTGGCAGGCGCGATGTGACAAGGTCTCGCCCCCCAGCTAATGTTATAGTAGATTGAATCGGTGTTCTGCCTATTACATTAGCCGGTCTAGGGGGGCGGGACCTTATCACACAGTGCCGCAAAACACAAACCCCGCTCCATGACACACATCGGAAGATGCACGCTGTGTGTGTGATACAAGAGGAGGAGGAGATCGCTGCAGCCTCGGCTCAAAGCGGCGCCAGTGTTTGTGTGAGGTGAGTCTGAAGTGATGATGGGGCACAGTGATGGGACAAAGTGATGGGGCAAAGTAATGCGAAAATTGATGGGGCAAAGTGATGGGGCAAAGTAATGTTGCAATTGATGGAGCACAGTAATTCGGCAATTGATGGGGCACAGTAATGCGGCAATTGATGGGGCACAGTAATGCGGCAATTGATGGGGCACAGTAATGCGGCAATTGATGGGGCACAGTAATACGGCAATTGATGGGGCACAGTAATGCGGCAATTGATGGGGCACAGTAATACGGCAATTGATGGGGCACTGTAAGGATGCAAGTGATGGGGCACTGTAAGGCTGCAAGTGATGGGGCACTGTAAGGCTGCAAGTGATGGGGCACTGTAAGGCTGCAAGTGATGGGGCACTGTAAGGCTGCAAGTGATGGGGCACTGTAAGGCTGCAAGTGATGGGGCACTGTAAGGCTGCAAGTGATGGGGCACTGTAAGGCTGCAAGTGATGGGGCACATTAAGGCTGCATTGATGGGGCACTGTAAGGCTGTGTTCACGGGCACACTGAGGCTGCACAGATGGGTACTAATATGCTTTATGTTACTATTGTTAAAGTTGTTAATATTTATTTTTGGAACTTAATTCTGCTTAAAATATTTAACAGTGTAATTTCATGAGATAATTTGCAAGGGCGTGTTTAGGGGCGGACTTAGGGGTGGGGCAGGGGAGGTGTTGGGTGGGGCAACTGGTGGCGAGTAACTCTTAAGGCCTGGCTAGTGGCTCAGGACTTGAAATTGACATCCACTTTAATGCTATCTTAGGGCCTGTTCACACTATCTGCCCTCTAAAATGCTCCAATCTTGTGTGTAGGTTGGTGTCCATTTTGCCAGATGGGAACAATTTGTTTTGTTTGCAATTTTTTCTTCTCAATTTTATGGGGAATCACCCTTTTAGGTCTATGCACTGTAATACATTGTGATGACCTGACAAAAATACACCATGCCTGTGTTTTTCTGATTCACACTGCACATCAGATTTTAATGCGATTTTTCAATTTTAAGGCTTGGTCTCTTTCTGTTCTTCAATTGGAGATACGTTTTCAGAGCAATGGAAATTATATAGAAGGCATAACAAGTACACGCACGTGCTGGCAGTCAATTATACATTTGCCGTTAGATTGCCCGGTTAAAAGGGGAATTCCAAATGACAGCATGTTATCTTCAGACAATGCAGACATTGAAAACCAAGCACTTTGTAAAATATGTGTTCTAAAGCAAATGCAGCTAAGGAGATGTAGAATAAATAACACGCCGATAAAATGAAATAGATATTGTTTTGTCCCTTGATATAAACCTTTCAAAAGCAATAAATGCCAAGAACCAAAGAACCAGAATTATTGCATCTGTGTGAGAGATACCATTATTATCATTAAGATGATTCTGCCATTAAGTGGTGCTTTAAAGGGAATCTATCTCTCTCTTTTTTTTTTTTTCTTAAACATAAAGGTGGATATGATCAGAAAAAAAATGATACTCTCAATGAATATTTCTGCTTAAGAAAAGTTGTTACAATGTATATTTTACAGTTACATATGTATATGGACATGATTGCTCATTAAAGGGAAGGGATTGTAGTCTTATTATATCTTTCTACATTATGCTCATGGTAAAAGATGTTATTTTTGAAACAGCTTAATGTTCATATTGCATATGAATATTTTTATATTTACCCCTCACAGCCAGTAGAAGGTGAGTTCTAAACAAGTGCAGGCTCCGATAACATATGCTGTTGTGAAATCGACATGAATAGCAGGGAAATCAGATTACATACACTGCAAAATGACTTAGGCCTCGTACACACGATAGGATAGCCAGAGGACTACTTTGCCGTCCCAAATCGTGAGACAAGTCGTATAACTGTCGGTAACGGCAGCAGCTGCTGCCACAACCGAGATATCCATCTCTTCAGTGAGCGGTCCTGTCAACGATACCGACGGTCTCCGCGGCGGATTCGCCGCGAGATCGCCGTTATCGGTGGCAGGAGAGGGGCCCCTCCCGCCGCTCTTTCGCACCCTCCGCCGCTTACCAGGGCCGTCGGTAGCGGCGGAGGCGATCGGGTCCTTTCAGCTGCTGTGTGGGGATGCGAGTGAGGGCAAGATGGCCCCCTCCCGTCCCCATAGCATTGCTGGGCGGAAGTGACGTCAAAACGTCAGTCCCCCCCATGCGTCTTAAAGAGACATTTTTTTGTTGCCATTTTTTCAAATGACAAAATTTCCACTTTTTCTTTTTTTGCAATTAAGTCTAAATATGAGATGTGAGGTCTTTTTGACCCCAGATCTCATATTTAAGAGGACCGGTCATGCTTTTTTCTATTACAAGGGATGTTTACATTCCTTGTAATAGGAATAAAAGTGATCAATTTTTTTTTATTATTATTTCAGTGTAAAAAATTATAAAATAAATAAGAAAACAAAAAAATAATTTTTTAAAGCGCCCCGTCCCGACGAGCTCGCGCGCAGAAGCGAACGCATACGCGAGTAGCGCCCGCATATGAAAACGGTGTTCAAACCACACAAGTGAGGTATCGCCACGATTATTAGAGCGAGAGCAATAATTCTAGCTGTAGACCTCCTCTGTAGCTCAAAAAATGAAACCTATAGAATTTTTTAAACGTCGCCTATGGAGATTTTTAAGGGTAAAAGTTTGACGCCATGCCACGAGCGGGCGCAATTTTTAAGCGTGACATGTTGGGCCAAATTTATTGTTGTCTTATTTTTTAATTAAAAAAAGTGATTTTTTTCCAAAAAAAGTGCGCTTGTAAGACCCCTGCGCAAATACGGTGTGACAAAAAGTATTGCAATGACCGCCATTTTATTCTCTAGGGTGTTAGAAAAAAATATATATAATGTTTGGGGGTTTTAAGTAATTTTCTAGCAAAAAAAACAGTTTTAGTCTTGTAAACACCTTCTGTCCTTAAGTGGTTAATCGAGGAATTAATCGTTAATTTTCGCAGCCCTAACTCCGTCGGAGTTCCATACAGACGAACGGAATTTCCGATAGAAAAATGTTCTATTTCTAATTCCGTCTGAATTTCCGACGGAAAAGGTCCGATGGATTCATAGACATGGTCGGAATATTCGATATCCGATGAAAAAATTCCATCTGACTTTTTTCATTGGAAATTCCGATCGTGTGTACGAGGCATTAGTCTTAATCATAGTTTGGTAGGGTTGATGTTACCTTTTCATTTTAAGTGTTAATTTTAATGACAGGTTTATTTTAACCTCATTCTTTTTACGTTTCTTTGATTACTGAAACTAAACTAATTGAAACTGAGCTGAAACAAATTAGAGCAACCTGTTATTTCTTCTTCACCACCCTCCTGTACAGTGTATTGTATGTGAAAATGTGACAGGTGCACTTTGAGTATGATATTATCCTCCTTGTTTGCCTTTTAGATAGCTGCTGTGCTGGAGGTCAGCGTCGTGAACTGGGATGTCAGTTGTCACTATGAACTGAGATCTCAGATGTCACTATGGTGATATACTGACCGCTGCTTGTATGCAAAGGATGGATTCGAAGGCCGAGGCTTTTGTAAATAAGCGATATTCCCTTGAAGCTGCTTTTAGCTCCTAGCGAGCACCACACATGTTCGCTCCAAAAATAATCGCAGAGTGCCTTTGGGGATAAACGGAATATTTACCAAGTATAGTAACACAAACCCACAACAGAAACGCTGAGCGGCCCTGCTGCTTGGGAAAGTCTTTTCTCTAATGCATAACAACAGAGAGTCGTGTCCTTATACTTCTATACCAGCTCTGCCATCTTGTCTTCACGGGGGAGCTGATATGGAAATGATATGTAATGACAGCAGTGTTAAATAGAACATATGGAGAAGAGCTGGGTTTTTACAATGTAGTTGACACTACTTAAATCGGCCCTGTCTTCATATAAAGCAGGGGTGTCCAACTCAATTTCATAGCTGGCTGCATCAGCATTATGGTTGCCCTCAAAGAACCAGTTGTATCTGTAAGATTTTACAAATCTACTTTATCATATTAAATAATTGCCTCTGTATTCGATTATCGCTGGTTTTAGTAATACGTTGTTAGGAGACAGAGAGGAGTATGTAGCGTGCAGAGTTCAGGAGTGCTCTGTGTACAAAGTGCAGGGTTGAGGAGTGTGCTACATACCGAGTGCAGGGTTGAGGAGTGTGCTACATACCGAGTGCAGGGTTGAGGAGTGTGCTACATGCCGAGTGCAGGGTTGAGCAGTGTGCTACATGCCGAATGCAGGGTTGAGGAGTGTGGTACATATCAAGTGCAGAATTGAGGAGTGTGCTACATACCAAGTGCAGAATTGAGGAGTTTGCTACATACCGAGTGCAGGGTAATCTCTTGACAGGTTGGCTGTTGTGCCATGTTCTTTTCATTTGGTTATAATAGATTTGATGGTGCTCCTAGGGATCATCAAAAATTTTGGTCTGAAGAGCACCAGTTTCAACCAACTTTGTGTAGCTTTCTTAAAATTACCAACAACTTTGATCTGGAAGTTCTTAGAGCCGGTTCACACAGGGGCGACCTATCAGGCGACTCAGCCGCCTGACAAGTCGCGGTCCACAGTAGTCAATGGAACCGTTCTAATAGGAGCAACACAAGTCGCTCCGACTTAGAAAAAGGTTCCTGTACGACTTTGGGGGTGACTCGGGGCGACTATCATTGACTTCAATACAGAAGTCATTTTGCAAGTTGCCTCTCAAGTCGCCTTGAGATCGCCTTGCCGAGTCGCCCCCAAAGTCGTGCCGCCTGTGTGTGATTCGACTCTAAAAGGGGTTGTAAAGGTTCATGTTTTTACCTTAAAGCGGTGTTTCACCCTGCAGAACAACTTTTTAGCATAAAATTCGGCATAGTAGCGCGAGCTACAGTATGCCTGTCTTAATTTTTTTATCCCCGTACTCACTGTGTAATCGTACATAGAAGATTCCGACTGCCCGCGGGGAATGGGCGTTCCTTTCAAGAGGGAGGATGATTGACGGCCGGCTCTGGCACATGACACTCCCCGAAGACAGCCGGAGTAGGTCTCGGCTCCTCACGGCGCCTGCGCACAGACTATGCGCAGGCGCCGTGAAGAGCCAAGCCTATTTCGGCTATTTCCGGAGAAGCGTGACGCGCCAGAGCCGGCCGTCAATCACCTTCCGTCTGGATTGGAACGCCCATTCCCCGTGGGCAGTCGGAATCTTCTATGTACGATTACACTGTGAGTACGGGGATAAAAAAATTAAGACAGGCATACTGTAGCTCGCGCTACTATGCCGAATTTTATGCTAGAAAAAAAAAAAATGTTTTTTTTTTTTTATAGGGTGAACCCCCGCTTTAATGCATCCTATGCATTAAGGTGAAAAAACATCTGACAGTTACGGCCCCCCCGCCCCCCTGTTTTACTTACCTGAGCCCGTTGATCTCTTGCGCTCGCCCCCGACGTCCTCCTTTCCGCTCAGTCTGGCCGTTGATTGGTTAGAGTGGATGGATTGATAGCAGCACAGCCATTGGCTGTCAATCACATCCAGTGACGCGGCGCGCCAGGGAGGGGGGGGGACCAGGTGATACAGTGAGCGGCTATAGCCGTCAGCTGTATCACGGGAGCGCGCCTGCAAGAACTAACCCCCATGGGAGAGAGCTCCCATGAAGTGGGTTAGTTCTTGTGGGGAGGAGCCGAGACAGCCGCCGAGGGACCCCAGAAGACCAGGATCGGGGCCACTCTGTGAAAAAATAGATGCTCAGTGGCGGTAAGTATAACAGGCCAGATTCACAGAGCAAATACGCCGGCGTATCTACTGATACGCCGGCGTACTTTCACATTTCCCGCGTCGTCGGCATCTGGGTAAGATCCGACAGGCGTACAGCTTCGTACGCCTTCGGATCTTAGATGCAATACTTCGGCGCCCGCTGGGTGGAGTTTGCGTTGTTTTCAGCGTCGGGTATGCAAATTAGCGATTTACGACGATCCACGAACGTACGCGTGGCCGTCGCATTTTCTAACGTTGTCTGTAGTCGGCTTTTTCTGGCGTATAGTTAAAGCTGGTATTTTGTGGCGTATAGATAGACTTGCCATGTTAAGTATGGCCGTCGTTCCCGCGTCGAAATTTTTATTTTTTAGGGATGGACGTGACTCACGTCTAAGTTAAAAAAATTACTTCCTAGCGACGTCATTTAGCGCAATGCGCGGTGGGAAATTTCGGAACGACGCATGCGCAGTTCATTCGGCGCGGGGATGCGCTTCATTTAAATGAATCACGCCCCCTACCCGCCGATTTGAATTCCGACGCCAGAAATACACTACGCCGCCATAACTTAAGGCGCAAATTCTTTGAGGATTCGAAGATCCGCCAGGTAAGGTACGGCGGCGTAGCGTATCTCTGATACGCTGCGCCCATCTAATTACCTGTGGATCTGGCCCAACATGTTTGTTATTTAAAAAAAAAAATTATCCTTTACAACCCCTTTAATACAAATTCTACTGTTATTTTTGGCTGAGTTGTACTTTATGCAGTGCCTGTGAAAGAATAGCGCTAGAAACGTTCCTGTCCTGTAATACTGAGCTTCATTCTCTACCTGGGAGCCGCATTTGACATTTGAGATCCTGATTTGAGGCTGTTGCTTTAACGGGTCAGTGACAGCACTTTTCTGCATTAAAGTGTCCTCACTTTTAGGCCAGGGGTTATGTCAGGCTACTGGAGTGCTATGTAAACTATTGGGTTGCCTAATCATTTCTATCAGCAGCAGTGCAGACATGAGGGGGTGTTAATAAGATATAACAGCCCTTTCCAACCTTCTCAACACAGAGGAATCATTGAAATAACTTTCTGGCCTCAGGGAACCTGTGCTACAAATGACTATGGCCCGGATTCACAAAGCACTTACGCCGACGTATCTCGAGATACGCTGCGTAAGTGCAAATATGCGCCGTCGTATCTATGCGCCGTGCTCACAAACCGAGATACGACTGAAGATAGGCTTCATCTGACCGACGTAACTTGCCTACGCCGGCGTATCGTGGGCGCCTATTTACGCTGGACGCAAGTGGCGCTCCAATTGATTTCCTATTCAAATATGGAAATGAGGGAGATATGTCGATTCACGAACATACTTGCGCCCGGCGCATAATATACGCGGTTTGCGTAAGTCGTACGTCCGGCGTAAAGTTATTCCCCATATAGGAGGCGCAAACCATGCAAAGGTATGGACCAGGGAACACAAGCCTTCGTATCTTATGTCGTTTACGTTGTATGTGAATATGACTAGGCGTAGGTTACGTTCACGTCGTAGGCAGTGATCTGTCGTATCTTAGGGAGTAGTTCCGAGGTGATTCTGAGAATGCGCACTGGGATGCGTCCACGGGACGGCGCATGCGCCGTTCGTTATTCGTATCTTTATGGCGCTCGGCCCATCATTTGCATGGGGTCACGCCTCATTTGCATGGCTCACGCCCACTTCCACTTACGACGACTTACGCATTGGAAACCCAGCGCAGATTTTTCAGCACTGGCTTTGTGAATCCAGTGCTTGCCTCTCTGCGCTACGCCGGCGTAGCGTATATGAGATACGCTACGGCGGCATAAATATGCGCCGATGTATGTGAATCCGGGCCTATATCTTCAACTCATGGCACATCAGTGTGATGGTCAGTGGGAAGAATGTTTTTCATACTTTTGTGGTCATTGGGAAGAATTACCCCTTTATAGATACCTAAAAGATCAATGGTATCAGTGGGAGCTTATCTGAGAAGTAAAAATGTACTCAAGGAACTAGACATGTGCGGTTCATTTCGTTCAGAATTAATATTTGGACAAATTTTTCGTTATTTGGAGATTCGGATATATCCGAATGCCTAAATTACAATATAAACAAACTTTACCAAATGCCCCGAATAACGAAACAAAATTCGTCCATACGCATATTGCTGAAATCAAATACTATGGCCCGGATTTACGTAGCACTTACGCCGACGTATCTCGAGATACGCCGCGTAAGTGCACATATGCGCCGTCGTATCTGTGCGCCTGACTCTGAAAGCAAGATACGCCTGAAAATAGGCTTCATCCGACCGACGTAAGTTTCCTACGCCGTCGTATCGTGGGCGCATATTTACGCTGGCCGCAAGGGGTGCTCCCATTGATTTACGATTCGAATATGCAAATGAGTGAGATACGCCGATTCAGGAACGTACAAGTCGTACGTCCGGCGTAAAGTTAAGCCGCATAAAGCAGGTGTAAGTCAGCAGCATCAATGCAAATGGCTGCACCTGGGAACACAGTCGTCGTTTTTTACATTGTTTACGTAGTACGTGAATAGGGCTAGTCGTTGGTTACGTTCACGTCACAGGCAGTGATCCGTCGTATCTTAGGGAGTAGTTTCGATGTGATTCTGAGCATGCGCACTGGAATACGTCCACGCCAATGCGCCGTTCGTTTTAAGTACTTCTATGACGCTTGGCCCATCATTTGCATGGGGTCACGCCTCATTAGCATGGCTCACGCCCACTACCTCCTAAGCTGGCTTACGCCTAGGAAACCCAGCGTATCTTTAACAGCGAGTGGGGGGCGAGTGCTTTGTGAATTCAGTGCTTGCCGCTCTGCGCTACACGCCGGCATAGCCTAAAAAAGATACGCTACGCCGGCATAAATATGCGCCAATGTATGTGAATCCGGGCCTATGCGTGTCATTAGAGTACCAATAATGCTGTTTTAGTTAAGCCAATGGTGATTTAAATAGTCGTAATCATTTGTTGAAGACTTTTCTTTAGTTTGTTCAATTTGCCACATTTGAATAAAAAATTTTATAAAAAAAAATAAATAAAAAAATTTCAATTTGGCCTATTCAAAATTTATCAATTCAAACGTTTCGAATTGAAAAAAGATTGGTAAATTCAAAACATTTTAAATACGAATTCTGAATAGGAATTGAACGAATCAACCGAATATACTATACTTTGCTTCAATATGCCCAGAGAAACATTCCAGCCTCTTCATAGATGCATTTAACGAGCAGGTACTATTAGGCCGCGTACACACGGTCGAACATGTCCGCTGAAACTGGTCCGCGGACATGTCCGACCGTATGTACGGCCTAGCGGACAGGTTTCCAGCGGACAAAAGTTTCTTAGCAAGCTAAGAAACTTGTCCGCTGGAAACATGTCTGTCGGACATGTCCGATGGTTAGTACACCTAATCGGACATGTCCGCTGGTTATGACGTGTAACCAGCGTCCCGAAATCCCACGCATGCGTCAAATTGATTTGACGCATGCGTGGAAGCATTGCACTTCCGTGTTTGAGAACGTCTGTGTCTTCTACGTCACCGCGTTCTCTGTCCGCTGGGATTTTGGTCTGATGGTGTGTACACACATCAGACCGTATTCATCGGACATGTCTCCTCGTGTGTACGGGGCCTTAGAAACACTACTTATACATCTAGCTATTGTGCATTTTCTAGTACTTTTTTTATATCTTTTGAGAAAAATTAAAGCAGACCTATCTCTAGACCACATTTTGTAAGATGATCAACTATACAGTATGGGCTAGATTCAGATAGATTAGTGGATCTTTAGATCTGCGTAATCTATCTGATTTACGATCCGCCGGCGCAAATTTGAGAGGCTAGTGCAGTATTCAGAAAGCACTTACCTCGAAACTTGCGCCGGCGGATCGTAACTCCCCCGGCGGAATTCAAATTCCGCGGCTAGGGGGAGTGTAGTATTTAAATCTGGCGCGTCCCCGCACCGATTTAAATGCGCATGCGCCGTCCGCGAATTTTCCCGGCGTGCATTGCTCCCAATGACAATGCTAGGACGTCATTGGTTTCGGCGTGAGCATAAATTACGTCCATCCGTATTCGCGACCGACTTACGCAAACGACGTAAAAATTCAAAACTCGTCGCGAGAACGACTGCCATGCTTAACATTGGATACGCCGCATATAGCAGGGGTAAGTATACGCCGGAAAAAGCTGAACGCAAACGACGTAAAAAATGACAGTATCTGATTGGATGCATTCGCTGTTTGGCCAATATATTTCCACCCCGGCCAGGGCCACTCAGAGCTCAGATTTGAGGATTTTGGAAGTCATGCAGCGTATGGCCAGCGTTAAGTTGGTGTGGTTCTGTATTTTAATAAATACATGGCCAAGCCTTCTGAGATAGGTGTCAAATTAGAGTTCTGAGCAGCTCGTGCATTTGCCCGCCTGTGTCAGCCTCCATTACACAAGTGAGATGTATAGTGGGTCTTGCACCGTGGACCCAGCTGCCTTTAGATCTCTGTGCTTTTCCCTTTGCCAAAAGAAAAAGAGATGCCGGTATCCTAGCAACAGCCGCTCAGAGCTCTGTCTCTTCTCAAGGTAAGCGCTATAGACAGTACCCCTCCATAGCAACATCAGATAAGATGCTGCACACATTGGAGCTACAGCTAAGCTACTCGCATGTCATAGAGATGAAAGGATCCCGTCACACTGACTTTTTCCTTATTATTATTTCATTTTACTTTGTTTTATAATTCTCAGCAGCAACCTAATGCATTGTCTAGACCATTGTTTCTTAACTCCTATTAGTTGTGGTTGGCAAGTGTTGCTTCATGTGAAAGTACCACTAATGTGTGTGCATTTATTATCATCAAACTCTAATGCCGCGTACACGCGATCATTTTTCGGCATGGCATGAAAAAAAACATTGGGCTGGATTCAGGTACCTTTGCGCTTTTTTTGCGGAGGCGCAGGGCAACGTTTTTGCCCTGCGCCCCCGTAAATTTACTGCGCTACCCGCGATTCACGGAGCAGTAGCTCCGTAAATTGCGTGTGCGCTCTTTAAAATTGCCCGGCTTAAGCACGCGCAATTTAAATGATCCCGTAGGGGGCGGGAATCATTTAAATTAGGCGCGTTCCCGCAGCGATCGTAGAGCGCATGCTCCGTCGGGAAACTTTCCCGATGTGCATTGCGGCAAATGACGTCGCAAGGACGTAATTTGCTTCAAAGTGAACGTGAATGGCGTCCAGCGCCATTTCCGAATCACTTACGCAAACTACGTAAAATTCAAATTTTGCGACGCGGGAACGACGGGTATACGTAACATTGGCTGCCCCTGCTAATAGCAGGGGCAGCCTTACGCGAAAGACGCCGTACGGAAACAACGTAAACTGCGTACGCAGGGCTCGCGCAACGTTGTGAATCGGCGTTAGTATGCAATTTGCATACTATACGCTGAGCACAACGGGAACGCCACCTAGCGGCCATCGCAAGAATGCAGCCTAAGATATGCGGGCATAAGAGCCTTAAGCCGCGCATATCTTAGGCTGCAGTCGGCGTAACGAGGTTCCTGAATCGGGAGCATTCGTTACGCCGGGGCAAGTAAGCAAGTGTGCCTGTGTAACTATGGTTACACAGGCGCAATTGCTTCTTGAATCCAGCCCATTGTTTTTAAAAAACGTCATATAAAATGATCGTGTGTGCACATCGTTTTTCAGTTTCTGAAAAAAATGTTGTTTTTCGGGTTGTAAAAAATGGTCGTGTGTGGGCAAAAACGACGTTTTAAACCCGCGCATGCTCAGAAGCAAGTTATAAGATTGGAGCGCTCGTTCTGGTAAAACTACCGTTCATAATGGAGTTAGCACATTCATCACGCTGTAACAGACAAAAAAGCGCAAATCGTCTTTTACTAACACGGAATCAGCTAAAGCAGCCCAAAGACGAATGGAATTTCCCCTTTATAGTGCCGTCGTACGTGTTGTACGTCACTGCGCTTTGCTCGAGCATTTTTTAAAAACGATGGTGTGTAGGCAACGTCGTTTTAATGATGAAGTTGGAAAAACTTTGTTTTTTGGACATGCTGAAAAACGACGTCTTCTTTCATGCTGAAAAATGATCGTGTGTACGCGGCATAATGCCCTGTACACACGATCGGTTTTCCTGTTGGAAAAAGTCTGATGCCGCGTACACACGACCGTTTTTCATGACGTGAAAAATGCAATTTTTTTTAAATGTCATTAAAAACGATTGTGTGGAGGCTCCAGAGCATTTTTCTCGACGTGAAAAATGGGCATTAAAAATTTAGAACATGCTCTAATTTTCCGCATTTTTTTTAACATTATCGTTTTTCACCTCGTGTGTAGGCTTTAACATACATGCTCAGAAGCAAGTTATGAGACGGAGCATTCGTTCTGGAAAAACGAGCGGTTGGTATGGAGATAGCACATTCGTATTGCTGTAACAGACTGAAAAGCATGAAGACTGAAAAGCGCGAATCGGCTCTCACCAAACTTTTACTAACACGAAATCAGCAAAATCAGCCCAAAGGGTGGCGCCATCCCAATGGAACTTCCCCTTTATGGTGCCGTCGTACGTGTTGTACGTCACCGCGCTTTGCTCCAGCATTTTTTTTTCTTGATCGTGTGTATGCAAGGCAGGCTTGACAAGAATCACAAAGAGAAAAACTTTGTTTTTTCCAGGACATTAAAAACGGTCGTGTGTACGCGGCATCAGAGCTTTTAGTCAGGAATCCCGACCGTGTGTATGCTCCATCAGACAGGAAAACTGCTGGAAAAAGAGAGCAGGATCTATTTTTTCCCATCAAGAAAAAAAACAGGTCCGAATTTCCTGTCGTGTGTACAAATCCCGACGCGCAAAATTCCTACACACGCTCAAAAAGCATTAAGCTTCATTTTCTTGGCTCGTCGTAGTGTTGTACGTCACCGCGTTCTTGGCAGTCAAAAGTTCACCGAACTTTTGTGCGACCGTGTGTATGCAAGGCAGGCCTGAGAGGAATTCCGTTGGGAAAACAATCGTTTTTTTTTTCGACTGGAAAACCGCTCGTGTGTACAGGGCATAAGGTCTCATTTACATTTCTGCATGCGTTACGTCACGTAGGTCATGGCATCCCATTGAACTCAATAGACTTCCAGTGCACAAGAACATCTAAAAGCGCTGTGCAAGCTAGAAAATCCTGTATAATACGTTGTGCTGTAGTGCACTATGGTCTATTGTAATGTGTTTCAATATTTGTATGTTGGGGTGCTATTAAAAATGAATTGCACCACAATGCATTACTACGTGTAATGTGTGTTGCTGCAACACATGGATGCAAATCAGCCCTTAAAGTGGAAGTAAACCCATCCATAAAACAGTTTAATTTCTGGCACGTGCCGGAAATGTAACACTACCAATGTTGTGCTCTCAACCAAACTGTCAAGCCATCCAATGGCTGGTGTCTAAACTGATCACATGTGCATCATCATGGCAGTTGTAGATTAAACGGAGACAGAAATGGCAGCTTCCTTGGCTGAAAACGATTAGCGGGTTTACTTACACTTTAATTATGCAAATCCTAAATGTACCTCAGATGGAAGCCCCCGCAGCCGCCCTTGACCCCCTCTCCCGGAGCTTATTTCCGGGTATTGCAGCTTCGATGCTGTGATTGGCTGGAGCCGCGATCACGTCACTCTTGCGCATGCGCACAGGAGCTGCCGGTAACCGCACATCTAACTGAAGCAGCGGCACGACGTACCATTGCTTCACTGCCGTGCAGGTTTAGGAGATATCCAGGGTAGCTACAGGTAAACCTTAATATAGACTTACCTGTAGCATAAAGTTTGAAAAAAGGGTTTACAACCACTTTAACCGGTTTAGGACCGCCGCATGACTATTTACGTCGGCAGAATGGCACGGCTGGGCACATGGACGTACAGGTACGTCCCCTTTAAGATGCCCAGCCGTGGGTCGTGAGCGTGCCACCGGCGGCATGCTCGCGACCCGGTCCTGTCCTCCGTGACCACGCCCGCGGGACCCGCAGACCCGATCGCCGCCGGTGTCTCGTGATTGGGTCACAGAGAGGAAGAACGGGGAGAAGTGAGTGTAAATAAACCTTCCCCATTCTTCCTAGTGTGGCTGTCAGTGATCGTCTGTTCCCTGTGTTAGGGAACGACGATCAGTGACGTCACAGCACAGCCACGCCCCCCCACAGTAAGAACACTTCCTTAGTACACACTTAACTCCTACAGCGCCCCTCCTGGTTAACCCCTTCACTGCCAGTGTAATTTTCACAGTAATTAGTGCATTTTTATAGCACTTTTCTCTGTGAACATGACAATGGTCCCAAAAATGTGTCCGCCACAATGTCGCAGTCATGAAAAAAATCGCTGATCGCCGCCATTAGTAGTAAAAAATAAATTAATAAAAATGCCATAAAACTATCCCCTATTTTGTAAACGTTATAAATTTTGCGCAAACCAATCAATAAAGGCTTATTGCGATTTTGTTTTACCAAAAATAGGTAGAATATGTATCAGCCTAAACTGAGGGGAAAAAATAGTTTTTATATATTTTTGGGGGATATTTATTATAGCAAAAAGTAAAAAATATTGCATTTTTTTTTTAATTGTTGCTCTATTTTTGTTTATAGCGCATAAAATAAAAACCGCAGAGGTGATCAAATACCACCAAGAGAAAGCTCTATTTGTGGGAAAAAAAAGGACGCCAATTTTGTTTGGGAGCCACATTGCACGACCGCACAATTGTCAGTTAAAGCGACGCAGTGCCGAATCGCAAAAAGGGGCCAGGTCCTTTACCTGCATATTGGTCCGGGGCTTAAGTGGTTAGGAGCGCATTTTTGAAGCTAAAGAAGTCCATGAGGTCTACAGGGAGGTCTTGCTACCAGGTATGATGTGGACATAGGAATAGAGGCTTATTCCCACCCAGAGCTCTACAAAGCCTCCAGGCTCCAGGACCAAGTACAGGACTCATTAAGATTCTGAGAAAAGTTTGCTTTCTCCATATCAGTCATCAATCCTGGAGAGAAACATAGAGTCATTATAGACATTACCATATTCATGTGTCAAACTGCGTCATACTGTTTATAAATAAACTGTGCCCATTCAGCTCCGTAACACGTGATATACATGCATTCAACACTCCAGTAGATGGAAAGATTTTTGTGTTAGTCATGTTTAATTCCTCAGCTAATTTAATTCTCAAGATATAATCCTTATCCCGCTGAACATGTGCAAACCTCTAAGAATATACAAATTATCCTCATGCTACATCGCCGTCTTAAGTGCCGCATGGCGGCGAGAGAAAGGCGTGCTGCCGAACATCTCACTTATCCTCCCACTGAGCTGCAGCCAAGGCTTAAACACAAATTTGCGGGGCATAACACAAATATTGCTGTCTGCCTTTTAAATACGAATAAAGAAAGCAGAAAGGAATTGGGCATGACGAGCTGGCAGTGATTTGTTGGGCTGTTTTTGTACAAACGCTTATCGTTCTTTAGTGATGTGTGTTTCTGCCCCCTGGTGCCCGAGTGCCAGCCTATGGCTTTTGTTTCTGCTCCTTTGCTCTTTTTTTTTTTGGGGGGGGGATTGACAACCTAAAAAATGAATTTATGTAGTTAAAACAGAAGCTGGAACCAGCACATAAAATAATGTCAATTTTTAATGTGTTCTCATTTGTATGCCAGCTTTGCGCTGGCATATCCTGAGTGTATTCCTAGAATTGAACGTGCTTGTTCGGGTTAATAAACAAAATCCTTTCTATACACTGCAGACATGCAAAGTTAATTTCCTTCTCGTTGGAATAAAGCATGGTAAATTGGCGTACTCCTCACCTTCTCTGCGGTAGGAGAGTTGAGGGTGAGCGGCGCTATTTATCATTCTTTTCAGTGCCAGGGTAGCTGCCATCTACTTGGACTAAGACTTAATTAAAATCTGCTGTTTTCTGTGAGAGGAAGATTAAAAAATAAATAAAGTTGCAAAGCTTGTTAAATCTAAGACGCAGTTGTCCCTGTGGAGGAGAATTAAAGGTGCACAATGGTCACAGTGAAAAATGAAATGGTTTGTGGGCACTGTAAGGGTGCTGCCAGGGATGGACTGGCCATTGGGACTACAGGGAGTTTCTTGGTGGGCCGATGGCTCAGTGCGCCGGCTTCAGTGACAGCGGACCGCCGCCCCCCTCCACCCCTCTGTCTCTCCCTTCCCGCAGCGCTCACCTCCTCTCCCTCCCTGCAGCGCTCACCTGGGGGGACAAACAAGCAGGGGGGGACCAGAGGAGCAGGGACGACGACAGAGGAGCATCGGGGAGGGGACAGACAGCTGACTCAACAGCTATGGGCACCAAACTGATTATTTGCCCCGGGAGAAATAATGTCTAGCTTCCCCACTGGTACTGCCTATAAGAGTACCAGTACCAGCCATTCTACTCTAATAAAGTAGAACGGCTAGTGAAGGGGGAGAGGGGGCTTGGGTGGCCGGGGGGGGGGGGGGGTGCGGGAGTTGTTCGGCCGCCATGGTAGAGACCTGTCAAAGTGGGCCAGTCTGGATGAAGTCCAGGGCCAAATTTTTGTCCCAGTCCAGCCCTGGGTGCTGCCACAATGCTACTATATCTACGGACTGAGTGACGGTTCTGGGAGCTGATAGGGTTGCCACCTGTCCGGGGATTCACCTGCACAGTTCTGGTTTGGAATCATGCGTCCGTGTTTCAGGCTGTCTGAAACCCAGACACATTGTTCAGACTGCAAAGAAAAAACAAAGAAGGGCCAATCAAAGTGCAGTATAAAGGGCTTTCAATAAAAGAGACGAAGTACACAGCCAAATGGCTACTCACAAGGTCCTTAGGGAGGTCTGCACAAGACGGGGGAGCTGTAGATGGAGCAGTATGGTGCTGAAGACAACCATAGGGGAGGACATCAAGCCATGCAGAGAACCGTACAGGACGGCGTGCATCTCAGGGTGGACCGCAAACAGAGATCGTCGCACCGGAAGTGACGTGGCGTGGGGTTTCTCGGCAGAATACAGCTCCGATCAAGTTTCTGGCTGAATTCTGCCGAGAAACTCGGTCGTGTGTACGGGGCCTCAGAGGCACAGTAGTGGCGGAGGACTGTGTCTGTGTCCCGACTCCCAAATGAATGGAAGCTAGCAAACATTCATTGATAGACGCTGGTGAGGCTGTATTTTATGGGCGCTGGTGAGGCTGCATTTTATGGGTGCTGGTGAGGCTGCATCTTTTGGGCGCTGGTGAGGCTGCATCTTATGGGCGCTTGTGAGGCTGCATTTTATGGGCACTGGCGAGGCTGCATTAATGGGCGCTGGTGGAGCTGCATTTGATGGGTGCTGGTGAGGCTGTATTTGAATGGCACTTCATTAAAAAGGTGGGGTATACTTGGGCAGGGCAAAGGGTCAGGGGTGGAGCCAAGAGGGAGGTGTCAAAATGAGGTTTCACCTAGGGTGTCAAAAATTCTTGCACCAGCCCTGAGGACACTTACCTGTCCAGGGTGCCCGTGATGTCCTCACCTAAAGCTGACCCGTCACTCCGTTTCGGGTGCCAGCATCTTCAGTAAGGGAATCAGGAAGTGAAGCCTTGCGGCTTCAGAGCCTGGTTCCCTACTGCGCACGCAGTACGTGCTGTGCGTCCTGACTGGTCCCTGCTGTCTTCTGGGATCTGGGTGTCTTCCAGAAAACAGCGGGGGGACGAAAGAGGGGCCGGACATGGCGTAGATCGCCGCAGATTCTGCAGGAATCTATCCCTGGAAGTGGGAGCAAATACCTGTATTATACAGGTATCTTCTCTCCCCTCCCCCTTGAAAGGTGCCAAATGTGACACCGGAGAGGGGGAGGAACCGGATAACCGGAAGTTCCATTTTTGTGTTAAACTCTGCTTTAAAGTTTAATTTTTAAGCCCAAATCCAGGGTCAGCCCCTCAGTTCTCCCCTGGAGGCCCTCCCACTGTAAGTTTAGCTATTTTATTATACATATCTTTTTCCAATGTCGTCTGGCCAGTCAAGTGAAGCCTAGGTACCATCTCTTCTCAATTGCTGACATACAAACTTCAGCACTCTACATCATACTGTGAATGCAGGGCATTGTATAGTGGCCCTTTAGGTGGCAGGCCCATGATGCTTGCACTCTCTGTATTTCCTAGGCTGTCTTCTAGGCTGAGTAATGCTGGGTGCCTTTAACTTGGAAGACTTAGGACATCTTGTGGCACAAAAGAAGTATTGTAGTGAGTGGTGCTGAATTGAAGGTGTGTATTGCTGCTTTTTCTGTTCCAATCAATTTTTTTCATTTTAACAAATAGCTAACATGCTATTGTTCCACCCACGCAGGGGCTAGCTTTGTTAGTGTTAGCTAACAAAGGTAGATAACGAGAGCAAGAACAACTGAAGCTAGGCTTCTTCATAATTCCATGAGGGCCAAGGGATCCTGGGGAGGATGTGTCAGCTAGGCCCACACATATCCACACAATGGGGCAATTTATAGCCTATACAGAATGAAAGAGAAGAGATAAATCAAAGATCATGATAAAAAGTGGGTAGAAAGGAGGCGCTAAGGAGAGCGAGAAGGTGCATGTAACAAGTGGGGAGCCAGGGAGAGGATGAGGATAGCTAGAGGGCAACAAGGACCTGGTTTAGAGGCCTAGAGAGGGGGTAGAGGTAAGGGCCTGGGGGCATCAGGCCATCCGTCATAGGCAATTCAAGCTGGTTGGGGGCATAAAACAGCCATGAATCCCAAACTTTCAAAAACTTAGCATTAGTGTTGTCACGGATGCTAGACATCTGTTCATTAAGCATCAACGCGGTCATGCGATGTCTTACCCTTTGGAAGGGAACAGATGGTTTCTTCCAAGCTTGGGCAATCGTTCTTTTAGCTGACGTATTGCTGCTTTTTATATCACCTGCTCAATTCAAGATAAAACAAATAGCCAGATTCAGAAAGACTTACGACGGCGTATCAGTAGATACACCGTCGTAAGTCCGAATCCGCGCCGTCGTATCTTTAAGTGTATTCTCAAAATGAGATACGCTTCTCAGTTGCTAAGATACGACCGGCGTAAGTCTCCTACGCCGTCATAGCTTAGCTGCCTATTTACGCTGGCTGCTAGGGGCGTGTACGTTGATTTACGCCTAGAATATGTAAATCAGCAAGATACGCCTATTCACGAACGTACGGACGCCCGTCGCAGTAAGCTACGCCGTTTACTTAAAGCGTTTTTCAGGAGTAAAGATAAACCATCTAAAAGATGGCGCAGCCAATGTTAAGTATGGACGTCGGAACAGCCGTCGAATTTCACGTCGTTTGCGTAAGTCGTACGTGAATGGGGCTGGGCGTAGGTTACGTTCACGTCGAAAGCATTGACTATTTGCGACGTGATTTTGAGCATGCGTACTGGGATACGTCCACGGACGGCGCATGCGCCGTTCGTTAGGCGCGTCATTTACGTGGGGTCACGATTCATAACCATACAACACGCCCACTACCAGCCTACTTTGAATTACGCGGGCTTACGCCGGCCCATTTACACTACGCCGCCTTAACTTAGGACACATGTTCTTTGTGAATACGGTACCTGACTTTTAAGTTACGGCGGCGTAGTGTATCTGAGATACGTTACGCCCGCACAAAGTTAAGCCAGTCTTTCTGAATCTGGCTAAAAGTCTTGAAGTTGGGGTTGATGGTGCCCTAAGATATTAGATGACAGTATCCCGATTGGGATGCCTGCATACAGTACTGGCCGAGGCTCACAAGCAGGGTCGGATTCCAGACAAGGCCACCGAGGCCAGGCCTCGGGGCGGCAGTGGGTGCAGGGGCGGCGCCGGCGCCGCGGCAACAGGAGGCAGGGATGGACTGGCCATGAGGACGACCGGGAGTTTCCCGGTGGGCCAATTACAGCGGCCGCCTAATCTGCATCGGAGGTCCACGGCGATCTACCCGTCAATCGCCAACAGCTGGCCCCTGACTTGGTAGATCGAGATTTAGCCAGCATGCAGAGTAGCGCAGGAAGCGTGTGTAATAAGTTCTCTCTCATGTCACTCTGCTCCCCAGCAGCCCCTCCTTTCTTCTCGTCCATCCCCATTTGCTTGTGACATCATCTGGGATGGACGAGAAGATAGGAGAGGCCGCCGGGGAGCAGAGTGACATGAGAGAGAACTTATTACACACGCTTCCTGCGCTACTCTGCATGCTGGCTGGTAAACAATGTACCCCATAATGTGCAATGTGCCTTGATGTGCCATGTGCCCTGATGTGCCATGTGCCCTGTACCCTGATGTGCACTGTACCCTGATGTGCACTGTACCCTGATGTGTTGTTCCCTGGGCCGGTCTGGATGAAGGCCCCCTATGTGATGGTGTGTGTGGGGGGGGGGCAGCATTGAAGGACCCGGCCTTGGGGCGGCAAAGGGAGTAAATCCGGGCCTGCTCACAAGCTGGAATATGGATCGGAAAGCCTAGCAAACCTTGTCTAGTTGCTATGAGCCCGAGGTGTCTGAAGGACGCCTACCCTACTCTGCTGTATAGACTGAATACAAACCATTGCTCAAAGCTACTGCCCAGATGTCTGCCGATCCAACTGCTCTTTAAAGTCTATGTACGGTTTCAGGTGGTAAAAAAAATGACAGGCTTTTTTTTTTAATAAGGCAGTACAAAGAGCAATCCCCCACAACAGTTAATTACATTTCACCTTTGGCCTTCGTGTTCCGCGTTAGCCGATTACTGTAGATTGGATATGTGACATGACTTACAAAAATTTCTGTTACAAAGATAAAGAATTATTAGCGCTGAGTCCTCTGTGCAAGGAGCCTGCGCGCTCCTGGTCTGCGAAGCAATGGTAAGGTTAAACCGCAGGTCCAGAACCCGGTAAGAATGTGCCGCCACTGAGCCCAGTGTGAAAGCTGTTCCAACCCCGCAGGGATTCTGTAATTCTGCCGCTTAGATGCACGGTATTCTTTTGAAGAGACTGGAGAAGGCTCGTGTTCAGAATACAGACGCACCTCTATACCGTCTGCCACCTGCAGGGGGCCTTTTCAGTGTGTGACATACATCAGGCGCTTGCGACTAAGCGCCCTCTCCTACAGAGACTAGACATTTCAATCTCCCCTGCTCCATCGTAGATGAATTCACTGCGTTTGTGGAGAGAATTCTTCCTGGCTGCAGTGATTCATTGGAGAGATGAAGGTGACTGTATAGATTGCCATAATAATTTCTCATCACAGCGGCAGAAAATCCCCCCCCCCCAAAAGTTTTAGTCCATTTCTAAAGATCTGCAAAAGTCTTTCCCTTTTTTTTCTAGGCTTCCTGTGTGCGTAAAGTAGCGCACAGACAGACAGACAATACACTCAATGCATGCTAGGTGCGTTTGGTGCATTATGTCTGTGCACATGCAGGGCCGCCATCAGGGGGGTACAGCAGTACACCTGTAAGGGGCCCGGATGGCATCCCCCTTTTTTTTTTGTTATAATTTTTTTTGTTCGTCAGCACCCAAAGCCCCCCTAAGTGGCTCGGTGGTCCCCAGGGACCCGGGTGGCATCCCCCTTTTTATTTTTTTATGTTTTTTGTTTGTCCGCACCCAAAGTCCCCCCGACCTCTAAGTGGCCCGGTGGTCCCCAGGGGCCAGGAGGCATCCCCCTTTTTTTTTCCCGTCAGCACCCAAAGCCCCCCGACCTTAATTGGCGGCAGCAGCCCCCCCCCCCGTTCCCAATTTGCGGTGCCCCCCATTCTTCTCAACTTGCAACACTTCCCCCTGCTTCTCAACTTTCGTCGCCCCCCCTGCTTCTCAACTTGCGACACTCCCCCCCTTTTTTCCTCAATTTGCGGCGGCAGCACCCCCCCCCCCTGGTTCTCTGCTCCGGGGGGGGCCAAGCCTGAAGCTGTGTAAGGGTCCCCAAAATTCCTGTTCACATGCACTACGTAAATAGTGGCGCATAGCTGCGTACACAACTACCTTCACCCATTCATGCCAATGGACAGCTGTACGCAGCTCTAGGACATTTTGGGCATCAGAAATATACAGTGTCTTCATGCTGTATGGGAAAACGCGCTCATGTACATGTTGCCTAGTGGTGCAGTGAGTAGCACTTTCGCCTAGCAGCAAAAAGGTTCGCTGGTTCGAATCCCAACCACGACACCATCTGCCTGGAGTTTGCATGTTCTCCCTGTGTCTGCGTGGGTTTCCTCCGGGTACTCCGGTTTCCTCCCACACGCCAAAGACATACTGGTAGGTAAATTGGATCTCGTCCAAATTGGCCCAGTATATATGTATATATGTGTGTATGACTGTGTGTCCCTAGCGTGTCATGATCCTACGGGGTAAAAATGACCGCGCCAGCCAAGCAGATTCTGGCTGGAAAAAGCACCCAGAGGCGATTCAGTTTGCATGCGTTGCGCTATACAAGTCATTCATTCATTCATTCATTCATAACTTTACCAGTAATTTGCAGCATATTGCAAGTCATTTTTTTTTTTTTTTCACCTTTTTAAGGTCTCATTCAAATGGCCGATCAAGGACGTAAACCACCAGAAATCAGCATAAATCGACGGAGATGAAAGGTGTTTACAATCAGCAGCGGCCAGGAAGCTTGTACAGATCAATGATAGGCTGACATGTACCACAGCGGTTCGCATGAAAACAGGCATCTAAAGTGTTACATGGGATTAGGGCCAGATGAGCGTCCCTAGACGCAGGGAGTTTGCATCCAAGGCCGCTAATCAATTCCTATTCACATGTAACACCTCAAATGTTATTTTACAATCAAACAACTGCATCACTTATGATTTATGCAGGCTTCCTGGCCAGAAACACCTGTGATCCCTGCTGGAGATTTAAGCTGAATCTTGGGAGTGTCTGGCCTTAATTAGCCGTGTGAATGAGGCCTAAAAATCTTTGTACATGTTCAAATATAAAAAAAAAAAAAAAAACAAACAGACAAAAAAGGTAAAATTTGTCTCAACCAATGAGGAGGGAGAGTCCCTATAGAGCCGGGGTTCTCGTGCACAACGCTGGATCGGGATGGGGCTCAGGTAAGTATCGGGGGGGGGGGGGCGTCCGCACAGAGATGTTTTTTTAAATATATGCAAAGAATTCATGAAGGTAAAAAACATGAGCAGATATGTGATCGGAGGGACCACTGCTGCTGTGTCACAGGGTCTGGTGAGACGGCCTTGAGGCCACTACTTGCAGGTCTTTTGCCTGCCTTAAAGCGCACCAACAGTTACTCGGCCCCAACGTTTAGCCGGCTGAAGAGTCAGGACTAAAGAATGCCCCCTAATAGTTACTACCCAGAGGCTTTTCACCCCTTGTTCTTAGTTAAAGCGGGGGTTCACCCTTAGAGGGCACTTTTCCCCCTTAGATTCCTGCTCGTTTTTACTAGGGGAATCGGCTATTTATTTTAAAATATGTGCAGTACTTACCCGTTTACGAGATGCATCCTCTCCGTCGCTTCCGGGTATGGGCTTCGGGAATGGGCGTTCCTTCTTGATTGACAGGCTTCCGAGAGGCTTCCGACGGTCGCATCCATCGCGTCACGATTTTCCGAAAGAAGCCGAACGTCGGTGCGCAGGCGCAGTATAGAGCCGCACCGACGTTCGGCTTCTTTCGGCTACGAGTGACGCGATGGATGCGACCGTCGGAAGCCTCTCGGAAGGCTGTCAATCAAGAAGGAACGCCCGCTCCCGAAGACCCATACCCGGAAGCGACGGAAGAAGATGCAGCTCGAAAACGGGTAAGTACTGCTCATATTTTAATACAAATAGCCGATTCCCCTAGACCGAACGAGCAGGAAGCTAAGGGGAGAATTTTTTTTTTTTTACAAATGGGTGAACTCCCGCTTTAAAGAGATTTCTCTTATGAGAAGCTGCACCATACCCCAGTCAATCCCATAAATCATTGTAATATCCATATCACTCACCCTGCATTTAACGTTTTTGTACATTGTTTATTACTGATTTGCAAATTCACGTATTGGTTTGAATTGGTGGTATAGAACCTGATCTTAGCCATTTTGGTGTAGTTATTACTCTGTCTAGCAGACTGTGAACAAATTTACCTGCTATGGCCCGGATTCACAAAGCACTTGCGCCGACGTATCTCGAGATACGCCACGTAAGTGCAAATATGCGCCATCGTATCTATGCGCCTGACCCACAAACTAAGATACACCTAAAAATAGGCTTCATCCGACCGACGTAACTTGCCTAAGCCAGCGTATCGTGGGCGCATATTTACGCTGGACGCATGTGGCGCTCCCATAGATTTTTTAGGCACATATGCAAATGAGGGAGATACGCCGATTCACGAACGTACTTGCGCCCGGCGCATAATATACGCGGTTTGCGTGAGTCGTACGTCCGGCGTAAAGTTATTCCCCATATATGAGGCGCAACCCATGCAAAGGTATGGACCAGGGAACACAGCCGTCATATTTTACGTCGTTTAAGTTGGACGTGAATATGGCTGGGCGTAGGTTACGTTCACGCCGTAGGCAGTGATCCGTCGTATCTTAGGCAGTTGTTTCGACGTGATTCTGAGCATGCGCACTGGGATGTGTCCACGGGACGGCGCATGCGCCGTTCATTATACATATCTGTCTGAGACTCAGCCCATCATTTGCACGGGGTCACGCCTCATTTGCATGGCTCACGCCCACTTCCACATACACTGGCTTACGCCTAGGAAACCCAGCGCAGATTTGGCAGCACTGGCTTTGTGAATCCAGTGCTTGCCTCTCTGCGCTGCGTCGGCGTAGCGTATCAGAGATACGCTACGGCGGCATAAATATGCGCCGATGTATGTGAATCCGGGCCATTGTGTTTACCTGTGTTCTACTGCCAGTTATTCTAAATCCATATCAATATACAAAGTACATTTATCACTAAGCGGGGGTGTGTCTATTTTCAGGGAAAAGGTACTTTATATATACTTGAGTCTCTACATGTTCTTGCAGTGACATTTATTAAACCAGGTGTGTCACAGGGGCTGAGGTTGTTGTCGGAGTCGAGGCACAGAACAGAAAATCCAAAATTACCAAGCAGCTCCTACAGGGGTGGCGCTACATGTACTGTATAGAAATCCTAACAATGAACTTCTTCTATTTACTCTCATTTAGCTTTGGTAACTTTGTAAGCATTCTGTTACATGCGTTCAATAAGTGCAAAGAAATGAACACAAAGTTCTCTTTTAAATGCATTATAAATTATAACAATTTTATTCTACAATATTTCATTTAAAATGGGCAGATGTGGCACTTAAACAGCGGCCTTGGGTTAAGTAATAATAATAACTTTCTACATTTCCACCGCTTTCATTCGCTTTTACCTATTATTCTGTGACACTGAATGTTAACCTCTAGAATATTTCCCGTCCTGCTCCGCGCAACACACAACTGCTGTTCTGCTTTCTGTTGCTATGGTGATGCTGTCGCCAGATGTATTGGAAAGCACTCCAGCCTTAGCTCCAGCAAGGTTATAGGGCCGGAGCCTCCACCAGTTTCTGAGATTCCAGTGCACAGATCTCCAAGGTTTGTGTCTCTGTCACTTCCCAACAGGCATACTAAAGGTGTTACAACAGCAGAGCAGGGGACGTTGCTCCATCTATATGGTTTAGCATGAATGGGGGAATCAACTGAAATCTTACAATGTGTGGCTATCCTATGTCGATTGGCTTTAAGCTTGTCGATTGCATGTTTTTGATTTATTTTATTATTATTTATTTCCACAGCAAATAATAGAGAATACATCTGTAAGGTTTCATTCACAGGTACATGGGTAGGTGCATCACGGTGCGGCGGCAGAACACACTCCAGGTCGTGGTGCAGAGTAACAGAAATATATTGTAATTGAAGTTAGGCAATACACAACAAGCCTCACGGGAAGGCAACCCAACTGAGAGCACTCACCGGATCTAACAGCGATGTGCAGAATGTGGCCTGGCCGGTCTCGAGGTGCAGATTGTGGCCAGGCCGGTCCGTATCCAAGTGGGGAGGCTTCCAGGTAGGATTATGTGTCCCTGCACTGTCCCTAACAGACGGGAGACCTGTCCCCACTTTAGCCAGGTGTAAAATGTGCACCAGGCCCAGGAGCCAAGGTCTTAAATGGACTCTGCCTGACCCAAGATGGCTGCCAGAGCCACATGAGGCATCAGCATCTAATCAGATAGTTGCCCCCTGTGACCCACAAAACCATAGAGAAACTAGATGTGGCCCTTTGCTAGCCTTTATCCGGCCCTTGGGTCACTATTCCTCCCACTGACACCAACAATGCGGCACTATATCTTTGACCGATATCCCCAAGGGGATACTATTCCTCCTACTAATAGGGGCACTACTCCTCCTCCTATTGACCACCGACCCTGAGGCTATATATATTTTCACTGATGCCGGGCCTGGGACATTTTTGGCCTCTGCTGCCACAATCCGGCCCTCCTAAAGTCTAAAGGACAATAAACTGGCCCTTTGTTTGAAAAGTTTGGAGACCCCTGCTCTATGGTAAACCTTAGGGTTTATTGACAGGTGCTGTTGATCTACAGGTGGTATCCTTCTCACTTGCTTCAAGTAAGTTTTGCATCTCCATAGACTTGACCATGAACACAGACTCTAATTCATGAAGTGCAGCTGTATTTTGCACCAGCAGGTCTTTAGGACGTTGTCTTTAATCAACATTATAAACGTTCCTTGTACAAAGAAGTCTAAATGGATTTAGCACATGAACACGTTTCAGCGTACACCATGTCTGTCTCATGTGTTTATCTCTGAGACAGTACAGACTTCGAGGTTTCAGTCATCAAACAAGCTTGTACTGAAGATTTTGTGACAGGTGTTCAGAATTAGATTAGCACGACTTCTATACACAACGTCGTTCCTGAAATGTCACTGCTGTAACAGACGTCTGTAAGTACAGTATCTGCATCTGTGCAGCGGGTATTCATTTCAACGCCATTCACAGAGTTCCATTTATGGTGGGACAGTATCCATTCTCGAAATGTAACCGAAGGCAAAACATTTTTTTTTTTAGCTTTGGATAGAATGGAGTGGGATTAAAACACCTGTCAGGTTTTTATTGCTGTCTGTGTCCCCGTTAGAAAGAGTCGCCCTCTCTATTTCCCCGGGTGACTGTTATTATTAACCACTTCAATACCGGCCAATAGGCATATGACGTTCACAGATGGGATCTCCCATCCTGGGTGGACGTCATATGACGTTCTGGGCTTTGCCGGGGGATATCTGAATGATGCCTGCAGCTAGAGGCATCATTCAGATATCCATGTCTTCAACCGGCGATCCTGCGCACCATAAGAACGATCATAGCGGCGGTTCCATCGCTTGATCGTTCTTATAGGCGGCGGGAGGGGACATCCCACCGCCATCCGGTGCTTCTCCGGGCTCTCCCGTGCCATCGGGGGCCCGGAGAAGGAATCGTCCGGCGCTCGCAGGAAGCATAGAGATGACTGGTGACCAGATGGTCACCAGTCATCTCTATGACCGTCGGAGGACCCGGGCACAATGTGATGACGTCGCGCCCGGGTACCGTAAGTAAACAAAGCCGCGATTGTGGCTAGTGAGCAACACTGATCATGAGATCGGTGAATTTTTTTTCACCGATCTCATGCTTTCCAGCCTGGAGGAGAGATGCGGGGTCTTATTGACCCCGCATCTCTCCATAAAGAGGACCTGTCACACACATTTCCTATTACAAGGGATGTTTTGCCCAGTATGGTCGCCGTTCCCGCGCCATTCACGAAGCACTTACGCAAACGACGTAACATTTGAGCGGCGGTATACTTTAGCACATGCTGCCCCTGCTATTAGAAAGGGCAGCCTTGCGCTAAAGTAGCCGTACGGAAACTCCGTACCTGGCTTGCGCGGGGCCCGCGCAAGATTGTGAATCAGTGGTAGTATGCAATTTGCATACTACACGCTGATACACAATGGGAGCGGCCCCCGCAAGAATGCAGCCTAAAATCTGCGAGGCATAAGAGCCTTATGCCGCGCAGATTTTAGGCTGCAGCCGGTGTAACGAGGTTCCTGAATCAGGAGCATTCGTTACACCGGAGCAAGTAAGCAATTGCGCCGTGTAACTCATGGTTACACGGGCGCAATTGCTTCTTGAATCTGGCCCAGTGTGTGTTGCTGGCAGTGGGCTCGGTATGGCGGACAGTTGTTTTCTGGTATTAGAAGTCAGCCGTTTCCTTTTTTGCATTGCTTTCCCTCTGTATCTGATGCCTAGCGTCCCAGGTGTCAGGAAGCTGACAGATTCAGTAATGTACTAATTTGCCTTGTTAATTGCAAGTAAAATAGAAGGGAGCAGACTTGTGTGCAAAGCTAGTGGGAGGACGGATAATTACCCACTACCTCATCAACCCAGATATATTGTTTTCTTATTGTGGCTAAAAGTCAAAGAATTTAATGCCTGTTAGATATACAGTAATAACAATGTCCTGTGTATACATTTTTTAATCAGACGTGGCACTATGGTATAGCTATTACATAATTGGTAGCCATTTTGTAAAAGATCTGTATTGAAAAGAATGCAGCCCACTATTTTGACATGTCTGCACTAGTTCAGCTGACAAAATGGCCGCCTCCGTTGTGTATGTGCTCTAAGTTACAAATAGCATTGAATGTGAACCTGCAGAAATCTCGTCGATGTGATAGCGGGGTGTTTTGAAGTGGTTGTAAACCCACCAAAAAAAAAAAAAATTCCTGCAAGACAAAGGCATAATTAGCTAGTATGCATAGCATACTACCGTGTTTCCACGAAAATAAGACCTACCCCGACCTAGCCCAATCTTCCAGGAGGGCTGCAATATAAGCCCTACCCCGAAAATAAGCCCTTGTTCAAAATGCTTGTATAATCCACTCTATTACATTATTGCGGGGAAGAGCGACGCTATAACAAAGGTATTTGGCACAATTATATTACAGAAACACACACATTAAACATTATATTCTACTGTAATAGAGTGGATTATAGGATTTTACTAGCATTTTAACTCAGTTCACGCTGGGGATTCCTGTCAGGCAGGGAGAGAGTGGGGGAGAGAAGATAGCACATTACATGGTAAGCCCTACCCCGAAAATAAGCCCTACTGTGTCTTTTGTTGCCAAAATTAATATAAGACCCAGGCTTATTTTTGGGGAAATGAGGTAGCTCATTACGAAATACTCACCTTAGATCGGTCCACGTACACTGCTCCGGCCGGTGACATCACCTCACGGAGTTACTTCCTGGTATCATGCAGCGGGCGCCCGCCCTCTGGCGGCTCTTAAAGGGTACAACGTACCCATACAGGGTTTCGCCCAGCATTCACGTATATCGTGTGAGCCAGTCGGCAAGCGGTTAAAGTAGAACTAAAGGCCAAAATGTTTTTATTTTATTTTGGTCAGAGTGGAGATGGATTAGAACCCCTGTCAGGTTTTTGTTGCTTCATGAGCCCCTGTTAGGGAGGGAGATTCACCCTCTCTATTCTTCCCATACATAAAAGTTATTCCCACTGAGGACGTTGGTTCAGGTGACTCCTTTACGTTGGATGTTTTGGCTGGGGGACAGGAAGTGAAGGGAAATCTTCATAATTGGACATAGATGGCAAAAAGATATATCCAAAATGTAAAAAAAAGTTTTGTGTTTGTGTATTGATCTATTTCAATATTGCCGGGAAAATATACGTAGGCCAATAATACCGTTTTTCTATAACATAAGTGCCCCTTACACCCACAGGAAACTGCAGCTTTCTAATGTTCATCTAACAACTCATGATGACAGGTCTGATCTCTGCAACGTCTAATCTCACCGACACTCCGTAAAAGGACGGTAATGATGAGTCATACTTTAAAAGGGGAGCAGTACGACTCCATTTGTAGAGCAGGCAGAGCGGGAGCGGAGGCAGTATACTGTATTTACCGTAATTCTTTTCACTTATTATTACCATTTCGTTATTTTTTTCCATTTTGAGATGTGTGAGTTTATTCACACTTAAAGCGGAGGTTCACCCTAAAAACATGTATATACCATTACATTCAGTATACTTCCGACATGTACAGTATGCTGTTTGTTTTTTGTTTTTCGCTGTACATACCGTATTATTGTTCTTTTCCACCCGACTTCCGGGTTCTTACTCCCGCGGGAGTAGGCGTTCCTATGCAGCGGCGCAATGTCACCTGGGACTTAGCCCACATGATTGACGTGCTTTATAAAAACTTCCCTCCGGCAGATAAGGCGCGTCACGAGTTTCCGAAAATAGCCGAACTTAGAGTCGGCTCTATACGGCGCTTTACGGCACCTGCGCACAGACTAGGAGCCGTGTAGAGCTGACTGCGCAGGCGCCGTATAGAGTCGGCTATTTTCGGAACTCCTGACGCGCCTTTCCGCCGGGGGGAAGTTTTTATCAAGCACGTCAATCATATGGGCTAAGTCCCAGGTGACATTGCGCCGCTGCATAGGAACGCCTACTCCCGTGGGAGTGAGAACCCGGAAGCCGGGTGGAAAAGAACAATAATACGGTATGTACAGCGAAAAAAACAAACAGCATACTGTACATGTCGGAAGTATGCTGAATGTAATGGTATATACATGTTTTGAGGGTGAACCTCCGCTTTAAGAGCTGCAAAAATCATCTACCTTTGATAGGTAATTCAAGCAGATCTTGTACTAAGACACAAGGCCCACTTATGTGGTCATTCCCAATGCTCTGCTGTCAAATTGCTCAATTACAAAAAGAAAAAAAAACTATTTGGGGGAAAAAAGCATAAAAAGGCTTACTTTCAGGTATCTAACGATCTCTTATACTGGCAAAATGTAATGTCTTAAATCCCATGAGAACACGTTCTTCTATAGAGCAGGAGCATTCTGCCACGAAATTTGAGAAAATGTCCAATTTCGAAATTTCCAAGATTTCTCTGTGAGACCCAGTGACGTCAGCCACAGGTATTGACCAGAACCTTGGAATAAGGTGAGTATTTTAAATGCATTTTCTTTCTTTTCCAATATTTTTGACAAAATTTAAATTCAAAAACAAGAAAATGGACAATATCACGAGTAAAGCATATCCGAATCATAAACAGTATAAACCTTGACATTTTCCACATTTTGTCATGTTACAACCAAAAACTTCAATACTTTGTAGAACCCCCTTTCACTGCATTTACACCTGCAAGTCTTTTTGGGGATGTCTTTGCAAAATAGCTCAAGTTCTGCCAGATTGGATGGAGAGCGTCTGTGAAGAGCAATTTTCAAGTCTTGCCACAGATTCTCAATTAGATTTAGGGCTGGACTTACTTTAAGTCTTAAAAGCCAGAATTTCCAATATTTGTCTTTCTGTTCTTTAAAGCGGTGTTCCGCCCCCCAAAAAACAAAAAAACAGCAGCTACACATACTGCAGCTGCTGGCTTTTAATAAATGGACACTTACCTGTCCTGGAGTCCAGCGATGCCGGCACCCGCAGCTGATGTTTCCATCAGCTGTCGGTTGCAGCCGTCCCCATTGCGGGTAAGTGTACCCGGCAGTGTAGCCTTTCGGCTTCACGCCGGGAACCCTACTGCGCATGAGTGAGGATCACTCCTCTCTCCTACTGGAAGGAGGAGGGAGCCCCGCGCTGACGTCATGGGCCACGGCCCGGACTCCCGAAAGTGGGAAAGGATACCTGTAAAAGACAGGTATCCTCCCCCCCCCCCCTCCCCCTGAAAGGTGTCAATTGTGGCACCAGATGGGGGAAGGAATCCGATGAGAGGTCTTGTGGGCAAAGAGTAAGGCCTCTTTCACACTGGGCGAATCAGTAATGATCCGCCCCGTGCACCTCCGCTTGCTCAGTGGGGATGGCTCCGTTGATCCCCGCTGAGCCGGCGGATGACAGGGCGGTCCCCGCACACTGTGCAGGGACCGCCCTGTCTTTTCTCTGCTCCCCCCTATGGGGGGATCGGATGAACACGGACCGTATGTCCGTGTTCATCCGATCCGCCAGACGGAAGGAAAAGTAGGTTTTTCCTCTGTCACACTTTGGCGTATCGGAGCGGGTCGGATGTCAGTGGGCATGTCACCGCTGACATCCGCGGCTCCATAGAGGAGCACGGAGCGCCCGTACAGGTCTGCAAAAAAACTGACAGACGGACCTGTACGGGCGCTCAGTGTGAAAGAGCCCTAAGATTTTTTCTTTCTGTTTAGGAGAAAAGGTTGTGTTCAAGTCTCTCTCCCATTGTTGTAGGAAAGGAAGCTCTCAAGAGGCACTAAGGACAATCAGGGTAGTATAGAAATGTGACAAAGAGTGCCGAAATAGGTTCCCCAGCTAAGCAGGCTTGCTCAAAAGAGGAGGGTTCCCGCACTGAACGGTATTTCACAGGCTGTGAGCGCTAGTAAGCGCATAACTGAAATTGATGGAAAAAGTCCAAGCCTTGCGAGGAGGTGAAGGTCCGTCTTGAGCCATCATGTGGCGTTGATTGGTGGACCTGCTGCTCACTTTAAGGAAATCCCATAATGCTCTGGGAATCTTTGTCCTTAAATAAATTAGATATAAAACATTAAAAATCTAATAAAATAATTAAAAATATTAATGGTATTTTGATAAAGGGGACAAAACATTACCACCATCGTTTCACATGAATCAAGGATATGAAACAATAATTACATTGTGATCAGGGTTCACGGTTAAAGGACCATATTATAAACAGAATTCCGGTCTAATTAAAAATATGGTTATCATTTTAAATGAGGAGCTGTTGAAATTTCTGTTGTGCACGAATATAGCAGACTTCTTCCTCTTCTATGGCAGAGTTACTGAATTGCAGCTTATTTTTCTTCTTTTTTAACACTATGATGGGGTAATATCATAAAGCTGTTTAAAGTATAGCTAAAGGCAAATCCTCTTTTAGATTTTGATCTAAAAGAGTAGGAGCTGGGTGTACCGGATACATACCAGTTATTACTGTATATCAGGGGTCTTCAAACTTTCGAAACGAAGGGCCAGGTTACTGCAATTCAGACTTTAGGGAGCCGCACTGTGGCCATCGGGAGTAGAAAATGTCCCAGCATTAGTTGGAGTAAACAATGCCACATCTTTGGTGTCAGTGAGAGGAATTGTGCCCCAGCCATGACTAAGCATGAATTGTGTGCGAAACGCGTCGGCTGTCCCCTTATGTGACTGTATCTTTGGATGTACATGTCTTACTTTTATCAATAAAGACAACTTCCTCAAGTTTATCCGGAGTGCGGCTGTCCATCGATTTCCATGTTTTCATAGTGCATTGCCAGCACCTTGGACTCCTGGGAGGTTCCTCCAATTGTCTGCTAAAGATCCACATGGAGCGGTGACTCCCTTCCCTTGAATTGTGCCCCATCATTGAGCCCCATTTTTGCTGTAATTGATAGGAATTGTGACCGGTCATTGGTAGGAATAGTGCCCCATCATTGGGGGGAATTGTGCCCCATCATTGGTGGCATTGGGTCCCATTGTTGGTGCCATTGGGAGGAATTTTGCCCCATTATTGGTGTTTTTGGGTACCATTGTTAGTGCCATTGGTAGGAAGTGTGACCCATCATTGGTAGGAACTGTACCCCATCTTTGGTGTCATTGGGAGGAACTGTGCCCTGTCACCAAGGGGTAAGAAGGTGACATTCTCGGTGACAATAGTAATCCGAACTATCAGAGTAAATGGATGCCGTTGGATGGTAAATATATGGACAACCCTGCATCATAGAAGAACTTTATACATTCTGCTTTTGGCCTTCTCTTTCTGTACAACCTGTCCCTAAGCAAGGTTTTTATTGCTGTCCGTGTGCCCATTTGGGAGATTCACTCAGTCCAATTGTTCTGATTATCTGTGTCACCAGGAAAGTAAGGGGAACAGCAAACATTTTGAGTTGCCATCACAGCAGCAATAGAGGGGGAAATCTTCCAGTGGGGACACCTGTTTCCATAACAACAAACATTTATTTCTACACGTGTGCCACCTGCAGTTATATATGTGTTTTTCCTTTTCACTCATGGCTGGTTCACACCGGATGTGGTGGGACTGCGTGGGCAGCTAATCCAGCGCAATGCCACCACATGGACAAGGCAAAATGCCTTGCCTCCTATGTGCACGCTTCACACCACTGCGTTGCGGTTGTAGTTGTATGCGGGCATTATGCAATGAAAAAAGTATGCATGCAGTACAGGTACTTTTTTTCAGTGCAGTGCAATCCATTGCCGAACACTGCGTGGATGACAATTGAACTTTATGAGATGTCTGTTTAAAAAAAAAAGGAAACCGTGTAATCTACCAGGCTCAGCACATCATCACTGTGTTGATCTCAGCCAGATCACACACCGCACACCAGCTTCTGTGCTGAAATACACTGGCTGGAGTAAACCAGCCCTCAGATTTTATGGTGTGAGCCTTCAAGATTACCCTGAAGTCTAGGTGGAGGAAGTATGTCAGTGACTGAAAAAGTAATAAGCCAGTAAGTCAGCAGAGCAGCTAGGTAAGTAGTTTTCAGAACAAGGTTAGCCATTGGGGGCCTGTTCTCTCTGGGAAGTCTAATTTAATTTATATTATGGAGAAACCTATGGGAGGAGGGATTGGAACTCCCAAAGGTGGGTGGTTAAAAACCAAACTCTAAGGCCCCGTACACACGAGAGGATCGATCCGCTGAAATTGATCCGCTGATCGGTTTCAGTGGATAGATCCGCTGGTGTGTACGATCCAGCGGATATTTATCCGCGGATATATTTCGGGCCGACCGATTTCCAGCGGATAAAAATTTCTTAGCATTCTAAGAAATCTATCCGCTGGAATCGGCTTCAGCGGATCGATCCGGTGGTCTGTACAGACTCACCGGATCGATCCGTCCGAACCCATCCCTCGCATGCGTCGTAATGATTCGACGCATGCGTGGAATTCCTTATATGACAGCGTCGCGCACGTCGCCGCGTCATCATCGCGGCGACGGCGCGACACGTCATCGCGATGGGAATTCGGCGCGGATTTCGATCCGATGGTGTGTACACTCCATCGCATCAAAATCCTCAGAGGATTTATCCGCGGAGGACCGTATCCGCGGATAAATCCTATCGTGTGTACTAGGCATAAGGTGGACTGATAGAAGTCAGGAACTATAAAAGAGAGTAATAAAAAAACACAAGAACCCAGGGTGACTCCTCCCACTGGACTCCTAGATTCTATGAAAGGATGCCAGATCTTGTTGAATTTCTATTTGGTATCTGATTGTTACATTTAAGATGTCTGCCAAGCTGGAGCATGCCTAGGTTAATTGCTCTAGGAGGTGGACATTTTTAAACCCCCCTTTCCACCCAAACATTAAGAAACCGGTATGAACTCCAGGAGACATCCTATCAGGTACCAAAGTGCTGGAGGCCAATGGAGAGAGGGCTTCCCTTGCAGCTAAGTTCCAGACTCCCCTGGAGTTGAGACAGGAGGAGTCAGGCCCAAAGTAGCACAGGTCGTCTGCAGAGTTGCTTGTAGAAAAGGCTCAGGAACACCGTTGATGTGCTGCGAGGCTGCTGCAGGCAGGTGGCGCCCGAGACATGTAGCAGCTACCTGGGGTCACTGAGACAGAAAGTAATCAGTACAAGCCAAGGTTCAGTGCCAGGTGGGTATCAGAGGAGACGAGGTCAGGTGTGAGCCAAGGTCAAGATGGGTAGCTGGCCGAGGAGATTGGTTACACAAGCCGAGGTCAAGGTCAATAGGCGGGCAGGAGATGGGTCAGGAACAAACCATGTCAGTTAACAAGAATCACAGGAAAAACGGGAACCATGGTAACAGCTGAAGATCAAACAGCACTTCAACCAAGGGCTGGCTTCCTTATAAATGTCCATGTGATGTGATGGCAGACATGCTGGGTCCTAGAGCCCTTCTCCTGCCCTGACAGATGCTGGGTCCTAGAGTCCTACTGTTCTTAGTACCCTTACACATCCACATTGCCACCCACAATTTACCAAACAACATTTCTGCTTCTCTTTTAGCGGTTTGTTTATGGGTAATGGGGAAGCCTGCTGGAGATTGTACCAGCTTCTGAATGTTTTTTGTGTTCCTGCTATTCTGTGTCCCATAAAAACTCCAGGTTCCACCTCATTTTAGCTGCCCCTCACCCTTCTGGTTGCTAGAAAGCTGATATAGCAACTAATGATACTGTGACCTTGCTGCCAGTGTCCTAGCAACCATTGATGCTGAACGGCTGAGCATCACTGGTTGCTAGGATGCCACTGACTGTTATGATGCTCCGCAGCCTGGTTGCCTACATCCTAGCAACAAGCTCAGTAATGCTTCCCTGTATATGTACTGTATACTGTATGTAATATTACTAAGCAGCGGTACTGTCTCATTACCGGCACACCCCTGCTGCCAAGTATCTCCAATCTTTATCTGGGCTTGCTTGCCAAACCCCATACATTTGCTGTTATCTTCATCTGTGAAAACTCTGATCGGGGGTTCCAGCACAACTCTCTCTCTCATCTCACTGCAGCCCTACCCCTTTCCTTGGAACAAGATATGACAATTTATAAAATTCCTTCAATGGCACAAGCCAGGGCTCGACAAATCCCGGTTGCCAGGTCGCCATGGCGACTAGAAATAGGGTCCTGGCGACTTGGCTTGGCGCCATCTGGTGGTGAGCCGTTGGTATTACAAGTTATTACCACCAGATGTGTAAGCTGGCGCCATCTGGTGGTGGCCGTTGGTATTACAAGTTAAGCATTACAAGTTATACAGCAATTCTAATGTTATTTTTCACTATTTTCACTGCCATCTTCTTCCCTCTAATTAGAACCCCCAAACATTATATATATTTTTTATCCTAACACCCTAGAGAATAAAATGGCGATCGTTTCAATACTTTCTGTCACGCCGTATTTGCGCAGCGGTCTTACAAGCGCACTTTTTTTGTTAAAAAATTACACTTTTTTTAAATAAAAAATAAGACAACAGTAAAGTTATCCCCATTTTTTTTTATATTATGAAAGATAATGTTACGCCGAGTAAATTCATACCCAACATGTCACGCTTCAAAATTGCGTCCGCTCGTGGAATGCCGACAAACCTTTACCCTTTATAATCTTCATAGGCGATGTTTAAAAAAAATCTACAGGTTGCATGTTTTGCATGTTTTCTGGCTCCTAACTTTTTTAGCTGGCTCCTAGATTCCAAGCAAATTTGTCAACCCCTGGCATAAGCACCTCATTGGTTCATCTTACCACCTGGCGTGGCTCTTTAAATGTGCAGCCCTGTTTGTAAGGTTGACTAGTACATCACATCTTCTGCTCAGAAATGGCTGCCTAAAGTGACAGGCGCACCCACATGAGTACATTACCCCAGGCAAATATTTCCTGGTGCCAGATTTATAAAAGCAGCAAATCAAAGGGGAGTAGGCGGCCGATCAATTTCCCTTTCATATAATAGCATATGTTTTTGATACCGTTCCTTTAATGAGGTATGTTGCGTGAATTTTCCAGGGAGGAAGGCTTCCATGTAGCAGGAACGTGATCCATCATCGGCCCGATCTTTATAATCAAAGCACATGCTGAGAGAGACGTGTGTGCGTCACACGGTGTCACTCAGAGACCCAGTGTCTCTCCGTTAAGAGCTGTTTGGTAGTAGGATTGAACATTCAATAATGAGTGTGATTTAGTTGCCATGTTAGGCCCCGTACACACGACAGAGGAACTCGACGTGCTTGGCACGTCGAGTTCCTCGTCGAGTTTTGGGATGAAGCCGCCGAGGAGCTCGGCGGGCCGGCTTCTCCCATAGAAGAACGAGGACAACGAGAAAATAGAGAACATGTTCTCTATTTTCTCGTCGAGTTCCTCGGCGGCTCCATCGAGCCAAAAGTGTACACACGACAGAGATTCTCGGCAGAATCCGGGTTTTGACCGAGTTTCTCGGCGAATTCTGCCGAGAAACTCTGTCGTGTGTACGAGGCCTTAGACGTTTCTATATAAGTGTTAACAAGTGGAATGTTTTCAGAAACAGAAGTACTCCATTGTGTGAAAGTTCCGGCGTTAGATACAGTGGGCTAGATTCAGGTACCGCTGCACACTCCTTACGGAGGCGCAGCGTACCGTTTTTGCCCTGCGCCCCCGCAAATTATCTGCGCTACGCTTCATTCACGAAGCAGTAGCCACGTAATTTGCGTGGGCGCTCCTCAAAAATGCCCGGCGTAAGGGCGCGTAATTTAAATGATCCCGTAGGGGGCGTGGATCATTTAAATTAGGCGCGTTCCCGCGCCGAACGTAGTGCGCATGCTCCATCGGGAAACTTTCCCGACGTGCATTGCGGCAAATGACGTCGCAAGGACGTCATTTGCTTCAAAGTGAACGTAAATGGCGTCCAGCGCCATTCACGATTAACTTACGCAAACAACGTAAAATTTAAACCTCGCGACGCGGGAACGACGGGTATACGTAGCATTGGCTGCCCCTGCTAATAGCAGGAGCAGCCTTACGCGAAACCCGATGAACGGAAACGACGTAAACTGCGTACGCAGGGCTCGCGTAGGGTAGTGAATCGGCGTTAGTATGCAATTTGCATACTATACGCTGACCACTACGGGAATGCCCCCTAGCGGCCATCGTAAGAATGCAGCCTACGATATGACTGGCGTAAGAGCCTTATGCCAGTCATATCTTAGGCTGCAGTCGGCGTATCGAGGTTCCTGAATCAGGAGCATTCGAAACGCCGGCGCAAGTAAGCAATTGCGCTGCGTAACTATGGTTACGCAGACGCAATTGCTACCTGAATCTACCCCAGTATATGAATTACGCCGATAGACTAATATACATCAAAAAGAACCTGCCAGCCATATTATACTGGCAGGGTTTGTATTTCTGCCCATTCAGTCTTGAGATTTAGTACAGCCCTGTCTGGCAAGTGATCTTTCTCTGCTGCAGATAAGTTATACTAAAGCCTGGTACACACATAGGCCCGGATTCACAGACATTGGCGCATATTTATGCCGCCGTAGCGTATCTCTTTTACGCTACGCCGGCGCAGCGCACAGAGGTAAGCACTGGATTCACAAAGCACTCGCTCCCACTCGCTGGTAAAGATACGCTGGGTTTCCTCGGCGTAAGCCAGTGTAGGTGGAAGTGGGCGTGAGCCATGCTAATGAGGCGTGACCCCATGCAAATGATGGGTCAAGCGCCATAGAAGTACTTAAAATTAACGGCACATGCGCCGTCCCGTGGCCGCATCCCAGTGCGCATGCTCAGAATCACGTCGAGACAACTGCCTAAGATACGTTGACTCACTGCCTACGACGTGAACGTAACCTACGCCTAGTCATATTCACGTACAACGTAAATGATAAAAGATACGACGGCTTGTGTTCCCTGGTCCATACCTTTGCATGAGTTGCACCACCTATATGGGGAATAACTTTACGCCGGACGTACGACTTATGCAAACCGCGTATATGATGCGCCGGGCACAACTACGTTTGTGATTCGACGTAGCTCCCTCATTTGCATATGTGCATAGAAATTCTATGGGAGCGGCAAATGCTCCCGGCGTAAATATGCGCCCACGATACGACGGCATAGGCAAGTTACGTCGGTCGTAGGAAGTCTATTTTCAGGCGTATCTAGTTTTGTGGGCACGGCGCACAGATACGACGGCGCATAGTTACACTTACGCGGCGTATGTCGAGATACTCATATATGTTTGTATGCATATTTTTTTGACCAACTTCAGGCTTGAGCATTTTTTGTTTTAGCCAATTAAAATTAGTTATTAGAAGTAGGAGAGGCAAATTGTGCAAAATACATGTGCTACCCTTTTACCCCTCTTCCTCCTATTTCTGTTTTCCTTTCTCTCATGTTAACTATCTAAAAACTGTTATGCTCAGATCCTAGTTGGGCACCTCTCATCAGACTTCCCCCATGTTTCCAATAACTTCTTTCAGCAGTTAGAGGGACTTCCCTTTACAAACACTATTGTGTGTGTGTGTGTATATATATGGCCTCATGGCCGGGGGTGCGTGTTCAAGTGTTCCTGGCTCCGGGACCACGTTGGTCCGGGGTTGTGATCTACTATGTAGGCCTGGTAGTCTGACTGGGTTTACAGTTGCAAAGTGGTCCTGTGCTGTCCGTCCTAAGGGAGGAAGCCACCCGATGAAGAACCTGTCTTGGAGAGCACCGAGCACGAGGCTGGTATCTCAGGAGAGGCCTTGAACTTCATCGAAGGACAACTACTACTTTTATTCTTTTACCCTGTTGGGTAATAAAGCAGAGAAAAAGAAACCTAAAGTGTGGACATTGCAGCTCTTCTCAACTCTGATCGTATACTCTAGACGGCGAAGGAATAGAGGTAACGTGTCACCCAAAACAAACCAGCAGCTCTTTCGGGGGTAGTGACACATATATTTATATTGTCTCATTTTATTGTGTACTCTTTGCTGTGATCGTTTGGGGTGTGACTGTATTCTATTGTTCTATTGTGGCTGTCTGCCTCAAATATTATGGGATGGGTAAGTGTGTTTGCTGTGAGGAGAGAGGGAGGGGGATTCCTCCAGCAGCCCCCCTGTTGATAAGACTGTTTACTGATGAGAAGTTTGAATACACCTGATCTGTGTGTCTATTGTCATTGGACAGTTTGAATCCAGGGGTGGGGGGAGTGTCTCTGAGTTAGTTATCTGTTGTAACATGTGCTTGAATAAAATTAGTCTGCTGGTTTTTACCCTACACTGAAGTACGGCTGGTGACTGGGGGGGCTAAAGAGTCTTGGATAGTTCTGGTTCGGGACAGAGGAAGCATTGACGGTGGACATAGTCCTGTTGAGGACGAGGGTTCGTCACAGGCTCCTTTGGCCATTTAAACCCACGTTGCGCAGTCTGTTATTATTTTAAGGGTTAGTAGAAGGACAGAGGTTGACATACTTTAGCCATGTCCTTCTCAGTTTTTAGCTTGTGTAGTTGGTTGATATGGGCAACACAGACACTTCCCCCCTCCCCCTCCCCCATCTTGGGGGCCTCGTGTGTCTCTTATGCAAGCTGGCTGAGCCATATTTCTTCCAGTGTATGTGTCACTCTGATCTACAAGAGATGAATGTGAAGAGATGCGTGTCACGACTTCATCTTGTCATCTAGATGCTGATCACCATTTAGCTGAAACTTTCCACATTTTCTTAGTCCTTATGTCGGCTCGTAATGAGAAGGAGACTGTACGTTTGCCATACTGTAGTTTGGTATTTTTTTAAATAGGAAACCCTAACCCACATATTTTTTTTGTTTCCTTTGCATTTTTCCAATATAAAAATTAATGGATACGTGTATAAGCCTTGGTACCGAAAGAGCATTTAAACACATTGGCCCGGATTCACATACATTGGCGCATATTTATGCCGGCGTAGCGTATCTAATATACGCTACGCCGACGTCGCGCAGAGAGGCAAGCACCGAATTCTCAAAGAACTTGCCTCTCAAACTGCGCTGGGTTCCCTCGGCGTAAGCCGTCGTAGGTGGAAGTGGGCGTGAGCCATTCTAATGAGGCATGACCCCATGCAAATGATGGGAGGGGTGCCATACAAGTACTTAAAACGAACGGCGCATGCGCCGTCCCATGGACGTATCGCAGTGCGCATGCTCAGAATACTACTCCCTAAGATACGACGGATCACTGCCTACGACGTGAACGTAACCTACGCCGAGCCCTATTCACGTACTACGTAAACAACGTAAAATACGATGGCTGTGTTCCCTGGTCCATACCTTAGCATGAGTTGCGCCTCATATATGGGGAATAACTTTACGCCAGACGAACGACTTACGCAAACCGCGTATATTATGCGCCGGGCGCAAGTACGTTCGTGAATCGGCGTATCTCCCTCATTTGCATATGTGCATAGAAAATCAATAGGAGCGGGAAATGCGCCCAGCGTAAAAATGCGCCCACGATACGACGGCGTAGGCAAGTTACGTCGGTCGTAGGAAGCCGATTTTTAGGCGTATCTCAGCTTGTGGGCACGGCGCATAGATACAACAGCGCATAGTTACACTTACACGGCGTATCTCGAGATACGTCGGCGTAAGTGCTTTGTGGATCTGGGCCAGACTTGGCAAAATACTATTCTTGACGTCTAGGAAATGTCTAGTGAGGCCCACAAGGTATATTGTGGATGGTTCTCTTGATCCTTTACTTCTTCTCGCAAATAATTTAGCCCTGTCCCCCTCAGTCTGTGTATAAAGCAGGCTTTTTTAAACTGGGGGAACTTGGTAAGGGAAAGTTCTGGACAGCCGCACTCCAAAAAATAGCCATTATTGTAAAAAGATATCAAATACAAGCCACAGCAGAATACAGGACAGAAGAGCTGACGAGTTTCACACTTAAAACGGCGCTTAAAGTAGATGTAAACCCGAAATGTTTTATATATTTTTTTGATGTCACAATGTACAGTATAAGATTTCCTATCTGTGCCTAGTCTTACCACACAGTTAATCCAGCTCTGAGCAATCCTCTTTTATTGTTCAGTGAAATAAAACGGACTTACAGAGAAAAACCTTAGTCCGTTCCGCCCCCTTGCTGTGAGTGATTTACATATCTCATGCACTAGCCTGGAGACAGGCATTATTTTTTGATTCCCACCCCCCACTCCTTTTCTGAAGTCATGTGGTTACTTTTCTGGGTTTTGACTGGATGTTAGTGATCATAGCAGAATTTAGTGTAAGGAATACACAGGAAAAAATGCATGTTGACAAGAGGAGTGTAGAGGTGGGCGGGGAGTCTACTGACATCACGACTCCACCCACCGAGCTCCAGACAACAGACCCACCCACAGAATCTGCAGTTTTTCAGTTCTTATAACAGACAGAGGGGAGACATTTGACAGGTAAGGATACATGCAGGAGGCATCTATATCCGTATAGATCAGCACTATGGCAGTAGTTTAGAATGGATGAGAGTGGCTTTACATCCACTTTAATCGTAGGTCATGAGCTATGATTAACCACTTCCATACCGGGCACTTACGTACCTTCCCGCCCAAGCCAATTTTCAGCTTTCAGCACTGTCGCACTTTGAATGGCAATTGCGCGGTCATGCTACATTGTACCCAAACAAAATTGGCGTCCTTTTTTCCCCACAAATAGAGCTTTCTTTTGGTGGTATTTGATCACCTCTGCGATTTTTTTTTTTGCGCAACAACTAAAAAAAGACAAAAAATTTTGAAAAAAAATTACGTTTTTATTTTTTTCTGTTAATTTTTTTGTAAATAAGTAAGTTTTCTCTTTCAATTACGGGCACTGATATGGCGGCACTGATGAGATGGCACTGATGGACATCGATGAGGTAGTACTGACGGGCACAGATAAGGTGGCACTGATTGGCGGCGCTGGTATGCGGCACTGATGGGCACACATAGGCGGCACTGATGGGCACACATAGGCGGCACTGATGGGCACTCATGGGCGGCACTGATGGGCACTCATGGGCGGCACTGATGGGCACTCATGGGCGGCACTGGGCACTCATAGGTGGCACAGATGGGCACTCATGGGTGGCACTTATGGGTGGCACTGATGGATACTTATGGGTGGCACAGATGGGCACTGATAGGTGGGCACTGGGCATGGATGGGCACTGTGGGGTGGCACTGATGGACACTGTGGGGTGGCACTGATGGACACTGTGGGGCGGCACCTATGTTGCCAGTCAGTGCCCATTTTTGGGCACTGATTGGCATCTTTTTTTTTTTTATGGGTTTTTTTTCAGCTTTTTTTTAGCTTTTTTTTAGCATTTTTTTTTTTTTGGGGGGGCATTTTTTTCAGTTTGCCCTTCCCTGGTGGTCCAGGGTGGCGATCCGAGGGGGGGCTGCGCTGATAAACAATCAGCGTGAACCCCCCCTGTCAGAATAGCAGCCGTTTGGCCCTTCTCTACTCGCGTCTGTCAGACGCGAGTGAGGAAGAGCCGTCAACGGCTCTTCCTTTTTACATCGTGATCAGCCGTGATTGGACACGGCTGATCATGTGGTAAAGAGTCTCCGTGAGAGACTCTTTACCGAGATCGGTGTTGCGGGGTGTCAGACTGACACCCCGCAACAACGATCGCCGCGATGCGTGCCCCCTGGACGTCATATGACGTCCGGTCAGGATTCTACAACCACTTTGCCAACGTCAATCTGTCATTGGCAGGCGGCAAGTGGTTAAGCACTGTTGAAAGTGTGAAATGCGTCAACTCTTCTGTCCTGTATTCTGCTGTGGCTTGTATTTGATATCTTTTTACAATAAAGGCTATTTTTTGGAGTGCGGCTGTCCAGAACTTTCCCTTACCTAATTGCTAAATGCATAGCCTGCACCTGCTGCTTCAACCCTGAGGAGAGTTTTTTATTTCCATATACCCCCCACCTGGAGCGGTAATCCCCTCCCCCTTACCTGGAGGAACCCTTGAAAAAAGTTTGAGATCTTGGGAAACCCCTGGAATTTATTTTTTGATCTACAGCTCACCGGACATTAGCGTTAGGAGTCTGTTAAAATTCTAACAACAAAAGTTATAGATGTACGTTGTCTGAATAGAAATCCTTAAAATTAAAAGGATTTCTAATTTCCGTGGCTAACTCAATCCAGTAAGAACTTTAGTGAGGACAGAGCTTTTGCAGGAAACGACGTAGCTATCACGTTAATGAAAAATAAAGAGCCCCTTAATTATCTGAGGCTTGTGTAATCATGAGTGTTAAGTAAAAAGAATACAGAAATAATTACTTATTTTTTTGAGCACCTCATTAAACTGGGCCTGTCTAATCACGGATGTTAAGTAGAACGAATGAAGAAGTAGGGCCAGATTCTCAAAAGAGTTACGATGGTGTAACTCAGGAAACACCGTCGTATCTCTGTTTTTGGCCCCGGGTATCTATGCGAGTGATTCCTAGAATCATTTTCGCATAGATACGGCCAAGATCCGACAGGTGTAAGTCACTTACACCGTCGGATCTTAGATGTAATGCGACGCCAGCCGCTAGGTGGCGTTTACGTTCAGGTCTCATTTGACTATGCAAATGAGCCTGATACGCCGATTCCCGAACGAATTTGCGTCGCGTACGTCGTTCCCGTAAGCGTAAGGTTACCCCTGCTATATGAGGGGTAACCTTACGCCAGTCCGCCGTATGCCGTGTTAAGTATGGCGTCGGGTCCGCGGCGGCTTTTTCCGTCGGTTACATCGTTTTCCTAAGTCGTTCTTGAATACGACTTTACGTCAATGACGCTCACGTCGGCGTCATTGACGTTTTCCGTCGAGAACTGGAGCATGCGCACTGGGCTATTTTAAGTGTTTGGGGAATACAGCACTTGCTCCTGTAAGTTGGGGCGGCATAGTGTAAATGGCTTACGCTACGCCCGCCTCAAATCTACGAGAATCTGGCCCAATGTCTTATTTTACATGGGCACCTCTGGGCCCTGAGCTGTTCAATGTGTGGCCCTTCAGGTTTCCTCTTTGAGTACTAGGGGCACTTCATTAAACTGGGCCTGTCTAATTACATGCGTTAAATAGAAAGAATAAAGAAGTAATGCCTTGTTTTACATGGGCACCTCTGGGTCCTTAAAGTGGATATAGATCCCTCACACAACAATAGACTTCCCCAGCAACAATGAACCCCCCCCAACAACAATACCCTACCTAGCAACAATAGACCCCAACCTTGCTATAATAGACCCCACCCTTGCAACAATAGTCCCCCCACACAGCAACAAAGAACCACCTACAACAAAATACCACCCCCAGCAACATTAAACATCCCCCAGCAGCAACAACAGATCTCCCAACGGCCAATGCCAATAGACCTCTATATCAACAGTAGATCCCTCCCAGTAACATAAGCCCCCCAGAAACAATAGACCCCCCACCAGCAACAATAGACCCTTACACAAAAACAGATTCCCACCAGTGACAATAGACCCCCCCACCAGCAACAATAGACCCTTACACAAAAACAGATCCCCACCAGTGACAATAGACCCCCACCCCCCCCCCCCAACCCAGCACACCCCACACCTCTTGCCATTACATACATTCAGTGCTGGAGGTAACAGAAGTCCCTGTGTTCCAGCTGAAATAAAGCCCTTTGAACTTTCTTCTAGCGTACTATAGCAAAAAGGGACCAGGTTGGGTGAGGTCATGCTTGTTAAAGAAAACCTGTCATTCCCAAGGTGTTTGAGAAGGGGTAGGCTCCTGGGCTTATGCCGGTTTCACTGCTGATTGGATCATTGACCTAGGGCAAGTTTATAGACTGGGAAAATGGACTTTCCTGACCCACTAGATATGAAGTCGAAGGATGAACACGAAAGCCAAGGAACAACCAATGACAATGCCTGTCGGCAGACTCCAAATTCAATGCAAGGTACCACACAGCTCTCAGTGCCATGTGTTGCAGCGCCTTCAGTTTCGAATGGTACCCAAACGCATGTACATCTGCGAACCATCAGTGCGTTTCGGTACTCTACATTGAAAACAATGTTTAGGTGTTTTTATACTTGCTAACCCTTTATTAGTTGCGGCAACTCAATTATTATTTCTTCCTTCGCAGTCCACATTACACACGTAATAACACACACTAATGGTTGCTTCTACAAAAACCATCTGTTCTTATTAATAGGGAGAAAGAAAGTGCTGTCTAGTGCCAGCCGTTGGGCACAGGTGGTATTGCGGCAGGCAGATAAAATACTGTATATAGACTGTGGTCTGTAGGAGGTGTACACATACTCGTTGCCCACCTATTTAGCTGTGTATTTACTTTTTTTTTTTTTTGTTCCGGTAGTTTTATTATTATTTTCTCCGTCTTAGCAACTTAGAAGCTCTAAGTAAATATATACTGGTATAATAGAATGCCATTCTTTTGTGGTTGCTGTGCAGGTGTTCTGTATCAGAGGCTGTGTGATGAATCACTAATTGAGCGATACAGCTGTTCTCAATCGTATCTTTTCTCTTTCTCATTGTCACAGAGCTCCTGGGTTCTGCAAAGAGAGTGAATGTAAATTTTCAAGACGCGGATGGGTAAGTAAATGACTCTATTTCCCGTTAAATTATCACATCTCTGTGCAGACTGTGCCTCTGGTTTTAGAAATGAGTAGAATGTTTCAAAGCAAGCTGGCGATAAAACTTAAAGGAAAAGGTGAAAAAACATCTGATGATGCCGCCCCCCCAGCCCCCGTTTTACTTACCTGACCCCTCGAAAGTCCTGCGCTCGGTCCCGAGATCCTCTTCGCCGCTAAGCCTAGCCGCTGATTGGCTAGAGCGGATGGATTGAGAGCAGCGCAGCCATTGGCTGGCACTGCTGTCAATCACAACCAGTGACGCGGCGCGCAGAGGGGCGGGGCCCAGTGATGTAAAGTTGCGGCGGCGTAGCGTAAATCCCCCAGTGCGCATGCTCCAAATGACGTCGGCAAATCGGCATGCTTTCGACGTAAATGTAAATTACGTCCAGCCGTATTCGCGAACGACTTACGCAAACGACGTAAAAATTTCAAAACTTGGCGCGGGAACGACGGCCATACTTAACATAGGATACGCCGCACATACCCCTCATATAGCAGGGGTAACTTTACGCCGGAAAAAGCCGAACGCAAGCGGCGTAAAAAAAAACGGGCGGTCGTTCGTTTCTGAATCGAAGCACCACCTAGCGGCCAGCGTGAAATTGCAGCCTAAGATACTACGTCTAAGACACTTACACCTGTCGGATCCTAGGGATATCTATGCGTAACCTGATTCTATGAATCAGGTGCATAGATACGACGGCCGGACTCAGAGATACGACGGCGTATCAGGAGATACGCCGTCGTATCTTGTATCTAAATCCGGGCCAAGATCTCTATCTTCTTCCCTGTCAGAACAGCGATCTGCGTTGTTTACATAGGCAGATTGCCTTTATGCCTCTCTGGGGAATGATCACGGGTGGCCAGCGGACATTAGGTCCACCCGACCCACTGATCGGCATCCCCTGTGTCCAATCAGTGCGCGACCGCGCATTCGGCGGCACACGCACCCCCCAGTGTCTATTGCATGAAATGACATTCTGGTACATTGTTTTGCGCAATAGAGCCCACCTGTAGTAAAAGTGCTACCGTGGTCGGCAAGTGGCTGAAAGCTCCAGGGTTTGTCTGCAGGAGCTTGCCATCGCACCCGTGATCATCGGTGCAATGCTTTGCAGGCCTCTGCTAGAAGAAATATAATAAATGCCCATTTTTTTCTGAAAAAAATGGTGAATTTTCCTTTTTTTCTGCCAAAAGGTGAACTTATGCTTTATGGATGTAATAAAATAAAATTAAACCTCCGCAAAGAAGAATAAAACATTTGGCCCCAGGAGCTTTTAGCCATAATGTGCTAGCATGTGCAGCCTATTAGCACTTTATTGTAGACTTATCGGGCTTATGATCCCCTTCAGTGCTGCGCTGTCAGTGCTCACGCTGGTCACTCTTTAAGCTGCGATGGCTCAACTCCTATGCATGCACCCAGGAGTCACATTGTCACGCTCATGCCATAAATGTACGCTGAGTTGCTTGTGCGCTGCTTAGTGTAGACAAACCCTGACAGGCAAGGACAATAGCTTATGGCAGAAGAGACCAATAATGTCTCTATTATAAAAATTCTACTTATCAGCAGTTTTTTTTTTTTTTACATTTAATTCTTCTTTAATTATTAGAGTGGCACTAATATGTGTCTTTTATATCTACCTAGAGTTCAGCTTTAAGGGCTTGTTAACAGTAGCATTGCCCTGTGAGGAGCGATCCACAGTGGATGCGTTCTGTTGCCTGCTCACTGTCTATTTTAACCCCTGAAAGCCCATTCCGCAGTGCGTGCGTTTTCAGGGGCATTTGCGGCGTAGCTCCAGTTATGTGTTTACTGGGTGGCAGGGCCACAAGGGGTGGGGAAGAGGGAAAGCTGCCCTGGGCATTGTGGTATCATGTGAGGTGGGGGGGCACCACAAGGAGGTTGGAAGAAGAGGATTTGTGTTGGGAGGGGGGATTTGGGGGCGGCAGGGGATAAGACTTGTTTTGGGAGGGGAAATTTGGGGAGGTGTGCTGGTGGTTTGAGGGGATTTGGGAAGAGGATTTGTGCTAGGAGGGGGAATTTCTTTTGGGGGGGGGGGATTTGTGCTAGCAGGGATGATTGTGGGGATTTGTACTAGTAGGGGAAATTTGGGGGGAATTATGCTAGGACTGGGGAGACTTTGTGCTGGAAGGGGGGATTTGGAGTGGGGGGGGGATTTGTGCACAGAAAGGAAATTGAAGGAGTAGAGCACAGGTGTCAAACACAAGGCCCGTGGGCCGAATCCGGCCCTCCAGGCCATTTCATGTGGCCCTTGCACCTCTCCAGCAGCTGCAGGAGAGCTCCAGCCCTCCTCTGGTCCTCCTCAAGACTCTTACTTTCTGCTTTTAAGCAATGCATCCAGCTTCTTCCCAGCATCAGCATAAGGAAACTGTGATGTAAGAGAGAGTGAGGGGACTCATATTAGATGTTAAGAGACAACCCACCATCGGAAGTTAAAGCGGAGGTTCACACAAAAAGTGAACCTCCGCTTTTTGGATCCCTCCCCCCCTCCGGTGTGTCACATTTGGCACCTTTCAGGGGGAGGGGGGTGCAGATATCTGAGACAGGTATTTGCACCACTTCCGGATTCTGATCCCCGCGGGGAATCCAGCCTGTCACGTCTGCCCCCCCCTGCTGTCTTCTGGGAAACACTGTTCCCAGGAGAGAGTGGGGACCAGTAACGGCGCGCCGCAATCCTCGCGCATGCGTAGTAGGGAATCGGGCAGTGAAGCCGCAAGGCATTAATTCCTGATTTCCTTACTGATGATGGCGGCGGAAGCCGCCGAGGACCGATCGATTGCTCAGCCTCGGCTGCTGATATCGCGGGCGCGCTGGACAGGTAAGTGTCCGTTTTTGAAAAGTCAGCAGCTGCCGTATTTGTAGCTGCTGGCTTTTAAAATAAAAAATCGGCGGAACCTCCGCTTTAAGGTGAGGGGACGTGCTGGACATCTAATCTTACAGATACAACCGGCCCTTTTGAGGGCAATCATAATGCTGATGCGGCCCACGATGAAATTGAGTTTGGCACCCCTGGAGAGGATTTGCACTAGGAGGGGGAATTCGTTTTTGGGAGGGGGACCCCGCCAAAAAACATCCACCCAATCAGTATCACACCCACCAGTGCCAGGACAAAAAATATGGAACAGTGACCCCACCTCTTTGTTACAACGCCGAATATTAGTCGAGATCGAGGGAATATATTTATGGATAAGTTCAGGGGTCCTATACCAAAACATGAGGACCATAACTGACGTCTCTCTCGGAACAACACACCTGGAGGATTTAAAGATGGAGGACCATATCCTGTCCCATTATTGAGGACCTATGGGTCTGCATGATAGTTGAGCCCATTTTTTCATATACAGATGAGTGACCTCGGTAAGGGTGATTGACCCGTGGAGGATACGATGTTAACCTCCCCTTTTTACTGCCCCTTCCATTCCCGATCGTAAACCCGTCCTAAAGGTTTAAAAGGCTGACAGGTTCTCCTTAAGTTTTCAATGAACGGTATTGCCTGCCATAGCTCTAGAAGCACAGCGTCTATTAATTTACTGTTGTCAAGTACTAGCCTGCCCTCCAGTTCCAACCCCCGTGGTATTATAGCGACAAGCACCGCTGTTATTAACATCTGCAGCCAGGAGATTTGCAGTCACAGGATGCTGATTATTTTTTAACAGGTTCAAGATCTCTCTGCTTCTTTAGGGCAAATCCTATTTGGTAGATGCGTGAGATTTGTAGTCACCAGGGAGAGCCGGTGCAGATAGTCGCAGGATGCCCCTGTGAAACGTGTTGTCACACCAGTAACAGCGTACATCACCAAACAAGACAATGATAAAGCCCTGAAGGGAGCGGACGTCCCAGCGCCAACGCAATGTCCCAATACACGTAATGTGCGGCACATGTTGGTTCTAATAATTACGCATTTTATCTACCTTTTGGAATTGATAATAGTTTCTGCAAGACTAAATAATAATCTTCCAGCTAATATGAGAAATGAATCTTGTCATATTAATAAGAACTGCTTGCAGTTATGTGCATTTTTTAGCAGTTGCAATTCATTTTTCTGTGTTGTATTTAATAGTTTTGCATTTTCTTTTATCCGTAAAAAAAATAATAAAATTGACATTTCTATCACTTGAACGCATTCAAGAAAACCTGTACTGGGTACAGAAAATGGGAAGTCAAAGTAATGTTAAAGGGGTTGTAAAGGTACAATTTTTGCAGTCCTCCTTCACTTACCTCATCCTTCCATTTTGCTTTTTTAACCACTTCCCGACCGCCGCATGTATATGTACGTCCACAGAATGGCACATACAGGCAGATGGGCGTACAGGTATGTCCCCGCCTTTCCGTGGGTCGGGGGTCCGATTGGGACCCCCCCCGCGACTTGCGGCGGTCGGGTCCCCGCGGGGAGCAATCCGGGACGACGGCGCGGCTATTCGTTTATAGCCGCTCCGTCGCGATCGCCCCCCGGAGCTGAAGAACGGGGAGAGCCGTATGTAAACACAGCTTCCCCGTGCTTCACTGTGGCGGCTGCATCGATTGAGTCATCCCTTTTATAGGGAGACTCAATCGATGACGTCAGTCCTACAGCTACACCCCCCTACAGTTGTAAACACACACTAGGTGAACGCTAACTCCTACAGCGCCCCCTGTGGTTAACTCCCAAACTGCAACTGTCATTTTCACAGTAAACAATGCAATTTAAATGCATTTTTTGCTGTGAAAATGACAATGGTCCCAAAAATGTGTCAAAATTGTCCGAAGTGTCCGCCATAATGTCGCAGTCATGAAAAAAAACACTGATCGCTGCCATTAGTAGTAAATAAAAAAACGAATAAAAATGCAATAAAACTATCACCTATATTGTAAACGCTATAAATTTTGCGCAAACCAACCGATAAACGCTTATTGCGATTTTTGTTACCAAAAATAGGTAGAAGAATACGTATCGGCCTAAACTGAGGAAAAAAAATATTTTATATATTTTTCAGGGATATTTATTATAGCAAAAAGTAAAAAATATTGATTTTTTTTCAAAATTGTCGCTCTATTTTTGTTTATAGCGCAAAAAATAAAAACCGCAGAGGTGATCAAATACCACCAAAAGAAAGCTCTATTTGTGGGAAAAAAAGTACGCCAATTTTGTTTGGGAGCCACGTCGCACGACCGCACAATTGTCAGTTAAAGCTACGCAGTGCCGAATCGCAAAAACTGTCCGGGTCCTTTAGCTGCCTAAAGGTCCGGGTCTTAAGTGGTTAAGCCGGCAGCGGCAGTGGACCACCATCTCTCCACGTTTCCTGTGCTGGGCTAAGAATAGTCAGTGTTGAAATTAAATAGGACATCAGTTTTTTTTTAAGCCACTCAAATTATCAACACTTACACAAACAAATGGATAGAAAACCGTCGCCAAAAACAGAGGTGTTAATGAGGTTGGGGAGAATGGAGCGAGCTGAATGGAATTAATTAGTTCCTGAAAGGTTCACGTGGAAATTAGATTTTTCAGCTTGGAAACCCTTGAGGCTTTGGAGAAAGTTAAGCCCTGGGGTTATAGGAGTGTGCCTATCATTAAGTATGCATGAAAGTAAATAACTACGTCAATGCCACTACTTCTTATCAGGTGTAAAATACCGCCACTTTTTCTGTCTGTAACAATACGCCAGTTGTGGAATCCATTCGGTGCGCGACAGCATGCCCATTTACAGTCAAAGGGCTAAATTCAGGTAGCCCTGCTTAACATTGTGCGGGCGTAACGTATCTCCGTAAATTAGGGCGCAAGTTCCGTATTCATAAAGAACTTGCGCCCTAAGTTACGGCGGCGTAACGTATGTGGGCCGGCGTAAGCCCGCCTAATTCAATTGGGGATGATGTGGGCGTGTTTTATTTAAATTATTGTTGACCCCGCGCATGCGCCGTTCGTAAAAGAATCACAGTGCGCATGCGCCGTTCGTGAAAGAATCCCAGTGCGCATGCTTAAAATTCCACCTCAAATCGTCATTGCTTTCGAGGTGAACGTAAATTACGTCCAGCCCTATTCGCGAACGACTTACGCAAACGACGTAAAAAATTCAAAATTCGACGCGGGAACGACGTCCATACTTAACATTGCGTACGCCTCATAGAAGCAGGAGCAACGTTATGCCGGAAAAGCCTTACGCAAACGACGTAAAAATTTTTTTTTTTTCCTATGCTTACCATGTTTTATTCTACACCGAGGTCTTCAAACGACACCCCGTGGTCCACTATAAGATTTACTTCAGATCCACAGCTATTGCATGTCTCTGCTCTCATGGAGACACTGATATAAGGTGGGAGTCTGATGTAGTTTTGGAAAAAAGGAGGACACTGATGCAAGATGGGACTCTGCTATTGACTCCAACATAAAGAGCAATCTGATTCTGATTTAAGGGGGCGCTCTGATATAAGGAGGACTCTTATGCGAGTGTAGCACCCTCCTAGGTAGGTGCTAGAGAAAGTATCATAGTTGTTGATTTCTCTGCCTAACAGAGAGACAGTAGGTACATTTATCTGCTGTCTGCTTAATAGAAGCTGTGATTGTTTAGCAGAGTCTGCTCAGTGTGCTCTGGTGCTGCTCATCTTGTCTTGAGGTTTCACACTAACCTAGCAGCCAGGGGAGGTGCTGGACAGTGGGTGGAAACCTGGCAGCTGAAAGCAGCCCTAGCCAATTAGAAGGGGAAGTGCCCCTAAGCATGCTGAGTGCCTGTATTTATATTTAATGAGCACATTGGCTCTGGGTCTTCCTCTACAGAGAGAGGTCCAGGTGGGGAGGGGGCCTGCTGCCCCTCCTCAGCACAGGCTGACATGCGGCCTCAGGTGGGCAACCTGAGGCCCTAAAACATTGAAGCTGAAACCCATGGTTCTCCTTAGGGTTGTCCCGATACCGATACTAGTATCGGGACCGATACCAAGCATTTCCCCGAGTACTTGTACTCGGGGAAAATGCTCCGATACTTTACCGATACCTGACTCTCCTTCCATGCTCCTATGTCCCCCCTCCGTGCCGCTGCCGTTCTGCTCTCCCCCCCCCCCCCCCCCCGATCTGCTTAGCCATTCTGATCTGGGTTGTTTTTTTTTTTGCTGCCAAATATTTGTCAAATATACAATGTAGACCTCATACTGAAAAGTTTGAAGACCTCTATTCTTCACTGTGTATCTGTTTTGAGGTGGCCATCTTGGTTGAGGTACGGCTTCTCTTCCTTATATCAGAGCTGCTACCTTGATGACTGGTGGTCTGATTGCTGCTGGGATACACAAACCGCAATAAGAGAAGTGCAGAAAGCACAGATACAGTGAATGAATGAAGTATAAGCAGCGAGATCCTTGCACTATAGGTCCTCAGGTACAGCTTTCTCTCCAGCAAGGAGAACGATGAACAGCACAGTACTAACATCACCAAATTTCCTTCAGGCAGTGGTGCCAAAATTCAGAGGCAGCGGTGCCCTAGATCTCCCACTGCAAATGTACAGCTATAAGACTGTAGGCACAAAGCATGCACAGCCATTTTTCAGTGGGAGTTCAAGACAAAACCTAGATTTGTGAGGATAATGTCTCAATTCCAATGTTTTTTTTTTTTTTTTTTTTTTTAATTCAGGTCCACTGAATGGCAGTTTTAAATGCTTACATTACATAGTTGTTGCTAGATCTGAAGGGGATTGTACAATCAGATTGTAAGGTCGGTTTAGCTTTAGGTTGTACATGGGCTTAGCCGGTTGGGGCAATTCGATAACTCTCGGTCAAGCTTAAACCAATAATATTTCCCAATGTCCAAATGATCAAAAACAGAAGAGAAAACGAGTGAAAGCAGCTCAGTGCCACGTAAAAAGGCTTTTTTTCATTGGATTGGTACCCCCATTGTGACTGTTTGGATTACAAGAAACAAATTGCTAAATTCATGGCATTAGGCAAACTGAACACATCCCGGTTGTCATTTAGCAGGTGAGCAAGTGCAAATCTGTGGGTCATGTGAAAATGTATTTCAAGGTAATGTTACAATAATAAATCAAAATATCTTTTTGCTAAGCACACACTGTATTTTCCTTTAAATGATTCTGTTGCACCCACTCCCAGCATAATTGCAGACCTTATTTGAACTCCTGTGCATGCATTGACACCACTGTGTAGTACTTAATATATAAATTGTAAATGCGCTCCCAGCGGGACCTGCAATGCAGGCTGAGGACTGAATAGCTTCAGACTGACTGTAATGTAGCACTGGCCTGGGCTAAACACACTGGTGCTTTGTGTGGGCGCCACCTCGTGGCAGCTGTGCCCATGGCTGCCTTTTGATTAAGAGGAGCACATCTGGCTAGCTAATTGCTGAATGTCGCTGAATGTTGGGTATAAGTCGCTTTGTTCCATCACTGCCAGAATGCTAATTACAGGATTGACATATGGAAGTGCTGACAGGCAGCAATTTAACATTTTTTTTAACATATTATTTTTTTTTTTATTAGATATACTTTTGCATTATCTCTTCGTTTGCACGGTCTCTTCTTTAGCTTAGAGTTTATGAATGCTAAATCATTATGTAATATGAGGGGAATATTATCAAGCAATATTTTTTTTTATTTTTTTTAAAGGGCTGTTTAATAATTTTATTGGGGCTATTGTAAAAAAGCACCTGGTTAATGTGACAAAAATGATGCCCTATCCCCACAGTGCTCTTTTTGCCACTGGGTGCTGAAGATCTGCTTAGCCATTCTGATCTGGGTTGCACTGGAAAGCTGGGCTGGTGGTCAAAGAACTAGCCCAAGGTTGGCTCTCCTTCCTTCATGGCACCTTAGACAATTGTGCTGCCATTGATATGTAACATAAGGTCATTTCTATTTTGTCTATTGAGGGACAGACAAAGAGCCAGATCCACATAGCGAGTACGCCGGCGTATCTACTGATACGCCGGCTTACTTTCATATTACCCGCGTCGTATCTTTAGTTTGAATCCTCAAACCAAGATACGACGGCTTCTGGGTTCGATCCGACAGGCGTACGGCTTCGGATCGTAGGTGCAATACTTCGGCGCCCGCTGGGTGGAGTTTGCGTTGTTTTCCGCGTCGGGTATGCAAATTAGCTTTTTCCGACGATCCACGAACGTACGCGCGGCAGTCGCATTTTTTTACGTCATCTCTAGTCGGCTTTTTCCGGCGTATAGTTAAAGCTGCTATTTTGCGGCGTATAGATAGACTTGCCATGTTAAGTATGACCATCGTTCCCGCGTCGAAATTTGAATTTTTTTTTTTTTTTTTGCGTAAGACGTCCGTGAATAGGGATGGACGTAAGTCACGTCTAAGGCCCCGTACACACGACCGAACATGTCTGCTGAAAATGGTCCGCGGACCAGTTTCAGCAGACATGTTCGGTCGTGTGTATGGCCGACCGGACAGGTTTCCAGCGGACATTTGTCCAGCCGACCGTTTTGCAGCGGACAAATGTTTCTTAGCATGCTAAGAAACATGTCCGCTGGAAACCTGTCCGTCGGACATGTTCGGTCGTCTATACAGACTCACCGTACATGTCCGAGCGGCCGCCATCCCTCGCATGCGTCGAATCACTTCGACGCATGCGTGGAAGCATTGACCTTCCAGTGTCGCGCACGTCGCCGCGTAATCGTCGTGGCGACGGCACGGACGCGTCACCGCGCTGTCTGTCCGCGCGGATTTCGGTTTGATGGTGTGTACAACCATCAGACCGAAATCTCCCAGCGGACATGTCCGATGAAAACGGTCCGGCGGGCCGTTTTCATCGGACTGTCCGCTGGTGTGTATGAGGCCTAAGTTCAAAAAATGACATTGTTGCGACGTCATTTCGTGCAAAGCACGGCGGGAAATTTCGAAACGGAGCATGCGCAGTTCAATCGGCACGGGGACGCGCTTCATTTAAATGAATCACGCCCACGCCGATTTGAATTCCGCCACCAGAAATACACTACGCCGCCGTAACTTACGACGCAAAATCTTTGAGGATTTGAAAGTACGCCAGGTAAGGTACGGCGGCGTAGCGTATCTCTGATACGCGGCGCAAGTGTAAATGTATGTGGATCTGGCCCACAGTTTTTTGCCTTATGCCGCGTACACACGATCGGACATTCCGACAACAAAACCGTGGATTTTTTTCCAAAAGATCTGTAATGAGACAGTAGTTCCCAGAAGTAGAGCAGGATATGGCAGAAGATTTTTAACCTGCTATTTCCAGGCATTGGCTCCCCAGTGGTTTTCCCTCTGATATTGGTGGCTGCAAAATACAACAGCACTACATATATACAGTATGAATACCTCCCCAGAAGGGATACTTCATTTAGAGCTTAAATTCCCTAGGCCCGGAAAGTAAGGACAACAAAGGTATTTTAACTGTTAATCTCCTGAAGAAGCACAACTGTCGTGAAACATGTCGAGCAGGAATTCAAGCTGGACCTCATAACCACCCCTATAGTGGTCAGGTTCCCGATCTGTACCATGGACACTGGGATATACTTTAGTCTGGATATATATGTGTACATATACATGTATCCAACCCAGTAAGGGACCCATATACCAATACAATATATTCTTTACAACCACCATCAATAATGCTGTGTACTATAAATTGATTGGATTTTGATTTTAATTGTGTTTTTGTATTAAACAATATAAAATATGTACTTTTTAGCTTATTGGTATCTGAGTTAATTGTGCCAATATATTTTCTTTAATGAGGTCAATTACTAGGACGAGGCACAGTGTAAACAATTGATGTCCACAGTACCACATTGTGTTGACATGTCATATTGATTCTTTGACATTGCAGGGGAGGTCGTTGATTACTAGAATCAGACTTTCCAATCAACATCTTGTAGTTATGGGCTGGTAGGACTCCTGGTGGTCAGATTGTCAGGATTTTCTATCTCAAGGACCAATTTGCCATCCTGCTTCATGGTCGCTGGCTTTAATGGCATTGCTGTTGAAGCCCAGGTTTTGAGAGGCAAGGCAATCAATGATTCTTACAGTACTAAAAGCTAGGAAGACTAGTTTTGGCTAGGGTTGTCCCGATACCACTTTTTTAGGACCGAGTACAAGTACCGATACTTTTTTTCAAGTACTCGCCGATACCGAATACCGATACTTTTTTTTAAATGTGTCCCCAAATGCAACCATGTCCCCCACGAATGCAGCCATGTCCCCCACAGATGCAGCCATGTCCCCCACAGATGCAGCCATGTCCCCCACATATGCAGCCATGTCCCCCACATATGCAGCCATGTCCCCCCACATATGCAGCCATGTCCCCCCACATATGCAGCCATGTCCCCCACATATGCAGCCATGTCCCCCCACATATGCAGCCATGTCCCCCACATATGCAGCCATGTCCCCCAATATATGCAGCCATGTCCCCCAATATATGCAGCCATGTCCCCCAATATATGCAGCCATGTCTCCCCACATATGCAGCCATGTCTCCCCACATATGCAGCCATGTCTCCCCACATATGCAGCCATGTCTCCCCACATATGCAGCCATGTCTCCCCACATATGCAGCCATGTCTCCCCACATATGCAGCCATGTCCCCCACATATGCAGCCATGTCCCCCCCACATATGCAGCCATGTCCCCCCCACATATGCAGCCATGTCTCCCCATACCTAGATGCCACCGCCTACTTAATCAGCGTGCGGGGAACATTACATTTGAATAGCTGTCTGTTCCCTGCCGCTCCGCGTATAGACACTCCCCCTTGCTCGGGATTGGACGGGTGATCTGCACTTTGATAGACAGATCACCCGTCCAATCCCGAGCAAGGGGGAGTGTCTATACGCGGCGGGGAACAGACAGCTATTCAAATGAAAGCTGTAATGTTCCCCGCACGCTGATTAACTAGGCGGCGGGGGCGTTGCGGTATGCAGCGGCGATGGCGACGGGGGTAGTATCGGATCTGGCATCAGGGGCATTTGTGGGAGTACAAGTACTCCCGCAAATGCTCAGTATCGGTACCGATACTGGTATCGTATCGGGACAACCCTAGTTTTGGCCTTTCACCTCAACCAGGAAATTTTTTGGTTCCAGTTCACCAAAAGTAAGTCCCCCCCTCCATTGTCTGGTGGCAATTCAGGCTGTGATAGTCTCTCAGCCACTGCTTCTTTCCTTTTCGTCTTTCCAGATGGTCCCCAAAAGGGAGCATCAGCTTCTTGATCCTCTCTCTCTAGGTGGCTCAGACAGACCGTCATTCAAGATTATGGTCTCAACAAATAGGTTCCACTCTTTCCTGTCAAGGCATACTTTATTAGATCTGTAAGTGCCTATTGGGCTTTTTGGCATCAAGTATCAGTTATTCAGATTTGCAAGACTGCCACCTGTTCTCATGTTCTCTAAATTCTACCAGGTGGATGTTTTGACCTCATGTGATGCCAGCTTCATGCACAACGCCCTTCAGGTGGCCTCAGTTTTCTGTTGGTTTTGAGCCTATTGAGTTTTTTGCAGTGTTGCCCTTCCCTTCAGTTGGACTGCGTTTGGATGTCTCAACGGTGAAAGACTTTCTGTGTCCCTCAGTGGACAAGAAAGAAAACTTGATTTTTGTACTCATCAATGATCATGCTGGTAGTGGGAGTAGTTATCAAGGTTTGCTTTACAGTTTTTGTTTGCCAGTGTCCAATCCTTCTGTAGGTGGCAGTATAACCCGAAGGATAAAGACTTCCTATGTCTTTCAAAAGGCTCCAAAAAAGGATTTTACAATGATTACAGAAATCAGATTTTTGTGTCTACAAGTATCTTAAAGTGAGCCTCTAAGTTAAAAAATACAATTCGGAACTAATGGAAAAAAATAACAGCTAGATTACAGGATAGGATGGAAATGCATGTTAAAGCGGAGTTCCAGCCACAATTTCACTTTTTAAATATAAATACCCCTGTAATACACAAGCTTAATGTATTCTAGTAAAGTTAGTCTGTAAACTAAGGTCCGTTTTGTTAGGTTGTTACAGCATTTAGACACTTTATAAAATAGAAATTGACTGGGGCCATCTTAAGTGTGGGCATAATGAAGCCAGACTGTATGACTTCCTGGATGTCAGCCTTGCAAATCTCGCACATGCTCAGTGCTGCACAAGCGGTGTCAGATTAGGTTTCAGCACCTGTGCTGTCCAAGTCACATGATTTTTTGAGACAGAAAGTTACACCCACTACATTCCCAGGAGTCTGTGTGGTGTAGGTTAGGAAGCATTAAGCACCTAGGTGCAGGAAGTGGGAAGATTAACTATTCTGCCTAGCAACAACACTTTGAAGGCATCTAAAAAAAAAAAAAAAAATTTGTAAAAGAACTAATGATTTTTTTTTAAAACTACTGATGTAATGTTATATTTATGGGTGGAACTCCACTTTAAGGTCTGGGAGGAGTGGCACTGCCGGGAAGACCCGCCCTGAGCCGATTATTTGAGCTCCTACCTTACCCTATCTCTCTCCCCTTCTTATCTCATCTCTTCAAATTTCCTTCCCCCCTTTTTCTATTTCTTTTCCTTTTCTGTTTTCTCTTATTTTCTCTAGGCCCTATAATGGCCTATGGCACACTCTACCTAGTTCTGAACAATTTATAGTGTGATTAAGTATAGTTATTATACCAACTACTACACAGCTTACTGTTATGTACATACTGACTATACTACTGTTCTAATGATACATGTAAATGATTGTGTCCAGATTACCGTACTTCAAAGCAAAGTTATTTGTGAGAGGCTCAAAAATATGGCCACCATAGATGGCGATGAAGGGCTTCCAAATTGGCAGTCCTGGTGCAGAATTTCATCGATCTGGTTCAGATTATCCACAGACATGTGGCGTTTTGTTAATACCGTTTTTGGTTTTCATTCATTGCCAGCTGAAGTAGGTTCTAGCCATCTCATGTTGAGAAATACACAGATACCATGTGCAGTGAGGCGCAATTGGTTTACAGCGGCGTTACAAAAACTCATTTTCTGATGTCAGATAAAAGGGAGATGGCCGTCACTGAAGAGCCAACCATCCACATAATAATGACACAGGGACGAGCGTTGGACGAGATCGGACACAGCTGTTTATGAAGCTTCCTGCCAACATACAGGGCATTTATTATAATAACAGTCACTTCCATATGTGACATGGCCAGGGCGGGCACTGCCATTGTGTGATGCAAATCCAAACTGCCTGCCGCAAAAGATGGAACATTTTCTCCCAAAATAACCTGCAAGTTTCATGTCATTTCAGCTGTTGAATGCTTTATTAAAGCTGAGTTTTATTTCCTTTAAATGGAAAGCTGTTCCGCGAGCAGATGTTTATTCAGATGGAAGCTAGGAGAATATAGCAGAATAGGAATACTTAGGGGAAAACCATTGTCAATAAATACACAATTTGAGTATTAACATTTTTTAAATGTGACATTCATATTTTTTACTTACTTGCTGTTCCGTATTTTGATTTTTGCCTGTCATATACAGCTTTGTAAACGCTTCCTGTAATGGTTGTCTGTATATTGGAAAAGGTGATTGGTTTTCCCTGTTTAATGCCTGCTAACATAATGTAATCTAGCAAGAAATAAAAAAGAAAAAGCCAAACACTGTGTAGCACTACTAAGTAGACACTGCATATGTAGGCCCGGATTCACATACATTGGCGCATATTTATGCCGGCGTAGCGTATCTAATATACGCTACGCCGATGTAGCGTATATTATGCCATCCATTGAGAGAGCTGTGCCACAGCCAAGATTCCCACGCGCATGCACAAGTGTGACATCATTGTTGCTCAGCCATTTAAACAGCCGGAGTCTGTGAACCCAGAAAGAAGATGGAAGCCTTGAAACCGGCAACAGCACCCCACTGGAGGGCTTCATTTTATAGTAAGTCTTTTATAATGTGCTAGTATGCAATATTTACTAGCACATTATGGGGCAGATCCACAAAGATCTGCCCCGGTGTAGCGTATATGAGATACGCTACGCCGCCGTAACTTACTTCTGTTTGTTTCGAATCCAGAAAGAAGTTGCGCCGTAAGTTACGGCGGCGTAGTCTATCTCTCGCGGCGTAATGGTGCGTAATTCAAATCAGCGCGTAGGGGGCGTGTTTCATTTAAATGAAGCGCGTCCCCGCGCCGAACAAACTGCGCATGCGCCGTCCCTAAATTTCCCGCCGTGCATTGCGATAAATGACGTCGCAAGGACGTCATTGTTTTGACGTGGACGTAAATTACGTCCAGCCCGATTCACGGACGACTTACGCAAACAAAATAATTTTTTTTAAATTATACGCGGGAACGACGGCCATACTTAACATTGCATACGCCACCAAATAGCAGCTTTAACTATACGCCGAAAAAAGCCCACTAGAGACGACGTAAAAGAATGCGACGGCCGCTCGTACGTTCGTGGATCGTCGGAAATAGCTAATTTGCATACTCGACGCAGAAAACGACTTGAACGCCACCGAGCGGACGCCGAAGAATTGCATCTAAGATCCGAAGGCGTACAAAGACATACGCCTGTCGGATCTAACCCAGATGCCGTCGTATCTTGTTTTGAGGATTCAAAACAAAGATACGACGCGGGAAATTTGAAAGTACGCCGGCGTATCACTAGATAAGCCGGCGTACTCTCTTTGTGGATCTGCCCCTTTGACAGTAACTTGCAGGGGGAAGGTTTTTTTTTTTTTTTTGTTTTAGTTTTTTCGATTTACAACTGTTTAAAAATAGACCAATACGTTTATTTCCTATAAGCTTTTTAATGATCTCTCCCATTTGTTACCAACCAAGCAGCTACCGCTGCCAAACCTCCCGTCCCATTTTATCTGTCCATTCTCCTCTATAGCGCAATGCTCCTAAAACTATTATATCACACGTGTGTATATGTGTGTTATGTAATTTCTATAGCCTTTGTATGCCCTCACTTTGCACAGCGCTAAGAATAATGTTATTGCTGTGGAATCAATAATAATGACAGGCTGTCACTTTGCTTCCTATATTTAAATGGCAGGGGGCTTTCAGGATTATATTCCCACGCTCAAACATGTTCATACGATATTGTGACCTCTACAAATATTTTCCTGTGTTCCCATAGTCATCGAAAGTCACTGCTGAGAGGTTGTACACTGATAACTCTGTTTCCTGACCTTTTGATCACAGTGATTGAACTCTGACCATCAGGCAATGCTAGAATTAAGAAGTTCAGTCTTAAAAGAGAAGTATGTTGTTTTTTTTCAGAATCATACTTCCCTAGGTGGATGCAGCATTGGTCCGATGTTGTATCTGTCCCCTGCTGGCAGGCTGAGAACTGAGCAATCAAACACCGCCGATCGCTTGATTACCATCATGGATGGATGGGAGATCACTGTGCATGCACTCCCATTGACAGCTGACGCTGTTGCGTCGGCATGTTTTGTCATCCTCACATGGTGTTGGGGGCAGAGCCTACCGGACATATCCGGGGGTTATAAGCTGGGGGGTTTGACATGGCTGCCACTATTTTCCTCACTTGCTTACACTTTGCACGCCACGGAGATCTCTGCTGCCGCTGGGCCATCTACAGCCTAATGGTGAATACAATTGCTATACCCTAGTACTTATGGGATGCTTCATTCCATTTATCCTAACTTATTTACTCTTGTCCACCTACTATTGCTTTATACACATTTGTTTTTGCTTTTTTTCATTTCATGGATTGTCCTCCCAGACACATTCTCAGTTGCACACACTCTCCAACAGTCTCTATGTCTGCTCCATTATTTAGGAAAGAGGAATTCCCCTGAGGTGGGGCTTTAACGGTAACGATTGATTCAAAAAGCGTATGATTTCAATAACATTTATTATATAATTTAATACAAAAGATGTGAAAAAAAAAATTGTTTAAGAACAAAGGGGGTTATCCTCAAAAGAGATACTCCGACTTAACTGCTGTTCAGTCTGTGTGTAACTTTGGAAACGATCCTCAAAAGGCTTTTTCCAAAGTTAGACAGAAGATCCGGCATGTGTAATTGAATTACACTGCCGAATCTTAGGATGCAGTACCGCATCCGCCGCTGGGGGCATTTCGAGTCGAAATGCCGTTGCTAGTATGCAAATTAGCACTTAAGGCGATCCACAAAGCTTTCTAGCTTCCTTTTTGCGCCGTAAGTGTTATTTTGCAAGTGTAAAATTAGGGCTCGTTCTACAAAGTGTAAAGTTAGTCACACCTTGTAAAGGCCCATTCCAGCGATGGCATTTGGTATGCTTTCCCGAGGGAGAACTCCACGTCAATTTGTAAAAACAAAACCGGCATGGGTTCCCCCCCCAGGAGCATACCAGGCCCTTAGGTCTGGCATGGGTTGTAAGGAGACCCCCCCACGCCGAAAAATTGACGTAGGGGGTCCCCCTACAATCCATACCAGACCCGTATCCAAAGCACGCTACCCGGCCGGCCAGGAAGGGAGTGGGGACGAGCGAGCGCCCCCCCCCCCCTCCTGAGCCGTGCCAGGCCGCGTGCCCTCAACATGGGGGGGTTGGGTGCTCTGGGGCAGGGGGGCGCACTGCGGGCCCCCCCACCCCAGAGCACCCTGTCCCCATGTTGATGAGGACAGGACCTCTTCCCGACAACCCTTGCCATTGGTTGTCGGGGTCTGCGGGCGGAGGCTTATCGGAATCTGGGAGTCCCCTTTAATAAGGGGGCCCCCAGATACCGGCCCCCCACCCTAAGTGAATGGATATGGGGTACATCGTACCCCTATCCATTCACCTGGAGGCAAAAAGTAAAAGTTAATAAACACACAACACAAGGCTTTTTAAAATATTTTATTATTCTGCTCCGGACGCCCCCCCTGTCTTCGTTATTAGCTCTTTTACCAGGGGGGGCTTCTTCTTCCACTCTCCGGGGGTCTTCCGCTCTCCGGGGGTCTTCTCCGCTCTCCGGGGGGGGTTTCTTCCGCTCTCCGGGGGGGGCTTCTCCGGACTCCGGGGGGCTTCTTCCATCTTCTCCCCTCTTCCGCTGTTGACTCGGCGAACCCCGGTTCTTCTGCAGCTCTCCGGTGCCTTCTTCTTCAGCGCTGGCTGCCTGCTATGTTTGTGTGTTAGCTCGATTTCAAACAGGCAGCCAGCGCGGTCTTCTGTGGCGTCAGGGTCTTCTCTTCCTTTCTTCCGATGTTGACTCGTCGCCTGTTGTCGCTGTAATGATGGAAGCGCGCCTTGCATCCCATTTATATAGGCATCACCGTCCCATCATGCTCCGGCAGGTACCCACGTGGTGGGTGCACGTGGGTAGGCACCCACCACGTGGGTACCTACCGGAGCATGATGGGACGGTGATGCCTATATAAATGGGATGCAAGGCGCGCTTCCATCATTACAGCGACAACAGGCGACGAGGCAACATCGGAAGAAAGGAAGAGAAGACCCTGACGCCACAGAAGATCGCGCTGGCTGCCTGTTTGAAATCGAGCTAACACACAAACATAGCAGGCAGCCAGCGCTGAAGAAGAAGGCACCGGAGAGCTGCAGAAGAACCGGGGTTCGCCGAGTCAACAGCGGAAGAGGGGAGAAGATGGAAGAAGCCCCCCGGAGTCCGGAGAAGCCCCCCCGGAGAGCGGAAGAAGAAACCCCCCCCCGGAGAGCGGAGAAGACCCCCGGAGAGCGGAAGACCCCCAGAGAGTGGAAGAAGAAGCCCCCCCTGGTAAAAGAGCTAATAACGAAGACAGGGGGGGCGTCCGGAGCAGAATAATAAAATATTTTAAAAAGCCTTGTGTTGTGTGTTTATTAACTTTTACTTTTTGCCTCCAGGTGAATGGATAGGGGTACGATGTACCCCATATCCATTCACTTAGGGTGGGGGGCCGGTATCTGGGGGCCCCCTTATTAAAGGGGACTCCCAGATTCCGATAAGCCTCCGCCCGCAGACCCCGACAACCAATGGCAAGGGTTGTCGGGAAGAGGTCCTGTCCTCATCAACATGGGGACAGGGTGCTCTGGGGTGGGGGGGCCCGCAGTGCGCCCCCCTGCCCCAGAGCACCCAACCCCCCCATGTTGAGGGCACGCGGCCTGGCACGGCTCAGGAGGGGGGGGGCGCTCGCTCGTCCCCACTCCCTTCCTGGCCGGCCGGGTAGCGTGCTTTGGATACGGGTCTGGTATGGATTGTAGGGGGACCCCCTACGTCAATTTTTCGGCGTGGGGGGGTCTCCTTACAACCCATGCCAGACCTAAGGGCCTGGTATGCTCCTGGGGGGGAACCCATGCCGGTTTTTTCTTTGAAAATTGGCATGGAGTTCTCCCTCAGGAATGCATGCCGCTGTCATTTTGTTTTTCCCCGACGCAACTTTAAGCCGTCGCGATCCTCAAAACTCGGCGTAACGTAACTTCGCGCATGCGCAGTACGGCCGGCGCGGGAGCGCGCCTCATTTAAATGGGACTCGCCCCATTTGAATAGGAACGCCTTGCGCCGGCGGAATTTTAGTTACACAGCCTGAAATTTCTAGATAAGTGCTTTGTGGATCAGGCACTTAGGTAGAAACTTTAAGGCAGTGTAACTTAAATTGGATTTTTTAAGTTACGTCAGGTTTTTGTGGATCTGGCCCAAAGTACATATATGCGTGATGGACTCATCCACAGGGATAAATTCAGGCCCTACGCGTTTCGGAATAAAGTCCCTTCTTCAGGGGCCAAAATCCGTGTGGGGTTGTACTGTAAATGCTTCATTCCATTTATCTTAACTTATTTACTCTCGTCCACCTACTATTGCTTTATACACATTTGTTTTTGCTTTTTTCCATTTCAGGGATTGTCCTCCCAGACACATTCTCAGTTGCACACGCTCTCCAACAATCTCTATGTCTGCTTCATTATTGGGTCAGGTCACATCTGCTCAGCCTCTCATACAACAACTGTACTTTTTTTTGTCCACATTGCCTAATCAGCAATGGTTGACATATATACTTTTGTTAGAGTATACATACTCCTACAATATACTCATATGACATTATTACTTGTCCATCTCCCTTGGCCATCTATTGAGAGATATACATTTGTGTTTCAGCTGACATCCATCAATCCACATATCAAAACTTTTAGGGCCACACATTTTTATCCACGCCATGTCTGCCGCCAAGCTGCTCCCTGGTGGTTTCTGTGTTCGTCTTCTCCCCCTTAGCTCCCATACATTACTTCCATGGCTGCCGCTCTTTGGGAACTCAGCAAATGGGTACCTTGGCCATGTCCATTGGTAAGTACAGGGTCAATTTGTGTTTGGCCCTTTCCACCACTGACTTGATATTCACCACTGAGATACATTTCTCTGTCTATTTTAGATACATACTGCATCTATACCTGAAGAGCAAGCAATAATCTCATGAAACGCGTCAGGTCTTTTAGATGCCTGTATATGTATATATACTATTATGTATGACATGTGTACCATTTTATCATGTACCATTGACTAGCTGAGCTAATATTCATATTCATGTATGTACATCAAATTTTTGAATAAATACATAATGTATTTATTTTACTATATCTACTTTTGTTACTCAGTGGCAAACTGTGCTCACCTCACCTCAACGTTAAGAAATTAATAGTCACATATCTTCATGCACTAGCTGCTCAACTTTCGCCACACTTGGTTCTGTGGCAGTTGACGGGTGACCATCCCTTGGGTCATCCAATATATTTGTGTGACCACACTTGAATTCTCTCTTCCATCATTTGACAGTCTCATATAATGTCCATCCTCTCCATACACAGCTGACATCTCTTCATGGATTATTTGGGCAGATTTCCCTTGATGATGGAGTAACCTAATCATGGCTCTTATTCAACTTTGTCCGGCATGACACTTACTCAATTTCTCTTGGCTCTAACTAATAACTTGCCACAACCTAAAAAAAAGTGGCATGCATAACACGAAGATATCCACCTATAAATAAAACTTCAGATCCCTAGCACATCTACAGGGTGGGCCATTTATATGGATACACCAAAAACAAAAGTTGGATTCAAAATGGCCGCCATGGTCACCACCCATCTTGAAAAGTTTCCCCCCTTACATACTAATGTGCCACAAACAGGAAGTTAATATCACCAACCATTCCCATTTTATTAAGGTGGATCCATATAAATGACCCACCTGGGTGGATGCATATAAATGGCCCACCTAGGGTTGCCACCTCATCCCTTTAAACCCGAACACATATGAATTACTCAGGTTCTGAGGCTGATTTAATGCAGATAAGGTACTAAGTGAGTTGAATTACCACCTTAATCAGCCACACAACCTGTATAATCAATATGTGTTCAGGTTTAACGTGATGAGGTGGCAACCTTAGGCCCACCCTGTAGATCATGGTAAAGGCAAGAACTTATTGGCCTCCTCCCGTATATACAGTGACACCAATTAATGTTGTTGTATAGTGATTTAAAAGGAAAAAATATATATTTTAAAGGCATTTAGTGTAAATACCTGGATTTGGCTTAGTTTCAGCCTCTTGTAATCCCTTGTACAGTAGAACTCTAGAAGACTGGGAGAGGGAGGGGCAACTGTAAAGACCAATCAGGTGTGCTGAATGCACATGAGCTGATGAGGAACCTGCTGGTAGAAGATGAGAGCAGGGGATGTACTGATCAGTCTGCTGCTATTCCTACATTGTCCAGTATTGTACCTTTATTGCTGGCCTGGCTGTTCTATCTGAGGCCCCGTACACACGACAGAGTTTCTCGGCAGAATTCACCGAGAAACTCGGTCAAAACCCGGATTCTGCCGAGAAACTCTGTCGTCTGTACAGTTTTGGCTCGATGGAGCGCCGAGGAGCTCGACGAGAAAATAGAGAACATGTTCTCTATTTTCTCGTTGTTCTATGGGAGAAGGCGGCCCGCCGAGCTCCTCGGCGGCTTCATCCCAAAACTCGACGAGGAACTCGACGTGCCAAGCACGTCGAGTTCCTCTGTCGTGTGTACGGGGCCTGACTGTGTTAATCTCAGGATTGGCTGGACAGAACTAAAAATCCTCTGTAAGCTCTGGAGTTGAGCTTTAAAAGAAACATAAACAGTTGCGTTATTTCATACAGTCGTGCACATTCAGAATCTACGAGGCACCTGCATGAGAACAGAGGCACCGACCGAACGTCTTCAGGTGTCTTTAGACTTACAAGGTGAAAGTCATCCTTAGACCCCTTTCACACTGGATCTTTTTGCAGGCGCTATTGCGCTAAAAATAGCACCTGTAAACCGACCTTAAACAGCTGCTGCTGTGCCTCCAGTGTGAAAGCCCGAGGGCTTTCACACTGGAGCAGTGCGCTAGCTGGACGGTAAAAAAAGTCCCGCTAGCCGCATCATTGGAGCGGTGTGTATACCGTTCCTCCCCATTAAAATCAGTGAGGCACCGCGGCTATACCGCTGGCAGAGCGCCTCTGCAGAGACGCTTTGCAGTGGTTTTTAACCCTTTCTCCGTTGCTAGTGGGGAGTAAAACTGCCCCCAAAGCGGCCGAACAGCACCGCAAATCCGACGGTAAAGCGTTGCTAAAAATAGCGACGCTTTACCGCCGTCGCACCCACCGCCCCAGTGTGAAAGGGGCCTTAGACAAAGTAAATAAACCTTTAAACGAGGCAAATATTAGTATTTTCAGAATAAATGCCCAATTAATAAAATAAACTCAGATGTTTGCCAAGTTCAGATGTGGCTGGAGCTAAATAAATACAATATTAATCCATTTTTTATTTGTTTTTCATTTAGAAAAATGATTTTTATAAGGAAATATAATATATATGGAACAAAATAAATACAATTTATATTTTTTTATTTATAAGAATTGTTTTTATTTAACCACTTCCCGCCCGGTCAATAGTCAATTGACGTCCGGGAAGTGGTTGTGAAATCCTGACTGGACGTCTATTGCCGGACGTCTATTGCGGCGATCGGTGATGCAGGGTGTCAGTCTGACACCCTGCGTCTCCTATCTCGGTAAAGAGCCAACACTGGATGCCAACACTGGACCACCAGGGAGTGCTCAATAGAGCAAAAAAAAACAAAAACACCAATAATAAAAAAAAATTAACACAATCGATGCCAATCAGTGCCCACAAATGGGCACTGACTGGCAACATGGGCACTGGCTGAAATGATGCCCAGCAATGCCATCAGTGCCACCCAGTGTCCATCAGTGCCACCTCGTAGTACCCATCTATGCCCAGTGCCCACCTATCAGCACCCATAAGTACCCATCAGTGTCACCCATAAGTGCTACCCATGAGTGCCCATCAGTGCCGCCAAAGAGTGCCCATCAGTGCCGCCTATGAGTGCCCATCAGTGCCGCCTATGAATGCCCATCAGTGCAGCATACCAGCGCCGCCTATCGGTGCCCATCAGTGCCACCTCATCAGTGCCATCTCATCGGTGCCCATCAGTGCCACCTCATTGGTGCTCATAATTGAAGAAGAAAACTTACTTATTTACAAAAAAAATGAACAGAAAAAAATAAAAACTTAATTTTTTTCTAAAATGTCGGTCTTTTTTTAGTTGTTGTGCAAAAAATTTTAATCGCAGAAGTGATCAAATACCACCAAAAGAAAGCTCTATTTGTGGGAACAAAATGATAAAAATGTAATTTGGGTACAGTGTAGCATGACTGCACAATTGTCGTTCAAATTGCGACAGCACTGAAAGCTGAAAATTGGCTTGGGCAGAAAGGTGCGTAAGTGCCTGGTATGGAAGTGGTTAAAAAAAAAAAAATGTTTATAAATCCACTGCAGCACAGGACACGTAAAAGCCATCACACTTGGGGGAATCTATGTAATTAATGTAAGGTCCACCGAACGTGCTTGCAAAAATGTTTGAAAAATGTGGCATGCGCCATTCAGTTGTACGTGTCAGAAATGATTGTTGTTTTTCTGAAATGTTAGCATTATCTTGCGTGTTCAGTTTAGATGCAAATCATCCTTAGTGGATTTCTTTAGAAGTGAGTTGTTCCTAGTTTCCTGTAGCCAGACATTGATTCCAGCACTTGTTTGTGTTGGCAGTGCCCCCTGGCTGCCTCGCATACACGGCTCCTGGCAGTGCGTAACTCCCTGACACAGCTCTGCATCCTCAATACTGACAGTGCAGCATCAGGGAGGGTGAGCGAATCGGGGGAATCTCCATACTGATTTTCTGCTCGAATAAGCCGGACAGTGTTACTCAGCCGTGGCTGAGAATTTACTAACATCATCCCTTTTGTTATAATCAGCATCTGAACAACAGAGGTCTGGGAACCGCACACCGATTAATAACCTAATTATTTCTGCAAATTGTATATCTGGGCGCTGGGCTGTAACTCTTCAGGCCTAGCCTGTAACCTTTCAGGCGCACCATGCCATTACCCTGTTGAAATATTTAATTTTAAGCGATGTTTATATTATATTCAGAGAGTGAACTGCAAGATCAATGCCCTCTAAATAGAATGAGAATATTGCTTAGACCTTGTCTTTATATAAATGGATAATGTAAGGGGGGTCCTTACGGTTATGTCATTAACCACTTCATTACTGGGCACTTAAACCCCCTTCGTGCCCAGACCAATTTTCAGCTTTCAGCGCTGACGCATTTTGAATGACAATTGCACGGTCATACAACACTGTACCCAAATTATATTTTTTATCATTTTTCCCCCACAAATAGAGATTTCTTTTGGTGGTATTTGATCATCTCTGCGATTTAATTTTTTTGCGCTATAAACAGAAAAAGACAGATTTTTTTTTAAAAAAAACACAATATTTTTTACTTTTTGTTATAATAATATCACATTTAAAAAAAAAAAAAAAAATGTCCTCAGTTTAGGCCAATACGTATTCTTCTACATATTTTTGTTAAAAAAAATCGCAATAAGCATATATTGATCGGTTTGCGCAAAAGTTATAGCGCCTACAAAATAGGGGATAGATTTATGATTTTTTTTTATTTTTTACTAGTAATGGCGGCGATCTGCGATTTTTTTTTTTTTTTTTTTGTCAGGCCTGCGATATTGCGGCGGACACTTTTGACACAATTTTGGGACCATTCACATTTATCCAGCGATCGGTGCTATAAAAATGCACTAATTACTGTATAAATGTGACTGACAGGGAAGGGGTTAACACTAGGGGGTGAGGAAGGGGTTACATGTATTCCCTGGGTGTGTTCTAACTGTGTGTGGGAGGGGGACTGACTGGGGGAGGTGACCGATGCTGTGTCCCTATGTACAAGGGACACAGCATCGGTCTCCTCTCTCCCCGACAGGACGTGGAGCTCTGTGTTTACACACAGAGCTCCGCGTCTCTGCTGTGTCACCGCCGATCGCAGGTACCTGGTGGACATCGCGGTGATGTGCCGGGCACAGTGTTTCCCCGCTGCGCGCCCCCAGCGGCGCACGCGGGGAATGCACATTCGGCAGTTGAGAGCCGCGCTGTGGACGTCTTTCGTCTATAGCGCGGCTCTCTAGTGGTTAATCTAGCAGGTCCCTATGTGGCTTTCCCACTCTTTGATTGGAGGATTTCTCTTGTAAGGTTAGGCAGATGACATTCCCTCCATGTTCCCCTCCTTGTTGGGTGCCAGGTGTGGGTCTCATGGAAGGACTTGGGGCCCTTTCGCACACACGGACAAACGGCCCGTTTACGGACTTGTAATGTATCCCTATGGGATTGCAGACGTTAGCGGATGATGCATCCGCTAACGTCCGCAACCATCCGCCTCCGCAAAGATCTGCTTTTTTTCTTCTGTTTTCTTCCGTCCGGCGGAACGGATGAATACGGACACACGGTCCGTATTCATCCGATTCCCCATACCGGAGAGCGGAGGAGAGACAGGGCGGTCTCTGCACTGTGTGTGGGGACCGCCCTGTCCGCCGACAGCTCAGCGGGAATTAACGGAAGAATCCCCGCTGAGCCAAACGGGCTAACGGAGCGGATCAATACGGATCCGCTCCGTGTGAAAGAGCCCTAACACAAGGTGGGATTTTCTGGGCTACGCTAGACACCTTGAACAGGGTCACTTCCTTACACATGGAGTACCTTTGCTTGTGCGGCCATCTTGAACTTCAGTTAATGTTAATGTTATATATTTATATATACCACTATGGTCACTGTTGCAGTTAGGGGGACATACAGAGTCAATGTCCTTTCCGCCTCTGCAGCGTATCACCGCAACCTCTCTCCCAGTAACTGCTTCACTGCCTGGTCAGTTGCAAATCCCTAACATCTTCATGTGTAGTAGAGCTGCACGATTCTGGCCAAAATGAGAATCACAATTTTTTTGCTTAGAATAAAGCTCACTATTCTCTCACGATTCTCGCGGCATAACATTTTTCACAATATACAAATAAAATTTGGGCTAACTTTACTGGTTAGTTTTTCTTTTTTTCTTATTAATTAAACTAATTTTTTTCCAAAAGAATTGCATTTGAAAGACCACTGCGCAAATATAGTGTGACTTAAAATATTGCAACAATCACCATTTTATTCTCTAGGGTCTCTACCTGACACCTCGGATTACAAGCATAATCCATTCCAGGAGAATGCTCGTAATCCAAAGTACTTGCATATCAAAGCGAGTTTCCCCATTGAATTCAATGGAAACGAAAATAATTTGTTCCACATTGACTTCAATGGCATGCAATACCACATGCGGCCAGAGGTGGGGGGTGCCGGAGAGCCTTTCGGCAAACCTCAGAAAGGCTTGGGAACGGCGTATTTCCGAACTGCTCTGAACGGCGCGTGTCGGCTCCAATCGGCGCGGTTCGGCTCCCACGCCCCCCACCTCAGGCCAAACGCGGTACTGCACACTGCTTTGGCTTGAATCCTGCTCGTTTTGCGAGACAACACTCGCAAACTGAGTTAGGATTTCAAAAAATACATTGCTCGTATTGCGAAACGCTTGTTAAACGCGTTACTCGCAATCTAAGGTTTCACTGTATAATGTTTGGGGTTCTAAATAATTTTATAGCAAACAAATATATATTTTAACTTGAAAACAACTGTCAGAAAAAGTTTTAGTGTTTAAGTGGTTAAACTTTCCTAATTTACAGAAGTCTATTCCTTTGATGTAAAAGACAAATTGATACAATGTTTAGACCAGGGATATGCAATTAGCGGACCTCCAGCTGTTGCAGAACTACAATTCCCATGAGGCATAGCAAGACTCTGACAGCCAGAAGCATGGCACCCAGAGGCAGAGGCATGATGGGACTTATAGTTTTGCAACAGCTGGAGGTCCGCTAATTGCATATCCCTGGTTTAGACTTAAAGTTCTACTGATAAAGAATGTTGTAAAACTTGGAAGACTGCCCAGACTTTTGATGGCTGAGAGCAGAGAGAATTCTCTGCATACAAAAGATCGGGAAATACTTTGTCAAGATCGTAATGGGGAAAAGAACGCGATAATGATTCTTGACAATTAATCGCGCAGCTCTAATGTGTAGTGTCCTACATTGTAAGGGAGGACAGCAAGGGCCAGTTCACAAGTATCCACAGCAAAATGCTGACTGCTGGGAGATCAAGGCGGTAAGGTGTTACTTACCCCCTGTAACGGTCAGGGGTTAAGACCGTTTACGATATTCCATTCCACCAACCCAAGACAGCTTATCCGACACTCCACAATCCAGCAGACACGACCCATTCCATTCCCCAGAATAACGAGACACAGCTCTGTTCTCTGGTTCCAAACGGATGAACACTTTAATGGTAAAACTCAGGCTTTATACAGTAGAAACTAAGAGTGGACAATGACTCAACTCCACCCACAAATGACTCAACTCCACCCACAACATGACACAAGGAACTTCAATACACATTCCGTTAGATAATGACATTCCACATCTATCATCAATAGAATTCACACCAAACAGTATTAGCATCACACAATGAGTTCCTAACGAGTCCCCCTCAATCCACATCTTAGACAGACGTTCTGACTTCGCGATAAGCTATTCACCTGCTTCATAATATACATTCCTTTAGTAAACATAATTGACATGCTAATCCAATACACCTGGAAGGTCAGACATCTGACCTTTCAGACTGCCAACACATATCTATCATCAATAGAACTTTCACACAATACAGTGTAATTAGCATCACACACTAGACCAGGGTTATGCAATTAGCGGACCTCCAGATGTTGCAAAACTACAATTCCCATCATGCCTCTGCCTTTGGGTGTCATGCTTGTGGCTGTCAGAGTCTTGCTGTGCCTCATGGGACTTGTAGTTCTGCAACAGCTGGAGGTCCGCTAATTGCATATCCCTGCACTAGACAATGAAATGCAATCACAGCAGGCTTTTATCACTACAGCCAGGTAGACTTAATTAGCACCTCAACAGTCTATGTTACACGTTGAATGAGTCATTCTCCTATTGACCTGTCGAGGTCAGAATTTAACAACTTGTAATATTCTTGTAGACATTAAGGAATATATTGTGGATTACTGTTCCATGCTAAAACAATTCAAGACATGTCCATTATTTCCTGGCTCAATCTGTGCCCAAAAGTGACTCCCGTTACACCCCCCCCCCCCCCCATGATTCTCAGTCATACAAGCTATAATCCCATGCAGTTTGGGGGTGACTCCACTGCATTGGTACATTTAAATGCTGTGCATTGGCTTGAACAAATCTGATGCTAGCGCAAATTATGCATTTAGTGGTGTGGTGTAATTTGTTCTCATAACAGAATATTGAATTTCAACGTAAAACTATTTATTGCAGTGCCTATGTCTTACTTGTGCACAATTCAGTCTATATTCCATTTTATGGGGAAAAACAAGGATTTGGCTAGTGTTTATCATCTGAATCCTCACAGCTGGCTGTAGAGTACACTCCTCCCGATCAATACCAGCAACATAACTCTGAGAATATTATGTCTTTTAGGTTTTCGGCTCTGCACCATGCGGCTCTTATCGGGAACACTGAACTCATCTCTCTTCTCCTGGAGGCCCAGGCTGCCGTGGACATTAAAGATAACAAAGGTGAGACAAGGCTGGATAAAGCTTCACAGTGTACTACTTGCCTATCCACAAAGTGAAATTTAAGACACGGGAAACTGTAAGCTCCACCAAGATCCTGCCACGTGAAAATGTACGTTTTTTTTTTTTTTACAAAGCATTTTCCCCCTGAATTGACCCCATGATGGTCACCATCTTCCCATCAGCAACTCATTTATATGATGCAGATGACCCTTCTGACATGCCACTTTGAAACTTTCTATGGGACATTATAATTTGATTGTACAGGAGGGGGCCTACCTACACCATCATTTAACTGTATGTACAATAAGGTAGTTGCACTTTCTGAATGACTGAATATATAAGATATTAATTCAGTTGATCAGAAATGTAGGGTCAGTTAGATCAGTTTAGTTGCATTGAATGATTAATTACATGATCATATTAATATGTGTTTGGCAACCATACTGTGCAGAAACTAGGCACAGAGTGAAAGTCGGGAATAATGTAAACACAATACACTTAGTCAACCCCTGCTCTGTGTTAGTGCCAAACTCCCTCTGTCTGTGACATAGACGGATTTTCGTGGTTCTGTCCAGGACAGGCTCAGATTGGGTCATTGGTCTGATTTCCATGAATGTCCCGGGCAATTCGGGACTGTTGGCCACTATGTGTATGTAATGTGATAAGCAGAAAGACCTCACATTGGCTGATCAGTAGGTTGTTCTCTCTAGGGATGCGCCCTCTCCATTATGCGGCCTGGCAGGGCAAGAAGGAACCAATGAAGTTATTGCTGAAGTCAGGCTCTGCTGTGAACATCCCGTCGGATGAGGGACAGATCCCTTTACACCAGGCGGCTCAGCATGGACACTATGATGTGGTGAGTAGCTTTGTAATTTTACATTTTATTGTCACTCTACGAGCCCAATTCATTAACCATTGAAGATGGACCTTGCAATGCAATGAAAGGTCCATACAGTGCATCCGGAAAGTATTCACAGGGCTTGACTTTTTCCACATTTTGTTATGTTACAGCCTTATTCCAAAATGGACTAAATTCATTATTTCCTCAAAATTCTACAAACAATACCCCATAATAACAGCGTGAAAGAAGTTTTTTGAAATCTTTCCAAATTTATAGAAAAAAAAAAATCACATGTACATAAGTATTCACAGCCTTTGCCATGACACTTAAAATTATGCTCAGGTGCATCCTGTTTCCACTGATCGTCCTTGAGATGTTTCTACAACTTGATTGGAGTCCACCTGTGGTAAATTCAATTGATTGGACATGATTTGGAAAGGCATACTCCTGTCTATATAAAATCCCACAGAGAGCAAACCAAGCCATGAAGTCCAAGGAATTGTCTGTAGACCTTCGAGACAGGATTGTATCAAAGCACAGATCTGGGGAAGGGCGCAGAGTAATGTCTGCAGCATTAAAGGTCCCAATGAGCACAGTGGTCTTCATCATCTGTAAATGGAAGAAGTTTGGAACCACTAGGACTCTTCCTAGAGTGTGCCGCCCGACCAGACTCGGCGATCGAGGGAGAAGGGCCTTAGTCAGGGGGATGACCAAGCACCCAATGGTCACTCTGACAGAGCTTCAGAAAAAACATTTCTGCAGCCCTCCACCCATCAGGCCTGTATGGTAGAGTGGCCAGACGGAAGCCACTCTTGAGTAAAAGGCACATGACAGCCCATCTGGCAGGACTCTTAGACCATGAGAAACAAAATTCTCTGCTCTGATAAAACATAGATTGAACACTTTGGCCTGAATGACAAGCAACATGTCTGGAGGAAACCAGGCACCACTCATCACCTGGCCAATATCATCTCTACAGTGAAGCATGGTGGTGGCAGCATTATGCTGTGGGAATGTTTTTCAGTGGCAGGGACTGGGAGACTAGTCGGGATCGATGGAAAGATGAATGCAGCAACGTACAGAGACATCCTTGATGAAAACCTGCTCCAGAGCGCTCTGGACCTCAGACTGGGGCGAAGGTTTATCTTCCAACAGGGAAACGGCACTAAGCACACAGCCAAGATAACAAAGGCGTGGCTACGGGACAACTTTGTGAATGTCCTTCAATGGTTCAGCCCAGACTTCAACCTGATCGTACATCGCTGGAGACATGGCTGTGCAACCCACGCTCCCCATCCAGCCTGATGAAGCTTGAGAGGTCCTGCAAAGAAGAATAGGAGAAACTGCCCAAAAATAGGTGTGCTAAGCTTGTAGCATCATACTCAAAAAGACTTAAAGTGGAGGTCCACCCTAAAAAAAAAAAAAAAAAAAAAGATTAACTTACCAGAAATCTGCCTCTTCCGCGGGGAGGTTCTGTGTTCTCCTCCTCACGTTGCCTCCTGGGAAATGGAGGCGAGCTGCCTTCTGGGACACACAGGACGGTGTTCCCATTCACAAATAGCCACGCGACTCGCGCGTGCGCAGTAGGAAATGGGCAGTGAAGCCGTAAGGTTTCACTGCCTGTTTCCGTTAGTGAGGATGGCGGCGCCGGGACCCCGGTCCGAGGGACGGATCTGCCTCGGGCGGCCGACATTGTGGGCAACCTGGACAGGTAAGTGTGTTTATTAAAAGTCAGCAGCTACAGTATTTGTAGCTGCTGACTTTTATTTTTACCGCCAGACCTCCGCTTTAAAGGTTGTAATTGCTGCAAAAGGTGCTTCAACAAAGTATTGAGCAAAGGTGAATACTTACGTAAAAAAAAATTCAAACAAACTTCTCTCACATTGTCAGTATGGGGTATTGTTTGTTGACTTTTGAGGAAAATAATGAATTTATCCATTTTGGAATAAGGCTGTAACATAACAAAATGTGGAAAAGGTGAAGCGCTGTAAATACTTTTTTGGATGCGCTGTAAATACTAATCAGACTCCCTCCCCTCGTATAAGTTGCCAGCTGATAGAAGGTCCAAACTTTACCTGTAAAGAAAAAAGTTATATTTCATGCTTGCCTTACTTAGTATTTTACAATATTTATAAGTCACCTTCAATATATATTTCAGTCGGAAGAGTATGATTGGAAAGCATGGGGGGGGGCAGGGACATGCTGCAAAGCGCATAAAAGAAAACATTTTATTATGCATGGCTATAATTCTCAAGTATGAATTTTCAAGCACATTAAAACAAAGCAGCTATCTCTGCTTGGCAGGAAGAGTTCAAATGAGGCGTACGGAGCGCTATTGTTATAAAACAGAATGAGAAATCGCCTCATTTCTTTTGTCATGGCAGTAAACGCAATGCGAGTTGTAAACACAAGTGTATTTAACTTTGTCTGTTATTACAGTCTGCAAAGTCTGAATCTAAAGCGGTCAGGCTTTATGTAAACACATTGCACAAAGATGACTGAGCAAGTTTTTGTGAAATGTATAATGCTGGGCATTGGTTCTGAAATGCCTGGCACCAGAGATCTGGGATTTATATGGAGGATTTCCGAGTAGCGTGCGTGGTGACTCCTTCACCCACCAAGTCATCACAGTGGATGGTGGTGACAGGACCAAGTACAGCATTCCTCAATTGGCTCCAAGGGTACTGCTTAGTGCAGGGGTGTCCAACTCAATTTAATCATGGGCCACATCAGCAGTATGGTTTCCCTCAAAGGGCTGGTTGTATCTGAGTGCAGGGTTCAGGAGTACACTGCGTTCAGAGTGCCACGTTCAGGAATATGCTACATACAGAGTGCAGAGTTCAGGAATGAACCATGTACAGAGTGCAGTTCCAGGAGTGCCCTATGCACAGAGTGCAAGGTTTAAGGTTGTGCTACATACAGAGTGCAGGGTTCAGAAGTGCGTTATGTGCAAAATGCAGGGTCCAGGGATGCACTATGTACAGAGTGCATGTTTTAGATGTGCGCTATGTACAAAGTGCAGAGTTCAGTGTGCGCTGTGTACAGAGTGCAGGATTTAGGGGCGCGCTATGCACAGTGTGCATTCTCTCCCCCCTTCCGCCCCAAAGCTTCCTCGCATCTCTCTCCTGCCTGGCCCAGCTCTAGTACCTTCCTGTGTAGATGTCTCTGCCTCACCTTGCAGGGGGATCATTTGCCCTCAGATTCTGGAGATCTGTCTCCGCCATGAGTGGCTTCTGTGTTTACAAGCGATATCGGGAAGCTGAGGGTAACAGCTGAAGGTGCCGAAATGGAGTTCCATCACATTCTGGCTGCAAAACTTGGTTCGAGGGCCACATGACAAGGCCTGGCAGGCTGGAATCGGTCCACGGGCCTTGTGTTTGACATATGTGGCTTAGTGTTTCACTTTACTTATTCTCAGTTCTTCCTTGCAGGACTTTTTTTTCAAAAGCTTAAAGCTTTCTATGGCTTTCAAAAGATGTGAAACAACTTGCCTGGGCTTCCTAATCGGCATAGCCAAGCACCAGGAGCTGTATTGTGGATTTGCCTGACTTTCAGTATCAGGAGGTGGAGAAACTACAAGCGTCTCTTGGTTTTCTGAAATTAGACTTTCTGCAGCAATGGCAGCGATGTGCTGTCATCCTATGCTTCCCACTATTTACCCATCTACACAAGTCCTGTAGTGCCCTGAAGTGACGTAGAGGTTGGTGGATGAAACCACAGTGCAAGGTGGGAGAGCGAACATCTTACTCTTCCAGAATTGTGTTGGTTGTAATGGAGGCCATAGAGCAGTCTTTCTCAACCAGGATTCTATGAAACCCTAACATTCCTTCAAAGGTTGCTAGGGGTTCCTTGAGCAATGAGCAACTTCTACTTCTGAGTGAGTGACCCCTGACAACAATGATCTTTTTAGCTATCTGTAAGGGGGGATTTCTCCCAATGACCACAAATGTAAGGAGAAGCCTACCCAGTGACCATCACACTAATGTACCCTGTGGATATAGTAATTATTAGGAGCCTGGAAAATCATTTCATTGGGGTTCCTCTGTGTTCCTCTGTGTTAAAAATAAAAACACGCATGCTCAGAATCAAACAGCCAAACTGCCTATTGAACTTCATTGATCTCGGCTCGTCGTACATGTTGTACGTCACCGCGTTCTTGACGGTTGGAATTTCCATCAAGATTTGTGTGACCGTGTGTATGCAACACAAGTTTGAGCCATTATTCCGTCAGAAAGAAGCCACGTTTTTCTTGTCGGAATTTCCGATCGTGTGTACGCGGCATTAGGTTGTCGGTTTGAATCCAACCTCGGCCCTACCTGCCCGAAGTTTGCATGTTCTCCCTGTGCCTGGGTGGGTTTTCTCCTGTGTTACAAAGACACGGATGCTGTCTAAATTGGCCCTAGTGTGTGTATGAATGTGAGTTAGTGCCCTCAGACTGTAAGCTCCTCGAGGGCAGGGACTGATGTGAATGTATGATATATATGTAAAGCTCTAAGTAAATTGTCAACGCTTTTATAAATACCTGTAATAAAACTAGAAATAACATTCTGCTCCTTATTCATGTTTTATTTAAAAATCTGGTACAGATTTCTTTATTACTTTTTATCTCTTCTTATTTAGTCAGAGATGTTACTTCAGCACCAGTCCAACCCCTGCATCATGGATATTTCCGGAAAGACCCCTCTGGACTTGGCCTGCGAGTTTGGAAGAGTTGGGGTGAGTTTTGTTTATGAAATGTTCTAACTATGCGGTGTTCTGTCTATGGAGAGTATTATCTATGCAGTGTATTGTGTTTGCTTATTACTTACTACACCCCTGGTGCCCAACCTGTGGCCCGAGGGCCGCATGCGGCCCTTTAGTATATGATGTGCGGTAGATTGATCTCTACCAGCGTCATGTAACATGTTCCAGGTTTTATATTGTCTTCTGCAGCATGTCTCCAGGCCAAAAATGGAGCATGTGCACAGTCTCTGAGCATAACTTCCTCTATTAGGTCTGCAGTCTGGCAGTCATCTCAAACATTACATTTATTGAACATTATGTGCGTCCCACTTTGGTGATGTCAGGGGTCGCAGTTGATGCTCCCTATAGCTGATAAGTTGACAATCACTGGCCTACACATGGTAGTTTTTATGCAGTTTGCTGTCTTTGTGGTGGACAGTCTATGCAGTGTATCTCTTTCCTCTTTCTGGGTGTGAAAAGTGACCACAGTTCACTGGTAGTTCAACAAGTGCAGAGGTAGTGCTGGGCTTTGCTAAAAGACAGCCCAGTATACACTAACATTTATTAAAGCGGGGGTTCACCCTATAAAATAAAAAAAAAAAATTTTTTTCCTTCTAGCCTAAAATTCGGCATTGTAGCGCGAGCTACAGTATGCCAGTCTTAATTTTTTTATCGCCGTACTCACTGTTATATCGTACATAGTAGATTCCGACTGCCCACGGGGGAATGGGCGTTCCAATCCAGACGGAAGGTGATTGACGGCCGGCTCTGGCGCGTCACGCTTCTCCGGAAATAGCCGAAATAGGCTTGGCTCTTCACGGCGCCTGCGCATAGTCTGTGCGCAGGCGCCGTGAAGAGCCGAGACCTACTCCGGCTGTCTTCGGGGAGCGTGACGTGCCAGAGCCGGCCGTCAATCACCCTCCCTCTTGAAAGGAACGCCCATTCCCCGCGGGCAGTCAGAATCTACTATGTACGATATAACAGTGAGTACGGGGATAAAAAAATTAAGACCGGCATACTGTAGCTCGCGCTACAATGCCGAATTTAATGCTGAAATGTTGTTCTGCAAGGTGAACCACCGCTTTAAGTGCAGAACATATCCTGATAAACAAATTAATTAATAACTTGTATAATTATTATATAAGTGCAAGGTAGACCATATGTATTGTATAAGTGTAGCGCTCAAAATATTACAATGTATAACAAAATAATTATATCAAAATTAACAAATGGTGACCACACACTATCAGTGTGTATACAGTGAAAGATCCCTCACAGTAACAAAACACATGAGAGAAAAAATGAGTCCATGCATACAAAACAAAAGCAAAAGAATAGTCCACCGCGTGTACTGGAACTCAAACTTTGAAGTGATTCATGACACAAACGTGACTTCTTGTATGTGACATATTAAACCTCCACCAATAGGATTGCAGGCTTACCGGATTGTGTGGACTCAAAGAAATTATAATCTCCTATGAGTCAAACAAGCATGGTATAAATAGCAGGGGCATCCAAGTAGACAGTGGATCCACACACCCGATCGTCAGACAAGGCGAATTCGACCAATGACAGGATAAACAGTACCGATGGTTGCACAAAGCTTGTCCTCAGTATAGATCAATGTAGGAGGAGGATGGAAAGGAGAAAGTATGCAACATAGCGTAATATCGTATGGAATCGTAAAATGTAATAAATGGTTGCACTTACATGAATGATGAAAAAATGTAGCACATAACAGTACATCGATGAGGCGGCAATGGAGTCATCCCGACACGTTTCGTGTCAATACACGTCGTCTGGACCATATAACAGTTTAAAAGTGCATAATACAAATAAAGTGCACATATTAAAGTACATAAAGTATCCATAAACAACCATCAAATGCTTCAAAGATGAATAATAAATCAAAATCTTCTTGCAAGTCCCACACCAAAGTAAAAGTGTTTAGTATCCTCTTTCACCAACAATACCCACACAGCCCACTCACCGGACTCATATGACACCCATTACGGTCATAAATGGCAGAATATACTCCCGATAATCCTCCCAGTTGGTTAAAGGGGCCAACAGTTTTAGAACCAAGCTCGATCTCTGGACTCCTATGACACCCATTACAGGTAGTCATAGATGGCAGAATATATTCCCGATAATCCTTCCGGCTTGTCAGAGGGGCCAACAGTAGTTAGAACCGAACTAGATCTCCAACAAACCTGCAGAAAAAAAGGATACATCCCATGGTGAATTACATAATGTTTATTCAAATTAACACGCTTCAAAATTACACTTACAAAGTGGATGATCAAATAGAGCTCAATCTTATGGCAGGGACGCCGACCTGCGTTTCAAAATAGAAGAAGTGAAGTGTCGCGCAAGATCCCACCCAACGTGTTTCGTCAGCATGTCTCATGCCATCAGCAGATCTTGTTTGTTTTTTTTGCAACAATTGGAACAACGGAAGCTAATCCCAACTGTTAGCCTGTGACCATTTTCCTGTTTTGATTTTCCTTTTTACATTCAAAAATAAAAGTACTTTGAAAAGTCATTAGCTATTTTTATGTATTCAGGGATATCAAACAACTTTGCAAACCTCTTGCCTCTGACTATTTCCCTTTTCCTATGCTTTAGGCCCAGGCCAGTGTAAACATTGTTTTGTTAAATTGTTGCTATCTGCGTAGCTTGCTCGAGTACACCAAGTAGAATACTCACTCTAGGACCAGTGACATACCCATACATCGCTGGACTTCCAGTGGTTATACCGGGGTGATGCCCACAACGTTTCTTAGAGCCAGCAATCGGCTCTTTTGTAAAAAAAATAAAAAGTGCATTTTATGTAAAACTATATAGATCAGACTAAAATGAGGGACAAATGAGGAGGAATGAGGGACAGAGGGACATTGTTCCAAATCAGGGACAGTTCCTCGAAATCAGGACAGTTGGGAGATATGTATAAATGTATTGTCGTCCTTTAAGTTGTGGGATACCATAACAACTAAATCAAAGCTGCTCCTTTTCCAGCACACATTCAATTGTTATGTTTTAACACAGTTTTATAAGCCGCTTTTTCTCTCAGTACATGCTCGGATTCTGCTGTACTACATTGGTAGAGAGACAAAGACAGAAGGTCAAAGCCGGCAATTGGAATGCAGGTGTACTGTATACTGTATATACGTGCAGGAATAAGCACTCGTTTCTTTGCAGGTTGTTCAGCTGTTGTTAAACAGTAACATGTGTGCAGCATTGCTAGAACCTAAGCCTGGAGACAGCACAGACCCCAATGGGACCAGCCCTCTGCATCTCGCAGCTAAGAACGGACATATTGATATCATTAGGTGAGTGTTGATTTGTTTATGTGGAATAGAATTTGCACAATGAGTTTGATTATTAACACTCTTGGAACTGACTCCAATAAACTATAACCAAGGGCAAAACTTTTTTTCCCCCCCTAGAATAGGATAAAGTGGTAAGAGGTTAGAGCCTTTGTCAGGTTTGTATTGCTCTCCCCATTAGGGAAATACAATCTCTCTAACTGCCCTGATCATAAATGTCCCTGGGAGCAAAAGTGATGAGGAATCCAAACTTTTGAGTTGCATCAGACCAGGAAGGGAGAGTAAATTTTCCAATGGGTGCACTTTTTCCCATGACAATTGTGGGGATATCCCACACATTGAAAAGATATCCTTTAACCCCCTTTAGCATCTTCAAGATAGAAAATGAAGGGATATCTCCCTGAAGAGACGTGAGACCAAAAATAAATAAATGAATAAACAAACTGACAGTGGTTGTAATCTTGCCCTGTTTTATCCAAAATTAAAAAAAAATAATGGCTGAGATATACGTTAATAAAGAGCTCTGTTGTCAATAAGTTATTTTCTATAGTTATTGAATACATTATTTAAGTCTCCAAACAGTTCCTATTAAGAAAGTTGCCAATATGCAAATGAATTGATTACGATCGCTTTAAAAGCAGTATTTTTAATTTTTCTGATATTGCGTACAGGCCTTAAAGGGGTTGTAAACACTCATGTTTTTTCCTATGCATTTAGGTGAAAAAACTTCTGGCAGTCATCGGCCCCCCAGCCCCCCGTTTTACTTACCTGAGCCGTGGACTTCACTCGGTGGTGAGGCGCTGTCCCTCTCTCCACGGGGTCCCGGCTCTTGATTGGGTAGATTGATAGCAGCGCAGCCACTGGCTCCCGCTGCTGTAAATTAAATCCACTGACGCGGGGGGTGGGGACAAGTCCAGCATTCGGCGGCTATGGACACCGAAGGAATGACTCAGGAGCGCACCCGCAAGGTAACCCCCCGGGGAGAGCGCATCTCCTAGAGGGGTTATCTGATGTGGGGAGGAACCACCGAGGGACCCCAGAAGTCGCGGATCGGGGGCCACTCTGTGCAAAACAAGCTGCACAGTGGAGGAATAAAACAAAGCTTTACATTCACTTTAATGCCCCATTCACATATCACTTAGGAGGAATGCACGTAGAAAAGCGTGTCCAGCATAGGGAAGTCCATTCACTTGAATAGGCTGCCCTATGTGAGATTGATACTCCCAAGGAGCTCAGGGACCAAATTTTGGCCCTGAGTCAGGATCAAATTTACACTTGTGTTTTGCTGCAATTCTTGTGCGTTTTGTCACACAACGACAAAACAAGGGCAAAATTTCAAAGGCTGAAATACCCGAGTACCTAGGCATTTGCTTATGTGAACTCTGCTAAAAGGGGAGGCAAAGTTCAGCTTGAGCAGTCCTCCCCTTCAGCAGACTTCACTTGACCAGATGCCTAGGCCTTAGGTCATAGGTGCTCAACCTGTGGGCGTGTTGCTGAACTACAAGTGCCATCATGCCTCTGCCTTTGGGAGTCATGCTTGTAACCATCAGCCTTGCATTGCCTCACGGAACTTGTATTTCTGCAACAGCTGGGGGGCCACAGGTTGAGCACCCATGCTAGGTCATGTGAGCAGCACTGATGGGAGCCTGAAGCCACATTTTCTCTAAGAAAGCTAAGGCAGGCCATAGATAGTGCAAATGTCTTACCTGCAACCACAAGTTGCAGGATAGAAATTTGCACGACTCCCCAATAACACAAATAGTGCTGACAGGGGAATCCCTCCTGCCGAGCAATTGTGTGCTACTGGTGAGCGAGGGCCGCGGAAGCCATCCCCGCCAGGAGGAGACAGTGATTATTGCTAGCGGCTATAGCCACGCTAGTGATAATCGCAAGTGAATCCGGTTCAGCCTGGCCACACATGGTTCGAATCTCGGCTGGTTCCTGCTGAACCGGCCATGATTCAAGCTGTCTATGGCCAGCCTAGATTGCTTTTTTGCCTTTTTGTATTGCTCTTCATTTATCCACCCATAAAAGACCGGTAACCACACTTTTTTTATTGTCAGTTGACTACAAGGCCTATTTAAAAGCCAAAAAAAGCAAGTCATTGAATTTACATTCCGGTGCTTTCCACTGTTCTATGTACGGTCAGCGATCCAGAAGTAGAAGGGCTATAGCTTTTGCAAAAACGGATCCTTCGCACTCTAAATATTATATAGACTGGAGATTTGTTTTTCAGTGTTTTCTTACCTCTGCTTTTGAAATATTTGGCCAAAAACCGAGAAGACGTTATTATTTTCGGGTGTCCCTGTATAAAAGACAGCCGTCTAAAGCTCAGAAAATAATCGAGGATCTTATATTGTGGCTTTAAGCAGCCAATAAGAGTGATATATAGCAGGCTGTTAGGATCCCGACAACGTGTTTGGTAGTTGTAAAAAGGGAGCCGGAGAAAATGGCAGAGTTATGAGAGAACTATAACACTCACACTGCTATCTATATTGTACTGTACATTGCTATTATACAAGTCTCAGCTATGGTAAGACCCATCACTGCAGTATTAAAGTCGGCTGTAAATACTGAGGTTGCAGAAAAAAATAAGAAGAGCAAGCAAAAGTTATACAAAGTTTGGATCTGTTGCAGATATATACACCAATTGTGTATATGCCGGGACCCCCCGATTGTTCCTGACAGAGGCAGAACGGCAGTCTGCCTATGTAAACAAGGCAGATCATGGTTCTGTTAGTATGGAAGACAGAGATCTTGTGTTCCTGCTGAGCACTCCCTAGGGACACATTTAACCCTTTCATTGCCCCTGATGTTAACTCTTTCCCAGCCAGTGTCATTAGTACAGTGACAGTGCATATTTTTTTTAGCACTGATCACTGTATTCGTGTCACTGGTCCCCTCAAAAGTGTCAGTCAGTGTCTGATTTGTCCATGGCAATCTCGCTGATCACTGCCACTACTAGTAAAAAAATAAAATATAAAATATCCCATAGTTTGTAGACCCTGTAACGTTTGTACAAACCAATCAATATACGCTTTTTGGGATTTTTTTTTTTTTTACCAAACACATGTAGCAATATTTATTGGCCTAAATTGATGAAGAACGGATCAATGCTGCATCCATCTAGGTGGGTATAAGGCTGCATTCACACCTTGGCGTACAAAATCGTGGCGTTTTGTCCCGCGAATTGCGGCGACAAAACGCCGCGATTGTGAATGCAGCCTGGATCCTGGAGGGATGATTTAACATGCACCTCTATGGAGATGGTTTACATCTCCTATGCCGAACGCCGAAAGCTGCCTGAAAAAAAGGTCCGGGACTTGTTTTCAGGCGGCAGGCGTACAGCGTTCGGCGTGGAGATGTGAACCATCTCCATAGAGGTGCATGTTAAATCATCCCTCCAGCGTCTCGGGGCTGCAGCGGCGTCGCACTACAGGCGTATATACGCCTAGGTGTGAACGGGGGCTAACTGTTTTTGTTTTGTTTTGTTTTTTACAAACCCATACTTCTCTTTTAAACTTGCCATTTGATGCAACACACCTCAACAGAAAAGTGTGCAATAAAATAAATTTGATAATCTCTTATGCCGCGTACACACGATCATTTTTTGGCATGAAAAAAAAACAAAGTTTTTAAAAACGTCATTTAAAATGATCGTGTGTGGGCTTCACATCCTTTTTCGGCTTCTGAATTCGAACATGCTGGATTTTTTCACGTTGTTTTTTAAAATGTTGTTTTTCGTGTTGTTAAAAATGATCGTGTGTGGGCAAAAACAACGTTTTAAACCCGCGCATGCACAGAAGCAAGTTATGAGACGGGAGCGCTCGTTCAGGTAAAACTACCGTTCATAATGGAGTAAGCACATTCATCACGCTGTAACAGACAAAAAAGCGCGAATCGTCTTTTACTAACAAGAAATCAGCTAAAGCAGCCCAAAGGCGAATAGAACTTCCCCTTTATAGTGCCGTCGTACGTGTCGTACGTCACCGCGCTTTGCTAGATCATTTTTCAAAAACGATGGTGTGTGGGCAACGTCGTTTTTAATGATGAAGTTGGAAAAACTTCGTTTTTTTCATGCCGAAAAACGACCGTGTGTACGCGGCATCAGACTCTCTCTTTTTCATATATATTTTTTCTATCTTTTGTGACTTTTTTTTATTTTTCATTTTACTCATCAGGCTTCTGTTACAAGCTGGCATAGACATCAATAGGCAAACCAAATCTGGAACAGCCCTCCATGAAGCAGCTCTATGTGGAAAGACGGAGGTCGTTCGGCTTCTCTTGGATGTAAGTCTTCTATATTTTCAATTCCAGGGGCTTCAAGTTATTTTCTAAAAGCACCTACGTTTCTATATACATGGAGATCCAAAAGGCGGGGGAGGGGGCACTCATGGGTCACTCCTCCTCATGTGGTACAAAAGGTTATAGCACAAAATGGCTATTTACTAAGCTGGGCTGAATAGTTACTTAGGGCATCTCCTTACCTTTTCAACACCTTTGATGTAGAGGCCCTAAAGCTGCCCACAGACGTGTAATAACAATCACAAGCTGATCGGGTTGGTAGTTTCATGATTATAGGGTACCAACACCCAATGGATGGTTGCTCTAGGGCAGGGGTGTCCAAACTTTTTTCAAAGAGGGCCAGATTTGATGAAGTGAACATGTGTGAGGGCCGATCATTTGGCCTGAAATTCTTTGATCCATTAAAATTCGGTCTAAGTGTGTTTTCGTCCGAGCAACTAATACACCGCCCAACAAGAATTCTCTTGCCTTTGTGACTGTGTGTGGTGAAGAGATGATCTCAGGCGTGTTATTTGGATATACCGTATTTATTGGCGTATAACACACACCTTCACTTTAAGAGGGAAGTTTCAGGAAAAAAATACATTTAAATTAAGAACTGTGAAGCAAAATAAGGGTCAGTTCCCATCAGTGCCCATCTGCAGTCTCACCATTGCCATGAATGCAACCTCACCTTTGCTTGAATGCAGCCTCACCATTTCCAAGAATGTAGCCTCACCATTGCCATCGGTGCAGCCTGATCTTTAATACAAAGTCCCACCTCCTATGATAGACAGAACAGTCGTCCAATTGCAGCCCAGGAGACAGAACTTTCTATTACAGATGCCGCCGAGTAAACAGGAGAGTCTCTTGTATGTAATCTGATAGCACTCATCCCGCCCCCTCTCTGTCCCCTCCGAGGCAGCTCCGATAAATACAGTGGCCGGGATTAAGATACATTGGCGTATCTTTGAGCGGGCGTAGCGCATCTCATATGCGCTACGCCGAAATAACGTAGAGAGGCAAGTACTGTATTCACAAAGCACTTGCTCCCATATGTACGCTGGCGTAACGTAAATGGGCCGGCATAAGCCAGCGTAATTCAAAGTAGCAAGGCAGTGGGCGTGTTGTATTATAATGAAGCGTGACCCCATGTAAATGCATGGCCGATCAAACGGCGCATGCTCAGAATCACGTCGCAAATACTCCCTAATATACGTTGGCTCAATGCTTTCGACGTGAACGTAACCTAGCCCCATTCACGTACGACTTACGCAAACAACGTAAAATACGACGCTGTTCCGACGTGCATACCTTAACATGACTTACCCCTGCTTTATGAGGGGTAAACTTACGCCGGACGTAAGCCTTACGTAAACGCGTTGCTAAATCCGACTGGCGCAAGTACGTTCGCGAATCGGCCTATCAAGCTCATTTACATATTCGACGCGTAAATCTACGGAAGCGCCCCTAGCGGCCAGCGTAAATATGCACCCAAGATATGACGGCGTAAGGAGACTTACGTCGGTCGTATCTTGCAAAATTCTGGCGTATCTCAGTTCCTGAATAAGCGCATAGATACGACGGTGCGCATTTGGACTTACGACGGCGTATCTGGAGATATGCCGTCGTAAGTCCTTTCTGAATCCGGGCCAGTATATATATTTTCTGGCCCTGGGGGCCACAAAAGATATATATATATATCCGAATTACTAGGGGGGACACAATAAACCAGAATGCAGGCCGCAAATGGCCCGCGGGCCGGACTTTGGACATGCCTGCTCTAGAGGGAACATTGATCAATGTATTCCTGATGAGGAATACCTACTCTATCCGTATGAGCAAGCCCGCTAGTGATAATCGCAAGTAAAATCCATCAGGCTGATTGTACCCAAGTTGATCGATCAACATGGTACATTTATCCTGCCCATACAGCGTTCGAATCTCAATTCCTGCTGAAAGTCTAAGAAATTTCAGGTCTAGTTTTTTTTCTCTACACTTTTAAAGCATTTACATTTTTGGAATGTGGTGATGCTTATGAAAAATGGAAGAAAAAAATAATAATGTACCTAATCTTCAAATGCCTTGGAGGACATTTCTCGTAGTGAAACATTCTTTTTTTTTTTTGATCTAATGACCTCCAGAGATTTGCAGTCCCTCCGTGCCACCCAACCGTTCGCAACATTAAAGAAAGACCCTGAGGGACCGCGTGGGATAAGATAGACTGCTATAGGCCTCGGAGTCCCTGTAGTTTTCTTCTGTTCTCAATGTAACCCTCCAAATATCTCCTACTCTCCCGTTATTTCTCTGTATTTGCCCAGCAGAAATATAGAGCTGTCTGCTTAAAAAGAACCTATTCACATAGCTTCACTTTTTCACAAGTACCGAAAAGATGGAATTTATTGCTTTATTCTCCCGTGGCCAACTGTGCATACAAAACGAATGGCTTGCATTACCTACATCTAGAGCCATTTATCTGGCTTGCATTCAGCTGTCTCCTGCTTTTTTTCTCATCAATGTAAGATATGGAAATCATAATTTACTAGTTTTTGCAAATGGAGGGCGAGGAATTAATTTATGTTAACCTGACTCTGTATTTTATGCTTAAAGGTTGAGCCAGCTGCCAATCAGGGTGGATCCTGACGATATTGTTGGGATCCTTCCAGAGCGCGGAGCTGCTCTGTGATGACAGCTGACAGCAGGTTTAGCCTGCTATCAGCTGACTCTTGGTTACAGGAGTACAAACTAGGGGGCAGATTCACAAAAGAAGTACGCCGGCGTATCTACTGATACTCCGGCGTACTTTCAAATTTGCAGCGTCGTATCTTTAGTTTGAATTCTCAAACCAAGATACGATGGCTTTTGGCTTCGATCCGACAGGCGTACGGCTTCGAACGCCTTTGGATCGCAGGTGTAATACTTTGGCGCCCGCTGGGTGGAGTTCGCGTTGTTTTCCGCGTCGGGTATGCTAATTAGCTGTTTACGGCGATCCACAAAGGTACGCACGTTCGTCGCATTCTCTTACGTCGTCGCTAGTCGGCTTTTTCCGGCGTAAAGTTACCTGCTATTTAGGTGGTGTAAAATTAGACCTGCCATGTTAAAGTATGGCCGTCGTTCCCGCGTCAAATTGTAAATTTTTTTTTTTCTTTGTATAAGTCGTCCGGGAATAGGAAAGGACGGAACGCACATCGCCGTTAAAAAAATTACGTCGGTGCGACGTCATTTCGCGCAAAGCACGGCGGGAAATTTCAAAACGGAGCATGCGCAGTACGTTCGGCGTGGGAACGCGCCTAATTTAAATGATACACGCCCCATTTCAATTAGGCGGGCTTGCGCCGGACGGATTTACGCTACGCCTCCGCAAGTTTACAGGCAAGTGCTTTGTGAATCAAGCACTTGCCCGTAAAACTTGCGGCGGTGTAACGTAAATGCTATACGTTACGCCGCCGCAAATGTACATGAATCTGGCCCTAAGTGTACTCCTGTGACACATAAGGGAAGTACAGACAAAAAGCTTTGACCATACTTCTTTTTGACCCACCTCCTGCTTGTATTATAGCCGAAAGACTGCTACAGCGCAGGCCTTAATTGTCAGGAGGGCGTCCATGTACGTCCTTCCGTGCATGAACTGGCTGTGCGCCCGCTGCAGGGCGTGTGCCGTGCACTCTGTGATCACAGAGTCAATGCTACACGGCTGATCACAGAGCGGAGTAAGGGGCCGAACCAGGCTCCTTATCATGTGATCAGCTGTCAGTCAATAACCGCTGATCACGTGATGTAAACAGAAGATCCTAACTGGCTTCTGTAAGAGGGACATTGGTTCCATACACAGAAAGCCATTGCTGCTATGCAGTGGCCACCTGCCAATGCATATCAGTGCCGCCTACCAGTGCCCATCAGTGCCGCCAATCAGTGCCCGTCGGGTGCTGCCTATCAGTGCCACCCATCGGTTCCCATAAGTGCCAACTATCAGTGACACCCATCAATGAAGGTGTTCAACATTTTTGTAGGAAACTATAAAACTGTTTTTTTTTTCTCAAAATTTTCGGTCTTATTTTTCCTTTTAGCAAAAAATGAATAACCCAGCAGTGATTAAATACTACCAAAGGAAAGCTCTCACACAGTTTGTGTGGAAAAAAATTATAAAAATGTCATCTGGTTACAGAGCCGTCATTCAAAGTGTGACAGTGCTGAAAGCTGGAAATTGGCCTGGGCAAGAATGGGGATTAAGTGCCCAGTAAGCAAGTGGTTAAAGCAAATCTGTGCTTAGTCCACAACACTATGTGGAGGCCTTAAAGGATCATTAAAGTTCACCTTTCATAACATATTCAGGGTGTAACATGTAACTAGTTACAAATGGTTCCTGATGAAGTGGGTGAACTGACTCGAGAAACGCATTGAATTGCCCCAGACCCCAACTTTGTAATCAACCAAAGTTACATTTTTGGATATACGTAATTTGTTGATGGGTGAGGGAAACCAGGGTACTATTTCATCATAGGGTGACAATGCTGCTCCTCCGTAGATGGTGAGTGAATGTTGCCGCCCTAGGACTGTGTGTTACTGGTAGGATCATCAGGTAAAAAAAAAAAGGGGGAAAGAAAGCATTAAAAGAAGTATGGCCAAAGCTTTTTACACTTACTTTGTACTCCTGTGAGTGACACAGTCAGCTAACAGCGGGCTAAATCCCGCTGTCAGCTGGCATCACAGAGCTGCTCCAGGCTCTGGAAGGATCCAAACAATATTGTTAGGATTCACCAGGATGCCTGATCAGGAGCTGGCGCAGCCTTTCAGCCTGGCACTCCAGTGAGCACTGGAGGAGCAGAGTGCTCTGCTGAGAGCAGACAGAGAAAAGTCATGTGATCACTCAGCTCTCGGTCTTAGAGCTGGCGTGGGACAGCTGCAGTATCATAAGTAGGGAGGTAGCTATGGATGTTTATTTTTTTTCTTTATACATCTCATAAGTCTTCTTTAAAACCATTTTCATGTGCTATAACTTGCCCACTTCCTGTTTTGTTATCTTTTTTTTTTTCCAGAGCGGGATCAATGCTCATGTGAGAAACACCTACAACCAATCCGCCCTGGATATAGTAAATCAATTTACCGGAACCCAGGCCAGCAAAGAGATCAAACACCTGCTACGAGGTGAGGAATATTTTGGAAATACATATAGAATGGCGCTTCTCGCACTTGTATCATTGTCCTTCCAGCCCCCTCCCAGTTTAATGTTCAGCTGTCCCTGATCCAGACAGTTATCACTGACTAGATTGCACAGTCAGTCAAATTGTCCCTGGCTAGCCTGCGCATGTGCTCTGCACCCCTATTTATTCCTATGGAGCCGTTCATTCCTATGGAAGTTCCATACTGGTAGGTGCTGGACCAGTAGAGCTGAAAACAGTGGCGGCTGGTGCTCAAAATTTTTGGGGGGGCACAAACAAAAAATAAATAAAAAATTGCAGCCTCACTGTGCCCATCAAATGCAGCCACTGTGCCATCAATTGTCACCACTTTGCCATGCCATCAAACACAGCCACTGTGCCATCAATTGTCACCACTGTGCCATGCCATCAAACGCAGCCACTGTGCCATCAATTGTCACCACTGTGCCATGCCATCAAACGCAGCCACTGTGCCATGCCATCAAACGCAGCCACTGTGGCATCAATTGTCACCACTGTGCCATGCCATCAAACGCAGCCACTGTGCCATCAATTGTCACCACTGTGCCATGCCATCAAACGCAGCCACTGTGCCATGCCATCAAACGCAGCCACTATGGCATCAATTGTCACCACTGTGCCATGCCATCAAAAGTCACCATTGTGCCATGCCATCAAACACAGCCACTGTGCCATCAATTGTCACTACTGTGCCATGCCAACAAACGCAGCCACTGTGCCATCAATTGTCACTACTGTGCCATGCCATCAAACGCAGCCACTGTGGCATCAATTGTCACCACTGTGCCATGCCATCAAACGCAGCCACTGTGGCATCAATTGTCACCACTGTGCCATGCCATCAAACGCAGCCACTGTGGCATCAATTGTCACCACTTTGCCATGCCATCAAATGCAGCCACTGTGCCATCAAAAGTCACCACTGTGCCATGCCATCAAACGCAGCCACTGTGCCATCAATTGTCACCACTGTGCCATGCCGTCAAACGCAGCCACTGTGCCATCAATTGTCACCACTGTGCCATGCCATCAAATGCAGTCACTATGCCATCAATTAGCACCACTGTGCCATGCCACAGGCTCTGATAGGCACTTCCGCACAGCCAACCAGCTGCTGTTATTCAGGTGGTCGGCGCTCAATGTCCGGCCACATGAATAGACCAGCGGCAGCTGGCAACAATAACATACATTCATGCAATGCATGAATGTGTTATTTGCGAGAGCCAGAGGGGGCGGCGCTGCAGTCAATATTAGTAAAAACTACATTCTTAAATTTTTTTTTTTTTTATGACTACAGGTGGGGGGGGGGGGGGGCGGAGCCCGGGCGCCCCCTATGGACGGGCCGCCACTGGCTTAAAACAGGTATCGGTGTCAATCCAAAACAGGGTTGTACCCTTGATGGCGGTAAACCCATTATATCAGTATGTGTGTGTAGACCTGGTTGAGGTCTTCGGTGGCTGCCTCTCTGGTCAAAATGTGATTCTATGAATCAGTCGCATAGATAGAACAACAGATACGACGGCGTATCAGGAGATACGTCGTCGTATCTCTTTTGTGAATCTGGCCCATAGTGCCCTATATGTGGTGTTTGGGTCCTTTAGGATCTTGCCAACTATCCTGGTCTAAAGAAATCATACCTCATAAACGACATAATTTAATTGGGTGATTTTGATTTAGTGCTTTCTATGGTGAGAACTTGGCATCTGGGCCTTACTGCTCCGCAGGCGGAAAGCTCTCAAATCCTCACATCTCTCTCTACTTTTTCTTCCCCAGAAGCTTCTGCAGCTCTGCAGGTCAGGGCACTGAAGGATTACTGCAATAATTATGATTTGACCAGTCTTAATATCAAAATGGGAGATGTGATCACGGTAAGTCCTTTTCCAAAGAGCAGCTAAATGAACTAGAGTACAAATTGTATTATGTAAAGGATAAATTTGATAACATTCATAATATATTTGTAAAAAAAAGAAATCCTGTGAGTGACATGGCAGACATGTATACTCCAGTGGGTAATATTCAATCTGATTCTTCTCTTCCCTTTCTTGTGCTACCACATCAATTCTTCTTGCATTTGATTTGCACATAGAATCAAGTGAAAGTTCTTCCTTGACTGCAGTATATCCTATGGTGTCTATTAGGCAGATTCAGAAAGACTTAGGCTGGCGTATCAGTAGATACGCCAGCCTAAGTCTGAATCTGCGCCAACACAAATTTAAGCGTATTCTGGTAACCAGATACGCTTAAATTAGGCTAAGATACAAGCGGCGTAAGTGTCTTACACCGTCGTATCTTAAAGTGTAATTTTTAGGCTGGACGCTAGGTGGCGCTTCCATTGCGGTCGGCGTAGAATATGTAAATCACTAGATACGCCGATTCACGAACGTACGCCCGGCCTACGCAGTACAGATACGCCGTTCACGTAAGGCATTTTCAGGCGTATAGTTATTCCATCAAATAGCTGGACTAGTAATGTTAAGTATGGCCGTCGTTCCCGTGTCGAAATTTGAAAATTTTACGTCGTTTGCGTAAGTCGTCCGCGAATAGGGCTGGACGTAATTTACGTCCACGTCGAAACCAATACGTCCGTGCGGCGTACTTAGCTGCAATGCACACTGGGATATGTACACGGACGGTGCATGCGCCGTTCTTAAAAAAACGTCAATCACGTCAGGTCAACCCATATTAACATAAAACACGCCCCCTCAGCCTATTTTGAATTAGGCGCGCTTACGCTACGCCGCCATAACTTAGCAGGCAAGTACTTTGTGAATCATGTACTTGCCTCGCTAACTTACGGCGGCATAGTGTAAACACGATACACTACGCCACCGCAAAGTTAAGGCGGTCTTTCTGAATCTAGCTATATATCTGTTTTTGCTAAAACATTAGGACAGCTTGTAATTTAAACACTTTAGCCCCGGAGTTTTGTGATTCGCCACTGTGTCGCTTTAACTGACAATTGCTCGGTCGTGCAACGTGGCTTCCAAACAAAATTTATGTTCTTTTTTTTCCACAAATAGAGCTTTCTTTTGATGGTATTTGATCACCTCTGCGTTTTTGTTTTTTTTTGCGCAAAAAAAAAAATAGAGCGACAATTTTGAAAAAAAATCAATATTTTTTACTTTTTGCTATAATAAATATCCCACAAAAATATATAAAAAAAACTAATTTCTTTCCTCAGTTTAGGCCGATATGTATTCTTCTACAGATTTTTGGTAAAAAAAAGTCGCAAAAGGCGTTTATTGATCGGTTGTGAGATATCTGGAACTTGTTATATGTTCTGGAACATATGTACCATCTTCTGTCCCACAAAAGTTCAATTGTGTTTTTTTATTTTTTTGTAAAGCACGCTTTTGCTGCACAAGTTACTTATAATGGCGTTAAAGGCATCTCTAATTCCTGCATGTGTCACCTCTCTTTCTCCCCCTGCTGGCAGGTTTTGGAACAGCATCCTGACGGCCGGTGGAAAGGTTGCATCCATGACAACCGGACGGGCAATGACAGAGTGGGCTACTTTCCATCCAGTCTTGTTGAGGCCATCAGCAAACGAACAGGCAAAGCCTCTCCTTTCTTTGCAGAAATTGTACCCTATACAATTGTGCTCATACGTACTCTTTGTGGGTTTAGACACAAAGCTTTATTCTCCCTATTTCTTGTATTAATTAGTGGAGCACAGTGCTCAAGTGCTACACAGTCTTTTGGTTTTGCTATATTTTATCACTATTGTTGCATCTCGACTACATCCTGATAGCATGCATTTAATTACTGCTGCAATATGATGTTTTTTTATGATCAGTTATTTCAGATTCTTGTTTTACACTGCACCATCGGAACTGTTTCATGTGTGAGCAAAAGCCTAATACATCCGCTTGTGTAATTACATCCTTTCCAAAGGCTTATATTGGTTACATTAAACATTTGTCCAACACGTGCGCAGGGTTGGATGTGTCCACATCAAAATATTGCTCTCCAGTTTGTTGGAGTAGAACTGGAGAAAATGCATATTTATAAAATAAATCACCCAGAACCATTTCTCTTTCGTTCATAGACGGACACAGCCTTCATTGACCTTAGGGGTTATGCTTCTTCCTACCAGGAGATCTCCTGGTAGGAAGAAGCATAACCCTAAGGTCAATGAAGGCTGTGTCCGTCTATGAACGAAAGAGAAATGGATTTTACGGTGAGTACAAAAATCCTTTTTTTTTCCATTGTCAACAGAGCACATGTATCCTCAAAACTAAACTCCAAGCAAGCAGTTCAGTTTTTTGGTAGATACTGGAGAGTGAAAGAAAATATTTAAACCCACATGGGCTTTGCCAAAATATGAGTGACAGGGTGAAAATACAGGAGAGCCATTAACAGACAGTTGTCACCCCATAAGTGGAAAAGTAAGAACAACCTTTGAAATGTTAAGCTTAAAGGTGAATCTCAAAAAATTTGAATATCATCAAAAAGTTAGTTTATTTCAGTAATTAAATTCAGAATGTGAAACTCATATATTATAAGGATTCATTACACACAGAGTGATATATTTCAAGCATTTCTTTATTTTCATTTGGATGTTTATGGCTTACAGCTAGTGAAAACCCCAAATTCAGTATCTCAGAAATTTAGAATATTACATTAGATCAATAAAAAAATAGATTTTTAATACATAAATGTTGGCTTACTGAAAAGTATGTCCACGCACAGTATAGTATGCACTCAATACTTGGTCGGGGCTCCTTTTGCATGAATTGCTGCCTCAATGCAGCGTGACATGGAGGCGATCAGCCTGTGGCACTGCAGAGGTGTTATGGAAGTCCAGGTTGCTTGCCTGCATTGTTGGGTCTGGCGTCTCTCATGTTCCTCTTGACCAGAGATCTCCTAACTATGGCCCTCCAGCTGTTGCAGAACTGCACATCACATGAGGCATTGTAAAACACTGACATTCACAGACATGACTAGGCATGATGGGAATTGTAGTTCCTGAAAAACTGGAGGGCCATAGTTTGAAGACCCATGCTCTTGACAATACCTCACATATTCTCTATGGAGTTCAGGTCAGTACAGTAATATCATGATCAATAAACCAGGTTTTGGTACTTTTGGCAGTGCGGGCCGGTGCCAAGTCCTGCTGAAAAATGTAATCAACACCTCCATGAAGCTGTTCAGCAGAGGGAAGCATGAAGTGCTCTAGAATTTCCTGGTAGAGGGCTGCGTTGACTTTGGACTTGATAGAACACAGTTTACCAAAACCAGCACATGACACGGCTCCCCAAATCATCACTGACTGTGGAAACTTCACACTGGACCTCATGCAATTTGGATTCTGTGCCTCTCCACTCTTCCTCCAGACTCTGGGACCTTGATTTCCAAATGAAATGCAAAATTTACATTTAATCCCAAAAAGAGGACTTTGGACCACTGAGCAGCCCAGTCCCTTTTCTCCTGAGCCGAGGTAAGACGCTTCCGACGTTGTCCCTGGTTCTGGAGTAGCTTGACACAAGGAATGAGACAGTTGTAGCCCATGTCCTGGATATGTCTGTGTGGTGGCTTTTGAAGCACTGACACCAGCCATAGTCCACTCCTTGTGAATCTCCCCCAAATTCTTAAATGGCTTTTGCTTCACAATCCTCTCAAGGCCGTGGTTATCCCTGTTGCTTGTTCACCTTTTTCTACCACACTTTTTCCTTTCACTCAACTTCCCATTAATATGCTTGGATACAGCACTCCATGAACAGCCAGCTTCTTTAGTAATGATCTTGTGTGTCAATGGCTGTCTTCTGGACAACAGTCAAGTCAACAGTCTTCCCCATGATTGTGCAACCTACTGAACCAGACTGAGAGACCATTTAAAGGCTTTGGAAACCTTTACAGGTGTTGAGGTAATTAGTTGATTAGAGCATGACACAGTGGGCTAGATTCACATAGATCAGCGGATCTTTAGATCCGCGTGATCTATGTGATTTAAGATCCGCTGCCGCAAGTTTGAGAGGCAAGTGGGTAATTCACAAAACACTTACCTCCAAACTTGCGGTGGCGGATCGTAAATCCCCCGGCGGAATTCAAATTCCGTGGCTAGGGGGAGTGTACTATTTAAATCAGGCGCGTCCCCGCGCCGATTTTAAATGTGCATGCGCTGTCCACGATTTTTCCTGGCGTGCATTGCTCCCACTGACGTCGCTAGGACGTCAGTGGTTTCGGCGTGAGCGTAACTTGCGACGAGCGGGTTTGAGAATCGGCGTACGCAAACGATGTAAAATCGATCGCGGGAACGACAGCTATACTTAACATTGGCTGCGCCTCATAGAAGCAGGGGTAAGTATACGCCAGGAAAACCGCTACGTAAACGTTGTAACAAACTGCGTCGGGCCCGTGTACGTTCGTGAATTGGCGTATCTGGCTGATTTACATATTTCTCAGCGTAAATCAGCGAGAACGCCCCCCGCGGCCATTTTAAAATTGCAGTTAAGATCCGACAGTGTAACACAGTTACACCTGTCAGGTCTTAGGCATATCTATGCGTAACTGATTCTATAAATCAGTCGCATAGATACGACGGGCCTAAGTCAGAGATACGACGGTGTATCAGGAGATATACCGTCGTAGCTCTCTGTGAATCTGGCCCACTGCATCTACAATATAGTTTTTTTTACAATATTTACATTTTCTGAGATACTGAATGTTGTTTTTTCTTCTAGCTGTAAGCCATAATCATCAACATTAAAATAAAGAAATGCTTGAAATATATCACCCTGTGTGTAATGAATCTATATAATATATGAGTTTCACTTTTTGAATTGAATTACTGAAATAAATTACTGTAACTTTTTGATGATATTCTAATTGTTTGAGATGCATTTGTATATGGGAATTTTGGGATTGGGTTTAGAGCCTTTAAATCTGGTGAGCAGGGATGAGCTCAGGCGTGTTTGGATCCTCCTGCCAGGAAGCTGACACTGTGCCCCATCAATCATAAGCGGCCAAGGGGTTCTCTGCCCCACAGCTGCATGTATACATGTCTCTTGTATACGTGCGGCTGCGGGGGCAGGGCAAAAAGTGACAGCTACCTGGTAGGATAGCTCAGGTGAGTTCAGACTAGGATCCGAACACACCTGAGCTCATCTCTAGTGATGAGATCTCTGCAATGAGTTCCAGGGTCACCTGCTGTGACCATTATGAAGGACTCAAATTCTTCCTGCTGGATATTATATTTATTTTAGATTTTGGAGAATTTACAGGAGGAGTTGGGATATTTGAAGAAGCAGAGCTAGGAATTATAGTAAAGGGATTTTGCTGCTGGAGCCCACAAGAGTTATAGAAAGACAAGGGATGACTGATTCAATCAGACTTCATTGTTCTGGCTACTCTGAACTGATAGAAATGGAAGTCTTATCGGTTCCTATTAACGATGATTTTTTCTGTGTTTTCAGACTAGGATCTGAACCCATGTCTAGCACTCCAAGAAGCTGTCATGTCTATGGGCCAATTTTCTGCGGCCTGGGAACTCCGCGCTCCACAGTCGGATGTGGGGTGGGCATTCCCCCGGCCGTAGATGATTGGCCTGTACAGGTGACAGCTTTGCCCTTGACAATAAAAGAAGCCCGATAGAGATCTTTGTTGCCATTCACTTAAAGGGGTTGTAAAGATTTGTTTTTTATTTTCTAAATAGGTTCCTTTAAGCTAGTGCATTGTTGGTTCACTTACCTTTTCCTTTGATTTCCCTTCTAAATGTTTTTTTCTTTGTCTGAATTTCTCACTTCCTGTTTCTCCTCAGTAAGCTTTCCACCATCATCCGAGCGGTGGTTAGTCAGCCAGACCAGCTTACTGAACAGCTTACAGAGGAGGAACAGGAAGTGAGAAATTCAGACAAAGAAAACAAAGAAAAAAAACATTTAGAAGGGAAATCTAAGGAAAGGGAACCAACAATGCACTAGCTTAAAGGAACCTATTTAGAAAATAGAAAACAAACCTTTACAACCCCTTTACCCTTTCCAAAATACAGCAATTCCAAGCCTAGGAATAGGAAAATCCCATTCATTTATTTTGGTCTGTTTTTATGTCATCTTTTCTTTTATTGTATATTTATTTTTTTCATCGCCCCCTTTTTTGTTGATGCTTTATTTGCCTGTGTTTTGCTCCATTTATGATTACCATATTTTTATTGTTTCATTTATTTGCATACATTCTGCTGTGTTTTGTTACCGTCCCATTTTGTTTTATCTTTTCTGTTGCCATTTTGCCTGTAGGTTCCTGGGGCTCATATCACATGGGGACCCCCAGGTTGATGTTGCACAGGGCGACAGTGCCAAATGGTGGCACGCACCACTCCTTCCATTGCTTAATGCCACCTCCACATTCCCATCAGATTCTTTTCAGTTCGTTTGGTTACCAGAGAACTTGCAGCCCCACAGGGGATCGGCTGTGTCCTCCAGGTAGTCTCTTCATCTCTTGTTTTTGCAGGTAAAGTGTATAGGAAGCCAAAACGTTTCTGTTTTGTTTTAAATGGAGTGAGGAATTTGTTGTTTGCGTCTCCCTGAGGCCCCATACACACGACCGAGTTTCTCGGCAGAATTCAGCCAGAAACTCGATGGGAGCCGTATTCTGCCGAGAAACCCGGCCGTGTGTACACTTTTTTGCCGAGGAAGCCGACGAGGATCTCGTCGGGACAAATAGAGAACATGTTCTCTATTTCCTCGTTAGTCAATGGGGAAACTTGGCTTGCCGAGATCCTCGGCGGCTTCACAAGGAACTCGACAAGCAAAACGATGTGTTTTGCCCGTCGAGTTCTTCGGACGTGTGTACGGGGCCTTAGAGATTCCTCCTCTATATTTGTCCTGATGACCTTTGTTGCCAGGACTGAAAGTGAAGAGAAATCCAAACTTTGGAGTTGTCACCAGAACAGGAATAGAAGGGAAATCTTCCATCGTTTTGGACACTTGTTCCAGTGACAACCTTGTAAGAGTGGATTTCCCCTCACGTTGGAGAGATTTCCTGAAGGTGAAATGTGAAGGGAAATCTCCTAAAAGAGACCCAGATGCAAAAAAACATGGATTTTCACAACTCCCCACGCTGTTCAAAAAGGAAAATTACGTTTTGGCTTTAGATATACTTTAACTTTTCATCTTACTTACATATTTTTTTTTACCTTTCTTTGTTTAATTATATATTTTACCATAACCATTACTGTCTGTGAAGGTTCTCATTTATACGGGTCGTGGTATAACTAGTAGTAGTTAGTCGCATTCAACGGGGCGTTGTTGTGTAATGTTGATGATGTTTTGTAGATAATCAAGTCAATCTTCTGTTCTAATGAGTATCAGAAACCTACTCCAACGATTATCACCGGCAGCCATGTATATTGAAGGATTAACACATGTGCAGACCCCCAGGCACCAAGAATGGGATTATAGAACTCAAACAAGGAGGTTCCACAGCTTTCACACCTCACATCCTCTTCTTGGACAATCAAAATCTGCTTTGACACATTCTATGGTGATTGGATTAAGGTGTCTGTGCTACCTGTCCACTTCAATGTGACTAACTACTGCTAGCCACAACCATTATTTTTGCTTGTCGGCTGGTCTGTACCATTGGTCTGTGTTATTGTTGCCTTTTGTAGACTAGCCTGTAGTCAGTCTCCAGCCTGTAGTCAGTTGACAACCTGGTCGTTTTGCTATTTTTATAGAACTACAAAATATGGATATTTTCCACTAGTATCCTGAACTCCTGCAAACAAATTAGTGGCACTGAGCCACGGGTGATGTTTGGATTTGGTAGAAGCTCCAAATGTTTTGGTGAATGATCATTTAGGAGATCAATTCCCAGCATTTTTTCGATTGACTGCCATAGTTACTCCTGATCAACTTAAAATAAGTGTATGGGCAGCAATAGATGTTATCTCTTCCTGTTGAAGGGTTTATACCATTGTTCTATGTAGGATACTGTTATCCTTGCCTCTTGTAAGCATGTCTAGACATGCAAATTCTATTGCTGCCAGTAAGCTGGCCTGTAACTTTAGCCTGTATGGTACTGTTGTCCTCTATAGTTTGATCTGCATTACTATTACCTCCTGTAGACTGATATATATATCATTGGCCTCTATCAGTTACTATTGATTCTTATAGACTGGTATATATCATTGGCCTGTATCAGTTGCTATCTCCTCCTGTATACTGGTATATATCATTGGTCTATATCAGTTGCATTTGCCTCCTGTAAACTGATATATATATATCATTGGTCACTATCAGTTACTATTGCTTCTTGTAGACTGGTATACAATTGTGCTCATAAGTTTACATACCCAGGGAGAATTTATGATTTCTTGGACATTTTTCAGAGAATATGAATGATAACACAAAAACTTTTCTTTCACTCATGGTTAGTGTTTGGCTGAAGCCATTTATTATCAATCAACTGTGTTTACTCTTTGTAAACCATAATGGCAACAGAAACTACCCAAATTACCCTGATGAAAAGTTTACATACCCTGGTGATTTTGGCCTGATAACATGCACACAAGGGGTTTGAATGGCTATTAAAGGTAACCATCCTCACCTGTGATCTGTTTGCTTGTAATTAGTGTGTGTTTAAAAGGTCAATGAGTTTCTGGACTCCTGACAAACTCTTGCATCTTTCATCCAGTGCTGCACTGACGTTTCTGGCTTCTGAGTCATGGGGAAAGCAAAATAAGTGTCAAAGGATCTGTGGGAAAAGGTAGTTGAACTGCATAAAAAAGGAAGGGGATGTACAAGATACCCAAGGAATTGAGAATGCCAATCAGCAGTGTTCAAACTGTAATCAAGAAGTGAAAAATGAGGGGTTCTGTTGAAACCAAACCACGGTCAGGTAGACCAACTAAAATTTCAGCCACAACTGCCAGGAACATTGTCCGGGATGCAAAGAAAAACCCACAAATAACTTCAGGTGAAATACAGGACTCTCTGAAAACATGTGGTGGGGCTGTTTCAAGATGCACAATAAGGAGGCACTTGAAGAAAGATGGGCTGCATGGTCGAGTCGCCAGAAGAAAGCTATTACTACGCAAATGCCACAAAGTATCCCACTTACAATACGCTAAACAGCACAGAGTCAAGCCTCAAACCTTCTGGTACAAAGTCATTTGGAGTGATGAAACCAAACTTGAATTTTTTGGCCACAACCATAAATGCTTCATTTGGAGAGGAGTCAACAAGGCCTTTGATGAAAGGTACACCATTCCTACTTTGAAACACGGAGGTGGATCGCTGATATTTTGGGGATGTGTGAGCTACAAAGGCACAGGAAACTTGGTCAAAATTAATGACAAGATGAATGCAGTATGTTATCAAAAAATACTGGAGGAACATTTGAATTCATTAGCCAGGAAGCTGCGCATGGGACGTATTTGGACATTCCAACAACAACAATGATCCAAAACACAAGGCCAAGTCGACCTGTCATTGGCTATAGCAAAATAATGTGAAGGTTCTGGAGTGTCCATCTCAGTCTCCTGACATCAATATCATTGAGCCACTCCAGGGAGATCTCAAACGTGCCGTTCATGCGAGACAGCCCAAAAATTTACAGGAACTGGAGGCTTTTTGCCAAGAGGAATGGGCAGCTTTACCATCTGAGGAGATAAAGAGCCTCATCCACAAATACCACAAAAGACTTCAAGCTGCCATTGATGTTAAAGGGGGCAAAACACAGTGGGGGAGATTCAGAAAGAGATACGACGGCGTATCTCCTGATACGCCGTCGTATCTCTGAGATCCGACGGTCGGATCTATGCGACTGATTCATAAGAATCAGTTACGCATAGATATCCCTTAGATCCGACAGGTGTAAGTGACTTACACCGTCGGATCTTAGGCTGCAATCTACCGCCGCCTGCTAGGTGACGCTTCGGTTTTTCAAATAAGCAATTTTCGATTTTCGACGATTCAGAAACGAACGCCCCGCCCGTCGCTTTTTTTTTTTCCGTCCTTTGCGTTCGGCTTTTTCCGGCGTATACTAACCCCTGCTATATGCGGCGTATCCAATGTTAAGTATGGCCGTCGTTCCCACGCCGAGTTTTGAATTTTAAGTCGTTTGCGTAAGTCGGTCGCGAATACGGATGGACGTAATTTACGTTCACGCCGAAAACAATGACGTTCTAGCGACGTCATTTGGAGCATGCGCACGGGGACGCACCTGATTTAAATAATACACTCCCCCTAGACGCGGAATTTGAATTCCGCCGGGGGAGTTACGATCCGCCGGCGCAAGTTTCGAGGTAAGTGCTTTCTGAATACTGCACTTGCCTCAAAAAATTGCGCTGGCGGATCGTAAATAAGATAGATTTAAGATAGATTACGTGGATCTAAAGATCCGCTGATCTATCTGAATCTAGCCCAGTATTAAGAACTGGGGTATGTAAACTTTTGATCAGGGTCATTTGGGTAGTTTCTGTTGCCATTATGATTTAAAAAGAGTAAACACAGTTGATTGATAATAAACGGCTTTAGCCAAACACTAACCATGAGTGAAAGAAAAGTTTTTGTGTTATCATTCATATTCTCTGAAAAATAGACAAGAAATCATAAATTCTGCCAGGGTGTGTAAACTTATGAGCACAACTGTACCTTTTCTGTATCAGTTTTCATTACCCCCTGTAGACTGGTGTATATCACTGACCTGTATCAGTTACTATATCCTCCTGTAGACTCTTCTATGTCATCGGTCTGTATCCGTTACTGTTTCCTCCTGTAAAGTGGTGTATATCAATGGTCGGTATCAGTTGTTATTTCTTCCTGTAGACTGGTATACATCATTGGTCTGTATCAGTTGCTATTGTCTCCTGTAGACTGGTATATATCATTGATGTGTATCAGTTGCTATTTCTTCCTGTAGACTGGTCTGTACCCCTTGCCTCCACTAGTTACTGTTCTCTTCACTTGCAGGATGGACTGTACCCATATACTGTATTAGTGATTGTTCACTTTTCTTTGGTAATGTAGTATTCAATTAGTATATATTATTGACAATTCTCATTCCTTGTAAAATGGTGTATCCCATTGCCTTTATTAGTGATTTATATATTCAGTTGTTTAAAGGATTATGCATTTAATTCATATTATATGATTATTCATGCTTTTGTTAACAATAGACTAAATTGTGTAATTCTTGTGTATTTTAGCCAGTAGAATGCAATGTGTATTGGCCATATATTAATGGCATTTTTTTTTTTTTGCTTTTAGATTTGATTATTACGGTCATTTTTTTTCTTAGGGCCTCGTTCACACCATGTGCATGATCATCAGATTTTCCGCATGCGTTCTGCAAGGGCTCAAAGAAATCAATTGTTCTCTATGTGCCCTGTTCACACCACAACACTGGTGTGGATTTTTTCTGTGCAGGAATCTGCAACGTATATGCAGTTTTCTGCATAAAAAAAAAAAACTGACATGACCTCAACATTGTGGTGTGAACAGTGCGCATAAAAGACATACATGAAAACTGATGTCAACTTGCTTAAAAATTAACTGAAACACGCATGAAAACTCATGTCTCTGCAAGTGAAATCTGTTGCCGTTTTTATGCACTTATCGTGTGAACAACACATTATTCTCTAGAATTATCTAGATCATTAGTCTACTGTGACCAACCCTAATATATGAAAAATTAAGTTTAAAGTGAACCCTTGGTTACGCTATGGACAGCCAAGCATTTACAAGCAATAAATTAGTTTTAGACAAAGCCCTCATTGACCTCTGTAGCTTCAGCCACTGTGGAACAATTCATCCTCAAAGATCAAAGCAGAAGCACTGAAGTGATTCTTATCCTTTTCACCCTGTATCCCTTTCCTGGCAGTGATGCGGCAGGTTTCTAATCTCTAATGTAAACACAAAGCAGAATGTTGTTAAAGTAAGCCAGTTGCCAAACTAAGATTCCTATTAAAAACTGTACCTATAAGGCATAAATGATATGCTACCATGTCACCGAATGAAAAGGAACAGTTGGGTGAAGTTTCCTCTAAAAACAACACTTTTCTTTGCAGTACTCTGTGTTTCCTCCAGCCGACCCCCATGTCACTATTGTGTTCAGTATTGATGTGGAGGTCGGCAGGAGGGTCCACTGAGTGCTTTATAAATATGTAAATACTTGAATGCCCATGGCTCGATCATCAGTTCTTTGTAAGCCACTGGACACTGCTAGTGCACAATTATAACATCCTATGGGCAATGGTCATGGACAGGGCACTGCCAAAGCCATTGTGTCTAATGTTCCTGACAAGTTTTTAGTGCCTAGTGATTTAATAGGTTTAATGTTGTTTTTTCTGCTTGTGCTTAAGATATAGACAACTAAAGAATGTCTTTAATGCTTTTGTAGGCTTGTTAAAATCTGCAAACTTATGTCTTGTTTTTTTATTTTTCTTTCGCGTGTGTTTGAAGGCTCTCGTGGATCAGACTCTAGTCCATCTCACATGTCTCCAGGAACTACTTCTACTCCTGCTGAGGAGATTTGGGTATTGAGGAAACCATTTGCAGGTACTATATACATAATTTGCTCAAAATCAGAAGGTAAATAATTGGTACAGCCTGTTCTGTTTCCCAGGAAATGTACCCTCTTTCAAGGGCTGCTAATGCTTTCTTATAAGCACTGTAACATTTTATTTTTCCAGACCAACTCTCTACACTTAGGGAATGTACCAGATTCAGAAAAACATTAGGACAGCTATCTAAAGTGCAGTTGTAATGTTGTGGCTAGATTCAGCAAGATTGCCTTAACTTTAAGGCGGCGTAGCTTAGCGTGTTTAGGCTATACCGCCGTAAGTTAGCGAGGCAAGTACTTGATTCTCAAAGTACTTGCCTGCTAAGTTACGGCGGCGTAGCCTAAAGCGGGCGGGCGTTAGGGCGCCTAATTCAAATTTGTCTGAGGGGGCGTGTTTTATGATAATGAGGCTTGACCCAACGTGATTGACGTTTTTTTTTAGAACTGCGCATGCGCCGGGCGCCTACATTTCCCAGTGTGCATTGCGGCTAAGTCCGCTGCACGGGCCTATTGATTTCGACGTGGACGTAAATCCCTATTCGCGGACGACTTACGCAAACGACGTAAAAATTTCGCATTTCGAAGCGGGAACGGCGGCCATACTTTAACATTACTATTCCAACTATTTGATGGAATAACTTTAGGCCTGCTAATGCGTTACGTAAATGGCATAAATATTCTGCGGCGGCCGGGCGTACGTTCGTGAATAGGCGTATGTACTGATTTACATATTCTACGCCGACCGCAATGGAAGCGCCACCTAGCGGCCAGCCTAAATATTGCAACCTAAGATAGGACGGCGCAAGCCGTCGTATCTTAGATATGTTTAAGCGTATCTCTGTTTGAGAATACACTTAAACTTAGGTCTGCGCAGATTCTAAGTTAGGTCGGCGTATCTACTGATACGCCGACCTAACTCTCCCTGAATCTAGCTATTGGTCTCTAGCCAACTTTTTTTTTTCTTTATTATGTTTTATTGCTGGTTATGTTCCCATTTGGCAGATTTCCCCTCTCACCCTGTGTGATCACCAGGGCAGGAAATGCAATAAAAGCATTTTTAATTGGACTGATTAACTGTTATGTCAGCCATAGACAGTTTGAAATTCCAGGCAAATTTCAATCAGTCTGTGGGCAGGCTGTTTGTACTGATGTCGATTCACCCATTAACTTCAATACACCCAGCCTGTCCGTTTTTTTGCCTGATTACTGCTGACAGCTATAGCTGCCAGCAGTGATCATTGCATTCTGTCAGAGGGGAAAGGCTCCTCACGCTCCCCTCTGGCAGAACACAATAGCGCTGCGGGAGGGATTCCCTCATCAACACCAACTGTGTTGATGGGGGGGAATCCAGCAATTTTCTTTCCTTCAACCTATGGTTGATGGAAAGAAAATTGCATAATCTACAGCCTGCATTAGACCCTGTCCATTTTTATTATTGGCTGTGTTAACATATAGGAGTATTTTCTGCACTTCTTTTGGCATACCGATCAACTTTTTGTGAAGGGAACGAGGGACACCTATTGGCAAAAGTATGTGGGCATAGGACACACGCCTGCCACGCTCCCTTAGGCCCCGTACACACCATAGAATCCATCCGCAGATAAATCCCAGCAAATGGGTTTCAGCGGATAGATCCTATGGTGTGTACACGCCAGCTGATCTTTTTCCGCGGATAAATCTCCCCTGGGATGGATTCCAGCAGATCGGATATTTGCTGACATGCAGAACATATCCATCTGCTGGAGTCCATCCCAACAGATGGATCCGCTGGTCTGTACAGACTCACCGGATCCATCCGTCCGAAGGGATCCCCCGCATGCGTCGTAATGATTCGACGCATGCGTGGAATTCCTTATATGACAGCGTCGCGCACGTCGCCGCGTCATAATCGCGGCGACGGCGCGACACGTCATCGCCAGAGAATTTCGGCGCGGATTTCAATGCGATGGTGAGTACACTCCATCGCATTAAAATCTGCTGAAATCCTCGAGAGGATTTATCCGCGGAAACGGTCCGCTGGACCGTATTCGCGGATAAATTCTATCGTGTGTATGGGGCCTTAAAGGAGAATCGTACAAAAAAAATGCTGTTAAACTTACTAGTGCTTTTTTGTATCACTATGAGCCCTGGTTTACATTGATGCTACTTTTGGGTGCTACTTGATAGACATCTGTGTGGCTTCATACACAGATGTCTATTGAAGTTGCATCTTAAATTGGCAAAAGTAGTGCAGGAACTACTTTTGCAAATCGGTGCGGCACCGCAAAATCGGTGTCGCCAATAGGCTGCGACTTGTCATGCAATTTGATCTCTCAAATTGCATGGCTAAACGCTCCAATGTGAACCTAGGCTTACTCTTTGTACTGGCTTTTGATATTTACAAATGCAGCAGTTTAGTAACTGGATGAAAGATTTAGCACTGGGAAACACTTTTTGAAAGATAAATAGTGCATTTTATTAACAACTATATAGATCAGACCAAAAAAAGGGACAGAGGGACATTGTTCCAAAGCTGGGACAGTCACTCAAAATCAGGGACAGTTGGGAGGTATGCTTTTGGTGTCATCAGGGCAGGAAATCTGGGAGGAATAGACCAAATGGGAACACAGACTGAAAAAAAAAACCTCATAAGGATATGTCACCCATAATTACCTGGCAGGGGAGACACCATGATCATGAAGGTGGTTCTCCTAGGGCGAGGCTCGGCCGTTGCACTCCGGCTGTGCTGACCCCTGCGATTTCCCCAAATGCGGGAAACTCGACTGCATAATTTGTGGTAGTGGGCAACTGCGTTCGCGCTTTCCCCTGAAAATAAATAAATAAAAAGGATATGTCACACCAAAATAAAGTTAAAGAATACTGTTTTTTAATGAATTTAAATCGCACAATAAAGCTTCCAATGTTCTGGGGCCATGCACAACCCATTCATCAAGGCATGTGTGAACGGCCAATCACCAGGCCCAAACACTGTCATGTGGGGGGGGTGTGCCAATTATGACATCCCCTTGTCTAAGCTCTGAAACCAGTGAAGACCAGAGCTTAGACAGGCAGCAGGGTGGCATGAATGAATATGTATATATGTACAGACACTATCACTTCGTCCTGAATGGGCAAAGTAACAGCATCAACCCTGAAGCTAACCCTAAAATCAGCTGCCCTAGGACCAGGCTGTGATCGCAGCCTTGGATGTATTTTTGTACGATATGAAATCCTCTGCAGTTCAATAACATTGGCTATAAATATTCAAAAGGCCTTTGGAAAATGCAAGCAGTAGAGTTCATCAAGTACTTATAGAAACCAGTGTGGATTGGTTTTAATCCTCTCCTGGGCTTACATCAGCCACAAATATCAACTATGGTAACTTGGTAATCCTCATAAAACAGGATCGAGTGGCTACACCCAATATTGCAATGTGACATTTTACACAACAGGAAAAATAACTTCTTACCCACTTCTAGATTTCTCCATCTCTCCTGCCAAGTTATGCCTTCCTTCTGGTATTTTCTGTAATCACTGTTAACCGCTTCACCTCCAATGGGGGGGGCTGTGCGTTTGCGAAGTACAGTCTGCATGTCCACCTAAGAAGCAGGTTAATGGGTAGTTGCTCCTTTTATACATCGTGGAACGTTGTCACTGCCAGCAACTACCCGTCCACATTTTCAGCTCGTCTACCCCATGAATGAATCATTGTCACTTTTTCACTGTGTGTCTTTTCATGCAATCTCCACTTTTGATACATTGTGCACTTGATATTTATTTTACAGGCTACAGCAGTGACTCTGCATTCTCAGGGTGTTTCAACAGCACTTTTATGGCGAGGAGGAGCCAATCAGGGGTCAAGTCCTGGGGAAAAAAGTGTGGGAACTCCCACCCAAGATCCACTCCCCCACCAAAAAAAAAAAATTATACGCTCATATGCATAATTACTAAAGCGCATGTTTTTTTTTTTAAGCAAGTTCTTTCTAAATCCCGCGATAACTTGCGGCAGACCTCCGCAATGTCTCCTGGGAACAATGACAAAAGCTCCCAGGAGACATTGCGGCATCGAGGAAGTGACGGAATACCCGCACACTACCTGATGAATCCATATATAGGAAGCGGGCCAGTAACATAAAAGATTACTAAGGTTCGCCTGCCCCTGACAGTGAGTCAAGCTGGGCATCGCCGCTCAGTGAAGGATTGGCTCGGGTGGCTTGGCTGCTCTAGTCCTGCAAAGGGAACTGCGTTCCTGCTGTAAAATAAGTGCAGGAACTCCTTTCCCACGCGTTCCCGCAGGACTTGAGCCCTGGAGCCAATAGAATGATTATAGAACTCTAGCAGAACTGTGGAATGATCAATTTTGTCAATAGTATTGGTTTCCTGGTTTGTTCCACTTCGCTTGTACGGGCTTCCAAAGTCATGCTTGTGAAATCGAACCTTTTGGCGTTTTACCCCAGAATGAAAGAGCAAAAGGGAACAAACAGTCAGGATGAACAAATGGACGTAGAAGTAGACAAGGACCTGAGAGAGAAGAGGGCTAGGGGAGAAACCAGGGAGGGGGAAGAAAAGGAGAGGAGTGTGTGGCGGGGTCCCCAACAGGTCACAAATCAGAAAAAAATAGAGATCAGGCTTGAGGCATTCTGAGTTGGTAAGGCATAGAGAAGCCATTGTTATACAGAATTTGGGTTTGGAGAATGTTGGTCATTTTTTCATTGATCAGCATATCATTTTTTATTTTTTTTATTAAATTAGACATTTTATTGTCCTGCTTTGCAGTGTCAGCTTTGGCAGGAAAATTAAATTGTCTTTAGTGTAGGTGTATGCTGTCATTCTGACGTTGCCTAGATCATGACTGCATCTGGATACACATTGGGACATGGAGTATTCCAGCAGCTACTTATGGGTTTCACTGGACCCTACAAGCAGCATTCATTAAGACGTATATTTGCCAAAAGCAGTGCAAAGTATTTGAATAAAACATGCTCATACTGAAATGATTTGTGCTCATTTGCACTGACTTAGCAAAGCATCCCTTGTACAAATCTACACCCCAGGGACACGGATTTACTAACGGCAAATAGACAGTGCACTTTGCAACTCCAGTCCTCAAGTACCCCAAACAGGTCATGTTTTCAGGATTTCTCTTGGATAAAACAGCTGTGGTAATTACTAAGGCAGTGAAACTGATCAAATCACCTGTGCAAAATAATGGAAAGCCTGAACACATGACCTGTTGGGGCGCCTGGAGGACTGGAGTTGAGAAGGGAATCAGTGTAAGGAACAAACCAGGTGAATCCAACAAATATTTAAACAAGGACTAGGATACAAGATTACATACAGTTACAACACTTTAAAAAACACCCAGAAGGTGTTGAAGTTAATCTGATGTATTTCAAAGGCAAATACGCCATTTCTACTTGAGCATTGGCATGGGCGTGTATATCTGGTACACTTGAACCTGCACATGTTTGGCCAACATATACAGCCTTTGTGAAGTCATTTTTTTTAAAGCGTTTGTAAAGGTAAAAGTGAAACAAACATCTCTATACTTACCTGCTCTGTGCGATGGATCTTGGGTCCTCCACGGTGCTCCTGGCCCCTCCTCTTTATCCAGTGCCCCCATGAGAAGCCACTTGCCTGATCACTCCTGAGCCCCGCTGCTGCGTCCATTGACACAGACAGCGGGACTCGACCCCCCCACTCCCTCGTCACTGGCTTTGATAATTGACAGCACTGGAAACCAATGGTTTACCAGTGCCCCAAAAAAGCCAGTGGGACCTGGAAGTGAGAGGAGAGAAGAGCTGCAGAAGCCCACAGCTCTGGATCGAATGAGGACTCGGGTAACTAAAAAGGGCGGGTGAGAGGGGATGCTGATGCCTAAACATTTTTTACCTTAAAGTGGAGTTCCAGCCTGGGTGAAAATGTTATTAATTATTTTTAATAATATTAGGACACTTACCTGTCCGGGGAGCTTACGATGTCGGCACCCAAAGTCCACTTAAAGCTGAGCCGTCCATCGGCTCCGGGTGCAGGCGCCACCATCCTTACTAAGGGAAACAGGAAGTGAAGCCTTGCGGCTTCACAGCCTGTTTCCTATTGCGCATGCGTGAGTCACGCTGTGCTTTCTGAATGGTCCCGCTGTCTTCTGGGAACTTCGTGTCTCCCAGAAGGCAGCGGGGGGGGGGGGGAGGAACCGGATATTTCGTAGATTACCGCACAACATCCTACATGGAAGTGGGAGCAGAAACCTGGTTTGGAAAAGTATCAGCCCCGCCCCCCCCCCAAAAGGTGCCAACGGGGAGGATGTAGACAAGCAGAGCTTCCGCTTTTGGGTAGAACTCCACTTTTAATGCAAGGAATGTATTGAGGTAAAACATGTTTAGGCATTAGAACCACTTTAATGCAAAAAGTTAGAAATCTTCCCGGCTCTAGGTGCAGGCGCTGGCATCCTTACTCAGGGAAACAGGAAGTGAAGCCTGTTTCCTACTGCCCATGCGCTAGTCACGCTGTGCTTTCTGAATGGTCCCGTTGTCTTCTGGGACCTGTGTGTCTCCCAGAAAGCAGCGGGGGGAGGAGGAGGGGCCAGATGTAGATCGCTGCACAAAGATTCTTAGGCCCCATACTCACGAGCAAACATGTCTGCTGAAACTGGCCCGCAGGCCAGTTTCAGCAGACATGTTTGCTCGTGTGTGGGCGCGAGCGGGCCGAATTCCAGCAAACATTTGCCCGCCGGGCCTTTTCCCAGCAGACAAATATTCCTGGACTTGTTTTAAAACAGCCCGCTGGAATTCAGCCCGCTCGGACATGTACGGTCGTCAGTACAGACCTACCGTACATGTCCAGCCGCCCGCCGTGCCTCGCATGCGTCGAATGACTTCGACGCATGCGTGGAAGCATTTTAAAGGCGGGCCGCCCACGTCGCCGCGTCATTGTCGCGGCGACACCGCGTCATCGACGCGGCGACACCGCGGACACGCCCCGCGTATTGTTTACGCGCGGACTTCTGTACGATGGTGTGTACAACCATCGTACAGAAGCCCTCTGGCAGACATGTATGGTGAAAACGGTCCGACGGACCGCTTTCACCATACATGTTTGTCCGTGTGTACCCGGCCTTAGAAGTAGAAGCAAGTGGGAGCGAATACCTGGTTTTAACAGGTATGAACAAACAGAGCTTCCACTTTTGGGTGGAACTCTGCTTTAATGCAGGGAATGCATTAGGGTAAAAAATGTTCAGGCTTTAGAACCACTTTAATGCAAAAAGAAAGAAATCTCCTTATTTGGTTTGCACTCTTGAACCAACAATCAAAGTGGTTTCTTGCCTATCATTGGGGCAAATGTTTTTTTAAAAAGATAAAATTTGGTTACAACTTAAAGGGAGTTAAAACGAATGCCACGCCCTATAGATGCTGGTGGAGAACAAACTCATTAGGTCATAGATTAGCATCACTTCAGCCATTGTTGCGCTGAACCTCTACTTAGTTTTACTGGGGGATAAGGTCTACAGCAGGCATGTCCAAAGCCAATTGCGGCCCCCCTGGTGACTTAATATGGCCCCCCTGGGGATTTGGATATATATATAGCCATTTCAGCCTCACATGTGCCCTTTGCCCTGGGGGCCACAAAAGATATATACCGTATTTATCGGTGCTGCCTTGGAGGGTACAGGACGAGCGCCGCCATATTACATATTACAAGAGAATCTCCTGGTTACTCGGCGGCGTCTGTAATAGGAAGTCCCGTTTCCTGGGATGCCATTGGATGACTGTTCTGCTTATTGCCTGAGCTCATTTATTCACCACACACAGCCACAAAGGCAATAGAATTCTTGTTGGGCAGTGTATTAGTGATCGGACGAACACACTTAGATCAAATTTTAAATGTTCAAAGAATGTCAGGCAAAATGGTCGGCCCTCGAGCATGTTCACTTCATCAAATGTGGCCCTCTTTGAAAAAAGTTTGGACACCCCTGGTCTACAGCCATGGCTAAGGACTAAACGCGTAGGCTGTTTTTACAATGTTGTACATGTCTTTTCAATAAAGGAATACTATTTTTTAGGATGTCATCCTGAGTGCTGACCATCCCTTTCCTTATTAAGGTCTATTGGTGGCCTAAATGATTTAACTGGGGGTGTTTCAGTGGTGCAACAGTTCAGTAGTTGATTTAGGACAAGGAAATTAAACCCATTTCCCTGATTTGTTTAATACAAACTTCTTTTTGCTCCCATGCCAGGTGGTGATCGAAGCAGCATGGGCAGTACAGGAAGCGGCACCAGTGGTCGAAGTTCTGGGAGCGGTGCTAACAGTCCCCACGCTATACCCGCTAGTGCAGAGGGGGTCAAGGTATATAAAGTGGGACACTGCCCTCCTATTTAAATTTTAAATCAGTGGTTTCAGGGTTGGACTAGAAAAGGGGCTCCAGGCAGATCTACTAACAGCGAGTGAGGATTGCTTGAATAATAATATATTGTATGGGATTAAGGGAATAGCAAATTAGTTCAAATGGTTTAGCACAGCTTTTGGTGCTTACATACTTATAAAAATAATTTTAAACTTTTAGATTACAATCCTAAAGAGTCCGGTGCTCAGAAATAAATACCAGTAAAACAAAAAAGGGGTTGACTACACTAGCCAATCAGATTTCAGCTATCAATTTTCTAGTTCAATTAAGCAAATATCTAATTTCCTTTGTATTGCTTCTTATAACGTGGACATACTGCCGTCTGGGTATTTAGTTATAGAAGCAGATTGGTCTATAATCAGTGAAGGCCTCACCAGTAAGTAGGGTAGCTCAGAATATTTTAAATATATTATTTTCACTCATACTCAATGGAGGCAGCCTTACCAACTGCTAGGCCAATGTTCAGCTGCTTTGTTTACTACAGATAGTCATTTAAAAAAAAAAATCATCTGCATTTAATCTTAAACTGTCAGTTGTGTCATTAAGAATTATGACATTGCCGGGATGATTCAGTAATCTCCTAGTGATCTGACTGGCTGCCTATTGATTAAATGCAAACAATGCCTGCCACTAATAAAATTTATTGAAATTGTGCTTAAAGTATAACTCCACTTTTGTTAAGGAAAATGTCCTTTATTTACACTGCAAAAAATTTGGCAAACTTCATCACAGACTTTTGTATGCTGTTCGTTTTTCAAGCAGGGGAAATGTTCTAACCCGAATGGCAAACCCCATTGAAGTCTATGGGAGTCGAGCAGGATATCAAAAGTGACCATTTTGAAGGCTTATATGCAATTGGCCATAAAAGGGGTATGGAGGTCTGGGTATTGCTCTGAGGGACATGTATCAACGCAAAAATGTAAAAAAAAAAAAAAAAAAAAACACGAGGCGTCCCTCCCCCAAAAAATGTATTCCAGACCCTTATCCGGGCCAGAAGCCTGGCAGATCAGGCAGGGAGGGGACGAGCGAGCGACCCCCCCTCCTAAACCATACCAGGTCACATGCCCTCAATATGGGGTGCTGGGTGCTTTGGGGCACCCCAAACCACCTTGTCCCCATGTTGATGGGGACAAGAACCTCATTCCCACAACCGTGGCTGGTGGTTGTGGGGGTCTGCAGGCAGGGGGGCTTATCAGAATCTGGAAGCCCTCTTTAACAAGGGGGCCCCCATATCTCGGCCCCCCCATGTGAATGAGTATGGGGTTGGTACCCCTACCCATTCACCAAAAAAGTGTCTAAAAGTAATAACACACAGTTTTTGACAATACCTTTATTAAAAAAAAAAAAATACAGTGTCCCCAGATGTAAATCCATCATCAATCACACCGCCCGCTGCACCGGAGAAAAAAAATGTTCCCACTGACATGAAGGCTGGCCGCCTACTGCAGGCTAAGCCATTTGATAGTTCTTATGTAGCTAAGGGATGGGGCTATCTGGCTACATCGCCTAGTGGCACCGCCCCTTCTGACATTTTTGTTTTATTTACTTTTCGAGTGCGGCATTATTGACAATGGATTTACACTGGGGGACAATTTAAAAAAAAAAATCATCCAAAAACTGTGTTCAGGTATTTTTTATGACTAAGTTCCACACTAAAATTATAATGAATACCCTTAAAATAAAACAACAAACAATACATATAACTTCAAATATAAACTCTACTCAATAAGTGAAAAATCAACTCAATAAAGGTGAAAATGATATAAATAGGTCCATCAAAAGTCCCAGTAGGAATTGAAAAAAGAAACCAGCTCCAAGCCAAAAAAAGTGACCTCACCAGACGGTGTTGACCCTGTACAATTGAGCGGTCAAACATCGCTTTTCAAATTGGAGCCTTCTGTAATGGATGCATGGAATGATGTGTATGGCACACTTGCATTCAATTTTCAAATGGCGGTTCTCTCAAGGTCTCAAATAAATGTTCCGCTCATAAAAAAAAATTGAAAATAGCCTTATAGTGTAGTATTTTAAAATAAAATGTATTTTAACAAAATGATTAAAAAGCCATAATTGCATATCAAACTGCCAAAGACCAGATCCGACAAACCACTTTGTGGTGCTCTGCGTGATTATGTCACACACCACGCGGGCTCCGACCTACGTGTTTCGTCATATAATGACATCTTCGGGGGGGGGTATTTTTTAATAAATAATTAAAGGATTCAATAGCTTGTGTAGAAATTATAGATCACAACATTTTTTTTAACGAAAGTGGAGCTTCCCTTACACAATGGGTAGGTGGGGGGAGGGTGGATTTAGGAGGCTGCACTGTCTATTAACATGAACATCTCGTTTCCATATTTCTTCATCTCACATTTTTCCTCTTACATGCTTTTTGGTTCTCTTCGAACGTCCGTTCCATTTCAGCTGCTCGCCACTGTTCTATCCCAGAAGGCATTGGGGCAGGAGCCTGGAGATGACAGTGAGGGCCACACAGGTGCGTGGAGATCAAAAATCCAGTTTAAGAAGCAGGATTTTCATGAAAATAAACACATTGCCATGATGCTGAGTATTCCACCAACGCCCCCCATTCTTAACATATATGTAAACCCAATCATTATAATTTGAACATGCTAATGTCATTCAAAAGTACATTTTCTATTCTATCAGATTTCATTAAAATAATACCTGGTTCTCATGCCACAAAGGTCTTTTTCAGGCACTTCCAGTTATGGGGCGACAACGCTCTGTCCATGGCTCCTAATTGTGCCCCTGCGTTGTTACCCCGTCGCAAATTCTGATGGAGACTACCTGTGGCTGTTTCAGCGCACATTACGCAGGCATGGTTCACTGTTCTCGCCATCAGTAAGCCTGCTCTGAGAGATGCCATGCAGACATCTCAAGGAGTCCATGTAGACAGCAAGTGACTGTAAAGAGAGGTTAGCAGCACTAATATGCAACAAAGGATAAAAAAAAAGGTGAAAACTAATATGTTAAGGTTTACAGTGCTTTGGAAAACGAAATATTATCTTCTTAGTGCCTGACCATGAACCCTGCATAAGTACATTTGTTAAACCATTGTTTGTACATGAAGCATATCCTGTGCCAATACTTTGGGACACATTTCATCAGCCGTTGTCAAATGGTCAAGTTGGTGGTTATACTCCGTACTTCAGCTTGAAGGCATTTGTTTATTTTCATGAGCGGAATGGTATACATTGCTGCCTACATTTTAGCTAATATGCAATTTAGCATTTGGTACATGTATTGGAATAACCCTTTAACATGGTTAACAATTGATTAGCATGCAATTAACACTTTAATAACATTAACAGCCTTGGTTTGGGTTAAGCACTTGAGTTTGTATTTTTACTAGTTGGACTTAAACTGATAACCTTCCAGCTTTACTAACATAGTAACTTAGAAGTGTGTGCTTGGTAATTCTCACTTTCTTCTACTTCCCGTGGTCCCTTGCATTCCCAGTGTTGTGTCTTTGTGTTTTTTGTTTCTCCTTGCCATTGTGCATATGTGTTGTATTGCCCTTTTCTTTATGTTGCATTCTCTCTTTAATATAGGCTTCTGTATTGCTCTGTGTGCACCTCCAACCCAATGTTGTCTTGGTCTACCTGTTCTGTATTTTTCCTTTGTCTTGCATCTTTTTATAATTCCTATTACCGTATGTACTCGAGTATAAGCCGAGTTTGTCAGCACATTTTTTGGTGCTGAAAATGCCCCCCTCGGCTTATACTCGAGTCACCTTTTTGCGCCTGATCTCCTGGACTTTGGGGACCCAGTAACGGCTGGCCCTGGACCCCAAACTTGGCACAGATATAGCCCAATTTCTCCTCTACAAGTGTGCAAAGTTTGTTGTCTGGGGGATCTATGTCTGGGGAGCACCGATTTTTCAAAGCTGGGCACCCCTTCCATAGACACTCATGTTAAACGTCAGTCTAGTCATGGACACAGTGAGGCGTGGATATGGACACAGTGGCCCGGATTCTCGTACGAGTTACGCTGGCGTATCTCCAGATACGCCGTCGTAACTCTGAGTCCGAGCCGTCGTATCTATGCGCCTGATTCTTAGAATCAGTTACGCATAGATTTGTATTAGATCCGACCGGCGTAAATCTCTTACGCCGTCGTATCTTAACTGCATATTTGCGCTGGCCGCTAGGGGCGTGTACGCTGATTTACGCCTAGAAATATGTAAATCAGCTAGATACGCCAATTCACGAATGTACGCCTGGCCGACGCAGTACAGATACGCCGTTTACGTTAGGCTTTTCCCGGTGTAAAGTTACCCCTGCTATATGAGGAACTTATTGACTCGAGTATAAGCCTAGGGTGTCCATCTGCATGCCTAACTGTGCCTCACTTTGCCTCACAGGCCCGTGAGCTTTCCAGTTTTCCATGTGTTGTACTGCATTGGTGTCTATATGCTTAAAGAGGAAGTAAACCTTGATGGGTTTTTCTTCCTCTTTATTTCCCTGCAAAGGTAAAGCATAATGGGCATCGCATAGTAGCCCATTAGGTGTGACTTAACTGAAACCGAAGCCTGCGATGTTACAGCTGTCCCCTCTGGCATGACGCGTCCATCTTCACCCCTCTTTCTTCCGGGGCTGCGAACGCCGGCTCTGTGACTGGCCGGAGTCGCGTGGCGTCACTCCTGCGCATGTGCGTGGGAACTGCTAGTCGCGACATGATTCCTTTAGAAACTGCACGATCGTGCCCTTTCTAAAGTGCGCATGCATCGATTAGATGGGCACAGTCGTACTTTGTAAATATATTTCCAGCACTTGCAGGTAAGCCTTTATCTAGGCTTACCTGTAGGTAAAAGTGGTTATACTGAGTTTACAACCACTTTAATAACAGGATGCAATGAGCCAAGAGGTTTTGAGACACACTTATCAGTCGAAACATTCCAGTAGTATGACTGCACTGCTTAGAGAAACCTAATCTGAGATATTTGGGCCTTGTGTTTGACATATGATGTGGTGTACGGTGACCCTTAAGTTGGCCTTAGCTGGTTCCAATCTTGGCCAGTTCAAAGGTATAAAGATGTAAACAAACAAACAAGTTTATTTACATCTGCCTAGCCATAGACTTACATGGAGCTTTTGATTAGGTCTGCCTGAAAAAAACTGACAGATAGACCTGATCGGAAAACCCGAGTGAAAGGGGTCCAGAAATAAATGTTGTTTTAAATGTCTTGTTGGCAGTCTGATTCCCTGCGTTGCTTTGTACTCTGTCATAATTGTTAATCAGTATTGTTGTTTATAATCTTCTCGTTATCACCAACACTGTGTATAATGTGAATATTTGTATTCTTTCTCAAGAGACTTCAGTACTTAATTTTCAAAAGATTTCTCTTTGTAGATTAGGATTCCCCTGTGACCTTTCTATGGATTTTATTGCCATGCCTTTGCTGGGATTAGAGATAAACCACTCATGTGTTTCAGGATTGAAGTAGGTGATATACGGCTTTAGATATATTTTAATGTTTTGTGTTTTTGCATAAAGGACCTCCACGACCCCAGAGCGTAGCAAGCTGCCCCTATATTGAACAGACCTACGGAGACCACCTGAAGAAGATGGAGCCTATGACTGAAGGAAAGGTAGCCATGACTAATCACTATGGATATTTAACCTTGTCATTTAGAATTGCCAATAGGCGTTCATTCACCATTATCCATGATCGTTTAGCTTTCAGTAGGTAAAAAGGGACTGTAGGGGACCTCCAAGATTTGGCTATAGATATTCTCGACCCGACAAATAAGTCTTTTCATTTGTTTTGATGTCCCCTCCACTAGGTATCCCAACAATGCATTCAGAGGCGATTTAATGAGGTTCACTTGGGTCAAAGAGTATATAAAGTTATATGTGCGTATCCAGAAGCTTCTCACTTTCGGGCACGTCCACCAAGTGTGATACATAATTGTGTCCCGTTTGTATGCAAGACAAGTTTTTGTTTTGGCCAACGCCCTTTGGACAAAAGTCTGAGGCTTTGTCTGCGGAAAATCCGATTGTGTGTACGAGGCTTTAGAGTATATTTAAAGCCAACGGCCCGGATTCACGTAGGAGAGTGCATCTTTGTGCGGGCGCAACGTATACTATTTACATTACGCCTCCGCAACTTTGACAGGCAAGTGCAGGATTCACAAAGCAAAGTTGCGGCGGCGTAGCATAAATAGGCCGGCGTAAGCCCGCCTAATTCAAATGTGGAAGATGTGGGCGTGTGTTATGTAAATTTATTGTGACCCCACGTAAATGACGCTTTTTACGAACGGCGCATGCGCCGTCCGTGAAAGTATCCCAGTGCGCATGCTCCAAATTAACCCGCAAAAAGCCAATGCTTTCGACGTGAACGTAAATGACGCCCAGCCCTATTCGCGAACGACTTACGCAAACAACGTAAAACGTGAAATATTCTACGCTGTTCCGACGTCCATACCTAACATTGGTACGCCTCATCTACGCCTCATAGAGCAGGGGTAACTTTACGCCGGAAAAAGCCTTACGTAAACGGCGTATCTGTACTGCGTCGGCCGGGCGTACGTTTGTGAATAGGCGTATCTGGCTGATTTACATATTTCTAGGCGTAAATCAGCGTACACGCCCCTAGCGGCCAGCGTAAATATGCAGTTAAGATACGACGGCGTAGGAGACTTACGCCGGTCGTATCTTAGAGAAATTTTTGCGTATCTGATTCTTTGAATCAGGCGCATAGATACAACGCCTCAGACTCAGAGATACGACGGCGTATCTGGAGATACGCCTACGTGAATCCGGGCCAACATTTTTTAGTTTGGACAGAGAAAATGACCAACTTCGGATACAAGAAACGTCTGACCTGTGTGATTGGCAACAAGGGTTTTGCCACCAAGTACTAAATCATTTTTTGGAAAGGGGTCAAATACAAATTTTACCCATTGAAATACAAATCAATTTATAACTTTTTTGAAATGCGTTTTTTCTGGATTTTTCTGTTGTTGTTCTGTCTCTCACTGTTAAAATAAATCTACCATTAAAATTATAGACTGGTCATTTCTTTGTCAGTGGGAAAACCTACATAATCAGAAGGGGGGTCAAATACTTTTTCCCCTCACTGTACTACAGTGATTGTTTGCTTTCATAGCAAGCCCACAGGTATGACATATACATACCGTACTTACATTGGTCAAAGCTAGACCAATGTAATTATGCAATAAAATTCATACCTGGAGTTCAGCTTTAAAGCTGCAGACTGCAGATTAAAAAAAACAATTTTTTAAATTACATGAACAAATTAGAGCTTAGAAAGGATTTTAGTGATCGGGTTTATGTATTTTTTAAGACAAAAAAATATTGAGAAGAGTTTATTTATATAGATCTACAAAATAAGTGTTGTGATACACACCTAAGCCGAAGGGTATTTGTGAAATAAGGGGGAATAGAGGGGTTTGGTTACAATGAGGGACAATCAGGAGTTGTGTATGTGCAGGTATAGTAGATGCTTTGTGTTAGCATCCTCTGTCAGTGTCAGTCTCTTGTGTTTGCCTGCCCCCTATCTGTGAAGAAGCACAGTGCAGCCTGAGCTCAGGTTAAGCCGCGGTAGTATCTATATAACAGGTTCACCTTGAAGGAGGTTATTCTTATCCGCAATCAATGCATTGATCTCCCAGCTGTGACTAATTACTGCATGTAAGTGAAGCTGGCTCTCTCCTGTCCCCTGACACATCTGCACTCATTCTGGCCTACTTTACACAAGGCGACTGATTTTGTCTGAGGTTGTCTTTTACCAGTCTCCTCTAAAACAGAATAACAGCTATAGGAGGATTTTATTTTCCAATTTCTTCTGCCCAACTTTATAAAATGACAAAATGAATAGTATTACAGAAGGTGATGTGGCCTCCGGGTTACAGATATATAAGCAGAGAGACTATCCCTTAAAGCGGAGTTCCAACCACAATTAGCATTTTTTAAATGTATGTCCTTTCATCCTGTGTTTTTATAATATAAATCTGGTCACTTACTATTTTACAATCCGCCGCTGATCCGCATAGATATTCAAAAAAGATAGTTTTGCTTGTGGGCATTGTGAAGCCTACAGGCACTTACTTCCTGGAAGTCTTGGATGGAGAGTGATAATTGGATAGCGCACTGCATCCTGGGAAATGATGACATACATTTCCCAGGAGCATTAGAGGGAGATGATGTCAGAATCCTAGGTGGTTTCAAAGGCAGATTTCGTGGGACCGCATAGCAACAGGCATTTCCAGATGAGTAAAAAAAAAATATCTTTTTTTCTTTTCTTTTTTAGTCGTAAGCTACAGTTTAAAGCAAAATTGTTTTTTTGATGGAACCTCCACTTTAAGATTAGTCCAAAACTGTCAGTAATCGTATTGAAATTACAAGATGGGCAGCACTGAGCTGAAAATGTATGCATTTTTAATTAAAACAACGTCCTTCTTTGCTAAACTAGTAGTCCAAAGAGCTGCCAGGGGGGTAGAGGTCAGTAGTACAGAGTCCTCAGAATTCTGTAAAGTTTTGCAAGCCAGTGTAGCACACTCTAGTCTTGTCTGAGGGGGGAGGTGTCCTGCTGTGGCTGGGGTGCTGGAAGGATCCTGCCACAACACACAGGACAAAGCCCTTCCTGGAGGCATGGGAGCAAGTGTGGACAGCGCAAGTAGATCAGCACTGTTGGAGACTAACAAGGGGGGAGATTGCCACATGTAGCCAGTCTCTCTGAAGACAGCGGTGTGCTTAAGTCTTCATCCCTCCCAGGGAGATCTCCTGAGAGTCAGCCGGGTGGGCTGGTTAGAGTCAGTCTGGAGGACTAGAGTGGAGGGTTAACCTGGAGGGCTAGTGAGAGGGGCAGCTGCAGCCAGGTGGGTTGCCAGTGCCTGAAGTAGTGGTGCTGGGATTAGTAGTGTAACGGAATGGCCCGTGATACCCAGAGACTTTTGAAGGATGCGGGGTACTCCTGTGCCAGCTTCACTAATGACTCTTGGGTCTAGGGTCATCCTATGTCCAATAGGGGAATAGGATGACTGAGAAATGATATCTCGGATTACATGAGATGGGACAGTAATGATAATTCATGTATTGCAGGAAATAAGGGACATATGTTGGATTGTTTTAGCATGGAACAGTAATCCACAATATATTCCTTGATGTCTAGAAGAACTAATTACAACCGGTCAATAGAATGACTCCTTCAATGTGGGGACACATACTGTTGAGGTGTTAATTGAGTCTGGCTCCTAAGATATTATATTGTGCTAATTAAGTCTGCTTCTCAAGAACCTTTCATTGTGTGAAGTTCTATTGATGCTAATATGTGTTGTGAGTTAACATACTCTGAGGCCCCATACACACGAGAGGATTTATCCGCAGATACGGTCCAGCGGACCGTATCCGCGGATAAATCCTCTCGAGGATTTCAGAAGATTTCTATGCGATGGCGTGTACACACCATCGCATTGAAATCCGCGCTGAAATCCTCTGCCGATGACGTGTCGCGCCGTCGCCGCTATTATGACGCGGCGACGGGCGCGACGCTGTCATATAAGGAATTCCACGCATGCGTCAAATCATTACGACGCGTGCGGGGAATCCCTTTGGACGGATGGATCCGGTAAGTCTGTACAGACGAGCGGATCCATCCGTTGGAATGGATTCCAGCAGATGGATTTGTTGAGCATGTCAGCAAATATCCATCTGCTGGAAATCCATCCCAGGGGAGATTTATCCGCGGAAAAATATCCGACGGAGTGTACACACCATAGAATCTATCCGCAGAAACCCATTTGATGGGATTTATATGCGGATAGATTCTATGGTGTGTATGGGGCCTTAAAGTCATGATGTCTGCCATGTCAGCTATTGTAATTGAGTCATGTAGATTCGGTGCCAGAAAGTCTGACTTACATCTAACGTAATGTGTATTGAGCACCCATTGTGTCATGTTGTGGGTGGAGTTGAGTCATTGTCCATATCTGGCTTCTAACTGTATAAAAACCTGAGAGTTTACCATTAAAGTATTCATTTGTTTGGAACCAGAAACAGAGCTTGTGTCTCGTTTATTCTGGGGAATCCAATGGGTCCTATCTGCTGGATTGTGGAATGTCGGATAAGCTGTCGTGGGTTGGTGGAATGGAATATCGTAAACGGTGTTAACCCCTGACCCCCCATATGCTTTGATTTAAACCATTCCATTGTAGCTCTGGCTGTATTTTTAGGGTTGTTGTCCTGCTGGAAAGTGAACCTCCACCCACTCTCAAGTCTTTTGCAGACTCTACCATTTTTTTCTTAAAATTGGTCTGTTATTGGCTCCATCCATCTTCCCATCAACTCTGACCAGCCTCCTTGTCCCTGCTGAAGAAAAGCATCCCCACAACATGATGCTGCCACCACCATGTTTCACTGTCATGGTGTGTTCAGGGTGATGTGCAGTGTTAGTTTTCCCCAACACATAGTGTTTTGCTTTTAGGCTAAAACGTTAATATTTGGTTTCATCTGACCAAAGCACCTTCTTCCAAATGTTTGCTGTGTCCCCCACATGGCTTCTCACAAACTTCAAACAGGACTTCTTATGGCTTTCTTTCATCAATGGCTTTCTTCTTGCCACTCTTCTATAAAGAGCAGATTTGTGGAGAGCACAACTAATAGTTGTCCTGTGGACAGATTCTCCCATCTGAGCTGTGGATCTCTGCAGCTCCTCCAGAGTTACCATGGGCCTCTTGGCTGCTTCTCTGATGAATGCTCTCCTCCCCCGGCCTGTCAGTTTAGGTGGACAGCCATGTCTTGGTAGGTTTGCAGTTGTGCCATACTCTTTCCATTTCCGGATGATGGATTGAACAGTGCTCTGTGAGATATTCAAAGCTTGGGATATTTTTTTATAACCTAACCCTGCTTTAAAATTCTCCACAACTTTATCCCTGACCTGTCTGGTGTGTTCCTTGGCCCTAATGATGCTGTTTGTTCACTGTGATTCTCTAACAAACCTCTGGGGGCTTCACAGAACAGCTGTATTTATACTGAGATTAAATTACACACAGGTGGACTTTTTTCACTAATTAGATGACTAGTGGGCATCAGAGTAGAGGGGGCTGAATATAAATGCACGCCACACTTTTCAGATATTTATTTGTAAAAAAGATTGAAAACCATTTATCATTTTACTTCCACTTCACAATTATGTGCCACTTTGTGTTAAGCTATCATATAAAATCTCAATAAAAATATAAAATTTTTGGTTGTAACATGACAAAATGTGGAAAATAAGGTGTATGAATACTTTTTCAAGGCACTGTAAATGTCATGAAAGAGAAAGGTTAATTATTTTACAATAACTTTTTCTTAAAGTGAACCTGTAACGTTTATCTCCAATTCTTTTCTGCCCTACAGAGCTCTGAAGCCGTGTTCCAGTGGCTGTGCAAGTTTCAGCTCCAACTCTATGCTCCCAATTTTATTAACTCTGGCTATGATATTCCCACCATCAGTCGCATGACCCCAGAGGTAAGGGAAGGGTCAATGGGGGGGGGGGGGGTGTAGCAGAAAGGGAAACTGTTTTGTCTTAGTGCTGTTATTCTGAGTATGGCATGCCGCCTTCTGATGCTACCTGCTCAGTTTGCCTTACACGCAAATAAAGAATGGTGCATCTATAATCACAGCTGCCTCTGTTGATCACTATTCAGGCTTTCCTTGCCTGGCATCACCAGCTGGATGGGTTGTCAATTTCATGTGTTTATAGGTAAGCAGGTTTTTAGTTCCTCTTCCGTTACTAAAATTGGTGGATCCAGTCCTATACTGTAGACCAGGATTCCTCAAACTACGGCCCTCCAGCTGTTGTAGAACTACACATCCCATGAGTCATTGTAACACACTGACATTCACAGACATGACTAGGCATGATGGGAATTGTAGTTCCTGAACAACTGAAGGGTCGTAGTTTGAAGACCCATGCTGTAGACCTTAAGCAGGTCCAGCAACCAACAAGGCTTTATTCAAGATTTTTTTTGTATATAGAAGACACATTGCAGTTGGGAAAGGACTGAAATGTGGGGATGGTTCAGAGAGGATTTGGGTTGGGTCCTCAATGCCGCAGCACTGTGTTTCAGGAAAAAGTCACCGATTGTGTTTATGTGCTTCTACAGAGGGCCTAACTTTTGTCTTAAACACTCTTCCCCATGTTTTCCAATACCTTAGTGATGAGCCTCTTTGACCTTTCGGGCTCCACTTCTAATAAATCCACTCTGCTAATTCTGTTCTGTTCCCTCTTGAGGCTGCCAGCTCATCCAGCATATGTAAGTTATATGGTCTCTGTGGCTAATTAGAATAATTCACTACCTCACCTGCATAAAGTCAGCTACAGAACCCTTGTAATTAATACATCTCAGGAAGTAAAAGGTCAGACCACCCAAAACGAATATTTCAGCCTTTGGTAAAGACAGCAGAGTTAAACCCAATGATAGACAAATTCATAATTTATGGCGCACATCAGCTGCACTCATGATGAGGTAGTCACACCTTCCTGGTTTATTTTATATTTGTTTCATATTATGGAGAATGTAACAGGACAAGCTGGAGCACACAAAGCGGGACGGGAAGGCATTAACCTCCCAGATGGATAGGTACAAAGTCAGGTATTTCACACTATTATTAGTATCCAAGATATACCAGGCTCCATCAATATCTAAAATATCATCTTTGGGGACACTGATCCTTCAAATCAATGGTCTCACGCTACATGATAACTCACTTATTGTCCGGAGAGCTGGTCGGCCCGGCCATGCGCGGTAACTCTCCTTTGGGAGACGCCTCCGTTTTACAATCAAACCACCAGGTGGTCAGGTCTTACCCCATTCGCGGCGTGGGAGGGGGGACCTGGGCGTCGACCTACTATCTCAGTATTGAACCTTTTGCACTTTTAGTTGAAATTATGGTTTCACCATTACTATCGTTTATGTATGTTTATTTTATTTTACTTTTTATATTCTTTGAAAACCAGACTAGTGCAGTATTTGCTGTATTTACCTTTGGCTACATTTATTGAGATGTACTGCCTTATCTCTTACAAATAAAGATTTTACAAAATCAATGGTCTCCAAACTGTGGCAATTGGGACACTATTTCTCCTGCTGATGCCAATGATGGGGCACTGTTTCTGCCACTGACTATTCCTGCAAATTCCTACAACTGATACCAATGATGGGGCACTGTTCCTCCCACTGATGCCAACAAAGGGGCACCATTCCTCCCACTGACTCTAATGATGGGGCACTATTCTTCTCACCGATAACAATAGGGCACTAACCCCCCATTAAAGCCCATGATGGGGTATTGCTTATTCCCATAGATGGCATGGCATTTTTTACTCCCACCAGCCACAGTCCGCCCCCCCTAAAGCCTGAAGGACAGTAAACTGACTCTTTGTTTAGAAAGTTTGGAGACTCCTGCTTTAGAGGGGTAGCTTTACAGTCAAGTTGTTCCTAACCTCCACCTTCAAGAAAAAATAAGTAGCATTCACGTAAGTTTTTTTCTAATTAAAAGAGCTATTATGTCAAACAAAGTGTGGAACAAAAAATAGCCAAAAACTGTAAAGAGATTACCAGAAAGAATATGATTGAACGTGTTTAATAAAGATAGAGCATTGATGTGCAGTACCCAGAACAGTCATTCAGAAGTAACAGTACAGCCAGAATAATAAATTCATAAATCAGCTCAGGGGGCACAGCTTACAGTGAGTTGGATATGTCCCTTGTGGTGTTGCCTCATCTTTTAGTTAAAATCCTCCTCTGTCCAAATCCATCATTTTCTTTCCCTTTCTTTTCTCTTACATCCAGGATCTTACTGCTATCGGAGTAACAAAGCCTGGACACCGGAAGAAAATTGTCTCAGAAATTAGTAGCCTTAACATCGGGGAGTGGTTGCCTGACTACAAACCTGTGAGTAATGGAAATACTAAATGGGTTTATCTGCTAGGAATCATTTGGTTTAAGCTGGGTGCTCAACCTATGGCCTTCCAGTTGTTGCGGTCTTGTAGTTCCACAACAGCTTGTGTGCCACATGTTGATAACCCATCGTATTATGGTCAAGTGTATACTGACACCATCTTTAATTCCAAAAATATTTTATTAAAAATAGGGCTCATACATAGAACATGCACATATTTACCAAAAAGTACAAAACCAAAGTACAAAGTCAGAGACATGAAGTCGAGTATCGTGTTATAACAAAATGCAAACATCTGTCAGCTGAGGTAGAGGCAGAGTTGGGCCCCTTTCACATGTGCAGATCCCATGAGGATCCGTACATGTCTTATCAGCCGGCAGATGACAGGGCAGTCCCCGCACACTGTGTAGGGACCGCCCTGTCAGATCTCTGCTCTCCCCTATGGGGGGATTGGATGAACACGGACCATCTGTCCGTGTTCACACGATCCGCTCTGCTGACGGATGGAAAAATAGGATTTTCCTCCGTCTGCAGAATCGGAGCATTGCGGACACAATGAGATCGGGTGTCAGTGGATGTTCATCCGCTGACACCCGCTATCCCATAGGGATACATGTATGTAAACGGATGGATGAAAAAGCAGACATACGGTCCTTATGTGTGAAAGGGGCCTAAAGGAACAACAAGTATATATCCCTAACCCCCACAAATATGTAGGGATATCAACAGACAATTCAATGACCCATGGATGGGGGTGAGCAAACAGTGCCCTTTGGGGTCGATCTGGGATCTGGTTGCTTCTACAAAAAAAAAAATGAAAACCCCATCTTCATCTGGCTGTGCTAATCGTGGCTTAAATTGTACTACAGCAGCATTTTTACCCACTGGGTTTCAGTGTTACAACAGTATTGGTGTCCTTTTTTACTTGCGACAAAGTCGGCTCTCTCGGAGCTGATGGGTCCAGAGAGGTGCCATTTTTTCACAGCCCATGTATCAATTAAATCATCTGTGCAGTACAAAGTCAATATCTCCTAAACCGTGCACATTTAGGAGATATTTACAGTACCTATAGGTAAGAATTATTATAGGCTTACCTATAGGTACAACTTGAAAATTGAGGTTTACCACCTCTTTAAGGTAAAAATGCATATTTTGTTACATTTTCGTTTTCTTCCTCAGGCCAACCTTTCCCTCTGGCTGTCAATGATCGGGTTGAATCAGTATTACAAAGTGCTGGTAGAAAACGGCTATGAGAATATTGACTTTATCACGGATATCACATGGGAAGACTTGCAGGAGATCGGAATCACTAAACTGGGTAAGGAAGGCCTCACCACAGACGGGTGCAAGCACCATTACCATGGACTACAATTAGGACAAATATAAGTGAATTTGTGTGTTATTATATTATACGTGTGTATGTGTGCATCTCCGATGCAGCCAAACCGTTAAATACACAGATGAAATATAATAATGTATTAATCTCCATAAAGTCCTGAGATTTACAGTTCACAATACAGTGCTGTCTCCCAGGGCAGGGGATGGGGAGACCATTCTATACTGCACTAATGCCGTGTACACACTGAATTTCCGACAAAAAATGTTCGATGTGAGCTTGTTGTTGGAAAATCCAACCGTGTGTATGCTCCATCGGACATTTGCTGTCGGAATTTCAACGCACAAAAATTCTACGCATGCTCAGAATCAATTCATTGAAATACATTTTTATCAGCTCATTGTAGTGTTGTATGTCACCGCGTTGTTGACGGTCACAATTTCCAAGAACATTTGTGGGACCGTGTGTATGCAAGACAAGTTTGAGGGAACATCCGTCGGAAAAAAATCTGCCGTTTTGTTGTCGGAAAGGCCGATCGGGTGTACGCGGCATTACTGGTCTTGTCCCTCTTCTAGCCTGTGACTGGACATTGAAAAAAGAAGCAGCAGACCGATAAACTCATCTCTCTGTCACGAAACTCTCTCTCCTACTATCGCTTGCTTATTAGCACATGAACACTGCAGTACAACTTTTTGGCTCCATATGCTGCTTCTCTCTCCCCCATTTTGAACCCAAAATCAAACATTTATTGTATTGCAGCTGGCATTAGATGTGGTGGCACATCTAATGATTGGTAAGCTGCAATGTATTACATTTTTGGTTTTGGGTTTAATACCTCTTTAAGCTCTGCTGTACAGGGGTTTGTAAGGTGCTACAATCAGGTCAAACTCAGGTACTTACATTGCTTGCGTTAAAAAAATTAATACAGAGTTGCATTTTGTGTTTTTACATTAGAGTTTAGCTTGAAAAGCTTACAAGTTCGAAAAATGTTTTTTTAACCACTTCAGCTCCCAGAGGTTTACACCTCTTCATGACCAGGCCATTTTTTTGCGATACTACATGTGACTTCCCCAGTGTATCAGTGCTCAGGCCTGAGTGGCCAATTGCTATACCCAAACACTGTCACATGGGGGTTTTACACTAACATTATCCACACCATATAAAACCAAAGGTTAATCAGGGAGGATTCCTGCAGCAGGGAAGCAGCGAGGGAGTTGAAATGGGTGAGTATTTTTTATACATTGACATGACATTGTGACCTTGACTTTAGACAATATCACTTTGCTATGAATGACAGTAACGGTAAGCAGAATTTATCAAATCTAGAGCAGGCAAAATCTGAAGGAGCTGTGCATGGCAACCAATCGGCTTCTATCTTCAGTTTGTTTGTTTAAAGCGGAAGTAAACCCATCGATCTAACAGTTTCAAAAAGCAGTTACATTTCCGGCATGCCGGGATTGCTAACTGTCACATTGGTTGTGCTCTCAACCAAACTGTCAAACCATCCAATGGCTGGTGCCATAACTGGTCACATGTGCAGCATCATGGCAGTTGAAGATTAAACATAGGCCAAGATGGCAGCTTCCTTGCCTGAAAATGATAGGTGGGTTTACTTCCACTTTAAGCATTGAAAATGAAAGATAGAAGCTGTCTGGTTGCCATGATCCAGATTCTGTCTGCTTCAGTTTTGATAAACTCCCTAAGTGTCTCCATAATTGTCATTCAGGTATCCAGAACTCAATGTTTTTTTTCCTTTTTCCTGATTTAAGGTCACCAAAAGAAGTTGATGTTGGCTGTGAAGAAGCTGGCAGAGATTCAGAGGTCAGAGTATGGCAAATATGACTCGGGCAGCATGAGAAGGAGGCCACCTCAGAAGAGCATTGATGCAATGAGCATTGATTCGCCTCCCCCAGACAGTGGCGAGTGCCAGTCACCCAAGTTGAAAACCTTTCAAGACAGTGAACTGAGTGACGAGCTGCAAGCAGCCATGACTAACGATACTCCAGATGGCTCCGAAAAGCAGATTAACCACATAGTGCACCATCGAGAAGGATCTTATCGAGGTCCCTCAGGGGCAAGGCTTCACCATGAAAACAGTCTGAGTGGCCGAGCTAGGCATATCAGCAGTTCCCAAGAACTTTTGGGAGATGGAACAAAGGCACCCAGCTCTCCTATGTCTAAGAGCCAGGAATATTTAACGGAAGATGTGAAGAGAGAAGAAGTGGTTAGGGAATCCAGACCGCTTAGGCAAGGACATTCGGTGAAGAGGGCCAGCGTGCCACCTGTGCCAGGAAAACCCCGGCAGTCATTCCCTCCTCCTGGAGGGCAGACCTACACCCCTCCTCAAACACCAACAAAAGGGACACCCTCTTCCCCACAAGCTGTTAACACCCCTCAAGCTACTGCCAAAGTCAAGCCAACACCCCAGCTTCTTCCACCATCTGACCGGCCCATGTCTCCTCGCTCTCTTCCTCAGTCTCCTACACACAGAGGCTTTGCTTATGTTCTTCCACAACCCTTCGAAGGTGAAGGAGCTCCTGTTCACTTGACACAGGCAGTGCCCGTGCTACCAGTATCAGTTCCAGTGCTATGCCTTCCACCGGCAGGTAGTGAGGGAGAAGATGATGATGTGGAGGAGGGAGAGAGGGGTGATCATGGTCGACCCAAAAAACGGGCCCACAGCTTGAACCGTTATGCAGGTTCCGATGGAGAGCGAGAGGAGCTGTTGGTTATTGATGGTGGTCCATATGGCACAGGGCAGAGGCGAGTTGGTAGGAGCCACTCTGTAAGAGCACAGTCTGGAGGTGACAAGAATGTTAATCGCAGTCAGTCGTTTGCAGTACGTCCCAGAAAAAAGGGTCCCCCACCACCACCGCCAAAACGTTCCAGTTCTGCCATCTCTGGAACCAACCTTGGGGATGGATTGTCTGCCGAGGATGCGGGAGGAGAGGGCTACCGGGAACAAAGGAGAGCAAGTGACTTTGGTGGTATAGTGGACACTGGAAGTGCTGGCAGTGTAAAGAGCATTGCTGCTATGCTGGAATTGTCATCCATCGGTGGTGGCCCAAGGGCGCTCACTGGTCCGAGGCCAAGAGGATCTGATGGCTACTCTGTTCACCTCCTACCTCATCCGGGCAGCCCTGAACTTCATCGATTCCCAGGCACTGTGGCTGGTGTCAAACACCGTGAAGCCATCGGTCTGGATGGAGAGGTGGTTAATCGAAGGCGAACCATCAGTGGACCTGTGACTGAATTAGTTGCGGCAGCTCGGAGAGAGCGGCAAGAGCAGTCAAGGCCACCAGACTCCCCACGCAGTCCTTCCGACGTGATGCCCTTTGCAGAAGAGCGTAAGCCGACTATTAAACACCGCCCACGGCCATCACGGACAGAGCATGTAGACTCAGAGTCTGCCAAACACACAGACTTGAACCCTGTGGAGTCCAGCGTGACTTTGAAGCGTCGTGTGAGAGCCAGACAAGGCCATTCTGGAGATGTAAAATTCCTGCTGACAGAATCAGACACAGTCAAGCGGAGGCCGAAGCCTCGAGACAAGGAAGGAGGACCAGGGGTGGAGCCTCTGGCTGTGTATCAGAATGGAATGGGCACTGTAAAGCGCCGCCCCTTTTCAGAGATGAGTGTGGGAGGTGCAGGGCGACAGGACAGCACAGAGCATATACAGACTCCAGAACGCAGCATTAAGCCTCCTGTCTCACCAAAGCCAACCATTATACATCCTGGTGGAAAGGGCCCGCCACAGTCCATATCCACACCCACAAAGAAGGCCCCAGTGCCAAGCCCTGGAGGAGGTAAGATAACACCTGAACTATTAAAAGTATGGCTAAAGCATGTGTTGGAAAATCTTCATACCCTTTGGCTGCTTCATTGATCTTAACATGACTAGATGGCTAGTTAGTAGCTAGGTATGCCATAATGAGAGTGCAAGAGCATTAAAGCCCAATTCCAGGCAGCTGAAAAAAAAGAAAAAAAAAAGAATTCCCTTGCAGTGGGCCCCCAGACGTTGCAAAGGTTAAATGCATGTTTTGTCTAAGGGAATAGGAATAAGCAGTAATACCCGCTTTGTTCCTCGCTTTTTCCCCCAAGCTTCTTCCCAGCTGCACAAGCATTCTGTGAATTCACGTATTTTTGCTGCTCTGCCAGTAGCAGTCTCTCTATGATGTCATCCCATACAATGCTGGACTAGCAGTCTTGCATTGTACATGCGAGCGGCAAGGGCCAAACCACATTACGGGAGCGTATGACAGCAGAGAAGAGTGGTAAGCTGCTAGTAGAACATGGAATAAGGGAAGTATTGTGTATTAAGTTACACCTTTACAAAACATGCATTTTAGGCCCCGTACACACGATAGAATCCATCCGCTGAAAAATCCCAGCTAATGGGTTTCAGCGGATAGATCCTATGGTGTGTACACTCCAGCGGATCTGTTTCCGCGGATATTTCTGCCCTGGGATGGATTCCAGCAGATCGAATATTTGCTGACATGCCAAACAAATCCATCTGCTGGAATCCATCCCAACGGATGGATCCGCTGGTCTGTATAGACTCACCGGATCCATCCGTCCGAAGGGATCCCCCGCATGTGTCGTAATGATTCGACGCATGCGTGGAATTCCTTATATGACAGCGTCGCGCACGTCGCCGCGTCATAATCGCGGCGACGGCGCGACACGTCATCGCCAGAGGATTTCGGCGCGGATTTCAATGCGATGGTGTGTACACGCCATCGCATAGAAATCCGCGGAAATCCTCGAGAGGATTTATCCGTGGAAACGGTCCGCTGGACCGTATACGCGGATAAATCCTCCCGTGTGTATGGGGCCTAAGTCTTACAGGGGAGAGTCCCACTGCAAGGGGCATTTCTCTTTGTGTTCTCTTTGGTGGGATTTTTTACAATTGTGCAAAGTGTGGAGCTGTCTGCCTCCTGAGTTATATACATTTTTTAAGTAACCTGGAGTTATACAGTAATATGAAGCAGGAAGATCAGCACATATAAGTAAATATGGTTACCTCATAATTTATATATACAGTAATTATGAACTATGTGTTGATAATACATTTACAAATGTCACTGTGCAGCATTAATACCCTCACCCTATAATGTAAGCCAGCTAGCACAAGATTTGTGAGCCAAAACCATCATTTATTTTTTAGATATTCATAAACATATGTGCAGCCTTTTTAAATAAATTATACTCTCTACATAAATAAAAAAAATAGCCTCAATAAGATAGAAAAACAACATATTAAGTGAATAAGTGAATATGCGTATACAGTGCCTTGAAAAAGTATTCATACCTCTTGAAATTTTCCACATTTTGCCATGTTACAGCCAAAACGTAAATGTATTTTATTGGGATTTTATGTGATACACCAACACAAAGGGGCACATAATTGTGAAGTGGAAAGAAAATGTTTATTTGTAAAAGAAAAAATTAAAACAATTTAACATTTGTAAAGTGTGGCGTGCATTTGTAATCAGCCCCCTTTATTCTAACTATCTAAAATCTAGGGGAACCAATTGCCTTCAGAATTTACCCAATTAGTAAATGGAGTCCACCTGTGTGTAATTTAATCTCAGGATAAATACAGCTGTTCTGTGAAGCCCTCAAAGGTTTGTTAGACAACCTTAGTGAACAAACGGCATCATGAAGGCCAAGGAACACACCAGACAGGTCAGGCATAAAGTTGTGGAAAAGTTTAAAGCAGGGTTAGGTTATAAAAAAAATCACATGAACATCTCACAGAGCACTGTTCAATCTATCATCCAAAAATGGAAAGAGTATGGCACAACTGCAAACCTACCAAGACATGGCCGTCCACCTAAACTGACAGGCCGGGCAAGGAGAACATTAATCAGAGAAGCAGCCAAGAGGCCCATGGTAACTCTGGAGGAGCTGCAGAGATCCACAGCTCAGGTGGTGGAATCTGTCCACAGGACAACTATTAGTCGTGCTCTCCACAAATCTGGTCTTTATGGAAGAGTGGCAAGGAGAAAGCCATAAGAAGTCCTATTTGAAGTTTGGGAGAAACCATGTGGGGGACACAGCAAACATGTGGAAGAAGGTGCTCTGGTCAGATGAGACCAACACTGAAATTTTTGGGCTAAAAACAAAACGCTGTGTGTGGCAGAAAACGAACACTGCACATCACCCTGAACACACCATCCCCACCGTGAAACATGGCAGTGGCAGCATCATGTTGTTGTGGGGATGCGTTTCTTCAGCAGGGACAGTGAAGTTGGTCAGAGTTGATGGGAAGATAGAGCCAAATACAGGGCAATCCTAGAATAAAACCTGTCAGTCTGCAAAAGACTTTAAACTGGGGGCAGAGGTTCACCTTTCGGCAGGACAACAACCCTAAACATACAGCCAGAGCTACAATGGAATGGAATGGTTTGGATCAAAGTTGATTCATGTGTTAGAATGGCCTAGTCAAAGTCCAGACCTAAATCCAATTGACAATCTGTGGCAAGACTTGAAAATTGCTGTTCACAGAAGCTGTCCATCCAATCTTACAGAGCTTGTGCTATTTTGCAAAGAAGAATGGCCAAAAACGTCACCCTCCTAGATGTGCGAAGCTGTAATTGCAGTGAAAGGGGGTTCTACAAAGTATTGGCTTAGGGGGGCTGAATACAAATGCACACCACACTTTTTATATATTTATTAGTAAAATAAATTGAAAACCATTTCTCATTTTTCTTCAACTTCACAATTATGTGTCACTTTGTGTTGGTCTATCACATAAAATGTGACATATGAAACAACAAACTTCATATCCATTAGTGCAAGTCCATATACAGTCCACACGTATATTTTTTTATGACAATTCTTCCAGTGAAAAAACAGCTTCTGTGCACGTACTTAATCTATAATACCGAGATGATATGTAACTTGTTCCCACAACACCACCTCCAATACTTATTATATGCTCACCCGAACAGACCTCTTAACCACTTAACATCTGCCCGCCGTCAAATGACGGCGGGCGGAATGCTCTATTGTTTCCGACAGGACGTCATTTGACGTCCTGTCATTTAAAGCCTCTACGGCGCGCGTGCGCACCTGTCGCGTCACTGGGAACACAGTGCGCATGCCCGGTGGCTGCGATGGCCACCGGGCACCCGTGATTGCCCAGTAACTGAGCAGGGACGTGGATCTCTGTGTGTAAACACAGAGCTCCACGTCCTGTCAGGGAGAGAGGAGACCGATCTGTGTCCCGTGTACATAGGGACACAGATCGGTCACCCCCCTCCCCCCACAGTTAGAACACACCCAGGATACACATTTAACCCCTTCCCCGCCCCCTAGTGGTTAACCCCTTCCCTGCCAGTCACATTTATACAGTAATCAATGCATAAATATAGCACTGTTCACTGTATAAATGTGAATGGTCCCAAAAACGTGTCAAAAGTGTCCGATGTGTCCGCTATAATGTCGCAGTCCCAAAAAAAAACGCAGATCGCCGCCATTCCTAGTAAAAAAAAAATCAAAAAAAAATCATTATGTCCCCTATTTTGTAGGCAATATAACTTTTGCACAAACCAGGTTATTGGGATTTTTTTTTTTTTACCAAAAATATTTAGTAGAATACGTATCGGCCTAAACTGAGAAAAAAATATATATTTTTTAAAAAAATTGGATATTTATTATGGCAAAAAGTAAAAAATATTGTGTTTTTTTTCAAAATTGACGCTCTTTTTTGTTTATAGCCCAAAAAAAGCTAAAATTGCTGATTGGAGGAAAGGCACACACCCTCTCTCACATAAACAGAAACTCTCAAAGGTGTTTTGTAACAGGGCCAGCTCCCTGCTAATCTATTTTAGCAACCTCCCCTTACAGAAATTTCAGGCTGCTTTTATCTGATGTGTCAGATAATTTGTCAGGAGTTATCAGGCTGATAACAGAGGAGCGGTTCAGGAGAGAGCTATGGGACTTAGCTCTTTGAAGAGAGATAACAAAATACTGCAGATATATGTGCCCAGCTCAAATTTCATTAATTGGGTTTACATTCACTTTAAGACCATTTTGGACAATTTCATGCTCCCAACTTGGGAACAGTTTGGGGACGGCCCCTTCCTGTTCCAAAATGACTGCGCACCAGTGCACAAAGCAAGGTCCATAAAGACATTGATGAGCGAGTTTGGAGTGGAGGAACTCGACTGCCTGACCACACAAATGCACCTCTGGAAGAATGGTCAAACATTCCTATAGACACACTCCTAAACCTTGTGGACGGCCTTCCTAGAAGAGTTGAAGCTGTTGTAGCTCCAAAGGATGGGCCAACTCAATATTGAACCCTACGGACTAAGACTGGGATGCCATTAAAGTAATACTTTTGACAACATAGGGGTAGATTCAGGTAGAATTGCTTATTTTTGTGCGGACCTAGCGTATCTCAGATATGATATGAGACTAACGTGCAAAAAAAGCAAAAAGAAAAACGGTGCTCATTCATCCGATATTCTTATCGTGTGTAGGAGGCAAAAGAGCTGCTGCTAAGTACAAAGTATCAGTATTTAGCCTCATACACACGGTCGGACTTCGAACAAACTTTTTTTTCGAAGGGCGTTGGCCGTGAACTTGGTATGCATACGCAGGACTTTTTCAGCCAACAAACATGAACATAGTGACGTAATTGATGTACTACGTGTTTTTTCTGCTCTTTAGTGCCACCCTTTGGGCAACTTCTGCTATTGCTGGTTGATCTTTTGCATTGGTTCTGAGAATGCGTGTTTGTACTTTGGACTTAAAGTGGAGGTTCCATCAAAAAAACAATTTTACTTTAAACTGTAGCTTACGACTAAAAAAGAAAAAAAAATTTTTTTATTTTTTTTTACTCATCTGGAAATGCCTGTTGCTATGCGGTCCCACGAAATCTGCCTTTGAAACCACCTAGGATTCTGACATCATCTCCCTCTAATGCTCCTGGGAAATGTGTGACATCATTTCCCAGGATGCTGTGCGCTGTCCAATTATCACTCCCCATCCAAGACTTCCAGGAAGTAAGTGCCTGTAGGCTTCACAATGCCCACAAGCAAAATGACAACAGTGTAGACATAGTTTTATAAACTATCTTTTTTGAATATCTATGCGGATCGGCGGCGGATTGTAAAATAGTAAGTGACCAGATTTATATTATAAAAACGCAGGATGAAAGGACATACATTTAAAAAATGCTAATTGTGGTTGGAACTCCGCTTTAAGTCCAATGGACTTCTGTACACAGGATCGGACTTCGCTCCATTGGACTTTTATTGCAGAGCGAACATTTGTCCGATGAAAACCAAAAAAGTTTGTCCAATGCAGTGTTTCCCAATTCCAGTCCTCAGGCCCCCCCAACAGGTCAGGTTTTCCCTCAGATGAAAAGGCTGTGGTGATTACTAAGGCTGGGTTCACACTACTACACTACTTTCATCCTACTTTGCTCTGCTACATTGGTCCTACATTTATCCTACATTGGTCCTACATCCATCCTACTTTCATGAACAGGATACTACTTTGGTCCGACTTCAATGATATTCAATGGGCCTGAAGTAGGATCAATGTAGGACCAAAAGTAGTACAGGGAGCATTTTCAAAGTCGGACCGACTTGTGTAGGACGCTACAAGACGCTCTCATAGGGAAACATTGAACACAGAGCAAAGTAGGATGAAAGTAGTGTAGTAGTGTGAACCCAGCCTAAGGCAGTGAAACTGATCAAATCACCTGTGCAAAATAATGGAAATCCTGAAAACCTGACCTGTTGCGGGGGCCTGAGGACTGGAATTGAGAAACACTGGTCCAATGGAACGTACACATGGTTGGATTTTTTTGAAAAACCTGGTCATTTTGAAGTTTGTTGTCAAAAAGTCAGATCGAGTGTATGGGCCTTAAGTCTACATTTTAACAAGTACTGAGAAGAAGACATCTGTATCTGCTGATCAGTGCTTCAACACCTGCTAATACCAGGGTAGCTCTGCTAAACAATACATTTCATTGGGAAAGGTGGTGGAGGTACATTCTAGGTCCATAACTGTTTAAAGTCACGTTTTTTTTTTTTTTTGGTTTGCTTTGCAATTACATGTTATTATAAGGTACATCCACTATGTTTTGTCTAAAGAAAGAGAACAGCAGAAACTGTTTGCCTCTTTGTATTTAAAGTGGAACTAAACTGAATCTAAGCACCATAAACTAAAAACCCGATTTACAAAATCTTTGATATTCAAAGCAAACTCACCCATCCATCCATGTCTATATGCTTTATTTTGTTGAGAAATCACTTTGAAAAACAGCCTCTTAGCATTTCTAGCCAAGGCCATCTTGAGTAAGGGCGGATGGTTCATGTAGCATCATTGACTTTCTGGATTCCATCTGCCTTTAAATCAGACAGGCAGGCAGGCAGGAGGGTGTGCTTAGCTGAGAAAGTCCCTCTTTCAGACAAAAAAAAAGTTATAAGAAGAAAATATATACTTTCCTATTATTTTCTAGCATCATAAGGACTGAAAATAGTTCACGTTGATTAAGAGAGTTTAGTTTTGCTTTAAAACATCGAAGAATTGAAATCGGTGTGATGAAAATAAATAAATTGTATTAGGTACACTTGCTATACAGTAAACCTTCTATAAATCTCCACATTTTTAGGTGTATTATTTATTCATCTTGTCAGTAAATAATTACTGTATATACTCGAGTCTAAGGCCCCGTACACACGATAGAATCTATCCGCAGATAAATCCCAGCAAATGGGTTTCTGCGGATAGATCCTATGGTGTGTACACGCCAGCGGATCTGTTTCCGCGGAGAAATCTCCTCTGGGATGGATTCCAGCAGATCGAATATTTGTTGTGCTGCACAACATATCCATCTGCTGGAATCCATTCCAACGGATGGATCCGCTCGTCTGTACAGACTTACCGGATCCATCCGTCCAAAGGGATTCCCCGCACGCGTCGTAATGATTTGACGCATGCGTGGAATTCCTTATATGACAGCGTCGCGCCCGTCGCCGCGTCATAATCGCGGCGACGGCGCGACACGTCATCGGCAGAGGATTTCCGCGCGGATTTCAATGGGATGGTGTGTACACTCCATCCCATCGAAATCAGCGGATTTCTTTGAGAGGATTTATCCGTGGAAACGGTCCGCTGGACCGTATCTGCGGATAAATCCTCTCGTGTGTATGGGGCCTAAGCCGAGTTTTTCAGCAAATTTTTTGTACAAAGTTTGTTGTCCAGGGGACCTACGGCCGGGGAGACTCCATAGACTCCCATGTTAAACGGTAATTTCTCTGGTAAATTTGGGGACCTGGTACCGACCAGTCATAGGTCCCCTGGACCCGGAACTTGGCACATATGTAGCCCCATTTCTCCTCTACAAGTGTGCACAGTTTGTTGTCTGGGGGACCTACGGCTGTGGAGCACTGATTTTTCAAAGCCGGGCACCCCTTCCATAGACTCCATTGTTAAATGTCAGTCTAGTCATGGGCACAGTGAGGCATGCACATGAACACAGTGAGGCACAGTGAGGCATGCAGATGGACACCCTAAGCTTATACTCGAGTCATTAAGTTTACCCAGTTTTTTGTGGTAAAATCAGGTGCCTCGGCTTATATTTGGGTCGGCTTATACTCGAGTATATACGGTATGTAATAATTCTCAATAATACTTGACAGTTTACAAGAGAGAGAATCTAGTGCTTCCGTTTTTTTTATTTAATTTACTTGTATATCTATTTATTCTGTTTATCTGTAATAAAGCAAAGACATATGCTTGCTGTTTGGTTTTAAAAAGGAAAGTTCATTGATAGAATGCATTTAAAAATGTAAAAAAAAAAATAATAGTTTAATGTAATTTAACAATGATTTTCCCTTTTCTATTTCAGAAGTAAAGAAGGTAATGGGGACACCTCCTCCTGTCTCCCCCAAACCTACTCCTCCCCCAATAGCCCCCAAACCCCCCAAACCTCATGCCATCATTCAGTCCTCTAGTGCCAGCTCAACTCCAGCCCCTTCTCCTGTCAAGCAACCAAACCACATCAAACCTTCCAGCACTCCCCCATCCCTGTGCTCCAGCCCCGCTAAGCCCCTGACTCCGGGTCACCCTCTACAGGTTCCCATCAAGCCCCCGAGACTGTCCATCACCAGCTCTTCCTTAGAGGGAGGGAGTAACGAGGCGGCACAGCAGAAGCTGGAGGAGACCAGTGCGTCACTGGCTGCAGCTCTGCAAGCTGTGGAGGAGAAGATCAAACAGGAAGATTCACACAAAGAGTAAGTGTCAACCTGCAGGTTTTGCTTTAACAAAGATATTAGCATAAGCAGGCCTTGCTTTAACAAGGATACTGGCATTATTAATGTCCACTGGGCAAGGTAGGTCAAACTACGTATAAGGCTGATAAATGGCACTGGTACAGATCTGTGATTTTGTAAAGTGCCCGGAAGTCACCAGGGACCATTTTTCCATAAACACGCAGGCCTGTACCTTTGCTGATGGCCCTTGAAGCCTATCCAAAACTCTAGACCTGCACTACTATCTATGCAGCTTTCTAGATTAGATATCCTATTTTTGTAGCTATAATAAGCTATTTTAGGCAGGCATTGTGCTAAAATTACATATTTGATTATTTCTTTCAATACGTTTTTTTTTTTAGGGCTAGATAATACATAGTTATCCCTTGTTTTGGTTGTGTTTCCTAAAGCCAGTCAGTTTAAAGTTATCCTGTCACCTGTCACCGGTAGGCGCATGTTGTAATCTAAATTTGCCACTCTTGAATTGTTACAGTAGTGCAATGTTATGTCTTGGGGATAATGTGTTTTTGTTTATTAACTACTAATATCCTTTTCCTGTACAGCAGAAGTGTCAGGATGTCAAGAGAGTTTGAGGTAGCAACTTGACGGGTTCACTTTAAAGATAATAGCATCTGACTGGTTGCTCTAGGCCCCGTACACACGAGGAGACATGTCCAATGAAAACGGTCCGTGGACCGTTTTCATCGGACATGTCTCCTGGGAGCTTTTGGTCTGATGTGTGTACACACCATCAGACCAAAATCCCCGCGGACAGAGAACGCGGTGACGTAGAAGACACCGACGTTCTCAAACACGGAAGTGCAATGCTTCCATGCATGCGTCGAATCAATTTGACGCATGCGCGGGATTTCGGGACGCTGGCTACACGTCATAACCAGCGGACATGTCCGATTAGGTGTACTAACCATCTTAGCTAGCTAAGAAACTTTTGTCCGCTGGAAACCTGTCCGCTAGGCCGTACACACGGTCGGACATGTCCGCGGAAACTGGTCCGCGGACATGTTCGACCGTGTGTACGCGGCCTTAGTCTTCATAAGTACTTTGTTTAAGTGGGTGTTTAAAACACAATGGGGGGGGGGGGCTCATACACAGTGGTTAAAGGTTAAACTGAATTATTTAAAGCAGCGTCTACAACCCCAATTCCAAAAAAGTTGAGACGCTGTGTAAAATCTCCATAGAAGAAAAATGAAATGATTTTCAAATCTCTTAAACCCATATTTTATTCACAAAAGAAAATCAAAAACATATCAAATATTTAAACTGAGGTCATTTTGAAGTTGATGGCAGTAACATGTCTCAAAAACATTGAGACCGGGGGCAACAAAAAGCTGGCACAGTAAGTGGTATAAAGGAAGAGCTAGAAGAACATTTTGGGTAAATTGGCAACAGGTCAGTAATTGGATCTGAGAGCCAGAGTGTCTCTGAAGTAAAGATGGGCAGAGGTTTACCAATCTGCGAATAGCTGCGTCTAAAAATTGTCGAAGAATTTTTGAATAAAGTCCCTCAAGATAAAATTGCAAAGATTTTAAATATATCATCATCTACAGTACATAAGATCATCAAACGATTACAAGAATCTGGAGAAATCTGTGTGTGCAAGGGACATGGTCAAAATGCAAGTTTGGATGCCTGCAACCTTTGGGCTCTCAGATGCATTTAAACCAGGCGTGATTTAGCCCTCGTTCACATCAGACCGATTTGGCATGCGATTTGATGCCAATAACACTGACTGAATTGGTGCAACGCCGACATTGCGTGATCCAGAAACACTGCCATCTACTCTGTGTCAAAGCTCACTTAAAATGGTCTGTTGCAAAGTGGAAAACTGTTCTGTGGTCAGACAAATCAAAAATTCACATTCTTTTTGACAACTATGGGCACCACATCCTCTGGCCTAAAGAGAAGAGGGACCTTACGGCTTGTTATAAGCCCTCAGTTCAAAAGCCTGCATCTCTCATGGTATGGGAATGCATTAGTGTGTATGGAATGGTCAGCTTGCACATCTGGAAATCGCCATCAATGCTAAAAAATATATCCAGGTTTTAGAGCAGCATATGCTTCAATTCAAACAATTAGCTAGATTCATGTAGGGGCGCGCATCTTTAAGGCGGCGTAGCGTACTGTATTTACGCTACGCCGCCTTAAGTCAGAGAGGCTTAGGACGGCGCAGATTCCGAGTTAGGTCGGCGTATCAACTGATACGCCGGCCTAACTCTCTCTGAATCTGGCTAAATGTCTTTTTTAGGGAAGGGCCTGTATTTTTCAGCAGGACAATATTAAACCACATTCTGCATCTATGACACCAGCATGGCTTTGTAGTAGAAGAGTCAAGGTGCTTAACTGGCCATCCTGCACTCCAGACCTTTTACCAATTGAAAATTTTTGAAACAAAAAACATGACAAAGAAGACCCAGGACTGTTGAGCGATTAGAATCAAGGATGGGACAATATTTATTTTCCAAAACTCCAGCAACTGGTCTCCTCCTTTCCCAGACATTTACAGAGTGTTGTTAAAAGAAGAGGGGATGCTACACCGTGTTAAACATGTCCCTGGCCCCGGCTGACCAGCCGCTATGATCGTTCTTATAGTGTAGGGAATCGCTGTAGCTGCAGGCATCATTCAGACATACCACCAGAAAGCCCAGGAAGTCTTTAGACATCCAGCCGTCGTCAAGTGATTAAACATTTTAATATGTTTTTTATGTTCTATTGTGAATAAAATATGGGTTGTGATATTTGCAAATCATTGCATTCTGTTTTTAATGTCGATTTTACACAGGGTCCTAATCTTTTGTGGCAATGGGGTTGTACTTGCATTGTCAGAAAATGTACTTTGCATGCTTCTAGCCACAGTTTTATAACAATCAATCACAGCATATGCATCTCTTGTATGTAACAAATTGTAAATGACCTTATAATAAGAATCAAACTTTATTTATAAGTACAACTACCGACTGCGTGACATTCCTGTGGACACAGTTCAGCCAATCAGTTAGTTTATTTCTTTATATACTTTTCTGTCATTGTTTAAAGACTAACCATGTGTTGCTTATTATTTCCCCTGTGTGGCCAGTTCCTTGGAGGAGAAGAGCACAGTCAGTATTCTGGATGACATTGGCAGCATGTTTGATGACCTTGCAGACCAGCTGGATGCCATGTTGGAGTGAAATTGCAGTGTTTGTGCGTGTGGTGGTCTCCTCAAGGCAAGGTCCCACAGACTGCTTCTTGCCTCTTCCCATGTTGCTGGTTCCTGTACAGACCATCCACCTTCTCCTAGGACCCTTCCGAGTCCGGTTCCCCCCTGACCGCCCCGCAACATATGCCTAACCTTAGCACAAACAAGCAATGTTGAATACCTCAGGATTGTGCTCAATCGGGGCAGCATGGAAGGAGGCCAAGCAAGAGGTGGCATCAGCCACTGGGCTCGGCCGTTCCAGCATCAGGATCAGTTCCAGAATGCACTTGCAGAGCAGATCCCGGTCACAACCTGGATTGAGATGACCGCAGTCTGTTGATGGATGACTAGGTATACTGCAAAGCACTATGAGAGAATGGATACTGTCCAGCAGTGAAACAGCACGCATCCTGCCATCTACTTCAATTTCACACCGCCAACCTATGGTGAATCCTTCCCATTTTGTATTTCTTGTTTTTTCGTCTTGTTGCAATTGCTGTTATTAATCAATGTAAGAAAGGGATATGAACTCACCTCATCAAGAAACTTTAAGTGGCTGTCAAATGACCCAACTCTGCGCTGCCCTATATTTTAGAAGCCACAGATTTCTGCAGTTGCCGTGAGTTTTTGCATTGTAAGGTGCCATGGAATTTGTCAGGAGCTGGTTATACAGTCTTGGGCCATGTTGTCAGCTGGTGGCCAACACTCTAGTGATCTTCAAGCTTCCCCACCAAACTAGATTAAACAAAACTTTATTACCTAAACATTAAAGTACCCTTTCCCTGGTGAGCTAAATAGCGGAGCATGCAAAACTCATCTCATGAACTTTCTAAAATATTCTAAGCGGTCTTCTGTTCCCTAGCAGATAGGAATATGCCCACATTTTAATGTCTTTTGTTAACCAGAAACCTTATCACCTTTTCTATATGAACTTGAAGTTCGCTCTGGATCAAGTGTTAAATATTTAGGGGAAACACTTAAAGTCCTCTAGTAAGCACTTACTGTTCCCTATTGGCAACGCCTTACAAAATGTACTTTGCTTTCCCTATTAGTTGACTTCAAGGTCATTCAAGAAAGAACATAATTCTCTATTCAAAATGAACAAGTGCATTCCATTATTGCTGGGAAATTAAAGAAGTTTATTCCATTACCATTGGAAAATATAAGCTAATGCCAAATGTATTACCTTGGAGACAAAGTGATGTTGGAATTCTAAGTACAGTTGGTTCCCCATGGCTCTTCCATTTTCAAACCACCATTCAATGGAACAATTGGCCGGAACGTGATAGAACAACTGGGATCTTGTCCAAGGTAACAAAGGTCCTACCTAAATCTCCAAACTTCCTGATGAACTGAAGACTATACTGAAAGCACAGAAAGTAGAATTTAGTAGTAGAAATCCTGAAAATGACTGACAGGGAGAAGAAAAAAAATATCTAATAATTGGATCCCTTTATTTATTTTTTTGATATGTGAAAGTCACAAAGAGACTGATTGACATGAATTTACCCAGCCTATAGGGAAACTGAAATAGCACAAATTCCAGACTTTTAAGGGCCTTTCTGCTGTTTTTTTTTTTATATTGTTATTTTTACATTTTTTTATTATTTATTTATGTTTTCTTTGAGTTGTAAAGGCTGTGCCTTGCCTCCACACAATTAATACTTGGAAGGGTCGAGGGGCAGATGATATGTGTACTGGGTCGCAATTTGGGCTTTGTAGATTATTTAAGAACGCAGTCTTGGAACGATGAGTCTCAACAGCAAAAAACATCAAGAGCCGTGTCACGTGTAAATATACAAATCCTTCTCTCGAATTGGGTGGAGAGTCATCTGGCATCACCAAAGTAATTTGTAAACCAAAATGCCCTGTACATGGTATGGGGAAGGGGACTTCTCCTGTTTTGTGATGCAGAATGGAGTAGCCATTGCACAATACCAATTCTAGGTTAGAGTCATGGAATTATAGGGAAGAAGACGGATGCCAGATGCAATATCCTCCTGCAGCATAATCATGCATGTGAAGGATTCCTTTTTCAAAAACTGTAACGCAATGTGTGCATTTCTGTTTCTATAGGTCAGTGACGTCATGTAAACAGCTATAGAGGGAAGGTTCTATGCACAGTGACAAAATACTCCACACAACTATAGATGTGCTGCTTTCATTGAGGTCATCTCACATTCCCTGAAACAGGACAGCTGTCAGTCCCCCCCCCTTGCTGTGCTGATCAGATAATTAATAACATAATTTCTAGCTCCTAAATTCAGTATCAATGTCTTAAAGTAATCCTGTAATGGCTATAGAGTATACATTCTGTACATCTAGGACTCCAAAACAGGCATCAACAAGAGTCTTCACATGTCTTTGTTTGAGTCCTTCTTATTCTGCAGATTTGATCTTGATGGTTGGAGCTCTGCTTTACTTTGTAGTGCACCATTCCTCCCTGACTAGTAAGGAGGAGTAGCACGTTAGGCCATTCCTACCTGATCAGTAAGGAGGAGAAGCATGTTGCGCCATTCCTACCTGATCAGTAAGGAGGCGTAGCATGTTGCGCCATTCCTACCTGATCAGTAAGGAGGAGTAGCATGTTGCGCCATTCCTACCTGATCAGTAAGGAGGAGTAGCACATTGCGCTATTCCTCTGTGACCAGTAAGTAGGAGTAGCATGTTGCGCCATTCCTTTTTGACCAGTAAGGAGGCATAGCACATTGCGCCATTCCTCCCTGACCAGTAAAGAGGAGTAGCACATCGCGTCATTCCTCCCTGGCCAGTAAGGAGGAGTAGCACGTTGCATCATTACCCCTTGACCAGTAAGGAGTAGCATGTTGCATCAGTCCTCCCTGACCAGTAAGGAGGAGTAGCAAGTTGCGCCATTCTTCCCTGACCAGTAAGGAGGAGTAGCACGCTACGTCATTCCTCCCTGACCAGTAAGGAGGAGTAGCACGTTGCGCCATTCCTCCCTGACCAGTAAGGAGGAGTAGCACACAGTTGTACATAAAGTCTCCAGAGTTCCTGTTGAGTCCCCCGATAAAGCTCACTCCTTAGCATGGCAATTACTAAGAATACCCCTTCCTGCAACCCACAATTCAGTGCTCATCCAGACCTAAACAATGGCATATGACACTTAAGATGGCTGTAACAGTGTACCAATGACTTTATGTGCAATGCTGAAGCTGTAATTTGGTATCACATGGTACCTGATAAAGACATGTCAAACTCAAATAGAACAACTAAATACAGTGAAATTAATATTTAAAATGCCCTTTGAAGACCATACCTTTCTTATTCTAGTAAAATGTTGACATTTTCTGAACACAGGAGGATTCAGGGTCATTTCCAGAATATTTGAATACAATTTAACAAACAGCGCTCAGGAAAAAAAATATAGCCCAAACAGCTGGAGCAAACCTATCCCCTTGAACAGATAAATATATATATTTATATATATATATATATATACAGTATATATAAACCAAAGCCAGAGCTTTGTGAAATATTATAAACATAAAACTTCTATAAATACATAAAAGTGTTCTAAAAAATAATTATTTGTATAGTCCATGTGCTCACACTCAAGTGCACAAAAGTTTCATCTGAATCCACAATGTGTCCACAATAAATTGCAATATAAATCTACCCACCGCTAAGTTTCACAACCGTGCAGCAAACGCACATAACAGGGACTCTCACCATATATCAAGACCCTTAGATGTCAATGTGTCATATCAAGCATGTTGCAAAAAGCACATGGCCATCCGATGTCTCTTTTCTTCCCTGAGGTTCGCTTTTTAGACTTCCATCAATGCCCTTGATAACGCCAAACATTTCATAGGAGAAAGCAAGAAGCCAAGCCCATAGTTTAGTAATATAAAAATAAATGAACTTGGTATAAATAAATATGGCGGATGCCCCACTTCCGTGCCGCTTTTTGGTCACATGGACTCTGTCCATGTGAAGAAATGTGTTGAGGACGTGATGTTAGATGCGGTGCAGGAGGTCACTGCACAGTGTGACATCACTTTCTTGACATGTTTAATCACATGGATTTTGTCCATGTGACGAAACGTGTTGAGGCAGTGACGTCAGATGCTGTACCAGAAGTGGGGCATCTGCCATACTTGTTTAAACCAATTTCTGTCTGTTCATGTAACATTTTAACAATTTGTTAAGGTGTTTTTTTAATTGATTACTGCACTATAGGCTTTGTTTTTTTCCTATGTTTGGAGCAATCGAAAAGAACTTAAGGTAAGGAGAAAGACATCCGGTGGCTGTGTGCTTATTGTAATATGCTTTTTATGACCCACTAACATCTAAGGGTCTTGATATCTGGTGGGAGTCCATTTTATATGTGACTTGCTTTACTGTGGTGAAACCTAGGGGTGGGAAGATATATTGCACTTTATGAGGATTGAGATTAAGCCTTTATACACTTGAGTGTGAACTCAAATTTTTGTAACACTTTTTCACTTAATGTATTAAAATATGTTTTATGTTTATATTATTTTCGCATAAGATATATTATTGTTATTATAGCGCTGTTTTTTTTTTCTATATTTCCAGAATATTACTAAACTATGAATTTCTCTAAACAATTTATGAATCTCCGGGCATGTTGCATTGTTGAAGAAGACAACATTTAATTACAGTGGATGGTATTTGATTTATCACATTTCAATTAATGATTAATTCCCAGTTGTCACATCTATGACATGGCTCCAAGGAGGCCTGGCTGTACCTGGAAAATCCTTATCCATTATAGTAATGTGAGGTTCTTCTAATTGCCACATACTGTATATGGAGACCCTCTGAAGAGTCTCGGAACAGTAAAACACTAACATGGATTGCGGCTATCAACTTAATACCTTCTGTCACTACCTGTAAAGTTATTGACCTAAAACCATATGCATAGACATATGTATATGTCAGGACCCCTTAATAATCTTACTCTAGGTCAGTGACCAATAGACAGCCAACACTGTAATCTTCAACTTCTAAAACGCCATGAGTGACATCCAAAGCAACTTCAAGTAAGCATTTAAGGAGAGGGCGGGCCGGGCCTTGGCTCCACCTCTTCCTGTTTGATCTCACTTCCTCCTAGTAAATTGCTGTGAAAGGTTGAGTAGTGGTTCAGCTGCAATTAGATACAAACTCTGAGACTTGGCCTTCTTTAATCCACCAAAGCTGGTCCCATTCGCCTAATGTATCAGCTTTATTACCATTTTGTCACCCTGTGGATACACAGGTTTTTTTCTTTATATCTTAGCGCATTTTTCTTCCCCTTTTTTTTCTAATATCAAATCCAATGACCCGGGGGTGGGGCCGAGTCATACACTCGGCGTCTATGGACGTTGAGTGTATGACACAGGAGCGCGCCCGTAAGGTAACCCCCTTGGGAAAGAGAGCTTCCCAGACGGGGTTATCTAATGCAAGGAGGAGCCACGAGAATCGCCATGGGACCCCAGAAAACGAGGATCGGGGCCACTCTGTGCAAAACAAACTGCATAGTGGAGGTAAGTATGACATGTTTGTTATTTAAAAAAAAATATAGAAGTTTTAATATCACTTTAAGGTTCTTCAGTGTCTATCATTATGTTATTAGCTTACAAAGGGGCAGTTTTTAGCACAGAACAGGTCTAGGGGACTTCAAAAGAGCTTCCTTAATCCTCAGGAAATATTTAAAGCCCAATTGATCATTAACTCCAATGCGTTTCACCAGAATGGCAACATCTTACTGCAGTGCCCCAAATCGTCACTGAAATCTCCTGAAGGGAAAAGTCCTAAATCATCCCTACAGCTTTCAGCGTGTGCTTATTCGTCTTGTAGACTGAAAATTGTGGGGGAGGGGGTCGGAGGGGGTGGGCGGGGACTTAGTGTTAAGCTTGCCAGTTTCTGAGAATGCTTTTGTCAGTGAAAAGTCACAGACACGTGTCCTATGGTGCTTCTAGTGTTGTAGCGTTGCAGCCATGGGTGGTACCACATTCACATAACACTGCTGGAGCGAGCGACTATTTTCCAAAATCTGTTCAGAAATATATGATTTTATGAAATATAAAATAAATTGCATAGTGTTAAAAATGAAATGTATTTAATGTGATGGCAGCAAGATTTAAAAAAAGTAAAAAAGAAAAAACTATTCATTAAAGGTCTACATGATTGATACATATATATCATATATATATATAATATATATATATTTTTATGATTAAGTTATGGAAAAAGATACGTACTGTATATCCGTTATGTGACAGCTATGCATCTTGGTGCTTTCCCTGCAGTGCTGTGCTTTTACACTTCATTATTCTTGCATTTTATTTGTGACTGTGATGCTGTATTGATAACGTCTGAAAAAATAAAACAGAAACTTTTTTTTTTTTTTCGTTATATTATTTCAAATTTTTTGGTATATGTGTAAATTTATATAGCAGCTGTCATCCCCTGACATGCATCCAAGAAAAAAAAAAGAATCTCTATTATGGAATAAAAGAACTGTGTTCAGTCCTAATGACCCCCCATAAGCACACACTTTTTACAGCTGAGACAGTAAATGGAAGTATTTTCTGTATTTGTGAATGATAATGGTACACAGGATGGTGTGATGGACCTTAATTCCATTGCTGCCAATTGTTGGAAGCACTTGTATGTGCATTATTGGCTGCATTGCCACTTAATAAAGGTCCAATGGGCAGTTTTGGCTTTGGTGTCGTATGTTTATGCACTGATTCATCAAGCAGGATTCATTTTTTATTTTTTAAATCACACTGCACCAGAAACTGAAGCGTGAATGTACTTAATCTTGGGTTATAGTAAAAAATAAATATAAAAAGGAGTTTTATCTTACCTTTAAGTTTCAAATCTTGGAGTACAGCACCGGACACAGGCTCTTGATATTCATAGACCCTGGGACATCGGCAAGCAATGAATAAGAAGGGTGGACAACAAAAAGGGAAACGGAACTGTGCCCCCCAATAATAAGGGTCAACAGACCCAACTTTGTGAGTTCTGCTGGAAGAACCTTGTGGTCAAAAGCTGCATCCATAGAAGATTGGATGTTCACCTGTTAGGAGTTGGAAAAGATATGAACAGAGGACCAGGTGGCAGCCTTACACACGTCCGTTTTTCATGTCATGAAAAAAAACAGTTTTTCTCGACGCGATTCCTCTCAAGCCTGCCCTGCATACACACGATCGTGATAAAAAATGCTCGAGCAAAGCGCGGTGACGTACAACACGTACGACAGCACTATAAAGGGGAAGTTCCATTAGAATCGTGCCACTTTTTGGGCTGATTATGCCAATTTCATGTCTCATAACTTGCTTCTGAGCATGCATGTTTTTTCCCTAAAGTCTCTCCTAAAGTCTTAAAAACAATAAACTAGCCCTTTGTTTGAAAAGTTTGGAGACCCCTGATTTAGCGTGTAACCTCTTGAGATTAGTTGTCTTATCTACCAAGCATTGGTAGATTTTGAAGGGTGTCCCTTTTTGAGGTCCTGATGGCAGGACAAATAGGAAGTCAATCTTCCTCATAGAAGATGTAGCTTTGAGGTAGACTGTGATGGCTCTGATCACGTCCAGACAGTGAAGAGCAATTATTTTTTTGGATATTTAGGCGTAGGGCCCTAAGTAGTAGGTTAAGTAGGGTTATTGTCTTCTATGAGGTGGCAGGCTGACACCACATAGTTAGTTTGGTTAAAAAGAAACACAAGTCTACCCAGTTCCTCAGTAAGGAAGGAGGGTCTTGGGTATAAAACGTTATCTTTGTGAAGAAGAGCAAGCCACTAACTCAAGGAGTTCCCTAATGGGTTTGAAGGGTGGTTTCTGCAGGGCAGAGAGAACTAAATTGAGGTCCCAAGGAAGCACTGGTGCTGTAAAGGTGGTTATGATTAGCACTGGAGGAAAAGCATTGATCAACCTGAACTTATTCTAGGGAATTTGATACTAGAGCCCTAAGCTGTTGATGGGGAGCTTGCTTTTCTCTGGTGACCATATTCCCTGAACTGTGAAGAATTGGAATACTCCACCCCAGCCTAGAAGGCTGGCATCTCTTGTAAACTACCTTCCAGTGGCATGGTAAAAATTACATCCCCATGGTCAAGGCTGGGTTGGAAATCCACCAAGCTAGGAAGCAGTGTTAATTTTGTAGGCTAAAATATTTTCATTTACGAAATTAAAACAATTTCAGTCGACTAAAACTTAACCAATTCAGTTGCCTAAAATTAAAATGGTAAAAGACTGACTAAAACTGAATGGAAATGCATTGCCAAAGATAACACCGATTTATATATATCACAGGTAAATCTGTGTCTGTAGTGGATGTTAACATTTATTATTTATGGTATTAAAGTTTTATTAGATTTTTATTCCAGGAGTATATAATGAGTTTGGAAATTCTAGAGAAATGCTTAAATACTGCATTACAATTTAGCTAAACCCATTAGATTTTAATCTACTGTACTGGAGATTTTAGTCAACTAAAATGTACAGTACTGGACTTAAACCAAAACAATTCAAATGACTAAAATACGACTAAAAGTAAAATGGTATTTTAGTCAAAAGACTATAGCTAAAGCTAAATTGAAATTTGATGTCAATTACCAACAAAATATCGTGTTGGAGAGGCCTTGAATAGAATTGGGCAAATGGAACAGCCTCAAAGGAGGCCACCGTTAGGCCCCAAACTCTCATGGAGAATCTCACAAAATGAATTTTCCTTCCAGACGTGCGATCTAAGACCCCTTTAACACTGAGGAGATTTTCAGGCGGTACAGCGCTAAAAATAGCGCCTAAATACCGTCTGAAAAACCCCTGCCTAGCGATCTCAATGTGAAAGCCCGAGGGCTTTCAAACTGAGGCGATGCGCTGGCAGGAGAGAAAAAAAATCTGCAAGCAGCATCTTGGGAGCGGTGAGAGGACCGGTATGTATACCGCTCCTTCCCATTTAAAACACTGGGAAACCTCGGTAATACTGCCCGCAATGCGCCTCTGCAGAGGCGCATTGCGGGCGGTATTAACTCTTCATTGGCCGCTAGCTAGCCGAATCCCGCGGCAATTCGGACGGTATAGCGCCGCTATACCGCCACCGTGCCTCCCGCCCCAGTGTGAAAGGGGCCTAAGAGAGATCAATTTGGTTTCTGAAAAAAAAAATGTTTTGCTTAGGATCTGTCCAGAATGAGGCCCAATAATTCCAGGTGAAAGGAAGGTTAGAGATTCGATTTTTTAAGTTTATTACCCAAAAAACGAAAGGCTGAAGAATCTGAATAATCCTGTGGGCACATGCAAAGAATTGGAAAGGAAACGAGTCCTTCTAGAAGACAGTAGTCTAGGTATGTCTAGGAATGCCCCAAGTTAATAAAAGGGCAAGAAGGGGTGCAAGTACATTTGTGAATACTCTTGGGAGCAGAAGATAGATCAAATGGTAGTGTGACAAACTCAAAGCGTTTGTCTCCTACTGCAAAACGCTGATGAGGTGGGTAAATGGGAAGAAGCAAATAGGCATCTTGTATGTCCTCGACTCAGAGAGGAAATAACCGACCTTGTGGATTCCATACAAAACTTTGGAACTTTAAGCTACTTATTTCGGGATTTTAGGTCCAGGATAAATCCCCCTGTTGATTTTTGGTAACATAAGAATAGGTCTGAATAAAATCATTTGAACCTGAATGACCACTGGAATGACCACTCTTGAGCCCAGATCTGGTTTAGAGTGTTCTGTAAATCTGACTGCACTTGGGCTGATTGGAGAGAATCAAGGGGTGAGATGGTGAGATTTCTATTTTGTACCCCTTTGATACAATCTATTGAACCCAAAGGTCTGGGACATCTGTGAGAAAAGCTAACTGTAACAGATATCCCCCCCCCCATCTTGCGACGTGGTTCCCAAACAAAATTGACGTTCTTTTTTTTTCCCCACAAATAGAGCTTTCTTTTGGTGGTATTTGATCACCTCTGTGGTTTTAATATTTTGGTATCCCCGCGGACGGAGTCACGGCGCAGCCGAGCCGAGCGTGCCCACAATGCTGCGTCTTAAAGGCGACGTATATATACACGTTGATCTGCCCAGCCGTGCCATTCTGCCAACGTATATCGACGTGAGCCGGTCGTCAAGCTGTTGCGTCGAAAAGAGGAGCTGAATTTTGGCTTAAAAGGGTATTATGCCCAAAACCAAAATATAATATATTGCAGTTTACCAATCAGATGTGGTGGCTGCATTGGTTTTCTTTTTGTTGGCTTTTCCCCCTGTGTTTTCATCTGATGATTTGGTCAGTAACACACCTCTTGTATTAAGAAAACACAACTCTGGAGGAATGATAACAGGAGGCACAGCAGGCGGCAGCATTGTCAGCCTTGGGGAAGGGTTTGTTAAAAGTTTTAGAAGATTTAAGTACACTAATAAGCCAATAATCAATAGCTCACACTTTCTAAAGAGTGGAAGAGGACTACCGTGGCAACCCGTGACGCTCTGGTGAACGCCATGCCCAAGAGGGTTAAAGGGGTTGTAAAGGTAAAAAAAATTCCCTAAATACCTTCCTTTACCTTAGTGCTGTCCTCCCTAACTTACCTCATCCTTCCATTTTGCTTTTAAATGTCCTTATTTCTTCTGAGAAATCCTCACTTCCTGTTCTTCTGTCTGTAACTCCACACAGTAATGCGAGGCTTTCTCCCTGGTGTGGAGTGTCGTGCTCGACCCCTCCCTTGGACTATAGGAGAGTCAGGACGCTCCTTTCTCTATCTGCAACGTAGAGAGCGCCCTGACTCTCTCTCCTGTAGTCCAAGGGAGGGGGCGAGCACGACACTCCACACCAGGGGGAAAGCTTCTGCACCAGACCCACCTGACCGCCGACCGGTGGGGGTACTGTTTTCCCACCATCCGCCACTGATTACTAGCAACAAAAAAAAATCCATAAAAATATCCCATAGTTTATAGAGGTGCTATAACTTTTGCACAAACCAATAAATTTATGCTTATTGGAAAAAATATCGATTTAATTTGTGTACTGTGTTGCATAACTGCGCAATTGTCAGTAAAAGTAACGCAAAAAAAAAAAACAGCCTGCTCATTGCAAAAAACGCACCGGAGCTGCAGTGGTTAAAAACATACGTTTCAAACGCAGGAAGATGACACCTATTGGCAACAGTTCTGAGTTTTTTTAAACTTTATTTCAGACGGAAACATTGCTACCGAGCTTCTAAATCTCTGGTCTGGACTTTCCTCCTCCGTGTCAGTAATCAGGACTCGTATACTCATATACTGGGGGAGGCGTGGTGGAGAGGAGGCCCCTCCCATTCTTCCCATGACCCCTCTCTCTGTGTTCCTTGTGATTTGCATACATATCTCTCATCTTCTATAGAGATTTATGGGTCTGATGAACATGATAGTTGATATTCTTGTCTCTCTTCATATTCTCTAGCTTGGTGTATATGATGGAAGTGATATGGAAGATTATAAATGATATAAAATATAATGAGGGGTGGGCTCTCCATCAGGTGACCAGGACAGGTCTCTCGGTGGGGAGTTCTCTCACCCCCTTTATCAGGTATACTCTGGTTTCTCTTCAGAACGCAAAAATCTTTCGCCTTTTACTAAAGATTTCCGTGGAGAGGAACAATTATGAGTTTTCAACAATTTTTTGAGGCCTGGTCACTGACCAGGCTAATTATACTGGTGAAAAATAGAAAAGGATTACATTTAGAGGAAGAAGGGAACATGAATGTAGATTGCTACAATGTTATAAAAAAGTATGTATAAGTGGCGATAGTAAATGTAAAATTCTGTAAAATTATTTTTGTGCTCATTTTAATGGTTTCCTCACCATTTCCTTCTTTCTATTAATTGAATCCTTTTCTATTTTTCACCAGTATAATTAGCCTGGTCAGTGACCAGGCCTCAAAAAATTGTTGAAAACTCATAATTGTTCCTCTCCACGGAAATCTTTAGTAAAAGGCGAAAGATTTTTGCGTTCTGAAGAGAAACCAGAGTATACCTGATAAAGGGGGTGAGAGAACTCCCCACCGAGATCCCTGTCCTGGTCACCTGATGGAGAGCCCACCCCTCATTATAATTTATATAATTTATAATCTTCCATATCACTTCCATCATATACACCAAGCTAGAGAATATGAAGAGAGACAAGAATATCAACTATCATGTTCATCAGACCCATAAATCTCTATAGAAGTTGAGAGATCTGTATGCAAATCACCAGAAACACAGAAAGAGGGATCATGGGAATGGGCGGGGCCTCCTTTCCACCACACCTCCCCCACTCTGGTTTCTCTTCACAATGAACAAATCGCTTCTTGGCCTTTTGGCTAAGATCAAGTGTAGTATCGACTATAGCCTTTAGGGGTGTCTCTGCTTCACAGCTAGGACGTTGAGAACCACTTGTATCTATCCAAGCCAATTGGTCCTTGTGGGGTACCCTCTGCTCGGCCTTGTAGGATCGTTTATTAAATTCAGCTTCACCTACTTGCTGCTATTGGGCAGAGGCTTAGCCCCCACTTGGAACGAGTTTGCGATTTACCCTTCTCCCCCCCCCCTTCCTCTCCACATTACTACCTTCGGGCAGTAGATGCAAGAGCCTTTGTAAAGGCTACAATAAGAGCGAAGACGTAGAGGAACCAGAAGGAAGCCGCCGAAGAACTCCTTGACGACGGGGAAAAGTGAGAAGATGACTGATAAGACGAAGGAGACCGAAATGATGATGAAGAAGAACCCTGCCCCAGCAACTTCCTCCGAGGCCCCCGAGAATATCTCTGCCTCAACCTCCACTTCTATCCTGGCCGGTGCCAGCCAACCGAGACCAGTGAAGCCGAAACTGCCTGCAGACGGGCTGCCAACCTTGTAGCCCTGGATGAAGCAGACGGTCGTGCTGCAGCTGAAAGAGGTGAACGGAAGAGTCCCGGACATGACCTCGGAGATCTTCGGAAAGAAGATGATCCTGGAGGAGGGCTTCAGCAAAGCGGAGACGCTTTCAGTGCAGTCCTTCGCAAGAGGGATCTTCTTCATCACCTTTGGGTCGTTCCAAGTCTGCAGAAGATACTGGGAGATGGTAAAGACCAGTGGCCCTGAATCCCCTTTTCGGAAGTTCATCGCAAACTGCCCTATAACACAGGACGAGAAGTGGGTGACGGTGGCCATGCGGAACCCCCATACCCAAAGCAGGAACATAACCACCTACCTCCAGAGGTTTTGCACCGCCAGGTTTTTATAAAGCAGCAGGTACCCCCATATATTACCTAACAAAGGTTTTAACCCCCTGATTGCCCCCTAGTTAACCCTTTCACCAGTGATCACCGTATAAGTGTTACGGTTGACGCTGGTTAGTTAGTTTGCCGTTTATAGCATCAGGGCACCCACCATATATAACCCAATAAAGGTTTAACCCACTGATCGCCCGGCGGGTGATATCAATTAAATTTTAGCGTCAGTCAGGGTCTGCGTCGCTCCAGGCAGCGTTAGGTTAGTGCCAGTACCGCTTACACCCACTCGCAAAGCATACACCCCCCTTAGTGGTATAGTATCTGAACGGATCGATACCTGATCTGATCAGATCTATACTAGGGAATTTAGGGTACCCAAAAACGCATTGTTAGCGGAATCAGCCCAGATACCCGCTAGCACCTGCGTTTTGCCGCCCAGCCCAGCCCAACCCACCCAAGTGCAGTATCGATCGATCACTGTCACTTCAAAAACACAACACACATAACTGCAGCGTTCGTAGAGACAGGCCTGATCCCTGCGATCGCTAAACAGTTTTTTTCAAAGCGTTTTCTACATTTTCCTTTCTATAGTCAGGTGCTTTTTTTACCTGTGAATCATCACCAGTGTACCACTAAATTTAGAGCCCAAAATGGCAAAGCGAATGTACACTGGTGAAGAGGCTTTTAGGATCCTGAGCATGTCAGATAGTGAAGAGGAGGTCACGCATCTGTCAGAATCTGGCTCAGAATACGATCCTATTTACGACAGCGGCTCCATGTCAGATAGCTCTGACGACGGAGTTGTGGTCCCTGCTAAGGCCAGGCGTACCCGACCCCATTCTGATGTTGTTGAGCAGCAAGAACCGCAGGACCCTTGTATGGAGCAGAGAAGTACTAGCGCCGCTATTCCTTCTGGTGGATTGGCAAGCACCAGCGGCCTAGTACACCCTGGTCGTTCATCCAGCACTGCAGTAAGACGTGGTAACGTGGCGAGTCCCATAAGTGCAGTTCGAGGTGGCAAGCACAAGAAGTGTCCCACTGCCACCAAGAAGAAGACAAAGACAGGCCCGTCGTGCCCATAGTGCCCTTCCTGCAGAATTTGCCTATCCTGATTGGGTCCCCACCACTTCTGCAGCAACCGTACTTCCCCCATTCACTGGCCAACCCGGTATTCAGGTGGATACAGCAAATTTTATGCCACTTGATTTTTATTCGCTGTATTTCACGGAAGATCTCTAAAGGATCTATTGTGGACCAGAGTAATTTATATGCTGGTACCTACATCGCCGCTAATCCCCAGACCCTCCTTGCCAAAGAATGGAAACCTCTTGAGGTTTCCGAATTTAAGACCTTTCTGGGCCTTACCCTCAACATGGGAATACACCAATTTCCGGAATTGCAGATGTATTGGTCCACACATCCAATTGACCATATGCCCATATTCTCTGCTCACATGGCCAGGAAACGATACGAGGCGATCCTGCGGTTCCTGCATTTCAGTGACAATGCACTTTGTCGTCCACATGGAGACCCTGAATTTGACCGGCTCTACAAAATTCGACCCCTCATAAACCATTTCAACGAACGTTCCTGGAAGCTGAATTGCACCCTGCTGGAAAACACTGGTATTCCGCAGCGAGATTCTCCCTGTGTTGCAGTATCTCGCCCAGGCCTGGGCCCCCCGGGACAACACCTGCAAGGCCATCACCAGGGCGGTGTTTCACTTCATCTGGGACTCCAAAATGGACAGAGTAAAGCGGACTGTTATGTTCAAGGAACCTCTCAAGGGCGGTAAGGGCGTGCCCGATATCGCCACATTACTGAGGGTGTTCTTTGCCTGTAACTGCATCCGCAGGACTTTGGTTGACAGAACTGTGGACTCTGGCGGTAACTCCATGTGCCGTTTTTTCCTCCTGCCTCTTTGGAAGTCTCTTGGATGGGACAAATGGGACAGCTCCGTCCCCTACAACTGGGACACTCCATGGTATTACTTGGATACTTTCAAGTTCATCAAGGAGCTGGGGCTGCATGGAGTTAAGCCTGACTTGTGGAAGCGAAAAACTATCTACAAGTTGATCAGAGCATTGGACATCTTGGAGTCTATTCCAGGCCTCCCTTCAGCCACTTGCAAAGTGGTCTGGAGGAATGTTTCTTCAAAGAGACTCACCAACAGGCACAAAGATCAGGCATGGATGGCAATCCAAGGGGGATTTCCACTCAGGACATTCTTGCTAGTGTTGCTCACGAATATTCGTATTGCGAATATTCGGCTCGAATATGGCATATTCGAGTATTCGCGATATATTTCGAATTTCGCGGTGAATATTCGCAATTCCGAATATTCGCATTTTTTCAATTTTATTTTTAAAACAGATCACATCCTATCGACGTCTAAAAGCATTGCTGGTATTATTACAGACCCTGGGCCGAGTAGCTAAGCTGAGGCGATCCTTTTATGTTGCCAAAACTAAAAAAAAAAAAAATGCGAATTTTCGCTAATGCGAAAATGATTGCGAATTTTCGATAACTGTGGTAGGAGAACTCTGATTGTCTCTGATGCAAAAGGGGGGGGCTTTGTGTATGTTTCTGTTATGAATATTTGTATGTTTGATATTATTTTTTTTTGTAAGAAGGAAAAAATTGCGCATACCTTAAAAAAAGGGGAGAATACAGCAGCAACTCAAAAATGTTATACAACATAAATTAATACAAGACAGAAAATGGAGTCTCTCTACAAGAATAAAAAATATGTCTAGTGACAAGACATGTGGGCAAATTATAAAATAAGCAAGCGCAAATAACTTGTGAAATACACAGTGAAACAAATATATAAAGAAATATAGTCCCAATAATAGAAAAATAATCTTTCATAAAAATGTCTTTGATATGTGAAGTGAAAAAAAGTCCAAAGCATGCAGCATGAACGTGTTCAATCTTCAAGGTGTTTGATTGACAAACGGCTGTGACAGATGGATAGAGTAAAGAATCACCACCAATGCAAAACACTTTTTATTTTCTATTGTAAAATATCAAGAATATTCTGAGCCAATCAGAGTGCTCCTTCCGCATTTGCCGAATATTCGCAATTATTTTGTATTGTAAAATATCAAGAATATTCTGAGCCAATCAGAGTGCTCCTTCCGCATTTGCCGAATATTCGCAATTATTTTGTATTGTAAAACATCAAGAATATTCTGAGCCAATCAGAGTGCTCCTTCCGCATTTGCCGAATATTCGCAATTATTTTGTATTGTAAAATATCACGAATATTCTGAGCCAATCAGAGTGCTCCTACAGCATTTGTCGAAATTGCGCAGTAAATATCGCATTCGCATTTTGCGAAATTTCGAAAAAATATCAAGAATATTCTGAGCCAATCAGAGTGCTCCTACCGCAGTTATCGAAAATTCGCAATTATTTTCGCATTCGCAATAGCGAAAATTCGCAATCATTTCATTTTGATAAAATATCACGAATATTCAAATTTAGCGAATATATCTCGAATATTCGACTATATATTCGAGATATATCGTGAAATCGAATATGGCGTATTCTGCTCAACACTAATTCTTGCATGCCAGAAACCTGTGCAGATACAGGCACTGCCCCTTTTGCATCATCCAGGAGGAAACATCATATCATGTTTTCTGGGAGTGCCCCTTTGCACAGGGCCTGTTGAGGGCCTTGGAACCTGAACTTAAAGACTTTGTACCACAGACTGCTATTACACACTTTGGTGTGTTAAACTGACTCTTCTGTGGAACTCATTCACAGGAGGACATTGACAGGGCACTGACTGGCAACATGGGAAAATCAGTGCCGCCCCACAGTGTCCATCAGTGCCAACCCACAGTGTCCATCAGTGCCACCCCACAGTGTCCATCAGTGCCACTCCACAGTGCCCATCCATGCCCAGTGCCCATCTGTGCCACCCATAAGTATCCATCAGTGCCACCCATAAGTGCCGCCCATGAGTGCCCAGTGCCGCCCATGAGTGCCCATCAGTGCCGCCCATGAGTGCCCATCAGTGCTCTACATAGAGCCTGACGAAGAGGCACGCATGCCTCGAACGCGTGCACCGCCCTGTGACTGAAACCGGAAGTGACGCTCTGCCGCTTGTGCTCCACGGCTGCGTTCCACCACGCCGAATACGGCGTTCCTGTTTCTCCCTTCTTACCAGCGCTGTGTCACCATCCAGGGACATTCAGAGACGCCGCACCCGGCCCCCACTCTGGATAATCCATTACGCTGATTGCCTGAAGCCTGAGATAAGACCAACATAGCAGAGTTCATGTACTCCGGACGTCAGCCACAGATGACACCAGTATTTGTATTGCCTGTACCCCCTGCAGTCTTGTGAGTAACCCCTCATAAGAATTATTGTTGTTTGTGTTTTCTATTAAACTTTATACTACGCTTAGAGGGCGCCGCTTTTTGTTCTTTTGTTGTTGTTTCAGAATTGCTTCTTCTTGGCAGCTGGCAGCCCTCCAAGCAAGAGTATATAGAATATATACATATTATTTTGTGCTACTGCTCCATGAACTCCCTGTGGACTGAACTTGTATCACAATAATAATTTTTACATCACATTTTTAATTATTCTTTCATAGACAGCTGAAATTTACTTCTTCCCCACTCCCTATATCCATTTTTTCAATTTCTCAGCTGTCACATGAGCCCCCCCCCCCCCCCCCCCCCCATTCTTAAGCGTGTATTTTTATCCTACACATCTCATTTTGGTGAGCGCTTGATTTTATTGTTTTTTGTCTGCCATCAGTGATACCTGCCAGTGCAATCTGCCATCAGTGCCATCTGCCCGTGCCACCTGCCATCAGTGCTACTTGCCATCAGTGCTACCTGCCATTAGTGCCATCTGCCATCAGTGCTACCTACCATCAGTGTCATCTGCCTGTGCCATCTGCCCGTGCCATTTGCCGTCAGTGACACCTGTCAGTGTCATCAGTGCCACGTGTCAGTGTCATCAACAACAATGGCTAAACGATCATTTTCAGTCAAGGAGGCGTACGAAACTCTTGCGGCCGATGGGAGCAACGGGGAGCTCTCCGATTCGGATTCCTCCGCAAATTCAGACGCCGAATCTGACGTTAACTACGAGCCGGTAGTTAGCAGTGGAACAGAGACATCCGAGGAGGAGGAGGAAGAGGAGGAGTAGGAGGAAGAGGAGGAGGAGGGTCCGCCCGTCAGACGAAGGCGTATTGCTAAGGAGGCAGTGCCATCCACCAGCACCGTGGTGCCATCCACCAGCACCCGTGTTTCATCCACCAGACCTGCTGTGCCATCCACCAGACCCGCTGTGCCATCCACCAGAACCGCAATACCTCGGCAAGCAAGGTCACGTACCAGTAGGTCCCATGCCAGCCTTCCCTATTCCCTTCAGAACCCCTTGTGGCTTCCTCCTAATTCAGGAGAAACCAACATTCCCCCTTTCACTGCCCAGCCAGGAGTCCAGGTGGACACAGAAAATTTTGCCCCGATTGATTTTTTCAATCTAATTTTTACTTAGGACATGCTTGCCTCAATTGTGGCCCAGTCCAATCTTTATGCCGAACAATTTATATCAAGTAATCCAACGTCCTATTATGCCCGTCCCTTCGAGTGGAGACCCGTAACAGTGGAGGAATTTAAAAAAAAATTGGGCCTCGTATTCTGTATGGGACTAAACCATAAAAACCAAATACGTTCATATTGGTCAAAACGCCCCATCTATCACATGCCCATCTTTTCCTCAAAAATGCCCAGGTCCAGATATCAAATGATCATGAGATTCCTACACTACAATGACAATACCCAGTGCCCTCCCGAGATGACCCAAATTTTGACAAACTTTATAAAATTCGGCCACTACTTGATTATTTTTCTGAAATTTTCCCCCAGTTGTTTACCCCGGACCAAAACATATGTGTGGATGAGTCCCTTATAAAATTTTCTGGCAGGCTCGGCATAAAACAATTTATTTCCTCCAAAAGGGCCCGCTATGGGGTGAAGCTCTACAGTATAAATTGTGTGACCGAGCCACAGGATATACGTATGCCTTCAATGTATACGAAGGAAAAGACAGCCAGCTACACTCCCCTAATTGCCCAGACTACGTAGGAACCAGCGGGAAAATAGTTTGGCAACTCCTAAACCCACTCATGGAGAAAGGATACCACTTATATGTGGACATTTTTTATACAAGTTTGCCCCTGTTCCAAAACCTTTTCAGAAAGAAGACACCAGCATGCATCACCGTACGGTCGAACCGGAAGGGCTTTCCTCAAAGCCTTGTCACCAAAAAATTAAAAAAAGGGGAGACGGCGAGTTTACGCAATGAGGAAGTTCTGGCCATGAAATGGAGGGACAAAAGGGATGTGTACGTTCTTTCTACCATCCACAACAACACATTCGTTACGATCAGGAGGAGGAATGGGCAAATCCGGAAACCAAAATGTATTCAAGATTACAATAAGTTCATGGGGGGTGTCGACTTGAACGACCAAATGCTGGAACCCTACCTTTCCACAAGAAGATCATACCAGTGGTATAAGAAAGTTTCCATTTATTTGTTTAATTTGGCCATGTACAACACTTATATAATCTATCGGAAATCCACTCCAAGACCCAAATCCTACCTTTACTACCAGGAGGAAATGCCCTTTTATACCCCAGCAACCCACCAGCAAACATTCGATCCGATGTGGTTAGCCGACTTTACGAGCGCCACTTTCCAGATAGAGTCCCTCCCAGACCAACAGGCCAAAAACGCCAAAAGAAATGCCGGGTGTGCTCCAAAGGAGGAGTGAGAAGAGACACCACTTATTATTGTGCCCAATGCCCTTCCCAACCAGGCCTCTGTGTAGTTGGCTGTTTCCGCCTTTACCATTACTCACTAAATTATTAGTCACTTCCTGCCATTTACCTTCACACCCCTTATGCCTCTGCTTGCTCTGTTACTGACCCTGGCTTGTTATTTGACCACGCTTCCGCCTACCGATTCTGTTTATACCTCTGCCTGATCTGGAACTGACCCTGGACTGTTATTTGACCACGATTATGCCTACCGATTATGTTTATAACTCTGCCTGATCTGGAACTGACCCTGGACCGTTTGACCATTCTTTTTGCCTGCCTCTTGGACTGATCTTTTACCCTGCCAGTGGACTAGTGGGATTCATAGCACAGGGGTCTCACATATGTGAGGGGCTCCAAAATTGTTTTTCTGGATGAAGAAAACAATTTTAGTTTTCTCATCCTAGATTAGGGTCTGGTTGCCCGGAGGCTTCAAAGAGATTTGGGTGGGAGAAGCCTCTACCCCTGTCCCCATTCTGTCCTGAACGAGGCCCTACTTCTGCCTGCTTCCTGTAGGACCTATGCCATCATGCCTGTACTGACTATGGACAATATCCCTGCCTGTTGCCTGGACAATTGCATTTGCTTTTGCTGACCAAGTCCCTGCCTGCTGCCTGGACCAGTGCTATCGTCCCGTGGACAACTGCGCTACTAAAACCACAGGTACATTTTTTGTTTACCCTTTGCTTAGCATAATGCATTTTGGGGTGTAATTCTTGTCATGTGCATGCTATGTGTCCCTAGAACACCTGTTGGTGTTCCTTGCATGTTGGGCCTCTGTATGTGGTCAGGCTGTGAAAAAGTCCCACACATGTGGTATCGCCATACTCCGGAGGAGTAGCAGAATGTATTTTGGGGTGTCATTTTTGCTATGTACAGGCTATGTGTTGGCAATATCTTATAAATGGACAACTTTGCATAAAAAAATTGTTTTAATTTTTTTTCCACATTTTCCAAAAACGTTTGGAAAAAAATGAATCATTCAAAAGACTCATTATGCCTCATAGATTATACATTGGGGTGTTAGCTTTCCAAAATGGGGTCATTTTGTGGGCATTTCAATTGTCCAGGTGCTCCAGGGCCTTCAAAAGTGTAATAGGTAGTCAACAAGTTAGATGTGTAATTTATGCTCCTAGAACACCTGATGATGCTCCCTGCATATTGGGCCTCTGTATGTGGCCAGGCTGTGAAAAATTCCCACATATGTGGTATCGCCATACTCAGGAGGAGTAGCAGAATGTATTTTGGGGTGTAATTTTTGCTATGTACAGGCTATGTGCTGGCAATATCTTCTAAATGGACAACTTTGCATAAAAAAATTGCGTTTTCATTTTTTTTCCACATTTTCCAAAAACGTTTGGAAAAAAATGAATCGTTCAAAAGACTCATTATGCCTCATAGATTAAACATTGGGGTGTTAGCTTTCCAAAATGGGGTCATTTTGTGGGCATTTCCATTGTCCAGGTGCTCCAGGGCCTTCAAAAGTGTAATAGGTAGTCAACAAGTTAGATGTGTAATTTATGCTCCTAGAACACCTGATGGTGCTCCCTGCATATTGGGGCTCTGTATGTGGTCAGGCTGTGAAAAAGTCCCACATATGTGGTATTGCCATACTCAGGAGGAGTAGCAGAATGCATTTTCGGGTGTCATTTGTGGTATACACATGCCATGTGAGAGAAATAACATATTACAATGACAATTTTGTGAGGGGAAAAAAACAATTAAAAAAAATATTCATTTTGCAAAGAATTGTGGGAAAAAATTACAACATCAAAAACCTCATCATGCATCTTACTAAATACCTTGGAATGTCTACTTTCTAAAAAGGGGTCATTTGGGGGGTATTTGTACTTTCCTGGCGTGTTCAGGGCCCCAAGAAATTAGATAGGCACCGGTACAACAGGTGTGATAATTTTTTTATGATTTGCACCATAGCTTGTAGACTCTCTAACTTTCACAAAGAGCAAATAATATCCACTAATTTGGGTTATTTTTACCAAAGATATGTAGCAGTATAAATTGTGGCCAAAATTTATGAAGAAAAATTAATGTTGGCCAAAACCTTGGCGAGGATTTTGTAGTCCACGTTCAAAAGAGAGATCGGGCGCCAATGTTTCAGGTCCGATCTCTCCCCTTTGCGCTTATACAAAATCGTGATCATCCCCTCCCTCAGTGAAGGAGGCATTCTACCTTCCACCACCATCTCCTCGTACAGCTCGAGCAGGTCCGGGCCCACAGGGCTACATAGAGCTCAACTGGGAGACCATCGCAACCCGGGGTCCTGCCCTGCCTACAGGCAGTGGCGTCACTAGGGTTGGTGTCACCTGGTGCGGTATAACATGGTGTCACCCCCCCCCCCAATAATTTTTCCCCCCTAATAACACTGCATATATTGGCAAGAGTAGTGCCGTTAATAACTTTCAATCAACTAGCAAATTTGAATAACAAAATCATATGAAAATAATAGAATTCAAAGCTTAAACTGTTAAAGAACTGTATTTGATTTAACTGTGCCATGCCAAACGCAGCCACTGTGCCATCAAACGCAGCCACTGTGGCATCAATTGTCACCACTGTGCCCAGCAATTGTCACCACTGTGCCCAGCAATTGTCACCACTATGCCATGCCATCAAACGCAGCCACTGTGCTATGCCAAACGCAGCCACTGTGCCATCAATTGTTACATCTGTGCCATCAAATATCACCACTGTGCCCAGCAATTGTCACCACTATTCCATGCCATCAATTGTCGCCACTGTGCCATCAATTGTCACCACTGTGCCATCAATTGTCGCCACTGTGCCATCAATTGTCCCCATAGTGCCATGCCATCAAACGCAGCCAATTGTCGCCACTGTGCCCATTGTCACCATTGTGCATCAATTGTCACCACTGTGCCATGCCAAACATAGCCACTGTGCCATCAATTGTCACCACTGTGCCCAGCAATTGTCACCACTATTCCATGCCATCAAATGTATCCACTGTGCCATCAATTGTCACCACTGTGCCATCAATTGTCACCACTGTGCCATGCCATCAATTGTCACCACTGTGCCATGCCATTAATTGTCACCACTGTGCCATCGATTGTCACCACTGTGCCATCAATTGTCACCACTGTGCCCATCAATTGTCACCACTGTGCCATGCCATCAAACGCAGCCACTGTGCCATCAATTGTTGCCACTGTGCCTTTTTAAGACCCGTCCTGTCATTTTCATGGGATGAGGACAGAGGGACGCAGTGGGATGAGCACAGGGGGACAGGGTGGGATGAGGACAGGGGGACAGGGTGGGATGAGGACAGGGTGGGATGAGGATAGGGTGGGATGAGGACAAGGTGGGATGAGGACAGGGTGGGATGAGCACAGGAGGACAGGGTGGCATGAGCACAGGGGGACAGGGTGGGAGGAGCACATGAGGACAGGGTGGGATGAGGACAGGGTGGGATGAGGACAGAGGGACAGGGTGGGATGAGGACAGAGGGACAGGGTGGGATGAGGACAGGGGGACAGGGTGGGATGAGGACAGAGGGACAGGGTGGGATGAGGACAGAGGGACAGGGTGGGATGAGGACAGGGGGACAGGGTGGGATGAGGACAGAGGGACAGGGTGGGATGAAGACAGGGGGACAGAGTGGGATGAGGACAGGGGGACAGGGTGGGATGAGCACAGGGGGGCAGCCGCAGAGCATCTTTTAATTTGGGGGGAGAGGGTGGTATGGGGGATATGTGCAGGGGAGTGATTTGAGAGGGAAGAAGATATGTGCTAGTGGGGGGGGGATCAGACCCCCCACTAGCACATATCTTCTTCCCTCTCAAATCACTCCCCTGCACATATGTCCCATACCACCCTCTCCTCTCCCATCACTTTGTTCGTTCACCACTTCACCTTGTATCTGCCTGCCCCCCCCCCCCCCCTTCCCTCCTGGTTACTCTCTCTCTCCCACGGCATGGCTCTCTCGGTTGTGTCTCTCCTCGGCTCCTCCTCCTGGCTGTGTACACAGGAACATTGAGCCAAGGGGGAGGAGCCAAAGACTGTGTAATGCAGTCAGTGGAGAGAGAGGGACGGCTCACGGCTGCACAGTAAAGCCAAATGGCGCTGCGGGACCCCTGGCGGCAGATGTCCCGGGTGACCGCGCCACTTTGCGCCACCCCCCTGCGAGCCCCCCTCCTCCCGCACGGAGAGCCGCACAGCTGAATCCTGAAGTTCTCCAGGATTCAGCTGTGTGGCTCTCCGTGCGGGAGGAGGGGGGCTTGTGGGGGGGGGGCTTTTTCATCTCTGCATGTCAGCAAAAAAAAATAATAATAATAAAAAAAAAAAAAAAAAAATCGGGATTTTTTTTTAAATCGGGATGGTGTGAGGTGTCACCCCTCTAAGGGTGTCACCCGGGTGCGGACCGCACCCCCCTAGCAACGCCTCTGCCTACAGGATTTAGCGGCAGAATGCAGCTCCTCCAACATCAGGGGGGCGTTGACGGCCGATGAACCTGCAGGATCAATTTGGTTAGTGATACCTGACAGGAACCTGTCGGCTGCCTCCGTGTCCGTTTCTTTCAGGGAGTAGAGGTTGGTGTAGTAGTCTTCAACTACTTGCATTACAGCCTCCTTCCCCTTCTGGAGAGTTCCGGTCTCGTCACGCAGTTCTGACAAGGGAGTGTGTCCTGAATGGAGTTTCCTGAAAAGCGTTACACTTCTCACCTTTCTCAAGATTCTCCACCTTGGCACGGAAGACAATGTGCCTGGATTCTTCCTCAAAGTACCTTTTCAGGCTCTTCTTGGTGTCCTCCAGGTCCTGCCTAATGTCCCAGCCGCAGTGGTGAAGGTCCTGCAGATACTGCAACTGACATTGCAGTCTCCTGAGTTCCTTCTTCCTTGCACACACTTGCTGTCGTCCCCTTGCCTGAAAGAAGCTGCACAGCTTAACTTTCACAACCTCCCACCAATCACTTACCTTTCCGAAGAATCTCTTTTCCTCCGTCCAAGAGGCATAGGCCTCCCGGAGTTCCCCCATCAATTCCTCATTTTCCAGCAGGGTGCAATTCAGCTTCCAGGAACAGTCGTTGAAATGGTTTATGAGGGGCCGAATTTTGTAGAGCCGGTCAAATTCAGGGTCTCCATGTGGACGACAAAGTGCATTGTCACTGAGATGCAGGAACCGCAGGATCGCCTCGTATTGTTTCCTGGCCATGCGGATGCAGTTACAGGCAAAGAACACCCTCAGTAATGTGGCGATGTCGGGCACGCCCTTACCGCCCTTGAGAGGTTCTGTCATGGATCTGCCACTTAAGGGTTAATGGTGCAGACTGATTTCAGTGATTAACAGCAGGCTGCCCTATTTAAACACCTCAGCAGCACAGTGTCTTCGCTGCCTGATCTGCAGTATTGACCAGATCATACCTGAGACCTGTTACCTGTTTATCCTGCTTGAATACCTGTTTGAAACCTGAACCCGGCTTGCCTGACTACCCGAACCTCTCCAATCCAGACCCGGCTCCGTTTGACCATCCGCTTGCTTGACTTCACTGTTGCCAGATCCACCTGCTTGTTTTACCGACTATTCTTCAGCCATCTTCCTGCACGCTCACCTGTTATGACCCGGCTTGTCTGACTCTGCTATATCTGAACTGTTTCCTGCTTGTGCCGCTGTAGTCGCAGATCCCGTGCGGGTCGCTGACCCATCCTCCGCTTCTGTGTTCAGCATCTACTCACCAAAGCTATTTGTCCTTCTGCAACTACCCATCATCACCTCGGCACTCCTACCCCTCTGTGCTCCGAGTCCGCTGTTCCCACATTCAGTGGCTCGTGAACCAGAGTCGTAAGAGAGGCTACCCTGCATCAGACTCTACACACCAGGTACGTTACAGGTTCCTTGAACATAACAGTCCGCTTTACTCTGTCCATTTTGGAGTCCCAGATGAAGTGAAACACCGCCCTGGTGATGGCCTTGCAGGTGTTGTCCCGGGGGGCCCAGGCCTGGGCGAGATACTGCAACACAGGGAGAATCTCGCTGCGGAATACCAGTGTTTTCCAGCAGGGTGCATTTCAGCTTCCAGGAACGTTCGTTGAAATGGTTTATGAGGGGTCGAATTTTGTAGAGCCGGTCAAATTCAGGGTCTCCATGTGGACGACAAAGTGCATTGTCACTGAAATGCAGGAACCGCAGGATCGCCTCGTATCGTTTCCTGGCCATGTGAGCAGAGAATATGGGCATATGGTCAATTGGATGTGTGGACCAATACATCTGCAATTCCGGAAATTGGTGTATTCCCATGTTGAGGGTAAGGCCCAGAAAGGTCTTAAATTCGGAAACCTCAAGAGGTTTCCATTCTTTGGCAAGGAGGGTCTGGGGATTAGCGGCGATGTAGGTACCAGCATATAAATTACTCTGGTCCACAATAGATCCTTTAGAGATCTTCCGTGAAATACAGCGAATAAAAATCAAGTGGCATAAAATTTGCTGTATCCACCTGAATACCGGGTTGGCCAGTGAATGGGGGAAGTACGGTTGCTGCAGAAGTGGTGGGGACCCAATCAGGATAGGCAAATTCTGCAGGAAGGGCACTATGGGCACGACGGGCCTGTCTTTGTCTTCTTCTTGGTGGCAGTGGGACACTTCTTGTGCTTGCCACCTCGAACTGCACTTATGGGACTCGCCACGTTACCACGTCTTACTGCAGTGCTGGATGAACGACCAGGGTGTACTAGGCCGCTGGTGCTTGCCAATCCACCAGAAGGAATAGCGGCGCTAGTACTTCTCTGCTCCATACAAGGGTCCTGCGGTTCTTGCTGCTCAACAACATCAGAATGGGGTCGGGTACGCCTGGCCTTAGCAGGGACCACAACTCCGTCGTCAGAGCTATCTGACATGGAGCCGCTGTCGTAAATAGGATCGTATTCTGAGCCAGATTCTGACAGATGCGTGACCTCCTCTTCACTATCTGACATGCTCAGGATCCTAAAAGCCTCTTCACCAGTGTACATTCGCTTTGCCATTTTGGGCTCTAAATTTAGTGGTACACTGGTGATGATTCACAGGTAAAAAAAGCACCTGACTATAGAAAGGAAAATGTAGAAAACGCTTTGAAAAAAACTGTTTAGCGATCGCAGGGATCAGGCCTGTCTCTACGAACGCTGCAGTTATGTGTGTTGTGTTTTTGAAGTGACAGTGATCGATCGATACTGCACTTGGGTGGGTTGGGCTGGGCTGGGCGGCAAAACGCAGGTGCTAGCGGGTATCTGGGCTGATTCCGCTAACAATGCGTTTTTGGGTACCCTAAATTCCCTAGTATAGATCTGATCAGATCAGGTATCGATCCGTTCAGATACTATACCACTAAGGGGGGTGTATGCTTTGCGAGTGGGTGTAAGCGGTACTGGCACTAACCTAACGCTGCCTGGAGCGACGCAGACCCTGACTGACGCTAAAATTTAATTGATATCACCCGCCGGGCGATCAGTGGGTTAAACCTTTATTGGGTTATATATGGTGGGTGCCCTGATGCTATAAACGGCAAACTAACTAACCAGCGTCAACCGTAACACTTATACGGTGATCACTGGTGAAAGGGTTAACTAGGGGGCAATCAGGGGGTTAAAACCTTTGTTAGGTAATATATGGGGGTACCTGCTGCTTTATAAAAACCTGGCGGTGCAAAACCTCTGGAGGTAGGTGGTTATGTTCCTGCTTTGGGTATGGGGGTTCCGCATGGCCACCGTCACCCACTTCTCGTCCTGTGTTATAGGGCAGTTTGCGATGAACTTCCGAAAAGGGGATTCAGGGCCACTGGTCTTTACCATCTCCCAGTATCTTCTGCAGACTTGGAACGACCCAAAGGTGATGAAGAAGATCCCTCTTGCGAAGGACTGCACTGAAAGCGTCTCCGCTTTGCTGAAGCCCTCCTCCAGGATCATCTTCTTTCCGAAGATCTCCGAGGTCATGTCCGGGACTCTTCCGTTCACCTCTTTCAGCTGCAGCACGACCGTCTGCTTCATCCAGGGCTACAAGGTTGGCAGCCCGTCTGCAGGCAGTTTCGGCTTCACTGGTCTCGGTTGGCTGGCACCGGCCAGGATAGAAGTGGAGGTTGAGGCAGAGATATTCTCGGGGGCCTCGGAGGAAGTTGCTGGGGCAGGGTTCTTCTTCATCATCATTTCGGTCTCCTTCGTCTTATCAGTCATCTTCTCACTTTTCCCCGTCGTCAAGGAGTTCTTCGGCGGCTTCCTTCTGGTTCCTCTACGTCTTCGCTCTTATTGTAGCCTTTACAAAGGCTCTTGCATCTACTGCCCGAAGGTAGTAATGTGGAGAGGAAGGGGGGGGGGGAGAAGGGTAAATCGCAAACTCGTTCCAAGTGGGGGCTAAGCCTCTGCCCAATAGCAGCAAGTAGGTGAAGCTGAATTTAATAAACGATCCTACAAGGCCGAGCAGAGGGTACCCCACAAGGACCAATTGGCTTGGATAGATACAAGTGGTTCTCAACGTCCTAGCTGTGAAGCAGAGACACCCCTAAAGGCTATAGTCGATACTACACTTGATCTTAGCCAAAAGGCCAAGAAGCGATTTGTTCATTGTGAAGAGAAACCAGAGTGGGGAGGTGTGGTGGAAAGGAGGCCCCGCCCATTCCCATGATCCCTCTTTCTGTGTTTCTGGTGATTTGCATACAGATCTCTCAACTTCTATAGAGATTTATGGGTCTGATGAACATGATAGTTGATATTCTTGTCTCTCTTCATATTCTCTAGCTTGGTGTATATGATGGAAGTGATATGGAAGATTATAAATTATATAAATTATAATGAGGGGTGGGCTCTCCATCAGGTGACCAGGACAGGGATCTCGGTGGGGAGTTCTCTCACCCCCTTTATCAGGTATACTCTGGTTTCTCTTCAGAACGCAAAAATCTTTCGCCTTTTACTAAAGATTTCCGTGGAGAGGAACAATTATGAGTTTTCAACAATTTTTTGAGGCCTGGTCACTGACCAGGCTAATTATACTGGTGAAAAATAGAAAAGGATTCAATTAATAGAAAGAAGGAAATGGTGAGGAAACCATTAAAATGAGCACAAAAATAATTTTACAGAATTTTACATTTACTATCGCCACTTATACATACTTTTTTATAACATTGTAGCAATCTACATTCATGTTCCCTTCTTCCTCTAAATGTAATCCTTTTCTATTTTTCACCAGTATAATTAGCCTGGTCAGTGACCAGGCCTCAAAAAATTGTTGAAAACTCATAATTGTTCCTCTCCACGGAAATCTTTAGTAAAAGGCGAAAGATTTTTGCGTTCTGAAGAGAAACCAGAGTATACCTGATAAAGGGGGTGAGAGAACTCCCCACCGAGAGACCTGTCCTGGTCACCTGATGGAGAGCCCACCCCTCATTATATTTTATATCATTTATAATCTTCCATATCACTTCCATCATATACACCAAGCTAGAGAATATGAAGAGAGACAAGAATATCAACTATCATGTTCATCAGACCCATAAATCTCTATAGAAGATGAGAGATATGTATGCAAATCACAAGGAACACAGAGAGAGGGGTCATGGGAAGAATGGGAGGGGCCTCCTCTCCACCACGCCTCCCCCAGTATATGAGTATACGAGTCCTGATTACTGACACGGAGGAGGAAAGTCCAGACCAGAGATTTAGAAGCTCGGTAGCAATGTTTCCGTCTGAAATAAAGTTTAAAAAAACTCAGAACTGTTGCCAATAGGTGTCATCTTCCTGCGTTTGAAACGTATGTTTTTAACCACTGCAGCTCCGGTGCGTTTTTTGCAATGAGCAGGCTGTTTTTTTTTTTTGCGTTACTTTTACTGACAATTGCGCAGTTATGCAACACAGTACACAAATTAAATCGATATTTTTTCCAATAAGCATAAATTTATTGGTTTGTGCAAAAGTTATAGCACCTCTATAAACTATGGGATATTTTTATGGATTTTTTTTTGTTGCTAGTAATCAGTGGCGGATGGTGGGAAAACAGTACCCCCACCGGTCGGCGGTCAGGTGGGTCTGGTGCAGAAGCTTTCCCCCTGGTGTGGAGTGTCGTGCTCGCCCCCTCCCTTGGACTACAGGAGAGAGAGTCAGGGCGCTCTCTACGTTGCAGATAGAGAAAGGAGCGTCCTGACTCTCCTATAGTCCAAGGGAGGGGTCGAGCACGACACTCCACACCAGGGAGAAAGCCTCGCATTACTGTGTGGAGTTACAGACAGAAGAACAGGAAGTGAGGATTTCTCAGAAGAAATAAGGACATTTAAAAGCAAAATGGAAGGATGAGGTAAGTTAGGGAGGACAGCACTAAGGTAAAGGAAGGTATTTAGGGAATTTTTTTTACCTTTACAACCCCTTTAACCCTCTTGGGCATGGCGTTCACCAGAGCGTCACGGGTTGCCACGGTAGTCCTCTTCCACTCTTTAGAAAGTGTGAGCTATTGATTATTGGCTTATTAGTGTACTTAAATCTTCTAAAACTTTTAACAAACCCTTCCCCAAGGCTGACAATGCTGCCGCCTGCTGTGCCTCCTGTTATCATTCCTCCAGAGTTGTGTTTTCTTAATACAAGAGGTGTGTTACTGACCAAATCATCAGATGAAAACACAGGGGGAAAAGCCAACAAAAAGAAAACCAATGCAGCCACCACATCTGATTGGTAAACTGCAATATATTATATTTTGGTTTTGGGCATAATACCCTTTTAAGCCAAAATTCAGCTCCTCTTTTCGACGCAACAGCTTGACGACCGGCTCACGTCGATATACGTTGGCAGAATGGCACGGCTGGGCAGATCAACGTGTATATATACGTCGCCTTTAAGACGCAGCATTGTGGGCACGCTCGGCTCGGCTGCGCCGTGACTCCGTCCGCGGGGATACCAAAATATTAAAACCACAGAGGTGATCAAATACCACCAAAAGAAAGCTCTATTTGTGGGGAAAAAAAAAGAACGTAAATTTTGTTTGGGAACCACGTCGCAAGATGGGGGGGGGATATCTGTTACAGTTAGCTTTTCTCACAGATGTCCCAGACCTTTGGGTTCAATAGATTGTATCAAAGGGGTACAAAATAGAAATCTCACCATCTCACCCCTTGATTCTCTCCAATCAGCCCAAGTGCAGTCAGATTTACAGAACACTCTAAACCAGATCTGGGCTCAAGAGTGGTCATTCCAGTGGTCATTCAGGTTCAAATGATTTTATTCAGACCTATTCTTATGTTACCAAAAATCAACAGGGGGATTTATCTTGGACCTAAAATCCCGAAATAAGTAGCTTAAAGTTCCAAAGTTTTGTATGGAATCCACAAGGTCGGTTATTTCCTCTCTGAGTCGAGGACATACAAGATGCCTATTTGCTTCTTCCCATTTACCCACCTCATCAGCGTTTTGCAGTAGGAGACAAACGCTTTGAGTTTGTCACACTACCATTTGATCTATCTTCTGCTCCCAAGAGTATTCACAAATGTACTTGCACCCCTTCTTGCCCTTTTATTAACTCGGGGCATTCCTAGACATACCTAGACTACTGTCTTCTAGAAGGACTCGTTTCCTTTCCAATTCTTTGCATGTGCCCACAGGATTATTCAGATTCTTCAGCCTTTCGTTTTTTGGGTAATAAACTTAAAAAATCGAATCTCTAACCTTCCCTTCACCTGGAATTATTGGGCCTCATTCTGGACAGATCCTAAGCAAAACATTTTTTTTTTCAGAAACCAAATTGATCTCTCTTAGGCCCCTTTCACATTGGGGCGGGAGGCACGGTGGCGGTATAGCGGCGCTATACCGTCCGAATTTCCGCGGGATTCGGCCGCTAGCGGTGCGGTATTAACCCCCGCTAGCGGCCAATGAAGAGTTAATACCGCCCGCGGTTGGTATTAGCGCGGTTTCCCATTGTTTTAAATGGGAAGGAGCGGTATACATACCGGTCCTCTCACCGCTCCAAAGATGCTGCTTGCAGATTTTTTTTCTCTCCTGCCAGCGCATCGCCTCAGTTTGAAAGCCCTCGGGCTTTCACATTGAGATCGCTAGGCAGGGGTTTTTCAGACGGTATTTAGGCGCTATTTTTAGCGCTGTACCGCCTGAAAAACTCCTCAGTGTGAAAGTGTCTTAGATCGCACGTCTGGAAGGAAAATTCATTTTGTGAGATTCTCCATGAGAGTTCGGGGCCTAACGGTGGCCTCCTTTGAGGCTGTTCCATTTGCCCAATTCTATTCAAGGCCTCTCCAACACGATATTTTGTTGGTAATTGACATCAAATTTCAATTTAGCTTTAGTTATAGTCTTTTGACTAAAATACCATTTTACTTTTAGTCGTATTTTAGTCATTTGAATTGTTTTAGTTTAAGCCCAGTACATTTTTAGTTGACTAAAATCTCCAGTAGAGTAGATTAAAATCGAATGGGTTTAGCTAAATTGTAATGCATTTCTCTAGAATTTCCAAACTCATATATACTCCTGGAGTAAAAATCTAATAAAACTTTAATACCATAAATAATAACATGTTAACATCCACTACAGACACAGATTTACCTGTGATATATATATATATATATATATATATAAATATAAAAATATATATAAATCGGTGTTATCTTTGGCAATGCATTTCCATTCAGTTTTAGTCAGTCTTTTACCATTTTAATTTTAGGCAACTGAATTGGTTAAGTTTTAGTCGACTGAAATTGTTTTAATTTCGTAAATGAAAATATTTTAGTCTACAAAATTAACACTGCTTCCTAGCTTGGTGGATTTCCAACCCAGCCTTGACAATGGGGAAGTAATTTTTACCATGCCACTGGAAGGTAGTTTACAAGAGATGCCAGCCTTCTAGGCTGGGGAGGAGTATTCCAATTTTTCACAGTTCAGGGAATATGGTCACCAGAGAAAAGCAAGCTCCCCATCAACAGCTTAGGGCTCTAGTATCAAATTCTCTGATAATTCCCTAGAATAAGTTCAGGTTGATCAATGCTTTTCCTCCAGTGCTAATCAAAACCACCTTTACAGCACCAGTGCTTCCTTGGGACCTCAATTTCAAATGAACGCTAGATCCTTCTAGTAAATAAGGTTTGGGTGAGGATTTAACATCACCCTTCTTGAGAAAATAATTAAGTATGGCTCTATACAAAGAAAAGTTGCCAATACTTTCTTGCGGAAGCAACCGCAACCAAGAACACCAATTCCCTCTTTTAGAAGGATGAAGGGAATTATGGTGCATCAGCCCAAGGTGCCGACCCTGTAAGCTGACAAAACTAGATCCAATCTTCCGAGCCCAAGGGCGACCTAACTGGCGGACTTATACACGTCACCCCTTGTATAACGGCCCAGTCAAGAGTGTGACACAAGCGACCTTTGAAAATATCGACAAGGCCGAGATCGGATCCTTGATGGAATTTAAGGCTAGCTCCACGTCCTTTCCAATGTAGGAAGGCAAGAACTTTACCTATGACATACTACCAAGGATGCCACCCCTTGGTTTCACACCGGGAACATGGGCCTTCCAGATCCTAGGATATCTGGTCCTGGAGGCCAGCTGTCCTGTATGAATCACGGTAACTGCCACTGATTCTGAACGCCCCGATCCTCAAGAATGCGGGCTAACAGCCAGACCATTAATACCCATGTAAGCAAGACAGGATGTAACCCTGCAAGCAGGCCTGGACAAGCTGTAAGGGACCCTGGGTCCTCTACTATCAGCTCTGCCGTCCCTGTACAGTAAGGTCGTATGGGCTATGCCGGAGCAGTTAGGCCAGCTTTCGTTCTCCTCTGATGTAGCATGGAAGTCACGAAAGTCGCGGCACTGAGGGGAGACACAAACCAGTGACAACTGGTCCCCGAGGATCATTTAACACATCTGTCCCACATGCGGGTGGATCCTTTGTCCTTAACACAAAGCTGTTCAATCTCTTGTTGAACCTGGACGTCTTGTACAGGGTACAGTTTCTGTGACATTTGGTCAGCAAAAAAGGCGGGGTGTAGAGGTCAATCTCCCAGACACAGTTGTTGATGGTTTCGGCGAATCGTCTGCCAGTCTTGCATTCATGAAATGACAATTGTCAAATAGGCAAGGGACAAGCTCCTTCCCTGGTAAACCAAATAAACCACTAGAGAGGCATTGTCCGATTGCATTCTGACAGAACAAACCTGTAACCTAAAGTTTCAGGACCTTAAGTAAAAAGCTCCATCAGTAGTTCTAGAAAGCTGACGGATAAGGCGGATAAGGCTCACTTGGAGCTTGACCACCTCCCCTGGGCTGTGGTCTCCCCAGGTAACGGGTATGAAGGATCTTCCCTTCTGCCAAACATTTAGTCAAGAACCATCAACTGAAAATTCCAGCATATCCCTGGGCCCAGACTCCTGGTAATGCTAGGTTAGGATCCACTTGTTCCAGGCCGACAGAATAGTGTTTATATCAGCCTTGAATAAAACTGAGCATAGGGAACTGTCTTGAATGAAAGCCGGCATATTCCCTAGCACCTTGAGCAAAAGGTAAAACGTAAGGAACTGTTCCTTCCCGTGAACACATAGACCAGCTTTTTCATAGCGATGACCCTGTCTGAGGCCAAAAACTCTCCCTCTTTTGGGCTATTCTGGCTAATGAAAGAATGTCCTTCTAGACTGGGATCCTAACCCGGGAGTTCCAGATACTTAACCATGCTGGACTCCCCTAGGCCCAGCTATGCTACTGACTGATCCGTCAGCAGGAGTTTGCCTCGGTATGCCATTACTGCCATACCCTGGGTCTTTAGACCTGCTAGAGGCAGGCCCTAGCACCCTATTAACCCAGGCACGGAGGGTAACCCAAGGGGTAAGCCACCAACTAGAGACAGAGCTGATCCCCTGCGAAATGCAGACAACCTCTGCAGTCCCATGTAAATAAACACTTATGCAGATGGCTCCCCATATGTGCATGTGGCAAGCATTAACGCCAAATGCCTCTATGGAAGCGTGTGATCATGGAAGCATGAATTCATACAAATATGTTTAAGGCAAAACACATAAAAAAGGGGCGTGCTGTATACACACATACATATAGCATGTACCCTTGTCTGATCAAGGACTCTTGTATGACCGAGCACTACTGTGCGATCCAGCATTTTTATGCAATCAAGCATTTTATGCGATTTTGGGCATTTCTGCGGACACAACCTCTCTGTGTGACCATCTATGCCTGGGTAATCCAGGACTCGGGCAATCAGGTAACCATGTGTGATCCTGCAGCTTTATGCCCTCCAGCATCTTTATGCGACCTTAGGCATTCCTGTGGAAACAAGCCTCTTTGTGTGACCAAATATCATTGGGTAATCAAGAACTCGGGTTACCGTGTGTGATCCAGCATCTTTAAGCACTTAAGCGTTTTTATGCGATTTTAGGCATTCCTG